>NC_090265.1:425942516-427142516 GCF_040414725.1 Anabrus simplex | reverse complement strand
ATTAACTTTAAAGTTATAGCATTAGGAAATTGGTCGTTAAGAACGGAATACAGGCTGGAAATACAGTACACTATGTTCATACACAAACGTTTAAGGTTAAAATTACAACAACCGAGCTCGATAGCTGCAGTCGCTTAAGTGCGGCCAGTATCCAGTATTCGGGAGATAGTAGGTTCGAACCCCACTGTCGTAATCCCTGAAGATGGTTTTCCGTGGTTTCCCCATTTTCACACCAGGCAAATGCTGGGGCTGTACCTTAATTAAGGCCACGGCCGCTTCCTTCCCACTCCTAGCCCTTTCCTGTCCCATCGTCGCCATAAGACCTATCTGTGTCGCTGAGACGTAAAGCAACAAGAAAAAAATTATTACAACACATACCACCAAACTGACAACATATCAAACAATGGTACGACAATTATCCACGCATGGAGCAGAAACCTGGACATTGACATGACGGAAATTCTCTGAGACGTTTTAACAGAAATATGTTGCGAAGAGTATATGGGCCTGAGTCGAAGATACGCTATGATAACCCACCCATGGTACTAGAGCCCTGAAGAGCCTTGGCTTACCAAGCCACTGCTGCACAGCCCGAAGGCCTGCAAATTACGAGGTGTCGTGTGGTCAGCACGACGAATCCTTTCGGCTGTTATTGTTGGCTTTCTAGACCGGGACCGCTATCAGATCCTCAATTCTAATCACGCAGGCTGAGTGGACCTCGAACGAGCCCTCAGATCCAGGTAAAAATCCGTGACCTGGACGGAAATCGAACATGGGCCCTCCGGGTAAAAGGCAGGTACGCTACACCTACACTGGGCTGGCCAATGAGAGGAATTACAATCATATACAGTATTTATATCTCGAAATCATTGATGATTTGGACATGTAAGTGGTCCAATTGTGAGGTATCTCAGGATATTCTTACCATGAAATACTGTGATAATGTTACATTTTTATAATCTCGTACCAGAAACAACATGTTATCTATTATGTTCAGTCCATTTATTTACTTGAAGACCCCGTACACTGCATAACGAGTTCCATTATCCACTCCTACGACTCCTCCTCTCTCTGTATCTCCACTATTCCCCTCATTATCCTTGCCATGTAATGAACCCTGCGTTACACAGACTTGTAAAGAGATTGGAGAGGAATTCAAACTTAATATCCCCGAGGGGTCGGAGCGATACTAAAGCTGATGTAGATCGGTAATATTGGGACATTAAAGTCAAATCTAAGGATCTGTATTTCGAGGCGAAGCCATCTTGGATATGACAGCGTAATTGTGTTTGTTAAACATAAAATACTGCACATTCTCTTCATAGTCTTTATAATGTTCGAACCATGAGTAATTAACTCCATATTTGCGTCAATTTTACTACAAAACTAATACTTGTTTAAATAACTGAACAAAAACACTGGAGAGATCTCCTAATCTAGTCTCTTCTCTCACAGACTAAGAAAGAGGACTGATACGGGATTTTCTAATTTGTTTCTTGTTGGGAACAGATGCTGGAATATATTAAAACTGAGAATGAAACACACACGAATGTGGCTGTAGTTCTGTATTTCTGAAAATGTTCTGCTTATGAGCCAGTCATTCACGCAAAACTGTGAAAGAATCGTTGAAACTATTCTCCTTTGACAAAAACTGTAAGCCAACTCGCAGAGTGTTGTATTGTTCCTCGTAGTTTACCATGAGAATAGAACACGGAGGCCAATATACTCTCATTAACAACTCAAAGAATAATAGATTTTTTCTACTTGTATATAATAATAATAATAATAATAATAATAATAATAATAATAATAATAATAATAATAATAATAATAATAATAATAATAATAATAATAATAATAATAATAATCGGAAATTTGTCCGGCTCCATCGCTGAGTGGTCTTTGTCTTAAGGTGTGTCCATACTTGTATCAGATTACCATATATGCATCACAATGTAGGCCTATATCATGATCGGCCTGTGAAAACAGAATTTTGTACCTTACATGACTGCTTCATGGTAAACTAAGAATGATGCGCATAACCATGCTTGATATATGATACGGATACAGATTAAAAACAAGGCCACATATTGCGTATCCTCATACAAATGTACTATGATACAGATATGAGATATGGTGGTCTGAATACAAGTATGTACGCACCTTAAATCTTCGGGTCCTGGTAGCGCGCGTTCGATTCTCAGCTGGGTTGTGGGACTTAAATAATAAGCTGTTAATTCCTTTGCCTTGCGGCTGGGTTTTTGTACTGTCCCCAACATTCCTGCAACACACACAACACTATCCACTACCACAATAACACGCCGTTTGCGTAAACGTAAAACGCCGACCACGCTTATCGGACGGTCTGCCTTACAAGGCACTAATAGACACTTGAAATTATATATCGAAAATTTAGTTTAATAAATGCAACTTCTATGAACACTTTTACCATTTCAGTCAGCTCAGTGGCTTAGCTGCTGGTTTCCCATCCGGAAGGCTGAGGTTCAAATCCCGGTCGACCCTGGGTTGAGGTTTACATCTCAAAAATTACCTGCTGCCAGGAAGGGCATCCGGCCTTAAACCTCCGGCAAAAACCAAAATGAGCCTGGGTGGTTCCAGCTACCCCAGAAATAAATGGGGTAAGCTGAAGAAAGTTGTTGAAAACTAGCAAGCATATGGGTTTTCATCCAGAAGTCTGCCTCCGTAATATAACTGTTAGTGCAATTACCTTCGTCCTCGCAGGCCCGAATTCGATTTCAGGTACTATCAGGACGTGATTTTACTTCCTTTTTTCTTTCAGCCCCGTAAACGACATCGTCAGTTGTCAGAAACTGTCTAGGTGTCACTGAATGGACGTACTAGGGAAATAAGTAGGGCGACAATTTCCTTTGCTTTCCTCACTGAAGCAGACGTTGCTATTAAACATCAGCTGTCAGGTATGTCAAGCCCATTGAAACGCACACACCAATCGATCCTATGAGTTAGTATTTCCACACCATACATCACAGGGACTGGTTGTATAAGGAATGGCATTACTAGCATCCCTAATACCTTAATCACTTTCATACTGTCAACGATAAGACAGAATAATAATAATAATAATAATAATAATAATAATAATAATAATAATAATAATAATAATACCGAGCTCGATAGCTGCAGTCGCTTAAGTGCAGCCAGTATCCACTATTCGGGAGATAGTGGGTCCGTTCCCCACTGTCAGCAGCCCTGAATATGGTTTTCCGTGGTTTCCCATTTTCACACCAGGCAAATGCTGGGGCTGTACCTTAAATAAGGCCACGACCGCTTCCTTCCCGCTTCTAGCCCTTTCCTATCCCATCGTCGCCATAAGCTGCATCAAACCAGTCTATGGACTGATCCGGTTCCGTGACTAAATGGTTACGTGCTGGCCTTTGGTTACAGGCGTCCCACGTCGATTCCCGTCAGGGTCGCGAATTTTAACCATAATTGGTTAATTTCACTGGCACGGGGGCTGGGTGTATGTGTATGTGCATTTAATCCTCATCACGACGCGCATGTCACCTAGGGGAGTCGATTCAAAAGACCTGCACCTGGCGAGCCAAACATGTCCTCGGATACTTCCGGCACTAAAGTCCATACGCCATTTCATTTATTTTTATGGACTGTTAATCCAAACAGCCTCATATACAACAGGCTCGCGGACAGTATACGGGCACAGGTAAATGACAAAGCTGACAGCACATACATCCCTAGCCACATCAGGCTATATCACCAAGTGTGGCAAGTCCCGTCAACAAAAGAACCGGTGTCCTGTCCAGGCTGTGTATTTCTAGTGGTCGAAAAAAAAAGGCGCGCCAGGCTCATGTCTTCTGTTTTATTGTGGCACGAAGTTATTGCGTCCATTCCTTTGGCCACATTCCATGGCAGACCGGCCGACACAGAGGTATTCAGCTAACTCAGATTCTGCATTTCTCTTCTCCGCGGGATTCTCGCTGGGTCTACCTACCTCCTGCTGGTAAGAGGTGCCTGTTTAACAGGCACTAGACAACGTGCAATATGAAATTCTTGGTGCTTCCTCGAGAACTAATTCACTAATCTCAGGACAATGTCAAACCGACACACCTAAAGTAATATACCACCCAAAGTGCCTTCAGATGCTAAATTAAATTCCCTGCCACGCCAAGAACGTCCACTGCTCCGCGACTGTACTTCCGATTTAACCCATCCGAATAGCTAGTGGCTTTACGTCGCACCGACCCAGATGGGTCTTATGGCGACGATGGGATAGAAAAGGCATAGGATTCGGAAGGAAGCGGCCGTGGCCTTAATTAAGGTAGTCCCTGGTGTGAAAATAGGAAACCACAATACATTGTTATACCTGTTTTCGATTTCTGATTTTTATACCTACAAAAATAGATTCACAATACTTCGCAAAGGCAATGAATATAACTACATTACAACAATGATTCTGAGGTAATCTACGGGACTCGGCCTCGGCATGGTTGCATTTGGCCTTGTAATGCGCTTCATGAACCGTAATAAATTTCGCAATTATTCCTTTTATGGTAAGAAAATTGCTGTCATCTCTACAATTTTAAATTATTCTCGTTAGCTGCCTGTTTGAGATTGTACGGGCAAATGTTGAAAACAACTGAACGGATTTTGATGCGGTTTTCGCCGTTGTAAACAGAATATAGGAAGATTTAAGAGTATGAAATGAAATGCAATAAAAGGGAGCCGAACAGTGGTGATTGATTTAAGTGAAGGAAGTTAAATTATTATATTTAAATATGTATTTCAATAAAATGGGTGACGCGATGTTACCTAGCAACCGTGCAGGTTGTAATGTGAAGTACTGATGGATGGTCATGGCCTGAGCAGCTCCCAGGGTACTGTTGCTAGGTAGCATTGCATCACACATGTTTGTTACATGACAGTATTTCGTTACACACATTTTTCGAATGACTCTCAGTTCTACGACACATTTATGTCAAAATGACCACCCGAACGTTTTCTTGGCTTGCGCTACGCGAACAGTCAACGCTAGATCCCAGGTATGTATGGAATGATAATCATAGAGCAAAAAATGCTCTACAAAATTGACCGCGACGGTATGGACCTAACTGTAAAAAGTAGCCCTCAAAAATAATTTTATGTCATAGTTTAGAATAGAAAATCGACCTAAAAATTAGACGTAATTATACATCTCCGTCTTAATAAGATAAAAATACTCTTCACAGAACATAATTTGTATGGGGTGAAAGGGAAGACCGCAAGGGTCTTGGAAAAACGTCGCAGTGAGTATATATAAATACATAGATACATATACACATGATCCCAATCTTCATCCGCTTTTAAGAGTCCTTAACACCATTTTTCATGGTCGTGGATGTCGTTTTGCCCCAATCCAACGTCCCTGTTATCCGTATCTTACCAGCGCATTTTTTTGTCGTCCAGAAATGCGGTCACCGTTGACGTCGAAGTTGAAAGAGAGGTTGGCAACTGTGACAGGTGCTGCACGTAAAACATGACCATACCATCAGATGCGCCTTTCCCGCATTTTCTTCATAATTGGCGCGATACCCTTTTCCTGCCGAAATGTGCCATTCCTGATGTGGTGGATTAAGGCGACACTCCGGAGATAAACAGGTATTTTTACCCAATGCATGATTTTTTACGAAAATTTGTGGGAATGTCACGTACATAAAAGTAGAGATATTAAGAACATTTCTTTCATTAACAATTAATACTTTTTCGAAAATAAGTTTTTGAAATTTCTAATTCCATTTTTTTCATGAAAATTAATTAACATACGAATGTAAATTCGTAATTAGGTAGATAAAACTTCTTTTAAAAGCTCTACCTGTCGATTTTTCTGTACAAAATTTATATAAGGAGATATATCGTACTAAAGTTTGTGTAATTTTTACGTTCTAAAAGTTTGGTTTAAAAATCTCTACTACTTGAAAAAGTTCTGCAATCAAAAATTCCATAAACAGGTTTCTTAAAATAGCTGTGATAAATAAACAATACAAATTTTGTTACATTTGGCTGAATATTATGGCAGAAAAATGGGATTTAAATGTAAAATTACAATTGTCAAACAAAGCATTATTACAGCGATAAATTGTTGTCCTTTCAATTTCAGTCTTTAACACAATTTTACCAAAATGACCAAAATATCTTTTTTCATCTCCGGAGTTTCGCCTTAAGGAGATGTCCGTCAAACAGCGAATCGTTAGCATCTCCATGGCGTGAAATTGGCGTTCAGTGCTTTTATTGGACGGTGGCAGTCAGCTCCATATAGCGCAGCTGAACGTACTGTTGTTCGGTATATCTTCGACTTTAGGTGAAGTGGCTTTCTTTTGTCAGTGCATCCACCGCATCCAAGATGCATTTATCCTAGATCGTGCTTCGTTGCTAATTCCGCAGTCACTGTGTCTGCAGGTGAGACCCAAGGTATCAAACTGTTCTTGCCAAGCTCTCATCGCTGACTTGGATGGTGCCAATACTTAGATCAGTTTCCAAGTATTCCGTCTGCGAGCGACAAAGCGCTGCCGAATGAAGCTTCCTAGAGAGAATACGTAAACAACGATACCCGGTAGAAAAATACAAATTTCACTGATAAATTTTGTTACCTGTCTACCAGACAAAGACGCAGGCCACTGTTTCCGTCGCTAACCTAGCGATACGTTTTATGGTTTTTATTATGAATCCATCTCTTTGGCCTACACACCTCTGTGGTGTTTTACCGTCACAGCTGGCATAAACACCCCTTTACATTACAAACGACCAGAAAAATAAAAGTGGATTTTACTTAAACCATGTGCATATCATGGTCCACTTTCCTTTGTGCCTTTGGCACAACACTCCCTAATAATAATAATAATAATAATAATAATAATAATAATAATAATAATAATAATAATAATAATAATAATAATAATAATAATGGATTTACGTCCAACTAATCTACTGTAAATTTCAACTTATGTTGACTAATGATAATAAAACTATATTATTATTATTATTATTATTATTATTATTATTATTATTATTATTATTATTATTATTATTATTATTATTATTTTATTACTTTACGACGAGGGTACACCCGCCCCGATCATTCATATGAAGCGCCTTCAAAAACACCATCTTCAAAATAAAATTGCAACAACTTGTGCAAAATGTTTGAACTTTTCATCACAGATGTCTCTAAAAAATAAAAAAATAAAAATAAACTGCCCTCTAGTGTGAAGAGGAACGATTAAGACTACAAAGTAATTTGTTATTTTAAGGTTTCCTAAACCGAGTTGATTTGTCTTTGTCTTTGTGTATCACAGTTGTCAACACTTCGATCTCTTTCCGCCAACTTCAAAATTCACTAATAAGAAAATTTGTATGTGTATTTTTCCACCAATTATGTTAATCTTCAACGTATGTAATTATCCAATACAAATTGGAGGTGTGTCTGGCCTTAGCCCAGATCTCTCTAGAACCTTCCTCTCGGGTATAAATGCTGTTACCTTTTCGAGCTACCTTGTTTTATTGATCGTCAAGTCTGCTGAGTGTGTGTTAATGGTGGAGGCGGGGGCGTCTTGCCCTTCATCGAGCAGTCCAGCGCAGTAAGGTAATGACAGCTATTTAATAACTAGATGATAGCGTCTGAAAGCTAGCTCGAGGGGAAGGTTCCTTCCTTTAAGAATGTAACCTTAGATCTCCAATCTTCAATGATGTAAACTACATCTTCAAATGTAAATTTCAATGTTAGCCTAGAAACTTAGCTGAAATTCGGGGATAGAGAGTATGACACCCTCTCGATTTCCGTATCAACTTGTATTTGAGGTGACTATGTTTCTGCAACCGTTTTCTGCCTGTAGCTTTGTAACTTAAATTTTTTCCATCTAGTCACCTCAGTAGTATACGATTAGTCTCTGTAACTTCGGGCCAGAAGCCTAAATAGGGTTTTAATCTTTTGTGTAAATATCAAGGAGTGCAAATGTCCGCCTCAGCATGATTTTGATTTTGGGACCAGTAACTCTAACCTGTGTTCTTTCTTCCCGCAATGGCTCGGTAGAATGAGTATTCGATATTCCTGCAGAATGCAGTGGTTAGACTGTTGAGAGTTTGAGACAATGAATTCTGTTTGTATTATAAAATGTAGGTTGCGCCTCGAGAGGCCCGGAAAGTGTAAGTTTTAGTGAGCAAAGGATGCTCTGGTTGTTGAAGGTTGCCTCGATAAGGCAGTAAGGGTATCAGGTTCGGAGCGCAGTCTCCTAGACAATTCATAGAGCATTTGATGCTTTTTCCATTTTGTAGAAGTGTTAGTAAAACTCTGTAAATGAAAGTGAGAGACCTGTCTCCTTGACTCTTTGAGTGGATGGAGCAATGATGCTCAAGTAACATTTGTAAAATTGGGAGCTTCAAGCTCAGATAATTAATTGACAAATTTTGTTGATTTTCTGATTTCTCCTACTTTGTATTTAAACTACTGTACCTGAAATCTTGTTCCGTCACAGAGCGACTTGTTTTGTTAATATTTAGCTTCTGAAAAAAATAGAGGAGAAAAGAAATATAACTTTAATTTTAAAGCTTTTAATTAATCTTTTGATTGTAGTAGATAGACCCATTCATGCCCGCACCTTCTTTCACCTCTGTCCACCACGGAATCTTTCATTTTTTTTGCTATTTGTTTTACGTCACACCGATATAGATAGGTCTTATTGCGACGATGGGATAGGAAAGGCCTAGGAAGCGGAAGGAAGCGGCCGTGGCCTTAATTAAGGTACAGCCCCGGCATTTGCCTGGTGTGAAAATGGGAAACCACAGAAAACCATCTTCAGGGCTGCCGACAGTGGGGCTCGAACCCTCTGCCTCCCGATTACTGGATACTGGCCGTACTTAAGCGACTGCAGCTATCGAGCTCGGTCACCACGGAATCTCCGTAACAATAATAATAATAATAATAATAATAATAATAATAATAATAATAATAATAATAATAATAATAATAATAATAATAATAATCGTTTTGTGAGACGATGAGAGCCGGAATTTAGTTCGGCAGGAGTTCAAGATATCATCATAATTATAAACTCGGAATTATGCTGCGCTTCAGCATACATTACGTACCGCACACATCTGCCAATGTATGAAAAAAGTATCACAGTTCCTGCAAACAAATAAAACATCCCATGGCGCAACAGCCTCAACAGGCCTTCCTCTACAAAGCGAAGGCTGCTCAGCCCGAAGGCCTGCATTTTACTAGGTGTCATGTGGTCAGCACGACGAATCTTCCAGGCCGTTATCCTTGGATTTCTAGACCGGGGCCGCTATCTCACCGTCAGATAGCTCCTCAACTGGTATCATGTAGGCAGAGCGGACCTCGAACCAGCCCTCAAAACCAGGCAAGAATCTCTGACCTGGCCTGGAATAGAGCCCGGGTTCTCAGGCACCCTACCGCTACACCGCTGGGCTGGCCACAGCTTTTCTACAGAGTCGAATTATTATATTACCTGAATGCTACGAAGACTTGCTGTTTTCATCACTTACCTAGCGATAATTAGCTTTTTTTTTTTTGTATTTATTTCTAGTCTGTCCTCACTGACCTCCGCATTGAATGCTGGTGTTGTTTTTGCTGCCGTGGATCGTCTGACCTTGCTTATGCAGTGCCTCGCAGCTTACAAAAGCAAGCTACTGAACCACTACGTTCGCTCCTATTATTAGAGTTCCACCAAAAGTGAAAATAGATGAGTTACACAAATGCAGTACCTAGCTCTACACAACAAAAGTCCAGAAGATTTCGCTTTTTTCATGCATATACCATTCTCCGCTATCTTTTATGCCTTTGATATCTTATACTCAATATACGATCATACATATTCATTATTCGTGAGGTCCTATTTAAACCACGAAACGAGGCTTTTTATTTTATTTCGAAGAGCCATCGAGACCCCATCTAACAGTCTCCAGCATACAGTATATCTTCGCTGTAAGGCCAATAAGAAATCACTGGAGCAACGATCTAGTTACTGCGCCTGTACGCATTAAATAAACAGCGCAGAGTGCTCCGGCGAACAGTTTCTAAGCAAACAAAATGACCAACATTGGACTGCAGGCTACCCTATGGCCACAACTGAATTATGACCCAACACGCCGTTTGTATTTTTATAAGCTTTGAAAACAAATTGCGTTAAAAACCAATAAGACACACTTTTATTGATTTAACTTCTACTGTGCCCATGTTATTATATAATCTTTTAACGGATTATGTCAAATGTGCTTTGCACTTCTGAGCTTTGCTTTCAACATATATTTTATAAACGTAACAACAACTGCAATAAATAAATGCAACGAGTAATTTCATTAAGAGGATGCATACTAACTTTGAATTTGTCCACCGCAATATATTTGTTACAAAGGATTATATTTATCACAACGCATTATATTTATTATTATGTTTATTTCTGTACTAATTAGTTATATGGCAAAGTGTAGAAGCTGAAAGGTCTCCATATTGGATCCTGTACGTAAATTGTTTTGTACAGTATCGGGAAATACAGAACTGTTGATAACTCCGGAAACTTTATGAGTCACGTCTGCATCAACAACTCAGCCAGAAAGATGACATCAATATGGTAGCTACGGACCCAGAAGTTCTGTTAGCCTACTACAAAATGTGGCTTCGCGAGACGACTACGTTGGAGAAGCATGGTAAATCTCTCTCTCCTGATTGAACAGTCGCATCACAAGTGGGGTATGTCATGACGAGTTTTAGGGGGAAGGTGGTGTCTATATAATCTGTGGCTTGACGTGGTCCAAGGTTCTATTACTGATTAAAAGTCACATGTCAGTGACTATCCTTGGTGTTGTATCGTTAATACAAGATGGCCTAATGCCATCTGTATTTCGTCACATAACTTGATCACGCAGTTATTGCCATCTATAGGTGTCATATAGTCTACCTAGGTACGCCTGCTGTAGAAAATTTTGAAAGAACGCTCTTGATCTCCTACATCTCTTCTTCTGCACTGAGTGCTGGTGCATTCGCTACGGGGCCCCGCCTCCTAGGACGTTGCGTAACCCAAGGAATACTGTGACTCACCGCACGATCACATTTCTTCCAGGACTCGAAGTGATACCTGGGTCGAGAAGCTCAGATGGTAGAGCTCTGGCTTTCTGAGATCAAGTTCGATCCCGGCTCAGTCCGATGTTATATGAAGGTGCTTAAATACGACAGCCTCGTGTCAGCAGATTTACTGACACATGAAAGAACTGCGGGACAAAATGTCGGCACCTCATGTCTCGAAAAACCTGTAAAGGTATTTGGGGTGACGCAGAACTAATAATATCATTACATACAACCAGAAGAGTGGAGGATTCAGAGAAGGAGAGAGCCAATTATCATACAGGTACAAGACAACAAGAGTCCACAGATGAGATACGGTAATGGATGGTAATGTGGACGACATATAATAACATAATTTCGTACATACCAGCCAATATCGAACACTGAGTAGATGACTGACAAGGTAGATAAGTAGTATGGTTACCCAACAGCACTCACCTGAAACACAGAAAGAAAAAATATCATTTTAATTAACCTTCATCTCTTTCCTCACATTCAACACTTCACACTTCCGCCATTTACATATTACTCGCAGGTTCCTCACATATGGTGCAGGTAGGGGCAAAAGATCTTCATAGATCGAAGCCCCGAACAAATAGCATTTGAAAAAAAAAACCTTGATCTCCACATTACTTAATCACAGAACCGTAAATTATTCTCATTTAAGGGGCTCCTTGTGTTCGAAGACGACAACTCAATTATTAACAAGAGATGTAGGAACTTTAGCTTAGAAGTTAAGAAGAAGTACTAGAGTGTGCCTTAAGCAGAAAGTTTGAATTTTAAATTGTCTTCCATAGAATGTCAGCATTAAAGAACCGACAAAAGATTAGTGTACGGTTTCATAATCCGTCTTGAGAACGGGTAATTTTCAATTTTACAATGAATATTTGTAGATCTTCGAATGTATACCCTGAAGGGTGATGTTTTCAACAAAAATTTATTAAAACGATGGAATTTGTCTAAAATGGAATTGACAGACACAAAATGTATTTCCTTTTATGGGAGGTGTCAGCTTTATGACCGACTGACTAATCACGTCATACAACTGTGTTGATATTTACATTCACGAGCTGAACATTCATATTTAAAGAGCTTTATTTTCAAAATGAACACATATGAACAATAACAGACAAACAACTACAGATCTCACAACAAAACCAACTAACAGACAGTTTCCACACTCGTCAGCTAACGGAACTGATAAATAAATATGTTCCTAGCCTCTAAAAGAATAATAATGTCGCCGAAAACCTTCTATGTGTTAGTGCGACGTTAAACAAGTGGAAAAATAATGTTTTTATTTGGGTGGTACAATTGATTATCTTCAATCTATTTTCAAATATTCTTTACTGCTTTGGGGTTTCCCCATTTTCACACCAAGCAAATGCTGGGAATGTACCTTAATAAAGGCCACGGCCGATTCCTTCCCACTCCTAGACCTCTCCTATCCCATCGTTGCCGTAAGACCTACTGTGTCGGTGCGACGTAAAACAATTAATGATAAAAAAAATATTTACTCCATTTCTTCGGCAGAAGTTCATTTTTTTTAAAGAGATTTTTCTCTGGAAGGTCTGGAAATATTGTTAGATTTCCGCGTTGGGCAGTTTCGTTTTTGAGCATATAAAGTAGCTTTTAGTGACCAAATTAATAACGGTTTAAAGCAGGCATTGCGATCTAACCAGATTTTACTGTTTATCAGTAAAAGAGATATTTTCTCCGTGTTGGCCATTTATGCACTGGGATAGCACTATCCATCTTTCCTGATCTTATGGTAGAGTGCTTTTACCAAGCTTAGTGTGGGGCGATCAACCAACAATCAGTCACTGCAATCTTCTACTACAACCATGAGCACGGGCAAATTTTCTTTTCATATTTTAGGTGAAGAAGGGACTTCCATTCAACTAAGAACCGTGGACAATACGTCGTCACAACGGCTGATCAGACTCTACATCTTCGTACTTGTCGAAGTCAATTGGACACTTCTTCATATTATGCCTGTTGCTCACGGTAAAATTTTCTGTCAAATTTATTGTACAATAATTTAATTTTATAAAATTTCTGTTGCTCACGGTCAAATTCAAGTTTTATAAAACCTTTGATAAAACTTTTCATAAAATAGGACATGTTCTATTCCGTAAAATTAATTTTACGAAACGAACCAATCAGCGAAGCTGACATCACGGTGATTCTGGCGCTACGTCGTGAGAAGATTGCGAAGCTCGATTGTAAACAAACACTTCTTTCTAAAGTGGCAGGATCCGGGTGGACTAAATAAGCTGTTAGCGTTTTACTGACGAATACCAGAAATATCCTTGTTTGTACGAAGTTAAAACGCCACTTTACCACAGCAGAAATGCAAGAAGAGAGGCAAAAAACACAGTCGGCGAATTCCTATATGAATACTGGTCTTCTAACCTCAACTAATTTTCGACCAAGGACCTTCTTCTCTTCTTTTGATCCAATCCCGGGTCCAGCATTTCCTGGCATTTCTTTTCTTCCTTTTTACCACTGTACAACATATAATTGCAGCTAAAGCAGCAAGTTTTGCTTTTTTTGTTGGAGCCATACTCTCAAAAACATTGTAAGTTGAACAGCTGATTCTTGGTTTAAAAGTTTATCGATAGATGGCAACACATACATATCTTAGTTCAGAAGTAAGTTCATAGATGGCCATCCTGATGTTTCCACGGATTTTATAAAATAATTTTACCGTAAGCAACACAACTTGTTTTCACCAAATTTTTATAAAATTAATTGTACAACAAATTTTACGAAACATTTTACTGTGAGCAATAGGCATTAGACTTTAGAACGTCTTTGTACTCCCAGATTATTCTATCCATTCCTCAGTTAAGAATGTATCACTTGTTTTGGAATGCGTACGTAAGGCATGTGTATGATGTAGCCAGCTGACCCTGGCGTGAAAATAGGAAACCACGGAGAACCATCTTCAGGGTAGCCGACGGTGGGATTCGAATCCACTATCTCCCGAATGCAAGCTCACCGCTGCGCGACCCTGCTCGGTACTTATCACATACTTTGAGGGCTTGTAGAGGGAACCTAGTAGATAATTGTTTGAATGGTTAATCACGTCTGGAAAAAGCAAAAAACCACCACGTGTTTAAATGACCCGTGTCTGCTTCATCTATCAGCAGAGCGGAGAACGAACGTTGTTACTGCACTGCTTCCTTAAGAATTTAAAGATAGAAGAGTTGGATTTACGAGATCTCGGTGGAGCCAGAAGATGATTTGCTGGCGCGGATTATGACAGCGGCGGTTGTTCGATTACTAGGTATCATCATCATCATCATCATCATAGGTTGTTCTGGCATCCGGCAGGTCCAGTCATGGCTGTGACCTCCATATCTCTCGATCTTGTGCCCTTTTCTTCACTTCTGCATAATCTTCCTTTCTTTTTCTAATGCTGTCTAATAACTGGTATCGTGTCTTTCCTCGTTTTCTTTTTATCATCCTTTCAATTGCTACTCGCAGTAAAGTGTTGTGTCTTAGATATTACTAGGTATAATAATTATAATTTCATATGCCTGTTTCTAGCCCTTGTAATGCAGACCCTCCGATGAGGGTGGGAGGCATTTGCCATGTGTAGGTAACTAGGTAACTGCGTGTTATTGTGGTGGAGGATAGTGTGATGTGTGCTGTGTGAACTGTAGGGATGTTGGGAACAGCACAAACACCCAGACCCCGGGACACTGGAATTAACCAATGAAGGTTAAAATCCCCGATCCGGCCGGGAATTGAACCCGGGACTCTCTGAATCGGAGGCCAGTACGCTGACCATTCAGCCAACGAGTCGGAACGACTACTAGGTGTTTGTGAGTGAGTGTACCGGAACATGATACGCAGGTATAAAGTTTGTATCGAAGTGGGTGGTCACCACATCGAGGCGTTCTTGTCAGTGGAGGCAGAAGCACTTCAGCAACAACGTACACACTCTGACTCCGTCCATTGACGCAGCAAACGCGAAATATTTAAAACGCGTGGTAACGGTACGTTTTCGGACATAGGTTGTCATTCAAAATATTATCTAACTGATCCCTTCTGCAAGTCCTCAAAGGGTGTAATAGGAATGTAAACACATCCATTATGATAATCACTGGTTTAATGTTTGTTGTATTGGCTTTATTCATGATCTGATGCTCCCTGGACGGTCCAGTATTTCACTCCAGGTTATTCTCACTGTGGGTGTCGGTGGCAGAATAACATCCAAGGTATCCCCTGACTTTCCTAAGAGGCGACTAAAAAGGGGCCCTAGAGGCTCTCAACGTGGAAGCGTGGGTTGGCGACTACGGGCCCTTAGCTGAGTCTAAGCATAGCATCCACTTACATATGCCATTCTCCTCAATTTTATCTATCCTATCCGACCTCCCTTGGTCAACTCTTGTTCTTTTTCGACCCCACCGGTATTAGAGCATTCGAGACCTAGGGAGTCTTTCATTTTCACGCCCTTTGAGGCCCTTGTCTTTGTATGGCCAATACCTTCATTTTTCGAAATGTTGAATCCCTTCTATTTTTTTTTTCCTTCTGATTAGTGTTAATAGAGGATGGTTGCGCAGTTGCACTTCCTCTTAAATCAGTAATCACCAGCACCACTTACTCTAGATTACTCGAGCAAATGAGGAACGGTCACACGTAGTATTAGTGTTGGGATAGAAGCAATGGATCTTCCAGTGCTATTGTTAAGTTAAGCCGAAAAGTTCAGCTACAAAGTTAATGATGAAATCACTACCCAAATACTTGATATAGCCGGCCCCGTGGTGTAGGGGTGGCGTGCCTGCCTCTTACCCGGAGGCCCCGCGTTCGATTCCCGGCCAGGTCAGAATTTTTACCTGGTCCTGAGGGCTGGTTCGAGGTCCACTCAGCCTACGTGATTAGAATTGAGGAGCTATCTGACGGTGAGATAGTGGCCCCGGTCTCGAAAGCCAAGAATAACGACCGAGATGATTTGTCGTGCTGACCACACGACACCTCGTAATCTGCAGGCCTTCGGGATGAGCAGCAGTCGCCTGGTAGGCCAAGGCCCTTCAAAGGCTGTAGTGCTATGTGGTTTAGGTTTAAATACTTTATATATTGTATCTGCAGGTCATAATTTATCAGTATTTATACTAAGGTTGCCAACGGCCGTAACCGTGTTGAAACACCGGATCCCGTCAGATCTCCGAAGTAAAGCAACATTGGGCGTGGTCGAGAAGTGGATGGGTTGCCACGCGCTGTTGGTGTGGGGTAAGGGAATGGAGGAGCGGAAAGGAACTGGTCACCCTACCGTACGTAAACTCCGGCTCAGGTACACCTCTGCGGAGGTTCGGACCTGCCTTCGGGCAGAACACACCCTTACCTTACCTTATACTAAGGTTTGTTTAGACCACACGGTTTTCGATGTAGTCTAGTTAGAGTTAAAATGTCGAACTAAATGGCTCGAAATGTAGAGTGTTTGGTTCCTAAACCCAACCTGGCGGGTTCGATCCCGGCTCAGTCTGATGGTATTTTAAGGTACTCAAACACATTCCACAACTAATTTTACGGCTTTTGGAGACGCGCGAGGTGCCAGAATTTAATTAATTAATTAATTAATTAATTAATTAATTTACGTGCCGGTAAACCTACAGAAAATATTGTGCAGAGTAAATAAACTTGAGAGGGTAAAATAAATATGCTTCTTTAGGAACGACCAAAACGATCTGGCAATGGCTAATCTGAGGGTAATAGCAGATATCCGAAATGCTACCTCCTATGTCATTAATCCTCTGCAGACTTGCCCTGCGGCAGAGATTCCAGTATTCCTAAGCTGGAACATAGGCCACGGATGTGCCTTGGGCTTCAGGTTAGTCTTATTAAATTCCTGTCCTTGTCCGCTCTTCTGACGGGCTGGCTTCTGAAACAAACGACGATGGGTTTTATACCGGTCTCTCTACATCCAAAGTAAACTAACACTGAAGGAACTATTCATGGTAAACATGTAACTCTATGGGAGTGTGTTTCGTTACTTTCAATAGCACTTGGTTAGAGTCACAGTAATCCGAACTCAGTATTTATATTCATTTGCAGGCGAAGCTAGAGACGTAGTCAGTTTAGTCTTTATGCTTTTGGTCTCAGGATAGCGGCTCGATTCCAGCTGAAGTCAGTGACATTTGTGGGTGTTTAAATAACATGATAATGTTATGGTTTTTACGTCCCAGTAACTACTTGGGCGGTTTTCGGAGACGCCGAGGTGCAGGAATTTTGTTATGCGGGAGTTATTTCAAGTGCCAGTAAAAGTACCGACAAGAGACTGACGTATTTGAGTATCTTCAAATACCACCGGACTGAGCCGGGATCGAACCTGCCAGGTTGGTGTCAGAAGGCCATCCGTCTGAGTCTCTCAGCCCGGCGTTAAATAACACTCCGCACATTTGGTTTACGGCACGTAAAGAGCTTCTCCCTTAACATCTTAAGCAACTTAAGGGATGAGACACACACACACACACACACACACACACACACCAATGGAATGGGCTGAGCAATACATTTATTAAAATTATAACTTTTAAACAAGTACTTCCAATGTCCTACCTTAAAAGATTTCTAAATACTCCTAAGAAATGCGAAATGATTAGTTAGCTATATTCCGTAAACAAAGGTTTAGTTTCTAAAAATTCTACATTACACACCCAAGTTTCCAACCACCGAGGCACCATAGGATCTCCTTTTCCGATATCCTTTCTTCTTCTCCTCTGGATGGACTAATAAGTGATAAGAATAAACATACGTTCGAGTGGTAGGTTGAAAAACAACATATTGCACTTGTTTGCATTTTACAAATGGTAATATATTATGGTGCTTCCGTCAACTGTTTAGATTACTACTGCACTCGGCTAAAAATAGCCACACGCAATTATACTAGCATAATTCATAAAATAATAACTCTGCTACATTCAGTCTAGGATAGGACTGAGACAACCAGGCAGATAAAAGTAACAAACTTGTCCTTGCGATTACCAGAAGACAATATATTACCGGAAATAAATCAAGGCCGTACGTATTCATACGGCATAATTAATGTTAAGTAATATGGTGCGGTAGGCCTGCCGTAAATAGGGTAATATTTTTGGGAATGAGTGCGGAAAATTTCGGGATAAATTACACCCAAGATCATCGTGATAGCTCTAGAAATAGAATCTGAGATCTCTGAAAGGTACAGTTTCCCAGCTCTTCCGTAGAATGCGAGAAGGCGTTCAGCTATGGACGTGGTATAAAATCGATCACTTCATTTAACAACCAAAAATTTCAAAACCTATTTTCGTAGGTGATTTTAAAAGTTCCTCTTCCATCCCAAACGAGCTGAAGTTAATTCATTCCGGTTGAATACACAATATGAGAGAACGCCATCAACTCTTATGCTATTTTTCTTAAGAGCTCTTCATTAAATGTCGTTTTGAGAAGTTTAAGTACTCCCACCCCTGACATGCAAGACCTGGTAGAGCGCGAGTAATCGTTCGCCCGGAGGGCCGGGGGCAATATAGGGGGATGAGCGGCAGACCGGAAATAAGCTGTGATTGGCTGCCTAGTTGCGACAGTCAACATGAAAAAAATAATGAAAAAACCCACACCCTCAAGCCGTTGTTCGAACGGTTGATGAAAAATGCTCTTCGCTGACGACCATCGAGGCCAATGCATTGAAACACAGAAAGAAATGCCGCTCTTGTTCACGGTGTAATGAAGCGAGTGGTATTATAGCTCGAAATGCAAATATTTACGGTTGACACAGAATAAATACCCTATTTTTGAACTAATTATCACCCCTATGCACTACATTATACTGCAATATTATTGTATCATGAACGATTTACATAAATGCAACAGTATCATGGTAAGACTGACAAGGAAACTGTTCGGGTTGGACCAGACCCGTTGCAAATATACCTGGAAGCATGATCAATTATGACATTACAAACTTAAGGCTAAGTGGAGTTCTGCTGTAAAATAATAGTTATGTACTTAAACATAGTTGCTTCAGCATTAAATGGGACGTGGTGTTTCGAAGACTGACTGCAATAGAACTCGGTAGGATGATCAATGAAGACATCAGAACATCCAACATGCCTGCCACTGTTATATAGGCTGCCCGAAGCACGATGATATAAATGATTCTGAAAAGGAATCCGGCAATTACCACGTTCATGCTTTTAAGTTATATTTTTATCATGCACGTTTCTGTAGATGACCATGATATCATGGAGCTCGCTCACAGGAAAAACACCGCGCGTGCCGGAGTAAAGCATATCTGATCAGTCTGTATCTAGTACTTCATAATCTTCCATTATAAACGACCAAGCGAAAGGCTGAGCGGTGGGAAGGAAGCGGCCGTGGCCTCATTAAGATAGAGCCCCAGTATTTGCCTGGTGTGAAAGTGGGAACCATGGAAAACCGTCTTCAGGGCTACCGACAATGGAGTTCGAATCCATTATCTCCCGAATAGTGGATACTGGCCGCACTTAAGCGACTGCAGCTATCGATCAAGGGTCTCATCCTCAGAGAGGGAGTCATCTCGAAGGACCCGATCCAGGCCTCTCCGGAGGACATTATTATTATTATTATTATTATTATTATTATTATTATTATTATTATCAGCAAAGTGTAGATAAACCTCTGTGTATTAACCATTGAGGAAATCGTACTCGAGGACAGAAATTTTCAGCTGATACGCATTTTGTGTCCTGATAAACCGTGCGTTATCCCGCCATCTGTAATACCGATAGCTATTTGGCGATCTTGCTCAATTGACTTAGTCCTATTACGCATTAGACCAATTTCCGGCAGGACATAGGTAGTTTCGCCGACTCAAAAATTAAGATTAGACGAGAAGTACTTCATCACCTCCGTAATGAACACGAGAGGGACGTTCCCCCTTAAAGCACATCCGTTTCTCATTTGTAGCCACGCAATATTCAGAAAGGTGTAAACAGACGAATATTCTATACCTAAAGGCAAATGTTTGTGATGAAAGTGTTTGCCTAATTTCGTCATTTTTCAAAGTTATTTCGGTATATTTTTCGATATATTTATTTTATTTCGTCAATGATTACGCTAACGCTTATTTCCATTTTTCAGCAATAAAAGTGAAAACTAAAGATCGCATATTTGCAGTAAAATGTCATAATGGTTTTTTTATTTTGTACAAAAAACACGACGCTTCTGCTTCTTCTAAAAGCGCATATTACATATATCAAAGCGCGGATGTTTGGAAAAATTTAATTATGCCACTTAAACAAGTAGGATCACCCTACGTATATAATTTTCACACGAGTCTGTAAAAGACAGAGATACCATGAGTTCCATAATACTGGGTGCCAAGCTGTTCTCTTGTCATACATTATGTACCAGGAGGCACACCTCTACGCCGCACGTTTAAATCATCCTCTACAGGAGAAACTCTGAACTTAAAACTGGACTAACTTACAAATTTTCTCTGAAGATGGCGCCACTAAACATTTTTGTTCTGGTGAAGTTTCCTGAACTGTGTACATTTCTACTTGTTTTGTTTCCCGTTTAGCAAGAAGTGTGAACATTCTCTCATAGATGTCTCTGCTAAGAACTATGATCATGCACCCTGGTGCGAAGTGAAGGAACTTTATTTGAAGAAATTTTGTACTCATAAGTTTTTTCTTTATTAAATTTCGTTCATTCGTTTGTGGGTTGGCAATATTTATCTTTTCTTTCCGCCAGTTTTGAATTTAGCCAATCCCGAATTTCTGTAATTAATTTCCCACCAATCATGTATTTCTTCTTCGACTTTGAGTGTACCTTCAAGATTGACCAATAAAGTAAGAGCTTGATTATTCATGAAAGGTCTCGAACTTTCCCCGAGGGTTTATAAACTGCTGATTTTCTCGTCTCGTTGCCACTTGATTAACATCTAACCTAGTGTATGGACGTGTATCAGGAGACGGGAGGTGCCTCTTTCATCAGGCAGCAGTTCTTCAGTAAGGTAATGGCCTCTTAACATCTTATTTCTCGCTAGCTCAGCAGTCTAACTCGCGGGAAAGGTCCGAAACTTTAATATGTAACCTACCTTTCTGTAATGCAAATTTCTGCCGCCTTATGTAAATATCTTTAATTGTAAATCGGGGATAGAGAGTGCTTTACTCTCTCGAGCTCCCCTTCATTTTGGTTTGAGGTGACTACGTTTTGGTAACTGATTTTCTTCTTTTCCTTAATGTTTTAAATTTCTTCCTTATACGAGTCACCTCCATAGTTTGGGATTAGCCCCTGTTTCATCGGCCTTGTGCCTGTTAGGTTTTATGAAGCTAAATAGAGGAGTGCAAGTATCCGCCTCCTTCCTTTTGCTTGGGCCATTTACTTAACGGTTATTTCTTTTACTCTAAGGCCCTGTAGGTTGGGTACGAGTTACTCCTGTTTGAATTTGTAAGCTGGGCCATGGAAGGCCAGAAAGTGTAGGACATTTTTGATGTTGCCTTGACTAGGCTTGGAAAACTGAGAGCGGGTCTGCTCTTTTCTAGTATTGTAAAAGTGCCTCTAAAAGGCTTGACTTCGTAATTCACGGAGCTAGTGCTCCATGTATGAAGGGGTTTTCTGCCCTTGAAAGTATTGTGCTTAGTATATTCGAGCTAGGAGCTCAAGGGAATTGTAAAGCGAGGGGCGTAAGGCCCAGAATTGTTGTGAATCTTGGCGTTTCCTGGTCTTGTACCTGATTGTCGGTTATTTGTTGACTTATTGTTATTTGTTAAATTTTGAAATTCTATGTGAAAATTGTTAAGTTTTGTCATTTTAGAAAATATAACCTTTAATGAAATTTTAAGTCTATCTCGGCTTTGTAGTTAGACCCATTTATCCCGGCACCTTCTTTCACCTCTGCTGATCCACCAAACCACGGTAACACATTATAATACATTACATTGAAAATGACCTCTCGCTATCAACATAACTGCCTGGGAGAGAGGTGACTGGGGCGATGCTAAGCAGGATACCAAAAGTAAGCCAAGAAGTATTGTCCAATACAGTACACTGCTACTTATTAGTATAGTTTATCAAACGGATTGGGTTGCGTTGTTTCTAGCAATCGAACCAGGTTTACTATACTTTCGTGTGGCAATTGCTAGCGTCATGTAACACTTGTAAGTCAGACTCTCCGACGAGGGTGGGCGACATCTACCATGTATTGAAAGTACATGTTATTGACGTGTTCCGTGTAGTATATGAGTTGCAGCGATGTTGGAGACAGCAAGACAAGGGAATTAACCATTTAAGTTTTTTTTTAAAACCGACCCGAGGTCCTCTGAACCAAAGGCCACTATGGCGACCATTCAGACAAAGACCAGAACAACAGATCTGCTCAATGTTGACCACTGCGTAATGCTGTGAAGTCGGTTCACGGAGGGCCCAGGTCCTGTTACACGAGGCGCACTCGTCAAAGATTTGAACCGGGAGAAAGGTCTCGTACACACCCAGTATACACACTCGCACTTAAATTGTGTATGATATGAGCTTCTTACGGACAGATAGATGCTCAAGATTTCTGAGGACTAAGGTCAGATGCGGGCCTGAATGCGCAATTGGTGTCTTAGCATACAGTTGCAGTGCAAAAAATTCGAATGAGATTGAATTGGGACCACGGCTCCAAGTTTTGGTGTCGAAAACGAACCACGTGATGGGTTATTGTCGAAATAAAGTATATAAGTAGTTTTGGTTTGAAATGTAACTGTCGACATATTGTTTCATAACTCTACACAAAGTTACAAGACCATGACCATTCTCCATCACTGGGCCGGAAATGTACTCAGCTGGGGCTCCAGAGGGCGGAACTCTGTTCGAGACGCTAACTTTGAGACGCTCCTGATAAGCCTTTTAATGCTCGACATTGGTGATTTTGGACTTTTTTTTGGAATTCTGAAGAGCCACTCTATTCCCTAGCCAACGGCCGTAGCCGTGTTGAAACACCAGATCCCGCGAGATCTCCGAAGTTAAGCAACATTGGGCGTGGTCAAAATTTGGATGGGTTGCCACGCGCTGTTGGTGGGGGGTAAGGGAATGGAGGAGCGGAAAGGAACTGGCCACCCTACCGTACGTAAACTCCAGCTCAGGCACACTTCTGCGGAGGTTCGAACCTGCCTCTATTCCCTGGAGTGCGTTTTTGATAATTTTGAAACTATTTATTATCCATATAATAAATGTTCAATTAAATATTAATACAGAAGCTTGCAATGTTCAGCTTATGCGCTAAGTTTATGCGGAACGTAAGAAATCAGCCAATCAGAACTTATTGCTGTTCAGATGTTCGTACTTGCGCACTGTGGTCGTTGGATTAAAGTTATGACAAGAAAAACAGATCAAACAAAAATGCAGTGTTGAAAGCTAACGCATAGGCATCAGTTTCACGTGAATTAAATTGTGAAGGAAAGTAAAAAGAAAGAGTGGTTTATGTTGGTGTACGAAAATATCGTATTTCGCTATCTGGTCACGAGCAGATATTTAAAATCAGCTATTAGCTATAGAATATAAAACTTCGCTTGTTATCTTTATCATTGGCTAATGCATTTCCGTCATTTATTGTGAAACCCTGCATCCTAATCATTTCATGCGATTTAAGTTTTATGTTAACGTTTTATTTTCATTGTGAATGGTGCTTAAGCCAAGAAAGCACTCGGAGAGCCGTTTTCCGTTTCCTTTACTATAATCTTCACTGCTATGTTCAGTTTGGCTGTAGATTAATTTTTCATACACCTAAACGTTCCTTGATTAACGATCCACACAGATATGAGAAGGGCATCAAAATCCTTTACGCGGTTCTCGAAATTAGTTTTCACAGACATAGACGGAAGCACAGAAATGCTATTTGTATGCGTTTAACGTCTGTTTAACTGATATCGTTACTGCCAGCCGGCGGGTGTCTGAAATTTACACTGAAAATGGATTATTTTCAGTGTGCCAGTAAATCTACTGATCTCTCACACTTAAGTACTCTCATATACCTACCTACCGAACGAACGAACCAAGGTTCAATCTAGGAAACTTGAACATAGAAGACGGAGCTCCTGATTAGATCAGTAGCACATGTGGCAAGTCGTTGGCAATGCAACTGAACTCGCACCAAGCTGTTGGTCCGTAGGCTTATAAATAAAATTGGAACCCCTCGTAAGATGAATAAACTGGCTGAGCTGGCATCGACCTGACTGAGAAATAAAACATGGTGCAAAAAAAAGATGGTTTAATGTTCCACTTTCATGAATAGGAAATATGCCTGTATTACGTTACTTTGTGAAAATATTCCAAATTGATCTCTCATATCATTTACAAGCGATCTTTCCTGACCTTATTCTCAAATGAGAGTGGTACCACAACAGCCCCGAAGCGACATGGTCTACCAGCCCGAAGACCTGCAGATTATGAGCCGCCATGTGGTCAGCACGACGAATCCTCTCGGCCGTTATTCTTGGCTTTCTAGACCGGGAACACCATCTCACCGTCCGGTCCACGTAAAAATCCCTGACCTGGCCGAGAATTGAACTCGGAGCCTCCGGGTAAGAGGCAGGTACGCTACCCCTACACCACGGGGCCGGCACGTTATTCCCAATAGCCCAATTTTACGTCCCCTTTGGTGTTTATGCTTCGTGGAGGGATGTACTCAGTACTGCGTGTTTGTGTGGTGGTCAGTAGTGTGGTGCGCTCTGTGTAATTGAAGGGATGTGTACCGATACAACATTAAACACCTAGTCCCCGAACCAAAGGAATTAACCCGACTCTCTGAACCGAAGGGTGAAGCTCTACCGATTCCGAATGGCGGTCACAAAAACACACTCTTTCGTATGGCGAAAAAAGAAGAATTCATCCCTTTAATCGCGAACCTAAAAGCCCAGTGTGTTGCTTCGACAAACTTAAATCACGAACAAGATCGTTGAGATTCCCTTGAGACAAAAAGTGTAGCTCATTTTATTCACAGGCGACTTGAAATGTTGGGTCAGTATGCCATCACCTTCTCTGTCTTCTGCATGTTAGTCGCTATATTCATCTTCACTTCGATCAAAAAGGCGGATTACCGAGCTCGATAGCTGCAGTCGCTTAAGTGCGGGCAGTATCCAGTATTCGGGAGATAGTAGGTTCGAACCCCACTGTCGGCAGCCCTGAAAATGGTTTTCTGTGGTTTCCCATTTTCACACCAGGCAAATGCTGGGGCTGTACCTTAATTAAGGCCACAGCCGCTTCCTTCCCACTCCTAGCCCTTTCCTGTCCCATCGTCGCCATAAGACCTATCTGTGTCGGTGCGACGTAAAGCAAGTAGCAAAAAAAAAAAAAAAAAAAAAAAAAGGCGGATTAACTTTCTCGAGCTTATCCCAGATAATTCTAACGTCGCTTAAAACCACCCTGGCTCGTTTTTAATTTATTTTGTTTTCAACAAGAGATTATTAGCAGATACTCTTCTTTACACCACGCATTTTTTGGTCAAAATTCAACTGAAAAAGCCACGGGGGCACCATGTAAGTGGGGCTCGCCCATTCTTCATTTTCCACCCATAAGTCATACAAATTTTTTTATAAATAAATAAATAAATAAATAAATAAATAAATAAATAAATAAATAAATAAATAAATAAATAAATAAATAAATAAATAAATAAATAAAACAAACTCCGGTTGTCCGGGATGAACACCAACACATAAGGCAGTACGCTAATGATGTCCCCAATTCCTTCTATCATTCCTTCAGTTATTGCTTTAATAGAGTCTGTTGTTTCGTTCACGTCCAATTAAATTGTTTTCCCTTTCCTTTAAAGTTTGTTTTGAGTTTTTTCGTATAAACTTTCAAACACTTCCTCATTTGTAACTTTCTGCACCAAACTTATCTTCAACATTCTTCTGTAACACCAAGCTTCTTATTCGTCGTTTTCTTTTGCTCCAGTAGTCCATATCCCGCGTTCATATTACTTAACATTCTATGTATAAGATTTCAGAAGGTGATTCCTCTCTGAGATAAATTTGATATAAAGGACGTGCTGTTCTTATTGAACCATTATTATGTTAATGCTTTAACTTCCTACTTTCGCCTTCCATCTAATTTTGAGGATGAGTTAGTTTCTTAGAGTAACTTCCGTACCATTATAGTTGCCTTCATTTTCTGTTAGGATCACTAACCTGAAGAAGCTGTGAGCAGCTCAGTGGCTTAGGTAATGGCTTTCCGCCCAGATGGTTGTGGCTTGAATCCCGATGGATCCTATGGTGGAGGTTTCACCAGAAAAATCACGTGCAGTCAGGTTTAATTCAAAACTTTGCTATTGTCCTTACAAACAATAGGGCCTACGAATGAAAGATATACATTTAGGTAATTTTTATTTAGTCAGAACATCTTAGTTCTATAAAACATGTTTTGGAAAAGAAGTAGTATTTGTATGTGTATGGAAGTTACTCTAAGAAATTAACTCACCTACAAAATTAGATAGGAGCCGAAAGTAGGAAGTTAAAGCATTAACATAATAATGGTTCAATAAGAAGAAGTTCCATGTCACCTGCATTGACGCCCCCATAAACGTTGCTTGTCAGTCGATGATGGTCAACCCGGTTTGTTGCTAAGTTGTCACTATACTGCGAATCAATTCAAGCCCTAAACTATCCCTTTGATGTTAACCAGGCTGTTGGTCAGTGAAAATGCTTCCACAGCGGTAAAAATTTCCTAGGTTTGTTGCTTGTTTTTGAAGTCAGGAGTTTCCCACAGTTTGGTTAGATATTCTGTTGAACTGACTTGATCGATTAAAAATTTTCACCTGTAGAAAAGTGGAAAATATTACACAAATTTTATGTTAATCTGGTTCCTTACTTTTCATAAGTAGACGGCTGTGAATAGTTATTGTTCTCAGAGATTGTTGTAGCAAAATATAACATTATTTAACATGAGCTTGATATCTAATTGCATTGTGTACTTTTTTAAGCCTTGTTCGAGTTCGTTTCACTGTTACAACTCACTGATTATATTGCATAATTTTTGCGACGTTGAAGATGGATCGAAGAGAACTGTTGGCAATAGTATCTGTAGGCTATCTGTCTGCCTGCTGTCATTTCTTGATGGACACAGTACTTTTGCATCCATCTCTTGGCACAGGCCAGAGTAAAGTGTAGCTTCCACCGGAGTCCCAATCAACATCCATGGCTGTGACAATATGGAAGTTGCTGGGGTATGGGTAGTGCTGAGTAATGACATTCAGAGCATGACTGGTGCATCTGAGGGTTATGAAAGATGCTACTCATAGGGTCAGTCGTGCTGCAATAGTACTTTCTGACCCAGTGAGGAAAGCAATGTTACACTACCTCACTCCTCATCTTGCCTAGTACGCCTCATTTTGGTGCTGCCATTCGTTTTTGGGGTTTCCTTATAACCGCATAACCTTTGGTGGTGCTATTTGAGGATCCAACCAGCCTCTGGGCTGATGACCTAACAGACAGACAGGCTATCTGTATTAATAATGGCTGCCAACTGTCAGCAACATGTGGATTTTGCTGCTGAAAAGCTTGAGTCAACTTTAAAATATCTTAAAACCAATCAAAGTGGGGGAAGAAATTAAGAAAGAAATCGACGCAAATTGTTTTGAACGTGTACAGTAGCTTGCAGGACGAGAATCCGGAGTGGACGGTAGAAGAAATGGTGAAAATGACCGGGCATTTTCATAGCGCGAGGTGTTTACAACGTAGACCGGTACACGAACACATCGTACTTGTCAGAGCGCTTCGTGAAAGTTCGTGTTAGCTGAAGTTTAATAGTGTACTTCCCGAACAAAGGTGTCAATAAAAGTGAACACTGATAGACGTGGTTTTAAAATTTCGCGCAGTTAAATTACGCCGATAAAATGTTAGTTGGAAGTAAAACACGATAGTGGTAAGTTTCACCGAACGTAACATCCCTACACCAGATCCTTACCTCCGGCTCCACGGCTAAATGGTTAGCGTGCTAGCTATTGGTCCACAGGGTCCTGGGTTCGATTTCCGGCCGATTCACGGATTTTTACGTTCATTGGTTAATTCTGATGGCTCTGGAGCTGGGTGTGTGTGTGTGTGTGTGTGTGTGTGTGTGTGTGTGTGTGTGTGTGTGTGTGATATCGTCAATGGAATTCATCATTTATATAGAGCCACAAACGCGCAGGTCAATTCGAAGGACCAGGCCTTTCCGGAGGCCACACGCCTTTATTACAGCTCCTTATGAAATCCACGAATGAATTTTTGACACAGTGAAACATGACCAAAAGTGAAACAGAGATGATTCAGTTAAATGGCATAACAAAGCAAGTGTTCATCAAGTGTAACAGAACTCCCGACAAACTGCTTGAACAATTTGTTGGTAAGCAAGTCTTCACGAGCAGTGGGTACAGTAGTAAAGTCACAGTAGATTCTGCAGATCTCAGAACTAAACTGGTACGTATATTTAATTTCAGAATAGAGGTTTCACACTGGATGAAATCAAAACACCTCAGTAAAAACGTAACAATACTCTTCGTTTACGACGAGACCTTGAGTTCGACCTTTAGGTACGAAGTTAACAATGGTACAACTAGTTTGAATTATGCTATTTAGACATCAGTAGTTTCAAAGTGCCAATTAGTTACGAAAACCAGCCGACTAAAAGCTAAAGCTGTAATGAAAGTGAACATCCCCGGGGACAATACCTCTCGTCGTAAGCAGTAAGTATAAATGTAAATCGATTCACGGCCCATATTCATACATATGTTTGGTTTTTGTCGGATCATCATGCCCATCTTTTTTACAGGAAAGTAAATGGAAAACATTTAAAGTTCCATTCCATTTCTGTGAATGGTATCATCCTAGTTCCCATACTTTACTAGAGTTCGAACATGCCGTGTTAAAGTTGTGTAATTTTGAAAGTTAGCCGTAAACTCTTGTTTGATGGTCACCGCATTGTCTTCGTAGTGGCACTATACATTCAACGTGTACGTTGCACGATTTTGTATTGGCTGCATGACTAGAAATACACTCATTTGAAAAGAATTGCACATGTAAGAAAAAGGAGAAGCTTACTTGACTATTCACTTATATTTGAGCCGGTTGACTCTGAAAATTCTTCGACTTATTTTCTTCTACCGCTTTTCCCATACCTCTGGGATTGCGGGTGCGGACTGTGTCGCACAAACACAAGCAGTCAGTCCCCGAGCCATAACAATTAATCAGATGCGATTAAAATCCCCGACGTGGTCGGAAATCGAACCCGGGACCCTCTGAACCGAAGGCCTCAATGCTTACCATTCTGCCATTGAGTATCGACTCCGATAAATACAGAAATTTATTCCTAGATTACTAATCCGTAAAGTCTACAATGATAAACCAAATATGGCACAGACGTTCAACGAGTATGGATACATTTTGTTTGTTGACTGGATACCCAATATTTTGTTACGTAGTTGACGAACAGATCGGATTTTATATACTGGTGATAATGATTAGAAATGTCTATTAATACGCTCTGGATACAAACTATGATCCGCTAACTAAGGACAGAAAGATAGTTTTCTTAGAAAGTGAACATGAGGGCCTGTAAATATCAGATAAAAATTAGAAACTCAATATTCATTGAAGAGAACTGATTTATAGTAAGAATAACAGGTGTTATAGTTTATTATTATCATCTTACTATCATCACCGAACGAAACGCTGCGCTGTACCGTTACTGTAGTTGTAAACTTATATTCGGAAGATGGTGGGTTCGAAGCCCACCGTCAGCAACCCTGAAGGTGGTTTTTCCTTGGTGTTCCTTTTTCGCACTAGTCGAACACTGGAGATATACCTAGATTACAGCTATAATTGCTACATTCCGAAGTCGTACGCCTATCATTTGTGCGACCCAACAAGTAGCCAAAATATTTATTATTATAATAATTCGCGGTGTCCGTCGATTCAGAGATGGCAAAGATGTGCCTGATATTGGTTGGTGTTTGGGAGGAGGGTGTCTTGTTTCTTAGAAATTGTGATATGATTGGGAGTGGAGTATCAATGTAATACTGAAGAGGGTTAGTGAAAATAGCTCAAGAAAAGCTTCCAAGAGCTGCTGCATACCACAATTTCAGCCTATGTCAAGTGAATATTTATCACTGTACGTAAAGCAAGATGCAAGCAACTGGAGAAAGACATGACTATCAGATACATTTGTATCATTTATCTTCACAGCCGTTAATCGCAGGGAATATACAGCTCCAAGTAGGCCTATGAGATTCAAGAAGATCCAATACACAGCCTCAGCGCGCCACACAAAACAACACGCACGAGACGTATCTAAATGGCTTCGCGAAGGACAGAAAGGAAATTAAATGGAGAGTGGGAAATGCTCGCGAATGGATACTCCTCCCTTCCTGGACCCGACAGTATCCTTGTAAGAGACCATCCAATTGCAAGAATGTGACAAGTACTATGCCACTACAGAGGCATTATCTACAGACGCCCGACCAGATTTGGGAAAACTGGATCAACTTCTAGAGTAAATTTATAGATGTTAGAACAATAGGAGAAAACAAAGATCCTTCTACGACGTACAAAAGGGAGCATAACCAATATAACAAATTTCAGAAAATAAGGAAGAATATATATATATATATATATATATATATATATATATATATATTGCTATTTGCTTTACGGCGCACCGACACAGATAGGTCTTATGGCGACGATGGGACAGGAAAGGCCTAGGAATGGGAATGAAAAGACCGTGGCCTTAATTAAGGTACAGCCCCAGCATTTCCTAGTGTAAAATTGTAAAACCACGGAAAACCATCTTCAGGGCTGCCGACAGTGGGATTCGAACCCATTATCTCCCGGATGCGAGCTCACAACTGCGCGCCCCTAACCGCACGGCCAATTCGCTCGGTGGGAACAAGATTAGGTATTCAGTATTCAATGTTCCTGTTAAGGAAGCAATGCTTTCCATGGACGAAACACCAAAGTACATCTTTCTTATTAGTAGAAACGTAAAGTAAAAGTGTAAAAATAAATAAATAAATAAATAAATAAATAAATAAATAAATAAATAAATAAATAAATAACGAAGTGCCCTGAAGTTTTCAGTCTCATCATAATACTCAACTGCATGTTCGATTTCCTAAGGTCTGATTTCACACCGCGTCACAATAGGTCTTCATCTGCTTATATGGATACTCGAACTGTTAACTACCTTCAGATATCTTTCTGGCGTAGATCTCATTCCTTTTCTTTGCATTAGCTCTGTTGTTGTATTCCAGTGTTATGATTACGGTTTGCTTCAGCCTTTTTTTATTATGAACACACTGGTGTTAAGGTTTGATATTGGAGGGGTGCCTCGCGTCGCTCATCTATTCCTTTATGTTACAGATAATGTAGTACAATACTACGACAATAACAGCATAATTTCTACGAAACAAATCACTGACCTTCCTTACACATAGTCTGAGAGAGAATTTGTTCATCCAATGGTCTAGGGACCATCAATGGATTGGTTAATCTTAGCTACTTGAGCACAAGGTCCATAACCCAGAACATATCCGAGATACCAAATCTCATTACGTATTAATGGATACCTCGACTCCAAGGACCACTTATTGGGCCACTGAGCTGTGTCCAAGGTTCACAACCTCGGAAGTAACTACATGAACCCATTCTTTGAACCATCGTAACATCAGGAGGTACATCACAATATAGTTTCCCTTCCCTTGCTGGCTGAAGATGGCAATACTTTGTCGATAAGAATGCTTTTGCTGGCGAGATGTAGAGTTTACAGTGCACTATGTCTTCTGGTATGGGCTATATCAAATTTGTTACTTTCATTGACCGGTCTCAGTCTCATCCTTGGCTTTGACAATATGAAAGTGACTGAGGTATGAGTGATGCTATAATACCATTCCTTATGCAGCCAGTCCCTATTATGAATGGTGTGAAAATATCGCTCATAGGGTCGGTTGGTGCATGCATTTCAGTGGGCTTGGCAGACTGATATGTAATAGCAACGGCTGGCTCGGTGAGGAAAGCAACGGGAAACTACCTCACTCCTTATTTTCCTAGTACGCCTCTTCAGTGACGCCTAGGCTATTTATGACAGCTGTTGGCGGAGCTGCAGAGGATCAAACCAGCTTTCGGGCTGAATACCCAACATACATACAAAATAGAAGAAAAATGTGTTTGTGGTGAGAATCTTATTGTGTCTACAACTCTAAGTGATACTATGTCTGAAGGTAGGGAGGCATTTAGAACCACATCTCTTTATTTGCACTTTGGAATATTAGAACTGTCCCTTTAGGTAGATGGGTTCTCGCATGTATTTGAACTGCTGTTTTCCTTCAAAATACTAAAAAAATACCATTCTTCTGCATAGTATGCAGTTTCCCCTCGTCTAACGAAGATAGTAAACTATATAAAGTCGCTATAAGACCTATCTGTGTCGGTGCGACGTAAAGCCACTAGCAAAAAAATAATAAATAAATAAACTATATAAAGAGTTTCTCAGTTTCAGGTATCAATGACAAGAAACTACCGGTGCCCAAAAAATATGAACTTATCTCTAGTAATACGAAATAACACAGAGATTTCTAGTATTTAAAATCATTTTTAGCACAAAAAAGAAATTTCAATTAAGTAAGGGAGATGTAAGAATTGTTGGAAGCGTTTCGTCGCCCTGAGAGTAGGACTCGCCTTAGAAAGATTCGCACCGAGCTCGATAGCTACAGCAACTTAAGTGCGGCCAGTATCCAGTATTCAGGAGATAGTGGGTTCAAACCCCACTGTCGGCAGCCCTGAAGATGGTTTTCCGTAGTTTCCCATTTTCACACCAGGCACATGCTGGGGTTGTACCTTAATTAAGGCCACGGACGCTTCCTTCTCATTCCTTGCCCTTTCCTGCCCCATCGTCACCATAAGACCTATCTGTGTCGGTGCGACGTAAAGCAAATAGAAAAGAAAAAAAAGAAAGATTCGCGACCGAGCTAGCTAAATCATGTACCGTACTTATATAAAAGAAGTAAGCAAGGTGACCGTATGATTCTCAACCCATACCGATCAGGGACTGAATTATTTTGTATGGATAATAATAATAATAATAATAATAATAATAGTAATAATAATAATAATAATAATAATAATAATTTGACTTCTAACAACTATCTTAAAGAACGCCAAAATCATACATTTATTTCGCTCTCATTTGGTCATAGTACAAGAACTACCATCATAAAACAGTAGTTCGAAAATCAGAATGTGGCTACAATGAGCGACATGATAGCCGAATGGCATTTATAGTAGCTTCTCACTAAGTCGGTCTCAGCTCGATTCCTGGCCTATGCATGTCGGATTTTCGAAATAAAAAGTCACGTCCTTGTTCTTCAGATTCGACATGAAACTGGAGCTCTCGTCGCTATGATCACTTACAGTCGTATAAACTTTCTTTAGTCACCTCCAATTTCATCAATTAGAAGAAATTTATTTTTATGCAGTGTTGTTACTAAAACACAGAGCAAAGAACTCTGGGTGTCGGCAGAATTTCTACACTGAAACTTTGTTGGGTAAATCTTTCCATACAGAAGTTGCGATACTTGACATGTTTGTTGCAAACTTGTTATCCGGTTTGAACACTGCTTGGAGAAGTGTGGTGATTTCTATACTATTTTGTACTATGTAAAACTGTGAACTGATTGGGGTGTTTTTATTTTATTGATGTCCCTGTACGAAAGGGGCTCATGTCATCCAAGGCTTGTCACGCACCGAAAGTAATTGAGTGAGCGGGTAGATGAGGGAGTGTATTTAAAATTGGCGAAGCGCAGGAAGGGACAAGCTCAGAACTTATTACCGCAATCAGTGAGTCGTCTGAGGAGATTAGGCCCACGGGGCACAACACAGGCAGGGGACAGGATATTGCTCGCTGAGAGGGGTAGCACCCCAGGCAGGGGGGAACACGTGCATAAGCGGAAAACCACTTTCAAGTTGTTGTTATTATTATGATTATATACATTCAATTAGGTGGTACAAAAGGAACAGTCAAGAGATTGAGTATAAATGTAATAAGGGAAATGTTATTCCCACTTTAACATCCCCTAATATAATAATATCACTGGTGTAACTACGTTACTGTCCATTGAATGGAGCAGGGTTAATTCCCGCCTGTATCAATAGCAAGCAAATTGAACAGCTCGGCTTCATATTCAATAATATATTCCGGTGCCATGTGGCTTGGTTGCTTACTTGCTTAAGTCAAACGTTGACTGAAGATACATGTCCGTATCCAAACTCAAGTTAATGTCACGGATGACTAATAAAGAGTGTTAAGGATAATGTAATGAGCTTCAGACTTTCATCCAGAATATTGAGAAGCGGCTCATTCTTCAATTTGTTCGAATTTTAGTTAGAAGCCCTAATTTTTAATATTGCCTAAAAGATGTTCCAGAGGGAAAACACTGACATCAATATGCAATTAAATATTCTCGAGTCAGGAGTTTTAACCGCGTGTGTTTAATTCCTCTGACTCGAAGACTGACTGTTTCTATTTGCCTCGATACACTCCTCCTCCTCATATACACGTAAGATAGCAAACTACTACCCACCACAGACATGTACAATAGTGAAGTCTTCAATTCTTACGTGCTTTCCGACCCGCATGGGCGTGAACTTCCATTTCAAAAATCCCACATGCAATGACCAGGATTCGAACCATGCTCGCTTTGTTGAGAAGCTAGTGACAATGTAAGTCGGCTGTCACATTCCAAAGGGGTTTTTTTTTTTTTTTTGCTAGTTGCTTTACGTCGCACCGACACAGATAGGTCTTATGGCGACGATGGGACAGGGAAGGGCTAGGAGTGGGAAGGAAGTGGCCGTGGCCTTAATTAAGGTACACCCCCAGCATTTGCCTTGTATGAAAATGGGAAACAGCGGAAAACCATCTTTAGGGCTGCCGACAGTGGGGTTCGAACCCACTATCTCATGAATTCAAGCTCACAGCTGCGTACCCCTCACAGCACGCTCAACTCACTTGGTATAATAATAATAATAATAATAATAATAATAATAATAATAATAATAATAATAATAATAATAATAATAAACATTGTCGTCATCTTCATTGTCTGAAACTTACCTCTATCCTCCAAACTAGGGAAGATACAGGTAGATAGGTAAGGGTTATTCTGCCCGAAGGCAGGTCCGAACCTCCGCAGAGGTGTTCCTGAGCCGGAGTTTACGTGCGGTAGGGTGGCCAGTTCCTTTCCGCTCCTCCATTCCCTTACCCCCCACCAACAGCGCGTGGCAACCCATCCAACTCCTGACCACGCCCAATGCTGCTTAACTTCAGAGATCTCACGGGATCCGGTGTTTCAACACGGCTACGGCCGTTGGCAGGGAAGATACAAAGAAAAGTAAACTCGTGTCAACGAGGTGGTGTAACTTTTTCTAGGCATATAGCCTGCATGTACCTTTTAAACCACACACCCTCTCTCCTGCCATTCTTATATCTCTAAAAGTACAAGGAATCGAACCCAGACCTCCGAGGACGACACCGATGTTCGGAAAGAGTAGTTGCAATAAAGCAGGCGTCAGAGGAAGAGCATTGATATCGTGAGTCCCTGAAGTGACAAGTTATACCACCTGTCAGTTATAATTCAGATACATGTCCACCACTGGAGATAGCAGGGCTCCCTCCAGAGACCAAGGCAGTGACACATAGCTGTGCGTCATATAGGCACATTTTGATGGAAATTACAGGTATAATTTAAATTAAACAATAATAATAATAACAACTCCGACACTTCATCACTGTTGTTCTCTCAGAGGCACTCTACGCAATTGAAACATCCTCATTAAACATCACCATTAGATACATTGAGGAAATGGAACGACAGATACTGAGGAAAATATTCGGACCCAAGTTTGAAGATGGCATTTGGAAGCGAAAAAGCTCGGAGAAACTCTATTCATTGACTGAGCGATTCACTTCACTTGCACACAAAAGACGTATGAAATTCTACGGACATTTAGCACGAATGGATGACTCACGACTGACCAAGAAAATCTTTTTCGTTACCAATGGAGCACGACGAGCCAAAGTGCGCTGGCAAGTAGACACCCAAAAAGATCTCGCAGAAGTGGACATTGACCCATTAGAAACCACAAGGACTTCATATAGACAAAAGATCGACACCCAAAAGTTTGCGTCCAAGAAACCGACGGCAAGAAATTTGAAAATAAAAAACACGTGGACATAAGAAAGACGACAGGCCCATAGGGAAAGGACGAGGAAGTTTTGGGAAAATAAGAAGATGATGATCAAGAAAACCAATGCCATATAATCGTTCTGCGTGTTCCTTAGAGGGCCAAACGCATGTATATAATAATAATAATAATAATAATAATAATAATAATAATAATAATAATAATAATAATAATAATAATAATATGGCAGCTCTCTTGAATGCAAATACCTCCGAGTCCCTTCCCTGCCATTTGGGGAAAGACAATGTTACATATTGTTGGACGACGGTCTGACTTGGATTGGTAAGTTGTCTACGAGTAGACCTATAGTTATAATGGACCAATTCTGCATGCTACTATTGTGGCGTAGTGTGCCGAGTTGGAGTGATATTCACAAGGTCGTACGTTCGAACACAACCTACTGCTTGTTAATTTTTTAAGAGAGAAAATATAAATACTCCTTTCTCTTTTATGATTGTTTCAGTAATTAACACCACGTTCATGAATTCATTATGCCCTGACTTTATCATTAGGCCTATTTATTATTATTATTATTATTATTATTATTATTATTATTATTATTATTATTATTATTATTATTATTATTATTATTATTATTATGGCTACAAATAGAAGGAATTAAATATTTTATTTCAAAAAAATATTTTTGTGGCAAGCTTAGTGGTGTCTACCTTAAAAATTAAAACAATTAAAAGCAAAAATAATGTTTGAAACGGAGCCACGATTCAATAGTTGGTCCATCTTCCTTCTAACTCGATCACATCTTGCAGTCGAGTGGGCATAGAATCGACTAGTCTTTACAAATAACGACTGTTCTCAGCTACGGCATCCCCGGCATCCTGGGCGAGCTTCCGCAAATCATCAGGACGTTTTGGAGGGGAACTGAGCGAATTTTTTCGCATATGCTTCTTTACTTGTGCCCACATATTCTTAATTGGGTTCATGTCCGGACAGCGACGAGGCCAGTCTATCAGTTAGATACCCTGTCTGTTGGTAAACCAGTTTCGAATCAATTGAGACGTGTAGACTGGATGATTATCCTGCAGAAATTGAACAATTCCATCAGAGTATAACAATCTTTCCAGCAACCGTTTATAATTATGCTGGTTCAATTTTCCGCGAATGCAATGGATTGTGCCTATTCCACTGTCAACGCGACAGAGACACTCAACCATTGCGGGCACGAGTGGCGGCCTATCTGTGATCGATTTACCAAAGTGGTTCCTTCCTTTATAGCAGAAATGGTGACTTCATCAAGAAAGAATATACTTTTCCAATCCCTATCACAGTTTCCCACTGCTCCTCAAGAACTTTCCTGGGAATAGCACGCCAAGATCTCAAATTGCCGGCCCTTGAACGATTTCTCACGGTCTGGCCACAAAAATTAACTGCTGCAAAGTAGCAGCGGTATCTATCAATCACTGTCACTAATCCTGGTGTTCTGATGTGGTGTTGAAATTTTACTTCTACCATTCCCAACTTTTCTGGCAAACATACCCGAAAGTCGATAATTTTTCACCCTTACTATAAATGAATATTTGCGCCAATTTCTCCTCTCGAATTCAAACAGCTCAATTAGAGTATGGTTCCACTGTATGTGATCCACATCAGAATTTCTTGATACGAGGTTTTGAAGGAAAGCACCACGATTTGTTCTGGATAATTTCCAACACAATAGCATAGTTACGAAAACGTTGCAAACTTTCGTCTGGGAAATTTGAGAGCAAGACGAAATGCTGGACTAAGCGGTGTATTCTCTGAGCTGCCAGTGAATGGCGTGGAATGACATTAGTAGACGAATAAAGTTGAGTGGATCTTTCAAAGTCAGGAAAGATGAAAATAAAGTTTGAATTCAAGAGGACAAATTGGGACGAAAATTCATTTCCAGAAAGAGGAATTAGATACTGGAATAATATTTATCCGGGGAAATGTTCGATAAATGTCCAAGCTCTTTGAAATCGTTTAAGAAAATACTAAGTAAACAACATACAGGGAATATGCCAACTGAGTGACAGCCCTAAGTGCAGATCAATGTTAACTGATGGATTGATACGTCGTCTTCCAATTTCGGTATTATTCGAAAAAACGTATACTGTAAACCAACAGGGATGCTAGATTTTAAGACCGCAATACGAGACATTGTCTTAACTCCACCCTCTTTTCCACGTTTATTCTCTCTTATGCCTCCTTTAAAATGGAAATATTTTAGGGTTATTAATGTCTCCAGCGCAGTTTTCATGTAGAGCCGTTAACTGGTATTGTTTCGGCCCGATATCTCGTCTGTGAGCAATAGAAAATTACCTGTTACGAACTGAATATTTGGCTGCATTGATATTGTATTACGCAAGTGAAATTCAAGGATTTTCTACATCCCTAAATACACTAGCGTGCAATTTGAAGGCGGGATGCGGAGGATTCGCCCCCTACCCCCATTGCTTTGGAACATCTCAACCTCTGGATATGGATGATATATCCCTGCCGGCGATAATTATATCCCAGCGTTTGGAAATACATACATTACATTACATACATTACATACATTATTTTTGTATTTTGCTTGTGATTTAACGTCGCACTAACACACGGAATATTTTCGACGCAACGATGAGAAAGTGCTGGATTGGGAAGGCAGTAACCGTGGCCTTAATTAAGGCACAGTCCCGGCATTTGCCTGATATGAAAATGGGAAACCACGAGAAAACATCTTCACGGTTTTTGACGGGAGTTTCGAACCATCCATCTCCCGAATGCAACTTTACAGCTACGCGACCCTAACCTCGCAGCCAACACGTTCGGTACATAAATTAATTTTGTTGTTATTCCAAGTTTTAGATAAGAATTTCTCTAAAACAAAGTGTACTTTTTTCCCTAAATGTAGATCTGTCGAGTGTCTGACAGCTCAGACCTGGTCTTTAATGTGCAGGCATGACATAATTCTTCCTACCCCTTGGTTCATCGTCTACTAATTAGCTCAAGTTAGAAGACGACGTTGCTGAAGTTGTTATTTCTCACTGTGACTCTGTACTGCAGAGAATGGCCTACAGAATGTAAGCTGCAGCGGAGCGGAGATGGCGTGTGTTGAAGATTGGCCTCAGAGAAGACCTCTCCGCTTAGCCTCCTGAAAGTCAATCTTTTGGCCTCATGCGTGTTTTGCTGTACGTACTGTGAAGCTAGTTTTCAGAGGAGGCGTGATACCGCATAGGTACTGAAAATGTTAATTCTGGTAGTGAACTCAGTAGGTATCTACCCTTCTAATAAAATCAGAAGTCGCACACTCATATACAAACAGGGTGCCTGATTTACACAGACGAGAATTTTCATTTAAACCCATCTATCTCCGCGTCTCAGCGAATACTATATCGACAAAGTGACAGAGTAACAAGAATGGATTGAAACGAAAATTGACACAGTTTTGATCATTTTACGTCTCTGTGACTGTCTCAGTCTCTCCCTGACTTGACAAAATGGAAGTGGCTGAGGTATGAGCGATGCTAGTAAAGCCATTCCTTATACAGCCAGTTCCTGTTATGAATGGTGTGTTGCTCACAGGGTCGGTTTGTGCGTGCATTTCAATGGACTTGGCAGACTAATATTATGCAGTTTCACCTTCTGGGTCGGCGAGGAAAGCAAGTATACCTCTTTAGTGACGCCTACACCATCTACTATACGACAGCGATGGTAGCTATAGAGGTTCCAACCAGCCCTCTAGTTGACTACTCAACGTGCATGCATGCATACATACATACATAATTTATTTATTTATTTATTTATTTATTTATTTATTTATTTATTTATTTATTTATTTAATTATTAGATACAGCCTATGGAGGGCCATTTTACACTAATAATAATAATAATAAGTTTAAATGAGTATAAAAGATAACAAAGGTATAAACAACAATATTAAGTAGCAACAATAATTAACAATTTTAACAGTAACAATGTAACAACAATGACAACGGTAACTGGCACGTGTCGGTTTCAGAAATTAGGAAGAAGAAAGGTCAAGGGTTGGAGGGACGGAAGAAAGTGAAAACCTGGAGAGGACTTCAAAGGAATCTTTTAATTTTTTGTTTGAAGGATGCGAAAGGTGTGAATATGTCGATATCGGGTAGTGAATTACCAAGAGTAGGGAGACGGTGGAAGATAGAGCGTTGTTGTAAGGTTAGGCGCGGATGGGACACATGATGGGTGCGCCGGTTGCGTGTAGGGCGGGGAGGAACGTGTATAGGGAAGTACGCTGGAAGAGAATTACATTTGGTGTACCCATTGATTATTTTGTGCAGGTAACATAGATCAGAGAACTGTAAACGGCTTCTCAGGTCAAGTATACCCAGGTAGTTCATAATGTCAGATTTAGTTTTGTTCTTAAAAACAGGATTACGAGTCTTAACAATGAAAGTGAAAAAGTTAAAAATACTATTTAGTTGAGATATGTTTGTGATAGCAGATGAGGACCAAATAGGGGAACAAAAGTCAATAATGGGGAGAACATACGAGACAAAGTATAATTTTAAGGCGTTAATATCATTAATTTCAGTAAACCTGTAAAGAATGCCTAGAGTACGCATAGCACGGGATTTTATGGAGTGAATGTGAGCAGAGAAGGTTTTTTTTTTTTTTGCTATGGGCTTTACGTCGCACCGACCAGAGAAGGTTAGTTTACAGTCTATTATAACACCTAGGTCTCTTACCTGAGAAGCCGATTGCAATGTATTTCCGTGGATGGTATATGCAGTGTTCATTCCCTGCTTTAGCAATGAAAAGGAGAAATGCATACATACATACATACATACATACATACATACATACATACATACATACATACATACATATCTGTATATCGTTGCATAACCTGCATGTTGTTCTATTTCTGCTTTGTACATTTACGAGGAAATAGGAATGAAACCCGTCAAGAATGCGTAGTGGTATTTGATAGTATGGCGTTCTCATCCTGTCTTAGAAGTTGATTTAGCGTTTTCCGCTAAGAAGGTGTGTGTGTGTGTGTGTGTGTGTGTGTGTGTGTGTGTGTGTGTGTGTGTGTGTGTGTGTGTGTGTGTGTGTGTGTGTGTGTGTGCGTGTCTGTGTGTGTGCGTGTCTGTGTGTGTGAGACAGAGAGAGAGAAGGCAAGATGTTATACATTGTAGCCTAAATAGTAAAGCTAAGTATGCAGCAATGTTCTGTTATTAGGATATAGTCATTATTCTAAACTTTGTTTCTACAAAACTCTATTACAAGATACAAACGCATCTCACTAAAGGGTCTCCGTCATCTGTGGACATTTTTCTACTGCAGCTTCGCTTAACGAGATTTACATAAAAAAACTAGCCCGCCACCCCTGGGCAACAGATGTGGGGTGCGGACAGTGACGCAACAGCACAACACCCTTCTCAAGAACATAACTGTTTTCATTTAAATCCATCGCGTTTATATTCTCTCACTCGTTCCACTCTCCTCCTTTTCGATGTTCACGAAATATAGTTCATATTCGCTTATAGTGAATACAGACTCGATGAAGTGTACTATATAATGTTAACAACCACACAATCAATTTCCTTTCAGCAAGTGAACTATTTCAGTGGACAACTCGAAGTGTAATTCCACTCTATCTAGTTGAATTAATTATTCGAATATCATCATATTAGAATCACAAAACATACTTTCGAGATAGCTTCTTTTGAAGTACTGTAGTCCAAAAAATATATTGGGGAGTCGAACTTAAATGTCACACTATCAGCGCTACCTCTAAATAAAACAGCTCGGTTGATTTGATGGGTCAATCAGTTACCTCATCTGCCGGTCTTGAAAAACTGGTCTCCGTTCATTAATTAGATTAGTTTTACACTTCGACGCGTGGCGCTCTCCGCCAACGATTGTGCCATAAAAACAGATACTCTTCTGTGGAAAAGGTATTGACATTGACTGTCGATGTATTTTAATTTGGTACTAGGTTAATATTTAAAAACGTATTAATCCTAAAAGTTACTTTAATTCATATTTGACAAAATAAAGTCATATCAAAGTGCTAGCGTATCGTAAAATTAGCAGTCTAGCTGGCATTCCGTAACGCTGAGTACTCATAGCAATCAATTTTATTACCTACTGTAGGTATTTAGGTAGTAGAACTTACCACTTGCCTTCTGATTTTAGGAATGTCTTGATTTTGAGATCAAGTGTCATTGTTGAATTAGGATTTTAAAATTCAAAGTTCCTAGATCTTTTTTTATATTTGGTCTAAAGAACGTGGATAAAGTAAGGTTGTCCACACATAATAGCATAATACTGAGACTATAGATACAATAGCTTCCTCTGTGGATCAGTGATAAAATGTACACCTGCGGATTCCAAGATAGTGGGTTCAAACCTGACAAAGGTAGCCAGTTTTTTGAAGGGCAAAAAAAAGTCCATTCGACACTTCATGTCGTACGATTGTAGCATGTAAAAGATCTCTGGTGACACATTTTGTTTTTACCCGACAAAATTAATTAAAGCTTAGCCATAGATCGAACAAAAGAAGTCTGGTTTATCCTGTCATCTGGAAGAGAATATGGAACGTTGAAATTGTCACGCAAGCAGTCTAGATGGCGTTAAATCAATATACCTGCACATGGTGGTTGAGGCTGTATATTATTATTATTATTATTATTATTATTATTATTATTATTATTATTATTATTATTAATATTATTATTATTATTATCATTATTATTAATATTATTCTTTCTTCGTTATGCCCATTCAAAGAGCGCATTTGGACTTGTTCGTTTGCCTGATTGTTTTCACCTTCTTATCCTCTCAAAATTTCTTCATGAATGCACTGTGTTGCATCTTGCGTTCAGTGGACCACTTCCTACCAGTTCTCTTTTTAGTTTTCTCCACGAATTTGTGCTTGGCTACTACTGTGCTGAAAGCTCCACGATCTTCTGTGATATCGCCTGTGATGTTCATTTTTTGGAGGTCGGCCTTAGTTTCTTCCAGCCAGTTTATTTTCACCTTCCTTGAGTTGATTACTTTGAACCTTTGAATAATATTTTGGTGAGTCTGTTGCTGTCCATTCTATAGATATGACCTCAGAATTTCAGGCGTACGGCATCAGTGAACCTGTCAGATAATGAGTAGAGGTCCGTTCTCTTAATCCACATTCCATTTTCTATCGTGGTACCATACATTTTCCGGAGAATTTTCCTTTCTTGCTTTTCAATGCCTATAATAATAATAATAATAATAATAATAATAATAATAATAATAATAATAATAATAATAATAATAATAATAAATAATTGTACAAATACTATATAATACTGTAACTTACCGCAAACGTAAGTTCAACTGAATGAGCTAAAACTCTTATGAAATTTATGATATTTTGAACGTAAATTTCGGGCTTAAAAGTAAAAGTAAAAGTAAATATGTGAAATCTAAAATGACCCTAATTAAGTTCTGTGCTACATCATATTCGATTGATAGCATAAATCTAGTTTATAACGACACCATTTATCTGGTTCAGACGTTATTATCAAGTTTTACTGTACAGTGACGAGTAGACCGCGACTAAGCCTGCCAATTCACCGAAACTCACTAGACCTCACAAACCTAATATGGCCGGATCAAGGAAGGTCATGGGTAAGATGCAAGTTAGCGTCCAGGTACAAGAAAGTAGAATCAATGCCAGAGTCAGCTTTGTTACCTGTGGTCACCATCTCAAGCTCCTAATTTTAGAGCCCCTGAGGGTCCCCTTATAGTCACTTATAGACAGTCAGGAGGTGAAGTGGATGGATTCTCTTCTTTCTTTTCGTTTTTCTTGTGTGGTTTAACTTAGCACTAACACATCAAAGGCTTTCCACGGCGCAAGGAATGCAAGGGGCTAGGACTGGGAAGGTAGCAGCCATGGCCGTAGCCTCAGAATTTTACTGATGTGAAAATGGGAAACCACGGAAAACCATTTTCAGGCTTACAGACAGTGGACTTCGGACCCACCATCTCCCGAATGCAACCTCATGTAGGCCTACCTGCGCGACGCGAACCTAACGGTCAACTCGCTTAGTTTTAATTGATGTTACGATTTTACTAGGAGATGATAGCCTTGTTGCTTTCCCATTTATAAAATAATAATAATAATAATAATAATAATAATAATAATAATAATAATAATATTAATAATAATAAGAAGAAGAAGAAGAAACATCATCATCATCAAAACAACTTGGGAAGAGACGACTAAGTACTTATATAGCATGTGGTTGAGAGGGGGGGGGGGGAATCAGAGAACGAGTGCACTTGACGAGTATAAACCAGCAATGCAATGACCATCGACAGGAAGAGAGGACGAAGATAAACCAGAGACAGAGAGAGAGAGAGAGAGAGAGAGAGAGAGAGAGAGAGAGCAAAGGCAGTGCTTACTGTTGGACAAGGTGGCCATGGGTGAGGTCAGAGCAGACCAGCCAACAAACGGAGGGAAGGCAGAAGCTTTTTAATTAAAAAATAAACCGAGTTGTTTAGTTTTGTGGTTTGCACATGTGGCAAGACAATGATCATAAAACACAGAGAGCACTGCTGTGCTGGTCGAGGAGGAAATAAAAGTTCCCAAGAACTGAACGAGCATCTCATCAGCACGTCTCTGCCACACACACAGTTTATTAAAAGGGTAAGTAAATTTTATTTCGTAAGATATTCATTTACTTCCCGTATCTTACTACTTTTGAAGGACATATGCGTTTTAGGGAAGAAAAAACCCCTCTCCGCCATTTAAAAAAAAAAAAAAAAGAATCCGGCTTGTTAAACTCGTGTTTGGTTTCCTAAATCATGTTATGCAAAGTTTGTAGCTCAACCCTGGTAAGTCTTTCAAGCTTCGTCACGTCCGTAACTTACCAGCCACTGTATTAGAAAAAAGAGATCCGCCATCTCTATTCGCAAGGAGAGCGATGTCAACCGCATAAAGTTTTTGGCGACAGGACACGATTTGTCTGAAGCTGCTTCCATTATGTCGTCTGCTATATTAAAAATCACGTTACTAGAGATAGCTACTAGTTTATGTATTCTTTAATGATAGAACTAGCAGTTTCCCGCTGGCTCCGCCCGCAATGTACAAAGAATGGTGTTGTTCGTTACTATCCTTGCGGATGTATTTGCAAAGTTTCGAGTTAATGAACTAAAGCACATGATCTGCTGTGGTAATAGAATGTAATATTATGTCAACAAAACACTTGAAAATATATCACACAAAGAAATTGAATTAAACGTTCCTTGGAACAACACTACGCGCCTAACTGTTAAAAAGTCCTTCAAAGATCTTTGTCATGGAGACAAATGCACTCATAACGACTCATAACATTTCTCACAATCTACAAATTTAAGTAGTTATTACCTTAAAAGGAAGCGCTTGATCCACCGAGTGTTTTTAGACCAGAATGAACTGCGCACCTGAATTAGAACGAAAGATATGATTGCTTCAATGAGAAAAAAATGTTGAAATAAGACGTCCAATTGAATGTGCACTCATAACTTTCCTCAGAATCAACCAATTTGAACAAATAAGAGCTGAAATGAAAGAGATTGATCCACTGAGTGTTCTTAGGCCAAAACGAACTCCGTACCTCAATTAGAAATAAAGATATGATTGCTTCAAAGAGACAAAAAATTAAACAATTTGAGGAAGGCGGAAGTTAAGTGATTTATAGTACCTGATGACAAATCTGTGCATGAATACCTTTCAGTTAAAAAGAAATGAAGGAAATCGACCGGATAGAATCGCCGGACTGACTGACTTTATTTTTTATTTTTTTAATATATAGATAATAATATGGCTTACACTATAACTTCAACATGAAACGGAAAATTGAAGTTACCAGCGGGAATGGTGAAATGAAAAGAAATCCACAAGACTCGATAACAAGTTCGTGAACTGTATTATTGAAATATGAACAAAAACTTTTCCTTCCCACTTATACAGACAGTATCTATAGCATACTATATATATCTACGTATACTGTTGCGGTTAAAATTGTCCGACTCCTTGGCTGAATGGTCAGCGTACTGCCCTTCGGTTCGGAGGGTTCCGGGCTAGGAGTAGGAAGGAAGTGGCAGTGGTCTTAAATGAGGTACAGCTCCAGCATTTCCCTGGTGTGAAAATGAGAAACGATGGAAAATCATCTTCAGGGCTTGGAGCCCACTATCTCCCGGAAGCGCTGTGTTCATCAATTTTAGTACCTTAAGATGGCGGCGGAATTACGTACATCGCTCGGTGACATCATGCCTAGGCCAGCTCATTGTTGCTAGGTACATCGGTATTTCCTTCTTAAAATAAGGAGCCAGTCCCGCGGTGTAGGGTAGTGTGTCTGCCTTTTACCCACAGACCCCGGGTTGGAATCTCGACCAGGGCAGGAATTTTTACCTGTATCTGAGCTCCCGTTCGATGTCCACTCAGCCTATGAGATTACAATTGAGGAGCTGTCCGACGACGGCGAGACAGCGGCCCCGGTCTAGAAAGCCAAAAATAACGGCCGAGAGGATTCGTCGTGCTGACCACTCGACACCTCGTAATCTGCAGACCTTCGGGCCAAGGCCCTTCGGGGACGTTGCGCCATGGAGTTTGGTTTCCTTTAAAATAAGAATTTAACACTTTCGTCGCACTTGTCTATAAATTATTCCGATTTTGTTCATGTTTTGGTAACACTCACCGGGCCAAGCACGTATCCGAAACTATACACATACTGCATGTCAAAAATAAGCAAGCATGCACTTGTACACTGAAAGCACTAAAACCTGGCCAGCATAGAATTATTTAATGGTATACATTTTCGAAACCACGGAATATTCGTAAAATGTGGATAGCCGGTGGCCGAACAGATGATTTTTGGAATCCTACCATCTGCACAATGTGTTCATCATATTTCAAGAGGATTTTGAAAGAAGTCATTTTCTCCGACAATCAGTTTTTGTGCGCTTGAGTTCACATGTTGTTGATATTATTATAGTCAAGGGACCCTTTTAGAAGAAATCAGAACCACAAGGACAGTTGTGGTGTTTTGTGGGGACGTATAAGTAGACAACCGTCCACAAACCACAGGGATGTAACATTTCAATTTTAAAAATCTTACATGCACTAGACGAGATTTAAAGTGTGGCCATTTTGATAAGAATCCAGTGACGATGGTACTCATTTATCACGTTCTAATAAAGGGAAACACACAAGGGTGTCCCATACGTGTATTTATTTAAGGAAGCAGGCTTGTAATTTCATGTAGCTCTTAATACCATGATCACTGCCATGGCAACTTCAGTTTTACGTGAAATCCGAACCACTGAGATATGACTTCTCATTTGAATCCCACTTACATTCGATGGCAGGGCCACCCTCGTGAAAAGCTAGTGATGATGTCACTCGGCTATGACGTCCCTCGATTAACCATTTCCAGGACTACAACGCATAACAAACTCGTTAAAATATGCCCGAAACCAGAAGCTAAAAGTAATGTTTAAGTAGTATTAAAGTAAATTAAAGGAATATTAAAATTGTGTTAGAGAGGGCTGAAAATAAAGGAGTAGATGAAAGGAAATAAGAATACTGCAAAGAAATGTCATTAAACAATTCATAATATCCACGTTTAATATGAGTAAAGAATTGAGGTTTACTAGGTTTCGTAACACTGAGTAACTGTGAACAACCAGAGTAGTATTTAATGGTATGCTGAATGTTCTGAATGTTCGATTCCCGGCCGGGTTGGATATTTTAACCGCGTCAGGTTAATTCTTCTAGTTCGGGGGATGGGTGTTCATGATCGTCTTTAATATTCATCTTTATTTACATACAACACATTACAAATCATCAGAGAAACACACAACAGTGAAAACATCCGTCCACATAAGATTGGTGAAAGGAGAAGCATCCGGCCGCAAAATTGGGCTGAATCCATACAAAGTGCCGTACCCAGGTGATTGGAAAAGGGCCAGAAAGAAGAATTATGTATCACTGTTCAATTTTAAAATAAAACAAGCTGTTTGAAAAATATCAATGCCTGCAGGACGAGCGGGGATAGTTGCCTTTTATGCACCGACGTCTTAATTCAAAATAAAACATATCCTGCTAAAGAAATAAAATACAAATTAACGACAGGACTAATGAACTGGAGAAAATAACGTACAAGAGAAACTAGCATTTCAATTTCAACGTCTGATGTGAGCGTGTTTGAGCTCATTGCACGAACCGAAGTCTTCAAGTTTGTATCAGAAAGATTTGTTTCCAGTTTGGTCTTGTTAAGTTTCATTAGCGAAAACACACTTCTACAACAAAGGTTATGATAATAAACAAGCAGAAGAGTGTGGAGTGGGTGAGAAAAGGGCAGTGGACAGCGGAGACGTAACCTCGGAGCGACAGGTTTTGTGCATTTATGTTGTTGGGGTAACATAAAATATATACAATTTATAGCGCAAGTCACCATATTTTCCAAAGAACAGACGTTAATAAAAACACATCCATTATATATACAAACACATCATACAAACATTTATTTCTAGCCGTAATGTAACGGACACTAGATATCAAGTGTTCCTACTAGATGCTGAAGATGGCTGAACAAAATTGATTGATAGCTCTCCGACGAGGTAACGTGTTTACCGTACGCTGTAACTTCCACATACTTTTAAACAACACGAACAAAGCTTAGAACAGTGGTTATTGGTGGAGATGGCACAATACTTGCACGGTGTTTCCTGCCTGAGAAACGACTAAGAGGGGTAAACCTCAAGGGCACTAGCTTGGGACCACAGAGCTTGTAGCTAAGACTGATATTCTTCTTCTTATTATTTGGTTCTACAGCCGGGTTCCAGCCTTGACCGCCTCAACAAGATGCCTCCAGGTGTCCCGAACCTCTCCTTTCGTCCTCCATCCTCTGACTCCAGCTCCCCTTTTATCCTTTCAGGGTCGTCTATATTCAATCCGTCCGGCTTTTGTTTGTTGAGGATCCGTAACAATTTCTTTTTTACGGGGTGGGGCTGTTAACTCCACGTCCAACCCCCAAGCTGGAGGACCAGGGAACCTTCTGTTAGGGTTACCATACCTTAGCCAAGAAGGCCCCGTTCTAAGGCGACGGGCAATCGCATTTGCCCATCCCCATACGGGGTAGGATTTGCTGGTTGTGTAGGCAGGTAAACATGCCAACTAGAGCATTTCCCAGTATTTTATAGAGGCACTTGCTTGGCACAAGCACCTCCACTGGGACTCAATAACCAGTCATTCACCCTCACCATTTTACCGGGCTAGGGACCGGCACAGAGTTGAGCTGGATGCTCCTCCTGTGACTGGCAAGACTGACATTGGTTCCACTAATTTGTCTTATTTACGTTTAGTTCTTGTTCTCGTCTGGCCCCGTTGGTATTAATTTTCCTAGGCCGAGGGAATATTTAATTTTTGTGACCTTCTGGCCCTTTCCTTTTCTTTTCCGATACCCTCATTCCGAATAATTGGACATCTTCAATTTTTCCTCTGATTGGTGTTAAGAGAGAATGGTTGTTTAGCTATATTTACTAATAAAACAATAATCACCACCAGAACAGAAGCCTCATGATGCTATTTAATTTAGACCCCACTTCTGACACCACTCTGTCACGAATAAAACACCAACAGTTTTACTGGACTAATTTAAATTAGGTGACCCAATCATACACACAATTATTATTCTTGAAAATTAATGACACCAGTTCACTAATTAGGACGCGGAGATCGCCTGCCGGATATAGCTTCGGACCAAGACTAAGAGGAAGTGTGGGACGCCAGAAAGACCGTCCGGGACAAAACCATTCTTGTCTGAAAGTGCCACGAACAAGCCGATATAAGATAGATACGACATAAGAGAATGTGAGACAGGGAAATGACTTAACGGCATCTGAAGGAATGTCTGAGCTTGTTCTGCGGGATTTCATCCGTGTATACTTGTTTCCAGTGACTTAGGATGGCGGTTACTGCGTGAAAAATGCCATCTAATCCCTTCAGCTATCTTTTAATTAAATCGCAGCTAAAACTAGATACAAACTGCAGCGCTGCTCAGTTGTGTAACAAGAGAATTTAATGAATAAATCATTGTTATACGATATATGAATCGTATCAAACGGAGTCAATACGACAATTACACTTCAGCGCTTACAAACAAAAAAGAGTGAAAAGAAATTCTATTACCAGCACTGAAAATATATTCTACTATACATGCAATGATGCGTTCAAATCCTGAATTTTGCCCCGAGTAAGGAGGTATTGGGAGAATAATGAATAATTATGAACAGGCGAGAAAATACTAAATAGAATCATGTACATACCAATACAAAAGGCGGAGACGACAGTTCTTGAGACACTTAGGAAGAAAATGTTTAGCTCTGTTTAGGGTTTGGGACACTGTGGCCAATAGCTCCATCTACTTACAGCTGTGTGGTCTGTCTGTGACTCCAATGCCAGTACTTCTGTGAGTACTTTTAGTTAAGTGGTGGCGAGGGTGATTATTATTTTTGTTGTTTTAAGGGGAAGTTAACATTAATCAGAGGAAAAAGAATGGAAAAGCACCGATCCCTTCGAAGATGAGGGTAACGCTAAAAGAAAGGGAAAGACCGAGAAAAGAGTGAAAATGAGACACCCTCGACCTCACGAACCAAATACTGTTATGGCCGGAAGGGAACAAAACTTGACCACGGGAAGTCGGATAAAAATTATGGAAGTGAAGAAGCTGGCAAAGTAAGTACTCAGCGCACTGTGGTTGTCAATCCACGCTCCTCAGTTGAGAGACCCAGGGTTCACCCCTTTTAGTCGCCTCTTACGATAGACAGAGCATATCGTAAATACATGGGGGTAAATATCTGAAGCTAGGATTGAGAAGGGAACTTTGCCTAGCTCCTTTTTTACCTTGGGCCGGAGGTTCTAACTGCGTGTGGTTAATTCTTCTGCCTCGGGCTCGGATGTTTGTGTTAGCCTTAATACACTAATCTTCATCTACGTGCAACACATCACACTACCAGCCACCTCAAAAACATGCTACAGTGAATACATCCCTCCACATTGGGTTGGGGCCGTAAAGCTGGGCTAAATGCACATCAAGTGTCTACCCATCAAAAAATTTGAAAAAAAGAGCTAGGAAGAAAAAGATTAAGAAGGAAACTTCCATGGCTTATGTGTTAGTACTATCAGAGCATTCATCAGGGGATGCAATGAGAAACCATAAAAAACCACTTCTGGAGTTTCAACACATTATTCTTTTTACTGTCCGTATGAGGTCGAGTGCAAACAGTTCAGTTCTCAGGAAAGAAATCCTGTTACTCACGCCATTAAAAACTTTCACCTGTCAACACGACTGCTGCTCAGCCAAATGGCCTGTAGATAGTTAAACATAACGCAGTAAATGTAACGACCTCCTCAGCCGTACTGTTTAGTTTTCATGACAGGGTCCGTTGCCTCTCATATCAAATAGCCCCATAGTTTGTTTCGTGTGGCTGGGTTAATCCCGGTTCAGGATTTTAATCCTTGGACGAGCCAGGAAGTCCACCCTCCTGCTAAATTATTTTGAAGAGCTTGTATCTAAGATCTTACTTGCTCATCCTAAACTTAAATGCAAGTTTCATGAAAATACCCCAATCCGATTTTCATGATGATGCGACAGACAGACAGACAGACAGACAGACAGACAGACAGACAGACAGACAGACAGACAGACAGACAGACACAGACACAGACAGACAGACAGACAGATAGACAGACAGACAGAGGCTTTGTCCTGTTGCAAAATCAGATATATACCTTTTGTACCTTTTTATGATTCTACCAGGTTTAAGTGAAACATTGAAACACTGTTGTAGTGGTTAGTTTTAGTTCTGTAGTGCACTTCGCCGTTTATCAAGATGCAGCTTCTCTTGCAGTTTATACCTAGGTATTAAAGATGAGTCCTGCATATTATGTACTGCACCATTTGAAACCTACGCATTTCTATTCAATGAAAAATTTATTATATCTCTCATTCTTTCTTTCTTTATTTTCTATAGAATGCTGAAAGTCCTCTCAGACACTATTAAACTATGGAAATTAAAAGTAAACAAAGGGAAAACGAAGGTAATGGTAGTACGGAAAAATATGGAGGAAATTAAAACCAATATAAAATTTGATGATATCAGAATTGATCAGGTGAAACAATTCTCTTATCTTGGTAGTATGATAACAGAGGGTAATAGATGCCTCATGGAAGTAAAGAGAAAACAGGCGTTTATGATTAAGAAAAACATTTTAACCAGCACACACATGAATATAGATGTCAGAAAATCCTTTGCAAAATCATTTGTATGGAGTACACTTCAGTTTGGAAGCGAGAGTTGGACTCTGGGTAAATTACAAAGGAATCGACTTGAAGCTGCTGAAATGTGGATATGGCATAAAATGACCACAACGAGCTGGATGGAAAGAAAAAATCAACCTGGAAGTCTTAATGGAAGCTAAAGAAGATAGAAGGTTTTTAAGGGAAATGGAAAACAGGAAATTAAAATTTATTGGATATGTCATCAGACACAATACTTTCATCACTAAGATTCTTGAAGGGAAAGTGCTAGGAAAGAAAGGGAGAGGAAGACCTAGGATGTATATGGATGACATCAAGAAGAGAGTGGTTGCATCGACAAGGTATTAGCCTTTAGTATATTGATTGATTGATTGATTTCTCATTCTGAAGATAAGTGTTTCAAGTAAAACTGTAGAATTAAATGAAGATATAAAAGTACCGTAATTGGAAATTTAAACTGGAGAGTTTACGCAGAAGTGCACTGTATCTCTTCTACGGAGTCGAACAGCTCTTATTCTTGATCCAACCATCCGGTTCGAAAGAGATTTATCCCAGGCCAACGAAACTGACCAGGAAAAGAAGAGAAGTTATAAATCATGCATTCCACATCTGAGTGAGAGACATTGAAGGTTTTCGGCGATGCAAGGATGGGAAAGGGATAGGATTGAGAAGGAAGTGGCCGTGACCTTAATTATGGTACAGCCCCAGCATTTGCCTGGTGTGAAAATGGTAAACCACGGAAACAGATGTCATTTGAAAGAATGAAATTTTCAAACTTGAGGTATTCTTTAAATAGAATGAGAAGTCTTAAATTAATCTTGAGTTCCCTCTGTGAGTCAGTGGTATAGCGTCGGCCTCCGGGCTCTAAGATCACTTATTCAAACCGGGCAGAGGTAATCGGATTTTTGAATGGAGGAGAAAAATCGTACAATGTCGGTAGGTATGTAAAAGATCTCTGGTGGCACTTTTTGCGTTTACCCAACAAAATTAATTAAAACAGCCAGAAATCATTTCCACTGCCATCTGATAGGGTAAAACCTAACGTCAAAACTGACAAGCAGGCCGCCTGGATGCGTCTAATCAAATTGCATGCACTCTAGATGAGGCTATATTATTATTATTATTATTATTATTATTATTATTATTATTATTATTATTATTATTATTATTATTATTATTATTATTATTATTGTTAATCAACACAACTATTTATGGGATACCATTATTGGGTGGGTGATAAAATAATGGAAGAGGGTAGTGAATTTACGTGCAGTGAAAACAGTATGTGTAAATAAATTAAAAGAAGTGGTCTTGCGAGAATGCTAATGAGACAATTGAACACGAACCTAAATAGGTAGGACAGTGTATGTTAGGAATTTGGAATATTGGTTTTGTATGATTAAATATCTTGTGTTTTCGATACTGGGTTTCTAGGTAGTAAGTAAGAAGAAATGAGGAATGAAGGCTCAGCAGGTTATAGGAGGGAAAAAGGACGAATCAGCAAGGTCTTAGTACGGTGAGATAGATCGCGGCCTGGAGCATGCAGCTTTGTCGAGAATCAATGAAATATGATTCAAGGACAGGGTGTTGGAGTGTCCCAGGACGTGGCTGCCGAGTGTAGAATGAAAGATGAAGACTGACTTGCCGACTGAACCAGGATTTGAGAGGCAGTCTATTGTTCTTCGTTTCATCTGTTTTGTTTTGTGTTTGCCGTTACGCCGAGGAGGCTTGTTTAATAGGGTTTATTTGTAACTTTATAATGTTTTTATATTTTCTAGTTTTTATTGTCTTCATTTTGTTTTGTTCTTTCTATTTTACCCGTGGAGATTAAGGTTGATAAACTGTAAATCTGGAGAAAATAAAGATACTAATACTAATACTATTCATGGTCTACCAAGACACAACAACAAATTCCATTCTTCCTTCACGGTGTTTCTTCCTTGCCTTTTTCTTTTCAGCCAGATATCCTTCAGCCTTTGATTTCTTCTTAGCCGTTCTTCTGCAGAAATATTAGGCCATTATCAGGGGTACCCTTTTCCCCTACAACTTTCGTCCTAAAAAACTCACTCTGCTCCAGATATTTTCCGATGTAATATTCGCCTCTTACAAGTCTTTGTGCACTTACACAGGCCAGGGAGGTCGTGACTTCCAGTTGTCTTAAAGATGAGAAGTTTGTTCGCCAGCACGTTTGTCCCCGTTATTTTGATATGCCCATGAGTCATTAGTTTTCTCTTTCTCGTGCTGACTGATATTAGTATTAATCCTAAAACATTTTCCTGTTGTGCTGCAACTAATTCTACTACTAAATGAATCACATCACATCACATCACATCACATCACATCACATCACATCACATCACATCACATCACATCACATCACATCACATCACATCACATCACATCATTCATATGATATCATAGCCCTGTTTCTGACATGCCTTGGACATGTCAGCCTTGGAAGCAATTGCAAGGAACCAGAAAAGATGGAGTCGTACGAAAGAAGAGAAACCTGTAACCAACAGAGTTGCAGAAATCAAATGTGCAGTCTCTTTCTGACGTACGTTATTTAACTATATCTCGCGATACGAGTAAATTTACAGCTCTTGTGCTTTACTGCCGTGCCAGGTGGCAATGTGAGTCGCTCGTTCTACTGTATACTCGGAATGCAATACTTTGAAAGCATCCACACAAATTTACTTCATTTCCCTTTCTTCTCCGAGCATGAAGAGCAGGAGATTAAAAGTTTATGTACAAATAAATTAAAAGTTATGTAGTGAAAGTTAAAATATTACAAGAAGAGCCCAGTAAAGAATTACAAGGAACAAACAAATATCGCCAGGGTTGTTGTACATCACATCGCATTGTAATACCAGAAAATGTACGTGCGCAGAGAGCTTCAGTCCGGAAGATATATCGCCCATCATTTGGTGCAAATAATAACTAACGAGGAAGTGGCTGGAATGTGTCTTCATTAGACTTTCGTAACGTCACGTTATTGCTCTAAACGAAGAGCCTGACAGCACTCAACAAAGCATGCTAGTCCCTTAAACATATTTTTATAAATGTTGTCTGTCTCAGTTCGGATGCTGCTTTTTATCTCTTCATCTTTTATCACTAAGACAGAAGTTTACCACCAGAGTGCTCTGTCCGTAATAAGTGGATGCTTTGCTGTTTTTCTTTTTCTTTTTTGTGGATCCTTTTCCCCTCTCTATCTCATCTCTGTCGGGAAAGGATACAAATGACAGGCAAAAGGATGTATTTCCTCGCAGACATTTTTACTGTTGTACAAGAAAAATATATATGAGTTTCTTAGTTTGTAATTATTATGAGATGAAACAGAATAATGTGGAAATATTTCTTGAATCTTAACTTATCTTGTGGTTTTAATGTAAATCGAAGAACTTTTCTCTTTTAGCGTTGAATTTTCTCAGATGAGCTCAAATATATGATGCAGCTTTACTATGTATTCCGTACGAACAGGAAGTAAATAATATAAACAAAATCGTTTAATGTGAGTAATACAATATTTATCACTATATGTAGTCTACATTACTTGTTTCAAAGATAAAGTCGCGTCAATATCTCCTGTCCATAAACAGCAGCAATCAATGTATAATCAGTTGATCACTTATGATAAACTCCTACAGAAGGCAGAAACTAAAGCACCCTGACAAAGTGTTTTTAGTATTTCGAAATGTTTTCACAGTTAAGTCGTAAAAAACAGTGTAATATTAAATATGTTTTCGCTCAAAATAAACGTGGCTTTACTTCTTCAAAAGGTGCTATAACTTAAGCACAACCGTACTGCCTATATGAAGGTGCTTAGACTTTTCCTGACACCGCTGTAGATGGGGACATACGACACATCCACGATCTCCCGTGCCTGTCGTACGGGCTGACTAAAATGGATCACGTTCCCACGGCTCTCAACTTGGTGACCCTCTGTGGATGGGGACGGTAGACTAGCATCCACGGTATCCCCTGGCTGTCGTAAGAGGCGACTAAAAGAAGCCCCAAGGACTCTTAACTTGGGAGCGTGGGTTAGCGTCCACGGGGGCCTTAGTTGAGTCCTGACATTTACTTCACTTACTTGTGCCAGGTTAGTCACTTTCATCTTTCCTATCCGACCTCCCATGGTCAACTCTTGTTCTTTTCCGACCCCGACGGTAATACTGTATGTTCGTGAGGAGGCCTAGGGAGTTTCATTTTTCACTCTTTCCGTGGTACTTCTCTGCCTTTAATCGGTACCCTCATTCTTTGAATTGTTAACAGAAATGATTATCCATCTCCTTGTCTTTTAAGTTAAGGGGTTCCGAGGTCAATCCCTGGCCGATTCCGGAATTTTACTCACGTCTAATTAATTTCTATGACTCGTAAACTGGGCGTTTGTGTTGGAATTCTCACCCCTCTACATGCACATAACACACCACTCTACCGACTCCCCGTATGGGTAGGGGCGATGGAATATATCCGTGATACCCACTGCCAGACATGAGAGGCGGGTAAAGGCGTAATCTCCAGCCGAGTCTGGCATTGCTCTTATTTTCGCTAGGCTCTTTACTTTCATCTTTCCAGTCTGAACTCACTCGGTAAAAATCTTGTTCTCTTCCAGACCCTACGGTATCTGGTTTGCGAGGATCGGGGATTTTTTCAGTGCCACGTCCATCATAGCTCTTCCCTTCCCTTCTCACCCGTTACCCCACCAGGTAGTATAAAAAGCGACAGAAGAAGGAAAAAAATAGGAGGATTATCTCATTGAGTTTCCTTCAAGATAATAATCACAACCATCTCAGGTCTATCTCAAGTTAATTTAACTATCAGCTTTGATGGAAATACGATGAAAATTTGGAAGTGAATTTAGAGTTCTAAAAAAAAAGTTGTAAAAGGTTCAAGCTATTGTATTTGGAAAGTAAGTATACTTTACTATGAGAGAAAAAACGTAAAAAATATACGAAGTGCAATAGTGAGAACAAGAGTGGGTGTCAGAGTTCTGCAGCGATGTAGATTATAAGTGTGTGTGTTAAATGAGGTCGAGCTTAATGGAATGCGCAAACAAGGCGATTACTCTCGACTAACGTGCCCACTGGACTAAATACACTATTGATTGCGCGCTCATTTCGGAAGATTAGTTCGGCCCCTCATGGTGCGTTAAGCTGGTGAGACTTGCGGGGGCGATGTAAGGGGAACATCACGCCAGAATAATCAACAATATCAGCTAGAGACACTGGCAGCCAGAACTAGGATAGGACGCATAGTGTGCTAGTTTTATGACGTGTACCAACAGTTTGATTCACCTGCACATATATGGAATGAGACTTTTCTTTTCTTCAATGGGAAATATAGTACTGCAGTAACTCGGTCAGTTTATCAGTAAAATACCCTCTTAAGCTTTTAACTCATTCCAAATATTACTGTCGAATTGAGTAACACGTTTACATATAAGTAGAGCATTTAGTCCCTAGGTGAAAATTTCATATGAAAATGTACGTACTAATAATTTACACATCTTGTTTCCTAGAACATTTTTCAGACCTATTTTCGTAGTAGTTTACATCATAACAAGCAACAGGAGAAGGTGATGTGGGTGAAAGGCCAAAACAATGAAATTAATATTCTCGTGTTAAGGAGGAAAACGGAAATTTTCTGATCCTCAAGAATTAACCTTTGTAAAATACGTTCAGTATAAGCACAAATATACTGGACTATCTTCCTAGTTCTCAGATAAAACATCGCCGTGATCCACGATCAAACATTTCAAGTTCTTTGACCGAATGTAGCCGTGGTTCAGACTTTCTTTCAAGTTCTCCGTACAAACATCGTCATGGTTCAGGATATAACCTTCCTAGTTTTCCGAACGAACATCACTGTGGTCCAGGATCTAACTTCGGGATTTCCTTCCTGCGAATGAGAAAAAAGTCAGTTCCTTATGATGAAATCTACCCCAAAAGAAAAAGGAAAAATAATTGTGATCTCAGCTCTGACATAATTCAGCAGCCATTTAATATATTCATCAATGACGTCTTCATTTCTATTATCAGATCTCTGGCTTTCCTTTGCATATAATAGGGGAGCCCAAGATTTTACCTGGAAACATGTATCTTCAATACAGTATAATGAATTCCTTACTAGAGTATTAACCCTCTTTTACGTTCCCGTATTCAAGGCTTTCCCATCGTTTACGACATTTTCTATTCATCCCCTCAGATTTCCTATGTTCACAATGTATCAAAATCCTCATATTTACGTTTGCGACATATAATGCTTCCCGCCATTTACGCCACGTCCGGCTGTTTGAGAGGGGGGAAAAATCGAAGTAAGATGGCGTCGCAACAAATTAAAACGCTTCGAGCAATCGTATCAAACAACCATGGACTAGTTCTTAGCATGGAACTTCCACCTTCCCTCGTGGTCAGGCATCGTTGACACTTAACCCGCGCCACGTTCAATCTTTGAAAAGCTACATTGGTGAAGTTATCAAGTGATTTAGCGTTCGTCTTACCAGAGTTCTTTATTTCAAGGTTAAATTTTTTACGTTTGCTTTTGTTCTTACAGTTGTTAAAGTTATTGTTGCTGATTCGTCGCATTTAGCGTATTTACGCGAATACTCCACCGATATTTTTTCCGGAATTTAGCGAAAAACTTGGATGTGCCAATTATTTGAAATCCGGTTGATACCAGTACCGCACCTCCTGAAACAATGGATCCTGCTATATTATAGCGTTATCCGGACTTCGTCTTTTTGGCTTCTTTGCACGCAAGAAGTAGACCACGTATTAGGTATGCATACAGGTTCTCAAAATCGGTCGTTCAAGACTAAATAAAAACTGAGTCAGTCTACTGAAGATGCAGAGAACATTGGAAACCACGCAACAGAAAAAAATATAATATCAGAGAAAGTTGGACTCGCGACTGGCGAAAAAACAAACAGCGACTTCAAAAAAGAAGGTAATCGCCGGGCATTTCGCAGAATACAAGACAGCGCACTCAATACATGGGCGAAACTAGCCGATAATAAGTAACAGGGGAAGGTAAGCAAACCGCATTACAACACTGACGAGCGTGTTGCCTACTCAACAGTTCAGTTTTGGAGTCGGTAAATGGAATGAAATGGCGTATGGCTTTTAGTGTGGGAGTGTCCGAGGAAAAGTTCGGCTCGCCATATGCAGGTCTTTTGATTTGACTCCCGTAGGCGACCTGCGCGTCATGATGACAATGAAATGATGATGAAGACGACACATACACCCAGTCCCCATGCAGCGAAACTAACCAATTATGGTTAAAATTCCCGACCCTGCCGGGAATCGAAGCCGGGACCCCTGTGACCAAAGGCCAGCACGCTAACCATTTAGCCATGGAACCGGACTATGGAGTCGGTAATTAGGGTAATTAGGTAGGATTTATTTCTTGCAAATTAAGTACAAATTAAAGCATTTTTTTTCTTTAAATGATCTCCTAAAATCAGGGCGCGTGGATTATTGGAGTATATTGCGGTATTTTTTTAATTTGTTACATTTATTTTTCTTGTTATCTAAGTCGAGCAGCTACAGTCATTCGTGTTGTTTGTTTATGCTCGTACAACATTTTTTGTTCGTCCCCTCAGATTTCCTATGCTCACAATGTATCAAAATCCTCATAATTACGTTTGCGACATCATATGCTTCCCGCCATTTACGCCACGTCCGGCTGTTTGAGAGGGAGGAAAATCGAAGTAAGATGAATCCTTCTTTATTATTGATTATTGTTTTATTATTGTTTTTATGGCTAATAATGTAAAAAGAAGAGGGAAAGGAAGAGTAGGTTTTATTATTGGAAAAAGCAGATTTCTTCCGCGGAACACATATTGCACTGGCAGGCGAGTTGCAGCTCCCTCTATCCACAATGAACACAGCGGCAAAACAAAGAGGAAGCATATCAAGTGATTAAGAATGCGGAACAAACACCAAAAATAGGAGAAAATATTAGTCATGTTCCAAACAAGAGAAATTGAAATAATAGTTAAAACAAGGTCTGAAACTTCAAGAGCCACAGGCATAAAGACGTTGTGTCCAGGAGAAAACATCCAGATCTGACTTATTTGAGACAACGCAACATGGAGATAGTTGATCTTATAATGCCACAAATGGTACAGACACGTGGCATGAGCTTTATTGCTTTTTATATATCTGTAGAGCTACAAATGGTGGCCACATTTAAGTGCGCTAAGGGGCACAAAAACGTTTAAGTTACTCTGTACAATGATAGGCATGAGAAAAAGGCCAGGAAGAAGAAATAGGAGGAGAAGAAGAAGAATGTTTTATTTGAAAATTATTGCCGTACTTTCTAGGAATCAGTCACCACTGATCTGCATTTAGGACTATCCTCCAGGTTCCCTATCACTTGTTTACCCATTTTTTCCTTGAATGATTGCAAAGTAGTTGGACATTTTTCAAACATCTCCCTTAATAAATTATTCTAATCCCCAATTCCTCTTCATATAAACGAGTATTTGACCCAACTTTTACTCTTGAATTACAACCTTTTCTTCATCGATAATATTTCTTCCTTTTAAAGACTCCATTTAAGCTTATTTGTCTACTAAAGTCATTCCAACCCACAAACCCATAGACTGCTCGAAACATTCCGCTTCGTTGAGCTGTTCGTCTCCTTGCTTCCAAGTCTTCCCAACCCAAAGTTTGCAACATCAAATACTTTAATATGATAATACTGGACAGCTTGCTGTTTTCAGCGAGAAAGTCGATAGTGCTGCTACCTACATGGCTTGGTGTGACCAACTCTTCAATAACATATTGTCATCTGTATGATTCTTGGCGCACTGCCGTGTTGTTTATAATGTATCAGTGTTTGTCACTAAATAATCTTACATTACAAGAAGAGTGTTATGCGCTGAACAAATTACCCAGCAAGATAATGAACAAGGGAGCTGATGCAAGATAATAGGCATGGGAACTGATAAGGACCACAAGTATTAAATAAGTAAATACCTCGCATCTGTGTTGAGGTTACATTCTATGCGCCTTATATTAAGAAAATCAATCAAATACTCGACTGAAATGTTAGTGGGACGTAAAACAAATAATATTAACAAAAACGGAACTCTAGTATGTTCAAACTTGTGGGTCCGCATTGTTTAACAGTACCATACGAGTAAATTTCACAATCGAAAACTTGTAGGCCTGTAGCGTAATGGTTAACGCGGTAGTCTTGAAATTGAAAATTGAAGGCCATGAGTTTCGAATCCAGTCACCTTTCTTTGTAAGAAAATAATAATAATAATAATAATAATAATAATAATAATAATAATAATAATAATAATAATAATAATAATAATAATAATTTTCTTTACGTCCCACTGAGTACTTTTACCGTTTTAGGAGACGCCAAGGTGCCGGAATATAGTCCCGCAGGAATTCTTTTACATGCCAGTAAATCTACCTACACGAGACTGACGTATTTGAGCACCTTCAAATACCACCGGACTGAGCCAGGATCGAACCTGCCAAATTTGGATCAGAAGTCCATCCATCAACCGTCTGAACCACTCAGCCCGGCGTAAGAAAATTATTTCAGTGTATTATTGGCATAGGCTTGAGCACCAGTCGAACTAATTTAATACGTGTGTATGGTAATTGTTCATGCATAAATTTGTGAAAGAAACTTTAGGAAATTCTGAACACTTCTTCCTTGTCAGCAACATCGTAGTTCACTCATGTAACCCCAGTATGTGTTAAATATACTATGTATTTATGTCTTCAGAGGTAAAACAGAACATTCAAAGTACAGAAAAAGCGATATAGCAGCGTGAGATGAGTTCCCTCTAGAGTTCGGGAAGATTGGCCGTACCGAAGAAGAACAAGAATAATAAGTAGTAGTAGTCTAAATAATGGACCAAAACTCCTGTTCCTTAATTACAGCTTATCTTTCCCAAAATCTTAATGTCATGGATGTTGTTATCTGCCCCCTCTGGCACTATGGCTGAATGGTTAGCGCTTCGTGCCCTCCCCCCTCCTTTCTATGATACATTCATTCTTCAGAGTGGGGGACCTCTTCCATTTCCCTTCTGATTAGTGTTAATAGAGGATGGCTGGCCAGTTGTACTTCCTCTTAAAATAATCACCACCACGGAATGGTCAGCGTACTGGCCTTCGGTTCAGAGGGCCCTGGTACGATTCCCAGCTGAATAGGAGATTCTAATCGCGTCTGTTAATTCCTGTATATCGAGGGCTACGGGTCTGTGTTCGTATTCATACGCATCTTCAAGTATATACAACACATCATACGAAAAACAACCACAATCCCTTCACATATGATTGCTGTTAGGAAAGGCATCCGGCCGGAAAACTAGGCTAAGTCCATACAAAATCCTGCGCTATGTAATTGAGAAAAGGCTAGAAATAAGAGAAGAGAGTAGTTGTTAAATATTTCCCCCAGAGGCTGGGTGGATCCTCAAATCAATTCTGCTTTATAATTTTTAAGACATAGCGAAAGGCACTTCTAACATAATGCTCGTTTGGAGGTTTATGAAGGAGGCATTTCATATTTTAAAATTTCATTCTTAATTATTATAATTATTCATTTATTTTAACAAAAATATTTCCAATGAGTGCAGTGCATTACTCCCAACTGTAGCATAGACAATATGCAGTTCACACCGACATGCTAGATGTCACCACCGTCGCTGTTCGCACTCCTCTCAATGCTGTTGAGATAGAGCTGTCCGGTATTGATGTATTAAAGTATTTGGCAACATCTTCGTAACACTATTCTTTTGTCGGAAATCACCAGGAACAAATCGTGCTGCTTTCCTTTGGATCTTTTGCAGTTCTTGTATCAAGTATCAAGTATCCCATAGGCTTACACTATAACCATACACTAACTGGGGTCTTACCAGTAACTTATACGCCCTCTCCTTCATATTCTTACTTCAGCCCCTAAATACCCTCATAACCATATGCTAGTTGCTTTACGTCACACCGACACAGATAGGTCGTATGGCGACGATGGGACAGGAAAGGCCTAGGAATGGGAAGGAAGCGGCAATGGCCTTAATTAAGGTACAGCCCCAGCATTTGCCTGGTGTGAAAATGGGAAACCACGGAAAACCATCTTCAGGGCTGCCGACAGTGGGGTTCGAACCCACTGTCTCCCGAATGCGAGCTCACAGCTGCGAGCTCCTAACCGCACGGCCAACTCGCCCGGTGGTCATAACCATAGGAAGAGATCTGTAACCTTTATTCACAATCCCGTTTACGTGATTATCCATATATCAACACATAGGTACTTACAATGATCCCCGTGAATTTCAGTTCTTTTCACATCCCTTTTTATTTAGTATGTATTTAATTTGGAACTTAAGTCGTTCAGTACTTTACTTCAAATTAATCAACACAAATACATACTTAAGGCAAACAGGATTGTATAGGTCCTAAAAAGAAAAAAATTAGAGGAATGGAAACAAATCTAATTCATTAAACTATTACTATAAAACCACTTTCATAATCAATATTCCAGCAGCATGGCTCTGAGGATATGGCCTTCGTTCAAACTTCGTTAAATTGTTCAGCAGTATTTGCAGCTTCAAGCTAATGATTGCCACTGAATGTCAATTTCTTAACTTGCTGCTCAATGCTACGAAATATCTAGGAAACTTTTCCTTGAATCCATGAAGTTTCGTTATAAGGCACGAATACGGAAATACTATGCTACTTTGTGGCGGAAAGAGAGGGGAAGATGATGAAGGAGCATCAGACTCCGTTTCTGTTACTCCATGTTCCGTCCGACCAGCACAAGATGGAACGCACCCCGTTTCCGGTCCTTATCGCAGAGTGCGCCATGGCAGAAACAAGAATTATGGCGAGTTGCGCATGCGCATCATTCACCACAAACATGCACGCTAATCTCGACGAGTGGGATTCATACATTTGTAGCAAGGCCTATATGTTTCAACAGAGCTCTCAGTAAATGAGCTTTTATTGCGTCTAAGTAGAATGAGTATATAATTCACTGGTTTACAACAATTACATGAAGCTCAGCAGACACCTGCTCTAAGTAATTAGAAATATGATTACTGTGCACTATAATTCTGGCGAGAGAGAAATTTTCATAATACCTAGCTATTATTAGAGAATTTTTCTGAGCTCAGTTGTATAGTTGAGTAGTTTTGACCCTCTATTCTCAAGTTCGATTCCAGCTGAGTTCGGTGCCATGTGAGGTGGCTATAATGCGATTACTCCATATAATTGGCTCTTGGTAAAAATTCGGACATTAAATTATTAAAAGTAGTGCACTTTTAATACAAAGTGAAAGGCGAGGGCAAGAAGCTTCAGTGTCCATAATCATCTGCTTTAACGTTTAGATCCTAAAATATTCTTTTTTATTGATTGTTTAGCTGTATGTCTCAAAAACTCGAATAAGCTACTAGAAAATTATTCGTGCATAACACATAAGATGTTCAATTCAATTTGTTTTCCCGAACAAAGTACAAAAATTACTAGTGAAAACTAACGATGTCCATAAAATCTGCCTCTGAAAATGCCATCTTTGTACAAAAGAGAGGAAAAGCCATTTAACAGGCCATTAACACAGTACTTGAATGGTAGAGTGAAAGTAGAGTGGAATCTCCAGTTAGGAAATAATTCAAGCAAAAAATAAACAGGTGTTATACAATCTTAGACAAAATAAAAATTCTGGTTATAAAACAGCTAATTTTAGGAAAATCTGCTTCTGAGTTTACAATTAATTGCCATTTTTAAGCATGTATACGTTCGAAACATTTCAATTTCTTAGAATGACAGTGTTCACCTACGTTATAGGATTGGATTCGCTTTTCCAGTGAAGTTCCTTCATTTGAACTCATGGTTGGCTAAACACACGTCTTGTTAAGCGGGGCAAGTAATACACAACTAAATCAGAGATACAATAGCTATACTTGCAATGTGCTACTGAACTCAAAATCGTGAACATCAGGACATCAACGTCCTTTCCCCTGATCCTTCAAATACTGTTATGTTTCGGCGAAATTTATTGTGCTTAGGTTGGCGACTATTGCTCTGTTGATAATTAATAATAATAATGTTATTTGTTTTACGTCCCACTAACTACTCTTTTACGGTTTTCGGAGACGCCGAGGTGCCGGAATTTAGTCCCGCAGGAGTTCTTTTACGTGCCAGTAAATCTACCGACACGAGGCTGACGTATTTGAGCACCTTCAAATACCACCGGACTGAGCCAGGATCGAATCTGCCAGTTGGGGTCAGAAGGCCAGCGCCTTAACCGTCTGAGCCACTCAGCCCGGCTCTGTTGATAATTGAGCGCCTCTTCGTTTGTCTGCTTTTTTTTTTTAACCTTCTTCACTGTTCTAGTATCATGGCGCGACTGTGAAGTTGCAATGTACTTTTCTATGAGAATAAAGTGTTCTACAGTCTATAAAGTCATCGAAGTGGAGCTTTATTTCTGTGTTTCCAGAACCGTCTATACGCTGGTGAGCATAATTAAACATTAAATAAATGGCGACCGTGACATGACTCATTTCGATGGTTGTTAATTGGTACAGTCCACGTGTTTTGGATATTAAAGCTATTCAAGATCTCAAATTATGAAAGTAGTCAAACGTAAACAAGAACGAATGGTGAAATTGCGTGAAGTGACGAGGATGGCGTCTTCAAAGCAGTTAAATATTCCCAAAGGTGAAATTGGTGACGAACAGGTAGGAGATGAAGAACAGGAAGATCAGGTTTTCTTTTCTTTTCCTCGGAAGAAGAATTATGAGCTTCTGAACTGTATGGTCAGGTGCTAAATTTGAAAATTGATGTCGGCCAAGAGGACATGGACGAAGAGAGTAACCTCTCCAATGATTATCAACGTCAATTTCTCGAAATGGAGATATTTCTCTGGACGACAACGGTGATTGTAGCAGTGCAGATATAGCGAGTACGCGGAAGTTCAAACTTCAGATATTGGAACTTCGAAAATTCGACGATAGTGTGAAATAATTGTTACAGTTCTGGGGTCAATTTGACTAAATAAATAGGGGCGCGAATATCGAACCGGAACACAAGTTTCAATACTTAATACAAGCGAGTGTGAAACGGTCTCGTGCCTGAGAAACCGTGAAAAGTTTCCCCATCTAGCGGTGAAAATTACACAAAGGCTGTTGAATTTTTTAAATAATAGGTTGTCATGGAATATATATTGGTAGAAGTCTATGTAAGAAAGTTATTATCCTTAGTTATTTAAAATGGTTCACCTCCCTGTGATGTCAGGTCAATGTGTAGCCTTTATGATAGTTTGGAATCGCATGTAAGGCCACTTGCAACATTATGTGTTACCACTGACAAGTGTGCTTCTATGTTATACCCATTGATAGAGTGATGTTTGCCCGAGGAGCTTCTCAGGACATGGCAAAGCAGTTCTAGCTTTGTACACACAAGTAATTCAAAAGACAGATTAGACTATCTAATGATATTTCTTAAAGGAGAAGTTGAAGCTGAAGAAAGGATGAATTTCGCAATTTCAGTATTAGGATTTAAATATAGTTTCATTTACCTCAGTATATGAAACTGCTAATAAAGTTGGACGCAGGTAATCCATTAATTGAATATAGTAGTCCAGTGTAAATTGTCAGAGCAGATTGTTTCTGCAGCCAACTTGTTAAAGATGGATTCTGTTCAGAAGAAGAGAGGCCACTATATTTTTTGTGAGAATCAATATGGTACCCCAAAATGTTTCAAAGCTGAGAAATTAAGTCTATCACAGAAACAGAAAGTACTGAAGGAGAAGGGTGGACGTTTTAAATGTTTTAGGAAAGGTCGCTGTGTAAATAAATGTAAAGCTGCAGTGCTGTGTTCGGATGTGTTCTGATTTACAATAATAATTTTATCTGCTTTACGTCACACTGACTACTTTTACGGTTTTCGGAGATGCCGAGGTGCCGGAATTCAGTCCAACAGGAATTCGTTTACGTGCCAGTAAATCTACCGACATGAGACTGGCGTATATGAGCACCTTCAAATACCACCGGACTGAGCCAGGATAGAACCTTCGAAGTTGGATGTTTTGATTTACCTCAGTATATGAAACTGCTAACAAAGTTGAACACAAGAAATCGAGAGAAAAAGATGAATAAAACACAGCTTTATTAATATTTCTAAGCGCAGTTTTATTTATATATTTTCAGGACCTTTCATATGCCAGTGAGCATAATTTAACATTAATGTTATATTTCATTTCATAATATTTGGCGAGGGAAACAACAATTATTAGATGGTGTTGCTTTCGGAGCAATAAATTACAGGTTATAATATTCCAGATTTGTGATGGAACCACAGTGTATTTCTTTAAATATATCTCTTCGATCACTTAGGACCACTGTTAACACTTGACAGCCTTCCTGGATTTCCAGTACTCCTCCAGCTTGGTGGGGATAATTTTGCAAAGACAATACATACACAAGTTCTTCACTATGTTGAGCAGAGATTGAAAAGCACTTAGAATACTCAGTTAATGCATGTGCTTACTAGAGCTGTTTCCTGGGGGGCGTGGTACGTATTAGCAGAAGTTCTAAATCGGTTAAGATCGAATGTGATATAGGCCCGTTATGCTGAACAGAGTAACGAGTTTTTGCATTTAACAGTACAATGCTTGAGAATCTGAAATGTAAATTTTGTGTACCTGTTCTATCGTACACGGCCATTAATTTTAGTACGTTTACAAAGAAAATATACCGGTGCTGGAGTCTAGGGGTAACGAGCCTACATTTTACCGCGAAGCCCCGGATTCGATTCCCAACCATGCCAGGGATTTTACTTGGATCTGAGGTCTACTTCGAGGCCCACTCAGTTTACGTGAGAACAATGGAGGAGCTATCTGACGGTGAGGTTGCGGAACGGGTCTAAGAAACCAAGAATAACGGCCGAGGGGATTCAACGCGCTGATCTCGTAATCTGCAGTCCTTCGGACTGGTAAGCTAAGGTCTATCAGGGTTGTAGCTAGAGCCCTACACGGATGCCGATATCCGCGGATAAATCCGCCAAGTTAGTGTTTTGGCGAATAATTTTTTTTAACAGTGCAGATAATTTTGCTGATAATTTATAAATAATAAAGTTTATTGATTTTCACTCGATCATCCTCTATCTTTTTTTTTTTTTGCTTGTGGTTAGGCGACCCTTGATATTGATATGGAGAAAGGGTGATATATAAAGAGCCTTGAGTACATAAAGCCGTAAATCTCACCTAAGCACCTAAGCCTGACCGACTCCTGCTCGCAACTACTGGAAGGAAGGAGCACAGGTTCCAAAAGAGAACTGTTCAATACGTCGGTAGTTGTCGCAACAAGAAATCCGTCATAACCCTGTGACTGTAGGGGGTTCTGGTGCCAGGTATCAGGCCTATTGCATTATGTTAACAGATCTACCCATTTCAATACCTTCGGTGGAATTAGTTCAATATTTACAATATCCGCGGGTGCGGGTGCGGATGTGGATAATATTTTGTATATCCGCGCAGGGCTCTAGTTGTAGCGTCATATTTTGTTCGTACCATCACAGAAATACGGAAATAAATCGAAGTAGAGTTCGGAATTTTTGAAAAATGAGTAACCAGTTCAGATTAAAAATGAAAATCACCCAAGACATTGCGTAGTAAAACACTGCGCAGTTGGGAGGAGAGATAGAGTAGACCACGAGAGACCAGTCAAAAAGATGAAATCGGAGTAAGTCATAGGAACAGGTTTATCTCGTGGTCGGTAGAGAAAAATTAACTGAAAATGTAACTGTATACAAAAGGATTTCAGTTGCTTCATTCTTTCAACTTGACCACCAAATACCCTGTATAGTTGATAATACATTTTTTGACCAGTTCACAACATACGAAAATGTTCGTGTGCTATCGGCCGTACTCCAATTACTAATGGTGAAGCTGAACTGGGGTCATAAGTGAAAATCGTTCTCCGCGGCAGAAATGCACGTCAGTGTCATGTGCAGATAAGAGAAGCGATGGGTGATGGTGTGTTGCCAGATCAAACTGTCTAGGCCCGGGGTGTCACACTGAAACTGGCGTGCGGTAATGTAACCTAATCAAGACAGCGCAGCGCCCCACCGGTTGAGACAAAATGTCAATGTGGGTTTAGATGCTGATATATTTTATTGAAAGTGACATAATATAAATGTTATTCAATCACCGCATTATATAACGGAATGTGGTACAAAAATACATTTAAAGAATAAATTACAAAAACAGAAATACACACAGCCCACAACTTAAAAGATTTACTTTGGAATATAAGGTAATAGAATGTTCTTATACTGGAAGCCTGGCATTACTTTTCGCCTACTAGATGGTGAAAATTAGTGATTTTTTTACTAGATACAACTCTCATAATATTTTTCAAATGTTCATCTGTAAGGTGACTTCTTTTAGTGCAATTTTAGTGTGACGAAATGGAACTGGTGCTCGATTTCGTTCAGCTTTAAGAGGAAGAAAGACTGTTCGCAGTGCTACTGAAAACTGACAGTACCCTAGAGTGAACTACGTGCAAGTCTCGTCTTTCTAGGAGCGAGTCGCTCATACAACTTCTGATGGAAGAATGGAAGACGACATAGGCTACCTGATTTCATTCGATTGTTTGAACAGTGTTGTTCTGTATCACATTAACTAATTATTGATAGCTGCCAAAGAAGATACATTGTAGTGTGCGATGTATTTATTTATTTATTTATTTATTCAATTTATTTATTTTACTATGCACATTTTGTTCCATCCGTAGAGCAAGAATATAACCAATTAGGGCCAATATTAATAGAAAGTTCGTATTTGCCGTGGGCCAATTGGACTAACCGTATAACTGGTGAACTGTCACAAAGTGGGCATCGCCTGACCGCTCACACAGAGATGTCAGTGGCCGTTATCGAAAAGTGCTTAACCAGAAGAAGGTTGTGCAAGAATTATCCACACATACGGGTATTTCCTTGACAGAGTTCTGAAGTTTACAACAGGACTACAGATACATAAGATTTGCGTGCATGATAAAATGATTTCTATTTTCTTATCTTCAGATACGCCTTGCCATCAGCTCCTGTACCTGGATCGTTTGCTAGTTGCTTTACGTCGCACCGACACAGATAGGTCTTATGGCGACGATGGGACAGGGAAGGGCTAGGAGTGGGAGGGAAGAGGCCGTGGCCTTAATTAAGGTACAGCCCCAGCATTTGCCTGGTGTGAAAAGGGGAAAACCACAGAAAACCGCCCTCAAGGCTGCCGACAGGGGGGTTCGAACCCACTATCTCCCGAATACTGGATACTGGCCGCACTTAAGCGACTGCAGCTATCGAGCTCGGTGTACCTGGATCTAATTTGGAGCTATCAGCGACGAGCGATTTCCAGAGGCCTTCCAGCTTATATATTGAATTTTGGCTTTACCATGACTTATAAAACGACCCTCGTATAACTACTTATTTTTCTTTTTCCTGGCCTTCCCTCATTTACTGGAATCTGCATGTGTAGTGGATATGGCACAGTTTTACGACCAGATGCCCTTTCTGACGCCAACCCTATGTCGCGGGATGTATTCACTACTGCGTGTTTCTGTGGTGGTTGATAGTGCGTGCGCGCGCGCGCGCGCGTGTGTGTGTGTGTGTGTGAAGAGAAATGTATTAAGACGAACACAAACACCCAATCTCCGAGCCAGAGGAGTTAACCACACGCAGTTAAAATCCTAGGCCCGGCCGGGAATCGAATCCAGGGCCCTCTGAATCGAAGGCCACTACGAAGACAATTCAACCTAGGAGCAAGGACTCTTGTACAACTCAAACTAATAATTATTTTGTATGCTACTGCTCACTTTTCTACCGAAGTTGTGTTACGCTATTTTACAAGTTTTCAACTGGCAACATGATGCCGATAACTTGTGTTTGGTCCAGTCTCTTCAACGGATTTCGACTACTGCTCATTGTCAGGAGAGTTACTGTAAAGTGCTAGAAGAGAGACCTAGTTATAATTCCGTAATAAAAATGCAGAGAACAAGCACGAGTGTGAATAATTCTTAATTACCATGCACATATTAAGTTGGGCATGACAGCCCTCGCGGGAGCAGCCCTGCATGACCCGACGTCTCTAAACCATTTGACCTTATAACATAACCTTATAAAATGTAACTCACTAGATTATCCTACAGTCAAGCCTTGGCATAGCCACTGCTGTTGTTGTTGTTAATTTGTATTAAATATGTGTGATGATCCTTCATCATCAGTCCAATGTATAACCCGTAACCTGTAACTGGAGAGTGATCTCTGTTGGTGGTGCAAAAATAAATAAATTAAATAAATAAATAAATAAATAAATAAATAAATAAATAAATAAAGCGTGGAAAAATTCGATAACTTATAATGTCATGTCTGTGACAGTGCAACAGTAATTATTTCGGTTCAGAATTTAGATAAATGATAACTCATGCACCGTAATAAAACTTGGAAGTAATGGTGGTTCTGTCAGTTTTAAGAAAGCAAAACAAAACAAAACAAAAACTATTATTAGCTGAATGACTAGTAAATGAAGACGCAGTGCACTGAATCATGGCATCATGATTATCAACAACATATTAGTGTGACTTCGCGAAATCAAACAAAATCACTCTACTGAAATACAGTACTAACAAACTTACTGACACACAAAAAGTGATAGGCTGAAAATAGCTAAATTCTCGAGTACAAGCACAACCAAACGGAAGGCCATCTGTGTCGTTGCTACATAAAACAACAACCAAACGGAAGGTGAATATTATTCCAGAGGTTTACTGTTTGGCTAAAATAACAGTTTATCCAAAGTTTGCCCATAAAAGAGCACATCATGTTTTGAGAAAGAGATTCAATGGAGCAATAGCTAGAAATTGCTCTATACCCTGCTCTCTCTTTTATAGCATAATAGAATCAGACAAGGTTATCATCAAAGTGTGTTTTGGACAAAGAGTTCTTCCACTACGGCATCGAACATGTAGACTTCGATGCAGTTTACGGCAGGATGCCCTTCCTGACGCCAAACGATTGTGGAGGAATGTGTTTACTACAGCGTGTTTCTGGAGTTGTTCGTACTAGAGAGTGTTGATTGTATATGATGAGGTGTGTATTGGGACAAACACAAATATCCAGTCCCAGAGTAAGAGGAATTAACAATACGCCACGTTATTTTCGAGATGGAAATCTCCACCCAGAATTGATCGGGATTCAAACCTCAGCTTTTCGGGTGGGAAGCCAGCAGCTAAGCCATTGAACTTATGACGCCCCAGGAAATCAAAAAGTAAGACAAGACCTTCTTACCATACGCACAATCCGTCACGGATAAGATTGGAAATACTGTATTCTCAAAAGGCACAATATCAAGACCATCTTTCAGTTGAATATCATCATAGGCACCTGCTTCCGTTCTGTTGAAGATCCTATTGGTATAAAGTGTGCTGAAATACGGAGATGTCGGAAACAACGTGAACCGGGTTTATGGGCATTAGAGGGTTGGTACTACTGATGAATAATTTGTCATTTTACCAGCGGCTCAATTTAGCTAATCAGATCGCTTCGCGGGCGAATACAAATGGAGTTTGCATGGTGGTCGTAGTGCTAAATCTGAACATAGCGTACGACCAGCATGAGAGCACCAGTTCTGCTGTGTCAGAATATGTTATACATAACGACCATCAACTCATTTTGATGCAAGATCTGTCATTTGTAAGGAAAAACGTTTTACAACTAAAATCATTCGTTAGGCGATGGAAACTGCTAAACACCACTATAATATTAACAAAGGGGACGGCTATATACTCAATAGATCATGGTTGCCCTCCATGGTTAAATCTTGGCACCTTTGTCCTTGACTCTGGAGGCCTTGGAAGGAAGTCTGCCTTGTAGCCATTTACCGAGTGATTCAATGTTGGTTGGTGAGTAAGTCCGTAGCGTTTTTGTTTTGCGAGTTGCTACTCCGGTTGCTATGGGTTTATTTATCGATTGTCATTTAGTTCAATGTTTATATTTGAGTTTACATACTGAAGTTTTGTCATTTGCAGATAGTGAGTGGAGCTGTGGACGCTAGAAAACGGAGTGCCAAGTGAAGAAACTGGAACATTTCCGACATATTCTTCTCTTTGAGTTCAATAGAGGGTTAAGTGGTAATATGAACAAGTATTTATAGATAATGAATCTACAAGTATAAATATAATGAAAAACTTCTGTACTTATCTAGACTGCCAATTTCAGGATCTGAAATAGTGTTTGGTGACAACGGACTTAGCATCGGCAGTCTAGATAAGTACAGAAATTTGTTCATTATGTTTATACTTGTAAATTCATTATTTGTCAATACTTGTTCATATTATCACTTAACCCTCTTTCAATGGCAAGTTTACGCAACGTAAACAATACTGTACATATATACACATGTTTTAAGTGATTTGATGAAATCTGAGGATGTTCTTATAGAACGAAACCTGTCATTCTTTGTATAATAGTGTATATTTTTACACGTATGTTTACAGTGTTATAATTTATATTGAAACTGTTGCGTGTTTGATAAACTGGAAAGTTTTTATGTTACATTTTTTTAAGTCGACACTAGAAAGTATGGCTTCATTCTTAACAAACAAACAAAAAGTCAATAGAGGGGCGAATCTTCAAACAGGGTCTTCCTCTCTTTAGTCGAGTTACTATGGAGTGACAATTGCCATTAATTCGTTTCATTCTTCATTCTTATTGCCTTGAAGACTATCTTGATAGCAAGATCGAAACGCGTCAACCTACAATAGTTATAACACGACCTAAAATCCCCAAAATACGGTGATGCCATTTAAAAGTGGTGGAAGTCTACGTATTAATATGCATATTTTATTTTTAGTGCAAAGGAGCTATTAGTTTCAATTTTGACGCCAGTTTTCTCAGAATGTACTCCATAATGGTTGGTTCATTTCTGATTAGTGCTGTTCAATTAATCGTTTTCTCCAGCGAGTCCTTCACCAAGTTCACAGTTGTAGCGGTGACAACGGCTACAAGGCAGTGGTAATGAAGATCATTAGCCCGTACGCGAAGGAGGAAAATCCTTCACGAGATGATGGAAAAATCAAATACCAGCTGGTGAAACGGATGGTGGTGATGATTTTAAAGACTAATAGTTTAAAGTCATAGCTCTTCCGTGATATACGGAACATTATATTAATGTATTAAAGACCAAGTATCGGCTATCCTGTACAATGACAATATCGATTACAATCATATATTCATTTTCGTATGAGAAGTTCGCACTACTGGGTGATCTAGTCAGGTCACGACCGCCACAGGGAAATGATCAACTCGAGAATTATCTGTGATCATCAGATGTCGTAATTACGGTAATAGAACCTTTGGGGTGTGGATAATCTGCTGCATTTTCTTGATGTATGCAATATTTATGCATTAGTCTCTTAGCAGTCGCTGATATTTCCATCTCATGAATAGGTGTCAGTGTGGAAGCAGCTGAGGTATCACTGATGATGAGTAACGACATAGGTCTGGATGTTGTCGGGTCAGTAGTGCTGTGATAGCACTTTCTGGATCAATTACACAAGTAATGGCGGACTACCCTATTCCTCATCATATCTAGTACGCCTCTTAATGGCGCTACTTAGAAATCCATCCTGTCTCCATACTGACGACATATCAGACACACAGATCTAGATTAATTAGCATTATATATAGGAGCAGTGAATTACACGTAGCTTCCTGTTTATTTACTTCGTCCTACAAGTAGACGATGAATTCTTAACTCCCACCCAAAGAAGTAACGCAGTGTATAGTGACGGAGATCGTTCACAGGTTTCACACCCCTGTAACTAATATTTATGTACCAGCCAAGACAAGGAAGTCGTCTTGCACTGCCAATGGTAATATATTTGCCTGAACGGTGTCTGCTTCTCGATAACCATTCATGGTGGCATCCCGACTGCCACGACGAGTACATCTCACCCTCCTCCCCAGAGTGAGCAGATCAACCCTCTCTTTCCGCCTGGGACATGTCACACGCGACCGATTTCCGAATCTCAATTCGCTTTCTCACGCGGCGAGGACAGACACACCCAGCCAGGAAATAGACTTGTGTAGATCATGTAGAAAACTAGATTTACTGTCCAAATGTATTGGGCGTTACAGTGTATCCATAGTATAACGGTCCAGTAAGAAGGAAGGGCTTACGGAGGATGACAGGCAGCCACTAGGATACATAGAGCGAAGCTGACGTTTTCTGATAAACTATAAAAAATACACAGCACTTCATTATGGCGGTATTTTGCACCTTGACTGACTGCAGCATACTTTTGTGGATTAAAATAACGAGTATCCTCAGAGAACTTCAGGACCAGTTCCTGAATTTCAGTGATCTGATTAGCTATCTCGGTAGATTAGTGGCAGAGTGTTCGTCTTTGTGGGTTCGATCCTGGCTGATGTACTCGATTTCTGAAGGTCGGTTATAATCTCGGTACGCCATGGATACTGGCCGCAATTAAGCGACTGCGCCTACAGAGCTCGGTATGCTGAAATTGGTAGACAGTCCACCTAGACAGCACTACTTCCGACGGTCTGCAATTTGGCAGCTGAAGAAATAATAATAATAATAATAATAATAATAATAATAATAATAATAATAATAATAATAATAATGAAATCTATAGCTTTCGAGCACCTGCCTAGGAAGCAAAAGACTTGGATATTTCCGAATACCAATCTCGGGGAGTTTCAAACTGACCACGTCGCAGTCACCCGTAAAGCTCAAAGAGAGATACAGAATGTGAAGGTTCTAAGGAATGCCAATATAGATTTTGATCACTATCTATCTATCTATCTATCTATCTATCTATCTATCTATCAAAAATCATTAAACTGATTCCGAGTAACACCAAAAAGGTCCACTTGAGGAAGATCAATCGATTTGATACTGAAAAACTATGATCACGTCCTGAATTTACAAAGAAATTAGGATCACTGAACCCCAAGAACTGGGAAGAGCAACTGGCAAAAATTGAATTCGAAAAAGAACCAAGATAATTCGGAAAACTTCGTGAACGAGAGACAATGCGCGGCAAAAAAAAATCGCTATGTAATACGTGCCTACAACAAGAATCAATAAAAATAATGTTATTTGTTTTACGTCCCACTAACGCCTTTGACGGTTTTCGGAGCCGCCGAGGTGCCGGAATTTAGTCCCGCACGAGTTCTTTTACGTGCCAGTAAATCTACCGACACGAGGCTGACGTATCTGAACACCTTCAAATACCAGCGGAGTGAGCCAGGATCGAACCTGCCAAGTTGGGTTCGGAAGGCCAGTACCTCAACCGTCTGAGCCACTCAGCCCAGCACAACAAGAATCAACTAACACAGATTGAACAACACTTTCAGAGGAACAACACATGGGACTTTCACAGAACCTTCAAACGCAATCTAAACAAGTATAATCCAACAAGCTTACAGTTCAAATACTCGGTTGGGAAACTAGCTTAGAATGACAAAGATAATTGAAAGATTCTAGAGAAGTACTTTGATCTCTCCTCAATTTTGAAATTCTAGTATCCACTTTCTTATTTGAGGATAATATGCACGTCCACCCTGATTCATCCCCTCCAACGGAAGAAGAAATCAAACAGATTATACAGTCCCTTAAGAATAACAAGGCAACAGGTGAGGACTCCATAACTGTTGAATTGTGGAAGTATACTGGTAACAAAAATGACTGGTAAATTGACTGACATCATCAACAAGTTTTGGGAAACCGGGGAACTCCCACATGACTGGACTTCTGCCTTGACTAACCCACTGCATAAGAAACGGGACAAAACGGATGTCAATAATTACTGTGGCATTTCCATCCTATTGGTATCTTACGAAATTCTCTCAAAACCTGTGCAGATTAGGGCAGAACAACAACTTGATCCACAACTGGGAGAGTACCAAGCAGGGTTTAGGAAAGAGCGCCCTTGTGCCGAGCAAATTATGAATTTGAAATCAATCCTTTCATTTCTGAAACTAAAAAGGAACAAGAAATGTGTGGCGACCTTCGCCGACTCCAAGAAGGGCTATGATTCGATTGACAGAATCACTCTTATTAAAGTCCTAAAGGATTTGGGGTTGGATAACAAAACCAGGGCAATCATCGAACGGGCCCTAGCTAACACAACCTCCAAAGTTAAGTTCAGAGGAGAAATTTCAGACGCTATTAAGATAAAGACAGGAGTTAGACAGAGATATGGGCTCTCGCCCCTGCTCTTCAATTGCGTCCTTGAAAAAGTCATCCGTGTGTGGCGCAAAGAAATTAACAGCGATGGGCTCCAAAATGGCGTGAGATTGGGTTACAAGAACATGAACCTTTCAACTGACTGTCTAGCTTTTGCAGATGATATACTCTGATTCTTTAGACATGGCTACAAAGTAAATTAATCACCTGAAGACACAGGCGGAAAAAGCAGGCCTCCAGATCTCTTTGGAGAAAATGCAATTCATAAGTAACATCAAGCCAGCGCTACGAGAGCTAAAAGCAAACCAGGGGGAAATCAAACGGACAGATAAGTTTAAATATCTTGGCGAGTGGATAGAACCAAACATCTCTGAAAAAGAAGCTTTCGCGTCGCGCATGAATAAAATGGAAATGGCTTATCAACTGACCAAAGACGTTTACAACAAAAGGTGCATATCCTTGAACACAAAACTCAGACATTACTGCAGTGTCATAATACCAGAGGCTTTGTATGCAGTGGAATGCCTTGCTATGAACAAGAAAGGCCTGATAGAAAAATTGGAAATTAAAGAAAGAAAAAAAGAAAGAATGAAAATTCTTGGCCCAATAAAAGATAAAGATGAATACAAACGTCGGCATAACCATGAACTGTATACTCTTGTCCAGAATATCTCTGATGGCATGCGGAGAAGGAGAATTGCATTTTATGGCCACTTGCTAAGAATGAAACTCACACGATTATCGAACCACATCTTTACCTATTTTAAAAATAGGAAGACCCAGCCAACTTGGTTCAAGGGGGTGGAAAGGGACCTACATGAGATGGGTATCACTTACGAAGATATACAAGAACGCAACCCACTCAGGAGTAAACTGAAAAACTACCAGAGTTTTCAAGAAAGGCCAAAGAGTTGAAGACGGGTAAGACGTGGACAGAGGAAAGAAAATAGCAACACCGGCAACGAATGTCGGAGCACTGGGCAAAGATCAAAGCCGATAGAGGACAGCTGAAATAACGTGGTCCTCAGTAGGCCGATACGAACAAAGATGAAGAATACACTAGAGCATGATAGGTCGACCTTCCAACATTATCTGCGAGTCTTGTGATGGCTGCATAGCACAATGCGGGAAGCACAATTTGCCACAATGAGCGAAGGCATACACATAAAAAAATGTTTTGCATCACCTCAGAACTTTTAAAAACAGAAAGTAACAGACATATAGAAGTACCATATCAGCGTCGTTTATTGCCCAAAAAGCCAACAAATGAGGGACTCTACAGCAAAAACGCTTTCCTTTCTCAATTTGAGTTACTTATTACAGCACATGCCAGTAATTTTAATACTAGGTAACACGCCCCCTTGCAGTGATACTCCCCCTGTGGGTGGGGGCGGTAGAATAACACCCACGGTAGCCCCTGCCTGTCGTAAGATGCGACTAAAAGGGGCCCCAGGGACACAGAACTTGAGAGCGTGGGTTAGCAACCACGGGGCTATATCTGAGTCCTGGCATTGCTTCCACTTACTTGTGCCAGGCCCCTCACATTCATCTATCCTATCCGACTTTCCTGGGTCAACTCTTGTTCTTTTCCGATCCCGACGGTATTAGCATTGCGAGGCCTGGGGAGTCTTTCATTTGCACGGCCTTCATGACTAGTCTTTCTTTGGCCGATACGTTCATTTTTTGAAGTGTCGGACGACTTCAATTTTTTTTTTCTCTTTGATTAGTGTTAATAGAGGATGGTTGCCCAGTTCTACTTTTTATTAAAACAATCACCACCACCTGTACCAATGCCTCCCCCTGTGGGTGAGGACGGTTGAAGAACACTCACTGTATGCCCTGCCTGTCGTAATAAGCGACTAAAAGGGGCCCTAGGGGCTCTTGACTTGGGAGAGGTTGCGATCACGGGGCCCTTAGCAGAGTCCTGGCATTGCTTCCATTTGCTTGTGTCAGGCTCCTCACTTTCAGCTCTCTTGATCAACTCTTGTTCTTTTCAGACCCCGAAGGTATTGAGTTCCCGAGCCCTAGGGAGTCTTTCATTTTCACGCCCTTCGTGACCCTCATCTTTGGCCGATACCTTCATTTTTCGAAGTGTCGGGTCCCTTCCATTTTTTCTTTATGATTTGTGTTAATATAGGATGGTTGTCAAGTTGTACTTCCTCCTGAAACACCACCACCACTACCACGACCTTCCATTTTCACTTCGAGTCAAATGTCGGGGCAGTTCCTATTCATAGGCCACACTCCATTCCTTCCATCTCCTTACCCAATTTAATTCAACATCATTCATTTCATCTTTGTCAGCTCGTCAACTGAGGTTGGTGTCAGGAAGCATCAGGCCGTAAAAGCATACCATATACATTCGTATAATTTCATCCCTGAGCCCTTAGCAAGAAACGGGACTACGGGATAGGCAAACAACGAACTGTCTGCATAAAAGGCCGATGAACTGAGAGTTGCTATAGTAGGCGCAGTGTACAAAGAGATGGGTAATAAACATTAAGCAGAACATTAAGTCAATAGGAAAGATGATGATATGAAACAAAGTTGAAATTCAAGAGGACAAATTGGGGCAAATATCATGTACTGTATATGGAGAAGAGTTAAGGTTTTGAATAATTTAATAACAGGAATGTTCGATAAATTTGAACGTTCTTTGAAACCATTTAAGAAACGGTTAGGTAAATAACTGATAGGGAATCTGCCACTTGCAGATAAGTCTAAATCAGTTCAATAAAGTTTAATTTGATTTGATTTATATTAATGAGTACTGCCCATCATACAAAGAACAGATCACAGAATAAACATTTCAGATTCCCACCCATTGTATTCTAAAATTCAATCAATCGTTAATGGGAACGGCATCTAGATATATTCAATCTTCGCCGATGTCTGAATTCTGCAAAAACAGCCAACTAGGTTGACAGACGGCGATGGTCTTGGTGGTTGAAAAAATAACTACGGCAGAAAGAGGGATAATGTCGAAGAAGGAAAAGGAAGGCCTACGGAAAAAAAAATAGAAGCCTCCCGAGGCCTTGAAAACGAATTACCACGGGGAGAACGGGAGCTTAACACGAAAATTAGAATTACAAAAGGTACAAGAGATCAGCATGAACAGCAAAGATTCGGCCGGCCCCACCGTTTACTAGGCACGGCTGGCGGGAGACAGTACAAGTCCACATACTTTTAGTTACATTGTAACTAAGTGCATGTATGTTATAGCTCTCAGTTCGAAGATTGGTTGGATCCCCATCAGTTCCATCATCAACAGTCATACAACACCTATTCGTTACTGACCAGGCGTAAAAGGGAAATGAAGAGCAAGGTAGTTTTCCGTTACTTTCCTCACTCAATCAGACTGTGATTTTACACACCAATTCGCAAAGCCCATTGAAATACCAATCTGCTCTACAGGTGACACTTCCACATCATTCATCACAGACTGGGTGTATAACGAATGTATTTACATCACAGACTGGGTGTATAACGAATGTATTTACATCACAGACTGGGTGTATAACGAATGTATTTCTAGCTTCGTTCAGTCACTTTCATATGATCAAGGAAAAGATGAGGCTGGGCCACTTCGATTAAAGTAACAAACTTGTTCTAGTTCATAGCATATTACCATAGATGAATCTGAGTAGGAGGTAGGAGATACCGTGAGTATATTCTAACGTCCTACACAAGAAAAATTATTCGCCCACGTCATCCTTCCCATCATAAGGTAAGGTAAGGGTGTATTCTGTCCGAAGGTAGGTCCGAACCTCCTTAGAGGTGTGCCTGAGCCGGAGTTTACGTGCGGTAGGGTAGCCAGGTCCTTCCCGCTCCACCAATCCCTTACCCCCCACCAACAGCGCGTGGCAACCCATCCAAATCACGACCACGCCCAATGTTGCTTAACTGCGGAGATCTCACGGGATCCGGTGTTTCAACACGGCTACGGCCGTTGGCTTTCCCATCATAGGACCGAACTAAAATTTTCTGGTTCAAATCGCGATATAATCCCAGTCTATACCGTGTTAAGGTTCCAAATATTACTGTCACAAGAAGTTGAGAAATTCATGTGATGTAAGTCTGTGAGGTTCTGTCGTCTGCAGTGCTGTGGAGGAAAAAAAGATATTGCACTACCAACCTTTCTTTATATAGAAAATATGTGAGGCGTTGAAGTTAAGTGCTCTTGCCTGTATTCATACAGAAGCAAGGCGTGGGTGGGGATCAAGGCGAATCGGCAGGAACCATCGAGCACAATGAGGCCACATTTCACAAAAGAATGGAGGGCTGGAAATTGTTTTCTATTGGATGCGCGGCACGGAAGCTATCCTTTAGAGAAGAAACGCGAACTGCGCCAGTAGAAACATACTACGGCTCAGCTGCCATTCGGCATCCATTCCAGCGACTTCGGACCAATCACTTGTACAAGCTACGACCTAATAACGGCAAGGTAACGAGGTAACAAAGGAAAAGCAAGTAAGGACCAATACACTGCAGTGCAAAACACAAACAAGAGAAGAGAAGAGAAGACAATGAAAAAGAGATAAAGAAAAATGATCAGGGAAGATAATGAAGGATAAACTGGGGAAAGAGAAAAAGATAACTGGAAAGAAACATATGAAAGAGAAGGAAGCACTAAGAAAAGAGAATAAGAAAATAGAGAATAAATCTTGTATTAGTTACAATACATACAGATCGACAGTTTTGCGTTATGCACTCGACTTCCATACTCAAAGTTACGGGACCGAATCCGGGTGCAATCCGCAAGTGAAGAAGGAAAAAGTATTTTTTTTAAATATACTAAGATTGCACATAATGACGAAAATAAAAATAAAGGAAACCTAATGATGATAATAATAATAATAATAATAATAATAATAATAATAATAATAATAATAATAATAATAATAATAATAATAAATGTTCATAATACCGAGTGAGTTGATTTTTCGGTTCGAGCCACATACCTCTGAACCTTCATTCGGGGGATGGTTGGTTCTAACCCCACCATCGGCAGCCCTGAAGACAATTTTCCGTGGTTTCCCATTTTCACACCAGACAAATGATGGGGCTGTATTTCAATTAACACCACGGCCGCTTCCTTCCTTATATTATTGGTTTTATGTCCTGTTAACTACTTTTACTGTTTTTCGGAGACGCCAGATATTATGTTACACAGTAGTTCTAGAGTATTACTTGCCGATAAATCTAACGACACGAGATTGGTGTATTTGTGTACGTTCAAATATCACCGGGTTAAGCCGCTTACTTAGGCTTACTGAGCCACTCGGACCGACAGCACTAATCTTAAATAAAATATAAAGCTTTAATTTATCGTTCACTCCTTGTACTGAGCCAACGGCCGCAGCCGTGTTGAAACACCAGAGCCCGTGAGATCTCCGAAGTTAAGCAACAATGGGCGTGGTCAAGATTTGGATAGGTTGCCACGCACTGTTGGTGGGGGGGTAAGGGAATGGAGGAGCGGAAAGGAACTGGCCACCCTACCGCACGTAAACTCCGGCTCAGGCACACCTCTGCGGAAGTTCGGACCTGCCTTTGGGCAGAATACACCTTTACCTTACCTTGTAATGAGGAAGAAGTAATGGGAACATTTTGTGCAAAATAAAATATCTAAGACATTTTAAAATACACCAGGATTAGTCGTATCATTTTTATGCTTAAACATGATTACGCTCAGGCGCATTTTCGAATGGTTACCGAAAAAACCTACACCTTTTGTCACAAGAAGTGATCGGTTGGAAACTGAACCGCAAAAGAGAACTCCGAAACCTCAACAAAACCCCATGGCGCTGCAGGTCTGATGGGCCTTGGCCTATCGTACGACCGCTGCTCAGCCTGAAGGATTGCAGATTATGAGGTAACGCGTGGTCAGCGCGACGAATCCCTTCGGCCGTTGTTCTTGGTTTTCTATATCGGAGGCGCTATCTCACTGACAGAATGATGGCTCCTCAATTGTTTTCATGTAAGCTGAGTGGACACTGAACCAGCCCTCAGATACATGTGAAAATTCCTGACCTAGTCGGGAATCAAACCCGGGGCCTCTAAATAACAGGCAGGTTCGGTACCCCTATCTCTATTATTATTATTATTATTATTATTATTATTATTATTATTATTATTATACATAAGAAATTGTACTACAGAAGGAACTTAAAACAACTCGAGATTTTTTCAAAGAAACGTCTTAATGCTGTAATCAATATATCGCTTTCAAAGCCTTTATCCAGTTGGGTTAGTTTCGATACAGTGTCATTATTTTAAAGGGTTTCTCCACCAAAATTGTGTAATCGTTAAGATGAAATTTGTGCTCATCCTAGAAGTAAATAATATTATTATTATTATCCTAGAAGTTATAGCTGTAAGCTAATAGAATGACAGTTTAGCGGTGATTAAGTTTGAGAAGTCACGTGACCTGTACACAGGGCTTGCTTAACGAAGTGAGCTCGCACAAGGAGCCATTATTAACACGAGCTGGACCAACGGACCATGGAAGGGATCAAAGTGACTGGACATTCCCCTCTTAGACAGGTTGTATCTAGTGTAGCCGTACCACTACAATAAAACCCTTTGTTCGCGTCCAGATAGCATTAACGGAAACAACTGATGCATGTAATGTCAGATTACATACATACATACATACATACATACATACATACATACATACATACATACATACATTATCATTATAGACTGTTATGCTTTTCAGCGTTCAGTCTGCAAGCCTCTGTGAATTTACTAAACGTCGCCACAATCCTCGATTTGCAACTAGTGTTGTGGCCTCATTTAGTTCTATACCTCTTACCTTTATATCGTTACAAACCGAGTCTAACCATCGTCATCTTGGTCTCCCTCTGCTTTTCTTACCCTCCACAGCAGAGTCCATTATTCTCCTAGGTAACCTATCCTCCTCCATTCGCCTCACATGACCCCATCACCGAAGCCGGTTTATGCGTACAGCTTCATCCATCGAGTTCATTCCTAAATTAGCCTTTATCTCCTCATTCCGAGTACCCTCCTGCCATTGTTCCCACCTGTTTGTTCCAGCAATCATTCTCGCTATTTTCATGTCTGTTACTTCTAACTTATGAATAAGATATCCTGAGTCCACCCACCTTTCGCTCCCGTAAAGCAAAGTTGGTCTGAAAGCAGACTGATGTAAAGATAGTTTCGTCTGGGAGCTGACTTCCTTCTTACAGAATACTGTTGATCGCAACTGCGAACTCACTTCATTAGCTTTACTACACCTTGATTCAATCTCGCTTACTATATTACCATCCTGGGAGAACACAACCTAAATACTTGAAATTATCGACCTGTTCTAGCTTTGTATCACCAATTTGACATTCAATTCTGTTGAATTTCTTACCTACTGACATCAATTTAGTCTTCGAGAGGCTAATTTTCATACCATACCATACCATACCATACCATACCATACCATACCATACCATACTCAGGTTAAGAATATAAAATTTGTCACTTACGCAGCAAACTAGCATGAGATGGCAGAAGCATGGTGGTCATAAAACGTAGGCTAATCGATAGAGATATGTGAAGTAAGATTTCCTTTTAACGTACACTTACGTTCATCTACAGCAGGTACATGGAAAGAAAAAATTACGACGATTTTAGTGTTTGGGTAGAACACGTTTATCGCCGATTACCGTATTTACGTGAATAATCCCCGCACCCTAACTTTAGGAAGGCTTATTTTGAAAAAATGCCAACATTGACTCAAATAAAACCCGCACCCCAATTTCGTGCCTCCGTTTTTTTTAAATATGCGGTTATTATTCGCGTAAATGCGGTATGTTTAATATCTCAATTGACAGATACATACTGAAAAAAAGTCTGAAACGTGGTTTTCATGAAATAGCACTTAAAAGTAAGACAAAATTTGTGCTAAATGTGTGACGTTACACGCATACTCTGTTATAAGGTGTCACTGTGTTGACTCGCACGCTCAGTTGGAGATTAGCTGTCGTTGTGAATACATCGGGGTCAGTTGTACGGAATGACAAATTTAATAAGGGAAAAGAAACATTTCTCATATCACAGACCCACATCACACCGAGCTATTACCCACATTCCAATTGTACCACGTTATAATGAATAACATTTATTATTCACATAATATCTGTTGGTTTTTTCTAGTAAGTCTACGACACCCTGAAAACCCTGCAGGCGTTACAATAGGGCAGTGGTTGCCAGTGGTTTAACGTTACATTAACAGATGAAAGGTTTTCAGCGATGGATGGATGGCAAAGGCGTAGGATTGGCAAGGAAGCAGCCGTGGTTTTAACTGAAGTACAGCCTGATGGGAACATGGGAATCCACCGAAAACCAACTTCAGGACTGCCGTTCATGAGGTTCGAAAGCACCACCTGCCGAATGCAAGCTCACACATGCTGGACCCAGCTCAGTCACGGGTAAGGATATTCGGGGAGGTTGGACATGGAGTGGTGACTTGTCTTTAACACCTCCGTTTACTATGTCCTCATTTGAGGACACCACTTTAAACTGCCTGGCTAAATAGAAGATATATTGTCTTATCTTCCTTGTTCATTCCCTTCATATGCCCTGGTCACTACTAGACCAACTCTGAAACAGAACATAAGCCTTTTCTAGTAAGCTGAGAGTTGAGTAGTCACACATCATACCCGATCCCATAGAGAAACGGCACAAGGGCAGGATATACATACATAATAGCTGCAGATATCTTCCGGAATTCTAAATTTGTTAGTGGTTATAAAATAACAAAATATGTTTTATACCATTGTTTTAATGTCGCACTAAATTATCGAAAGTTTTGGGCGACCCAAGAATGGGAAAGTCTGGGACAAGGAAGGGAGCGACCGTGACCTTAAATAAGATACAACCCCGGCATTTACCTCGCGTGAAAAATGAATCCACGGGGGAAAATCTTCAGAGCTGCTGACGGAGGGATTTGAAACCACCATCACTCGAATGCAAGCTCAGAGTTGTGCGATCCTAACTGCACGGCCGACTAGCTCTGTAGTAAAATATAAGCTTCAGGTTAGTTTATTTTGTGTACTTTAGAAACCTATTTTAAAAGAATGCAGATCATTGCAAGTATTTTGTCCTTATTTGAGGACAATGTCACAAGGGAGCTAACTATTAGAAAATAACTTGCAGGTGCTGAACAAAGAGGAACATTGTTATCCTATGTTATCTTATGTATTTTCAGCTCTTAATGCAGAAATATACTAAATCTGATACAGAATGGAGAGAATAGATCCGGCCCCTCAGTCTAGGAGTAACGAACCTGCTTCTTACCCGGAGGCCCCGGGTTCGATTTCCGGCCAGGTCAGGGATTTTTTTACACAGATGCAATCAGTCTACGTGATATAACTGAGGGGATATCTGATAGTGAGATAGTGGCCCCGATCTAGAAAGCCAAGAATAACGCCCGAGGGGATTCGATGCGCTGACCGGCGATCACTTGCTAGGACAACACTCATCAGGGCTGTAGTTCTGTGGGGTATGTTTGCTTTTACTTCCCACTAATTTGGTCATATCAAGAAAGAAAATGCTTGATATACATTTTCGCATCAGAATCATTGGCGAGGCACTCAAAGACAAGGAAAGAGTGCCAATAACAACAAAACTGAATCATCGACAAGCTTTCAGCTTGCAAGCGTACGATTGTTGAAGTTAAGCCTATACGAGAGGTTCGCTTAGACGGGACAGTATAGGCCTACAGGTCCATCTATGAGGGAGATATGTTGGCCACTGCAAATCAAATCTGAAAACTGCCCAGGGAAATCACGATAGCACTTTGGTTGACCAAGGAAAGGAACTCTTTCACATCTTTTCACACAGTAAAACGCATAGATCATGCTTAATGAAGAACTGGACTCTTTAATATTATGTGTCCTCAACTAATACATACGATCTTTCAACCTACTTCTTACTGAAGAATTTGCATGTGATGGAACCGTTGAGTACATCTGTTCTCAAATGAGAATATGCTGTATTTTCAAAACCATAGAAAACAGGTTCACGAAAATTTGCATATGGTGTGTTATTTCCTCATAACCAAACTGCGAACAAGAACAATGTAGTATTGTGATAACATAGTAAACGAAAGGGTTACTGCCAATCAGAACAATCTGCCAATTCCTCGCATCAACTATGCAGTGTAGGTCTAATAATTCAGATTGCGATAAATACTGTATTCCTATATCCAAAATATCTCATATTAATCATCACTATCTGAATCACACTTCGTTGAGACATTCTGAGATATGATATGCAGTTGAGAGAAAGCGGAACGGATTAAAAGCGAACCATCGGAAAGAACAAACATACTTGAGCATCAATAATCAGTAAAATACACTATATAAACAAGCGCCGTCCAACCGTACTTGTGGGTGACGAAATGGATCCGAAGACGTAACAAATACTTTTTCCCACTAATAATATACAATAAAGATAAGATACCAAACTTAAAATAGCTATAACATAAAACATTTGAACTGCAAAACACAACAAAAACAGTAAAACTGAAAGAAGACTAACATAAATTCTGTACAAACGAATAGATAAAATGGCTAAGGAATCCTTCAGAACCATAAGGGATAGATGTTTTAAATCCCTGAGTGAGAATCCCAGTTTCTTGAGGAAGGAGCTTGTGTTTTAAAGGAGATCCCTTTACTTTCTATGTGTATCGAATGGTACTGTAGTTTTCGCGAAGTGAGAGTAACATGGGCAATAAGCAGCTTTCCACCTGTGACGCCTTCCGTGTGTTCTTCTCAAAGCGTATAGGGAGTCAAACAGAAGATTTTTTCTTTCTCCTTGCGCTTGAAGGCAACAATAGCCACACGCTTACTTGAACGACCTTCCGATTCGTAGACTTTCCATAATGCTTTCAATAAAGCAGTCACGATGTAAGAACGTGCGGCGCAATGATTATTTTTTTTAATATTTTTTTTGCTATTGTCTTTACGTCACACCGACACAGATAGGTCTTATGGCAACGATGGGATAGGAAAGGACTAGGAGTGGGAAGGAATCGGCCCTGACCTTAATTAAGGTACAGCCCCAGCATTTGCCTGGTGTGAAAATGGGGAAAAAACGGAAAACCATCTTCACGGCTGCCGAAAGTGGGGCTCGAACCCACTATCTTCCGGATGCAAGCTAACAACTCCGCGCTCCTAACCGCACGGCCAACTCGCCCAGTGAGCTAGAAAGGTTGATACATTCATATGCATCAATATGTAACATCTATTAGGCTTATAATAAAATAAATAACTCCCCCACTATTTTTGTATCAGGTTAATGAAAAAGAGGATTTTATATTCTATTCTCAAAATTCATACTACCCAAGAAATGTCTATCAGGAGTAAAGTAGTGTACAGTATCTGGCCGAAACATGCATGCTCTAATCCACAACCCTAGTTGAACCCACTTGGGTGCGAAATTCTTTTTTCTTCGAGATTAGAATCCTTTCCCCGTCCAGATCCACGGCTAAACGGTCAGTGTCACAGCCTGATGTTTAGAGGGTTCCAGGTTCGATTCCTGGCCAGGTCTGGGATTTTAGCGGCTCCTGATTAACTCATCTTGCTCGGGGACTAGATGTTTGCGTTTGTCTTAATATACACCTCTTTATGTACTGTAAACGTCACACTACAAACTACCACAGAAAAAAAAGCAATAGTGAATACATCACATAAGATTGGCGACAGTGAGAGCATCCCGAGACATAAAACTGGGCCTAGTCCATATGTGGTACATAGTTCATACCCGGCACCCCCCCCCCCCCCAGGCAGTGTGAAAATGACAGAAGAAAAAAAAAAGAAGAGGGAGTAGAATCCTTTCCTCACTTACTACTACAGTTCAAATGGCCAAGTGGCCTGACACGTTCGGGTGCACGAACGGAGAGTCTACCCTAGCTACAGTGGTTCAATAAAGTATTGGCCTGTTCATAGCCGTGGTATGAACGAACCAGTCTAGTACAAATAATGGTGCATATAATGGAATTACACGCATGTAGGACAGTCAAGTACATCAATAGGTTGAATAAGGACCCAAGGAGATTCACGATGTTTGCAAATTGACCAGTAATACAACGGTGTGCGCCATTACAAGCCAAAAAAGTATTGGTCTAGTAAACAATATCATCGTGACATCGTGCTATCTGCCGCAACTCGCGCTCATTGCGTCTGTGCTGACACGTTGGAAGGTAATATTCAGCACTGTTTCCGTGTTCAGCTAGCAATGGGAAGGAAAATGAAAGAAACAACCATGGAAGAAACGAGGACTGTAGTGAGACTATTTCAAAAAGGTAAATCTTTCAAGGACATAAGTGAAATTATTGGAAGAACTGTTACAACTGTTAACAACATTGTGTACAAGTGCAAAAGAAAAAAGACAATAGAAAATAGACCAACAAGTGGCTGGCCCTTGAAGTTATCAGTACAAGATAAACGGCAAATTGTGCGTAAAGTGGCGCTAAATCCTCAGCTAAGTACGCCGAAGATAGCAGCTGTGTTACAACAAGATGTAAGAGTGTAAGTGTCATCTGAAACCATCTGAAATGTGCTACGCGAAAGAGTATATGCGGACACAGCAGCCCGTAGAAAGCCGTGCATCAGGAAGAAGATACTTGCGTACGCTAAAGAGCACGGAAATAGCAGCTACGAGGATTGTAAGACAGTCGTTTTTATCGATGAGAGTAAAGTTACCCTCTTCAGATCAGACAGACGAATGGCTGTGTGGAGGAAGACGAATTCTGAAGTTGAAGAGAAGAATCTGACAGCTATGGTAAAACATGGAAGTGGTTCTCTGATGGTGTGGGTGAATTAGCCTTTACTGAAGGGACTATGGATCACTAAGCATATATTAACATCCTGAAGACACATCTTCCATCAAGTGTACAAAAAATGGGACTCTCAGCAAAGTATACGTGTACGCAAGATAACGACCCCAAATACATAGCCCTGAACACGAAGCTATGGATGTTATATAATACACCGCGTTGGATGAAAACTCCATCACAATCTTCCGACATCAACCCTATGGACACTATTTGGAGCAAAACGTGAGAAAACATGCAATATCAAACAAAACTGACCTGAAAGAAGCATTACACACCGAATGGAATAACATACCAAAGAAATCTACGGAAGCGTTGGTACGATCGATGCCAAATAGGTTAGCTGAGATTATAAAGAGGAAAGGAGGGCCTACCAAGTACTGTTACATTCACGAAGGATCAAGAAACTGCGTCGTGTTCATTCAGACCAGTGACAAGTGAAAATGATTGTTTTAAGTTATGGTGTCTTAGTTATATGGACATAGAAGAATTACGTTTCTTCTTACAATGTACATGTTACACAAGATGATAAATAATAAAGGATACTAGTATATGTCAACTTTTATCATAATTTCCTTCGATTCCTCGTCCTCACATGTAGTATATCTAGGCAGACCAAAACTTTTTTGAGCCAGTGTATATATTCAACTTTTAGCGTACGCGTTTAATAGTAAATGCTGGATACTCAAAGGAAATGCTCACATGGTACCGTATTTCAAGTTTGACGGAGCTTACCTAAGCTTCAATTACAGACACTGACAAGAATATCATAACACATATTACCAGATCGTACTCCCACGAGGCAGTGCAATATATAGCCCAACAGCTAAAAATAAATTACCATAACTTACGGTAACAACAGCGTTTTTAGCTAAAACATTCAGTCCGTCGATGTTGGCGATGTATGTGTGTATTCCCCTCCCCTTCTCCACGCTCTCCAACTAAGCCAACTGAACAGGCGTTGAATTGCGTATGTACTGAACACAACGAATGTTACCCACATTATCTGTTTCAACTTGGCTATGACAAAATAACATTCTTAATCTATTTTTAAACTCTCTTCTATTGTGTGCATCTCCTTTCTCCAATGGCAAATATATTTGTATCATTGATATGAAGTGGCGTACGGCTTTTCATGCCGGGAGTGTCCGAGGACAAGTTCGGCTCGCGAGGTGCAGGCCTTTTATTTGACTCCCGTAGGTGACCTGCGCGTCGTGATGAGGATGAAATGATGATGAGGACGACACATACACCCAGCCCCCGTGTCAGAGAAATTAACCAATCATGGTTAAAATTCCCGACCCTGCCGGGAATCGAACCCAGGACCCCTAACCATTTAGCCATGGAGCCGGACATCACTGATATACTTTACACAAGAGAACAATACAGATAACCATTATATCATATCTTCGTGTTCAGCCATTTCCGTTATGATGTGCGCACACAATAATGCGGATATGCACGTTCGGAGGTCCGAGATTCGAATATATAAGTTATGATGCTATACGTCAGCTCCCCCTGTGGGCGGGGGTGGTAGAATTACACCCACGGTATCCCCTGCCTGTCATAAGAAGTAACTAAAAGGGGACGCAGGGGCTCTTAACTTGGGAGAGAGGTTGGCGACCACGGGGCCCTTAGCTGAATCCTGACATCGCTTCCACTTACTTGAGCCAGGATTCTCACTTTCAGTTTCATTATCTGACCTCCCTCGGTCAACTATTGTTCTTTCCCGACCCCGATGGTATTAGGAACATTAACAAGAGCTAATTCTTTATTTTATTTTTTTGTACACCTATACATACAGTATATTACAAGACACACTAAATTCTTAGGTTCAACTGTCAAGCAATACTCTTTGATGTAAAAGATACACGTTTCTTACCGGTTTCGGGACATGAAGTAATTTTTTCTCACCTTCCTCCATTTTTGTCTCTTGTTAGTTACTACGTCAGCTCCGTGGTGTAGGGGTAAGTGTGCCTGCTTCCGACCTGGATGCGCCGAATTCGATCTTCGATGAGTCAAGGAATTTCAATCTCGACTGAGGACTGGGATTTATTTAATTTCCCATCCTAAATACAGTAATTTGGAATGGTTGGTGACTAACTGAATGGTACAAGTTGCTATTTTAACTGTATATAGACAACGAACAACAGATGGGACCTAAACAACCTTAGCTATTGAGTTTAATACGTATACGAAGGTTAAAGTGTGTATTTAGCTAGCAAGTGGTTGTAAACCGACGGCAATGCATGGTATTAACAAGGGCAGCGTTTGATATAACTCTTAGGAATTTGAGATACAAGAAATGCCAGTAATTTCTAACAAACAAGTCTCTCAATGAAGCGGGTTCATGTAAAGAGGATAGTTCTACAGACTTAAGGAGTCTGCTATTTGTAAGGGTGAAAGCCTTTTTCTTAGCTGCAGGCTCCTTATTGGCTGCTGCGGGGCAACTTCTGCCTTCCTAAACTTCAATATCCTCTCGAACCTCTTTACAAGTTCAGAGCCATTATTACGAGCGGCCATTCCGTTTCGTCCAGAGCACACACAGGGACTGAAGAAACTTGCTCAGTGTGGTGTGTTTCCGAGAAAAAAAAACAATTACGTAGATGAGAAATCTCTTCCAAACCAAGTCTCATTATTAAAAGTCAAATGATTATAATGAGAATTTCTATGTTGACAGTTAAAGAACTATTCCGTTTCATAACATGAGGTAGAGGACCCCAGACGCAGACTGAGAGTTCTCTACCAATCTAACTTCAGCAATGTGATCTGCCATTCAACGAGATGTTGGTAGAAATTAAACGGCATGTGCAACCAGGCAGTAATGTAGCCAATGCGTAAGAGACCAGCGGCCAGTAGAGGCTACAATTATGACGCAGGAGCCAGTCAGGCGAAAAGAACGTGGCAGTAATAATGGAGTCGTATTACTGCAAATATGCACTGGCCCAGGGGCGTATAGTTTAGTTTGAATATTGTGTAGAAGAATCTAAATTAAAGAAAAAACGTAGCATGTTTTCAAGTTTCCAAGTAGAAAAAGAATGTGGTAGTACGGTTTAAAGCAGGGCCTCTCAAACGCCCAAAATCTCAGGCGTGCAAATTGAGGCGCAAGAGCTCCGTGCACTGTGCATCGGTCCCGCTCGGTTCGCCTCGGACCAACGCTTCGTCTCTGGACTACTCGGCTAAGCTCGGCTCAACTCGGCTAGCGCTTCGGAGCAAGTGAGGAAGAGGGAGACAGGCGGAGCAAACGAGACAGGCGTGGGAAAAGAGAGAGACAGCTCTATTGCTCCAAATCGAGGAGTGGGGGTCTGCACTCTGCTCAACCAAGCGAAGTCGTCTTTTGCACTGTGCACAGTGCATGCACCTGGTGCCCTGGTTTAAAGTATGTTCATAGCAGTTTCGCTGCCTCATTCACATGTGAGAACACTTTTGCAGTTAGCTGTATTCTGTATTTAGTGATACTTTATTAAATTTAATTACAAAGCAAAATATTTTGTTGTGTTAATTCACCAGGGTTATACGACTTGTTTCCAATCAAATATATTGTAATTCTGCCTGTGAAAGATATACAATTCCAATTAGTTGAGAAAACCTTACACTGTCTTTACATTATTTTAAAAGAATCAAGAGCACTCTAGAAGTACATATTCGCCCTGTCGCCACTGTTCATTGGAAGCTAATCAGCCCTTACTCTTCACGCTGTGCTTAGGACGCAGGTGTTGCTGAGGAGGGATTGCGGCTGTCCAAAAATAGGAAGTCTCAGAGCACGAAACATGCCGGTCACTGCAATAAGTAACCGCAGATAAGGAATCCATCTTGGTTTTAGCCAACGATTTAACGCCGCATGCCATTCCTGACGCCGAGATGAAAATCTTAAACTTAGATCGATCAGGATTCGAACCTCAGAAGCAAAGGATGGGCTAGTATATGTTAATGGAAATAACGACATGTGTTGTACCTAATGTCACGCCGGCCCCGTGGTGTAGGGGTAGCGTGCTTGCCTCTTACCCGATGGCCTCAGGTTCGATTCCCGGCCAGGTCAGGGATTTTTACCTGGACCTGAGGGCTGGTTCGAGGTCCACTCAGCCTACGTGATTAGAATTGAGGCGCTATCTGACGGTGAGATAGCGGCTCCGGTCTAGAAAGCCAAGAATAACGGCCGAGGGCATTCGTCGTGCTGACCACATGACACCTCGTAATCTGCAGACCTTCGGACTGAGCAGCGGTCGCTTGGTAGGCCAAGACCCTTCAAGGGCTGTAGTGCCATGGGGTTTGGTTTGTACCTGATGCCATCATACTTCATGGTACAGTGGAGATATCCACAAGCAGAGTAACAAGTTACATAGATGGAGATTTTAATGCAAGGGTGGGTGAAAAAATCCGGCGTACAATAGAGAAATATTAATAGAGGGAAGAAGAAGTCAAGACAAAGAATGCACCAGTGCACCAGGAATAGAGAGAAACTATTATAAATATGTGTAGGAGACGAACTGTACATGGCTGAATGGTTGGTGGTCGGGGGTTTGAACAGGGAATATAACTTACATAGTTGATTCAGATGGGAGTACTATTGATCTACCTATCGCATTGAGGCACTGAACCGTATTCATTTTACAAATAGAAAAAAAATACAATCTGCTTTACGTTCCACCGACACGGTTAGGTTTTATGGCGACGATTGGATAGGAAAGGGCTAGGAGTAGGAAGGAAGTGACCGTGGCCGTAATTAAGGTACATCCCCAGCATTTATTTTCCTGGTGTGAAAATGGGAAACCATGGAAAACCGTCTTCAGGGTTCCTACCAGTGGGGTTCGGACCCGCTGTCTCCCGAGTGCAAGGAGCTACATCAAATGTTCGTTTATAGGAAGAGGAATTGGGAATTGGTATAATTTACCAAGGAAGATGGTCAGTAAATTTCCAAATTCTTTGCAATTATTTAAGAAAAGACTAGGTAAACAACAGATAAGGAACCTGCCACGTGGGCGAGTGCCCCATATGCAGATCAGTAGACTGATTGATTGATTGATTGATTGATTGATTGATTGATTGATTGATTGATTGATTGATTGATTGATTGATTGATTTGATGACATCCTCAGGCGTGTTGCGTGGCTTTCTTCAGCGGACCCACTGCTTCTCGTATCACACAGCTTCTTAGTTGGTCTAATGAGGCTGATTGTGAGTGAAACCCGTTCGAGTCCTCAATCCAGAATTATAATTCCTGGACTGGCTAGGACTCTAACCCGGGGCCTCCAGGTAATAAGCAGGCACTGTAACCGTGCACAACGGGGCTGGTAAATTGTTTAATAACTGCATAAGTTCCGGCGAGTTCACGTTCAACGTGCTTCTGATGAATCGTAGAACGACACGTAGTGATACAATTTTTGCTAATGACTATTAAATTCCTTTTATTGATGGAGGTCGTTTTATAAGTCATGACTACCGTGTGATATCTTCCGAACATGCGGGAGCACAGTAACTCCAGTATACAGGGTCTCTCTTCTATGGTAAAAAAGCAAGGATATAATTCGGAAGGTGGTATGGAAGATACAGTCCAAATAGTCAAATTCATTGCCGTTTTTGCACTACAACTGTATACTGCTAAGTCAGCAACTGCGCGTATCTGATGACGCTACAGCAACTGCCAGTTCCTAGTAACATAACACACGCAATTTAAGGGTAAGTGTCAACAATGGATGTGTACGAGACCTTCTCGTACTGTAATCTGCGGGTAGATCGTAGATGAGTGCGCCGCGTGTAATGTGGTCTATGCTGGGTTGGGCGAGAAACATCACAGGACTGTGGCGGTAGCCTTCGTCGTAGTCAGCATTCAGTAGACTTGTTCCACCTGCTAGAGGCACTCTCCTCCAACTTTAATAAACTGTAATTTAGAAACAGATGTGTTGAACTGGATCATACTTCTTAGCTTGCTGCCCTCCTTATCATCGCCCCAGTTACCTCCTTAATAATAATAATAATAATAATAATAATAATAATAATAATAATAATAATATTTGCTTTACGTCCCTACTTTTACGGTCTTCGGAGACGCCGAGGTGCCGGAATTTAGTCCCGCAGGAGTTCTTTTACGTGCCAGTAAATCTACCGACACGAGGCTGTCGTATTTGAGCACCTCAAATACCACCGGACTGAGCCAGGATCGAACCTGCGAAGTTGGGGCCAGAAGGCCAGCGCCTTAACCGTCTGAGCCACTCAGCCCGGCAGTTACCTCCTTACGGAGATCGATAGCTGCAGTCGCTTAAGTGCGGCCAGTATCCAGTATTCGGGAGATAGTAGGTTCGAACCCCACTGTCGGCAGCCCTGAAAATGGTTTTCTGTGGTTTCCCATTTTCACACCAGGAAAATGCTGGGGCTGTACCTTAATTAAGGCCACGGCCACTTGCTTCCCACTCCTGGCCCTTCCCTGTCCCATCGTCGCCATAAGACCTATCTGTGTCGGTGCGACGTAAAGCAACTAGCAAAAAAAAAAAAAAAAAAAAAAAAAAAAAAAAAGTTACCTCCTTGTGTTTTGCCAAAGGGAAGAGTCTTACACGATATACTGTACGTCTGGCATTCTGTGTAGAAATATGCAAGTATACTTATGAATGGCACCGACTGACGGCGTCTGTTTCATTGGTGATTAACTGATTAGTTAACAACGCATAAAAACGTTGGTTGATACCGGCAGTTCTCCGTAGCAGAAATGCATGTCAGAGCCATGTGAAGCTAAGAAAAGCGTTGGGTAATTGTGCTTTGCCATATAAAACTATCAAGGCCTTGTGCAGACGGGAGAAACTGTTGAACTGTCGCAGAGTGGATGTACAAGTACCTTGCTCACTCAGTGGCCATTATCGAAAACTGTTTAACAGTAGATAGGCGCTGGACTGTGCAGGAATTATCTACAGATAACGATATTTCTGCATTGACAGTGTTCTGAATTTTACAACAAGACTTGCTTGTGCGCAAGATCTGTGTGAGCCATAAACAATTATTTCCATTCACTGCCCCTTTCCATTAGCTGCAGTACTCGGCCCCAATTTTGTACCGGTACAGTACTAGCACGGAGGAGCACATTCCGGTGCATGTAGTGCATGCACATAATGCTGCTTAATCTGCATAAACATGATTCTATCACCATTTTTGCCTGTACTTTGCTGCTATAGTCGTCCCCGTGGTATTAGAAGGTACTGCCCGTGGCGTAGGGGTAGCGTGTCTGCCTCTTACCCGGAGGCCCCGAGTTCGATTCCCGGCCAAATCAAGGTTTTTTTACCTGGATTTGAGGGCTGGTTCGAGGTCCCTTCAGCCTACGTGATTAGAATTGAGGAGCTATCTAAAGGTGAGATAGCGGCCCGAGAGCCAAGAATAACGCCCGAGAGGATTCGTCGTGCTGACCACACGGCACCTCGTAATCTGCAGGCCTTCGGGCCGAGCAGTGGTCGTTTGGTAGGCCAAGACCATTCAAGGGCTCTATTGTCATGGGGTTAGGTTAGGTTTTCTGCTGCCATGACTTCGAAGAGACCCGCCTTTATTAATAGAAATATTAATAGAGGGAAGGAGAAGTCGAGACAAATAATGCACCAGGAATAAAGAGAAACTATTTTAAATGTGTGTAGTAGAGGAACTGTACATGGCTGAATGGTTGGTGGTCGGGGGTTTGAACATGGAATATAACTTACATAGTTGATTCAGGAGGGAGTATTACTGATCTAGCTATCGCATTAAGAGAGGCACTGAACCGTATTCATTCTACAATCTGCTTTACGTCGCACCCCATACTCCGAAATTTTATGGCAAATTGAACCTTGAAGAATGGTTCACTTTCCTTCTAGAGTATAACAAACAGGTGATGCATGTCTGCTAAATCTGTGATGGTAACTAGTGGTGACAGGCCGCCTAGCCTTTTCTTCATAAAACATGAGATGGTGTAAACTCTCTCCACAGAGCGGGATGGAGAGAGGGTGAAAAAACAAGAACTGTGTCAACAGCCGCAATATTGTCTTTGGAAAGAGTATTGACTTTGTCTGCCACTTGAGGCGGAACTGAAGGTTGTACCAAAGAAAAACAGTCCATGTTATACACAGGAAAAGATAAGCGATGAAGTATTAATTGTGATCTCCGGGGACCAATTCTGACCTTACAAAATGGATTGTGTTTTTAAAGTTTTCTATAGCATTATTCAGTGCTCTCATTTCTACAATCAAAGAAATACTGGATGGAAGGAAAATAAACGTCAAGAATTAAAGAGGACGGTCCCCAAGGGAAAGATGTATTCAGAACGAGAAATCCCTTCTCTTAATATTTGACGACGGTCTGCTCGACTCCAAGATCGCTGTACTGACCTAATTTCGTTACATATTTTTCGATATTTATGTACTTCACTTCTCTCTGTAGAAGTTTACAATGGTAGATGATGATGCATAATAATAATAATGTTATGCTCTTAATATCAGGGCATCGGATCCGACAGTGCTGAAATACGTCAGCTTTGTGTCGATAGATTTACCAGCACGTAAAAAACTCCTGAGGAGCAAAATTCCGGCTCGTTGGCGAATACGGAAACCGTAAAACTAGTTAGCCGGACATAAAAACCAATTTATTATTCTTCTTCTTGTTTCGCATAGGCCAGCTAAGGACCACGACATTCAACTATTACATTTTGGAATGGGCTTTGATGTTCGCCCAGTAGTTGCGCATCCTCAGGCTGTGTTGCATCTACCTCTCCTTTGTCCAAAGGGCGCCAGTCTTCTTCGTTGGTAGTCTGTCCTGGAACTCCTTATGTTTAAGCATCTTCCTGAGTGCTGTACGATCCTTTAAGTTTCCTTCTGTTATTCCCAGTTCCTGTAGATCTTTATCCACTTCCATCAACCATGGTGACTTGGTCTTCCTATTTTGCCAGTAGCTGAGAATCCGGTTGGTCAACCTGGTCGGATGCATCATATAGATGTGCCCATAGAATGCTAGGCGTCTCTTCCTTGCTACATTCGTTATTCTTTCACAGTACTTGTAGAGCTCTTGGTTAGGTCGTCTTCTATAACTGTCACCTTCCTTGACTGGCCCCAGTATCTTCCTCATTATCTTTCTTTCCCGGATTTCAAGTTTTTCCATAAGTCCCTTCCTGTTGAGTGTTATACATTCTGAAGCATATAAGGCTTCAGGGCGGATGACCGTCCGGTAGTGCTTCATACGAGAGAGACACTTTTTATTATAGGTATTCTTCGTCAGTTGGTAGGCCATTTCAAGCCTGTTACAGTCGAGTTGACAAAGCTGTTCCTTCAGTGAGATTAGATTCCAACCATTCTCCCAAGTACTTAAACCTGTTGGTTTTCCTGATCTCTCCCTGTTCCAGATGCAACGTACAAGGAGATTCACCGATGTTCGTGATGAATTGTGTTTTTTCAAGAGATACATGTAGCCCAACCTTTGCTGCTTGTTGTCTGAGAATATTTAGTTGTTTCACTGAAGTTTCTATTGAATATGATTATTATTATTATTATTATTATTATTATTATTATTATTATTATTATTATTAAAGTACAGAAAATTTTCCTTGCCAAGGTTGCCCTAAACATGTGTAGTGAACATAGTTGTCATAAAGACCAAAGCATGGTTTCTTTTTATGTGACAACTGCAAAGAATATTCTCCAGAAATGTTCAATATTTCTTGAAATATTTAGGTGTTATCTGTGGTGTAAAATTTAGAGATTCGGAACCTTCTAATACGAATATTTCTGCGTAAATGAGTAAACCCCAATGTATAAGGGGCAACAATATAACGAACAGCAAAAATGGCTAACATAGCAGCTTAAGCTTTTATGGAAGGCGCCTCCATGAATACAGAGGAAATTTTCCGGGCTTCTAGGCAACGGTCGAATTGGGTTTGTATCTCCCAGCGTTTCGCTGGAAAATGAGCCCGGTATTTTCTAGAATTCTTTCTCTCTGAAACTCAGTACTGGTATATTCAGCAAAATTACTTGTTAATTTTATTCGATACGTTAAGGATTCCAGATATCAAACGGTATATTATTTATAAATCAGAATGTGAGAGTGTATGTGTACGTATGTGTATCATTCTTGGAGAATCAGCCGACCTTTCAGGCCTTCCAAATTCTGAAACATACACACTTTTCTGTATTGGTTACATGTTACTATGCTCGAATACCCCATCCGTCAATACAACAAGAAGAAAGACGACGACAACAATCCACTAGAAGCACCCAGGTAGGTCATATAATTATAGAAAATCCCTCCCCCCCCCCCTCAATGAAAGGATATGCTACGAAGAACTGTGCTAAGTGAGAAGATGTATAAGTTTAGATTGCCTGTTTAATTGCATTCAGTTCATTGGTAAACGATGGAGTATATAAAAAGCTTGAAATATATACTACACATTCTTTAACTGACTAGTACAGCGCGTTGCCCGAATTTTCAGTGTAATGGCATTCGGCTTCGAGGGCCCCAGGTTCGATTCCTGGCGGGGTTGGAGATTATAATCGCGTCTGGTTGATTCGCATCTCGCGAGCTGGGTGCTTGTGTTTGCCTTAATACACTCCTTCACACACACGCAACACGTCACACGACAATTACCACAGAAGCACGCAATACTGAATACATCCCTTTACATAGGGCTGGCGTCAGGAAAGGCATCCGGACGTAAAACTAGGACAAACCCATTCAAAGTGCCGATCTCATGTAATGAGAAACGGCCAGGAAGAAGTAATTCCTTAACTTACTCACACGGTCAAATAATAATAATAATAATAATAATAATAATAATAATAATAATAATAATAATAATAATAATAATAATATTATGGCTTCAGATACCATGAGCACGCTCTCCGATTTGACATTATTTGCACTGCCGGTGAGTCAGGGTGTAAGGCTACAATTGGCTTTACGTCGCACCAACACAGATAGGTCTTAAGGTGACGATGGGACAGGAAAGGGCTAGCAGAGGGAGGTGAGCGGCCGTATCCTCAATTAAGGTACAGCCACCGCATGTACCTGGTGTGAAAATGGGAAACCACGGAAAACCATTTCAGGGCTGCCGACAGTGGGGCCCAAACCCACTATCTCCCGAATGAAAGCTCACAGCTGCGCGCCTCTAACCACACGGCCAACCCACTCGGTGTCGGTGAATCAATTTCGACGTTTTACTTTACCGAATGCCAGAGAGTTCGGCGATCTATAGCTGAGTTAATTAATTCCGTTGGATAAACACGAAACGTATCACCGGAAATGGATTTTCTTTCTGCCATTCAAAAGTTCGAATTCCTCTACCTGGTTCGGACCTGTGATCTAGAGATTTGGAAGCCTACACTCTAACACTGATTCACAAAGGAAGCTACATGACTTAGTGAAGGTGTTAGTGAGTGTTATATTGAGAGGATAATCACCGTCTCTTCATATCAGGGGAAAGAGTCCGATTCTTCAAAGGTATAGGCAAAATAAATAGGAAGGCCATATATAATTTTGTGTGGGTGCAACCCTTGTAAGGTGGGTGGCACCAGGCATGTATGGGAAACTGCGTATTAGTTAATGGAGGATAGCCCTGTGCGTGTGTATGAGTTGCAAGGCTGTTGGGGACAGCACAAACAACCAGTCCCCTAGACAAGGGAAGTAACCATTTAAGATTACAATCCCAGACACGACGGGGAATAAACCCCGCGGACCTCTGAACTGAAAGTCACTACGCTGATCATTCAGTCAAGGAGCCAGACATGAAGGTCATGAAAAACGTAAAATGAAAGACACACTACGCTTTAAACGTTGGGCGAAGGTAACTTGCACACCATCTCCTTTACACCCTTACTATAACCCCTAGCCAACGGCCGTAGCCGTGTTGAAACACCGGATCCCGTGAGATCTCCACAGTTAAGCAACATTGGGCGTGGTCAGGAGTTGGATGGGTTGCCACGCGCTGTTAGTGGGGGGTAAGGGAATGGAGGAGCGGAAAGGAACTGGCCACCCTACCGCACGTAAACTCCGACTCAGGAACACCTCTGCGGAGGTTCGGACCTGCCTTCGGGCAGAATAACCCTTACCTTACCTATAACCCCTAAATACAGTTATAACCACACGACGAGATCTGTTACGTTACCTCGTTAATGTGATAACCCAAATGAAAATCTTTCCTCTAACCTCTAACATCTAAAGTTGAACTCTGACAGTTCTCAGAGGAACGTCCGTTTACTGCCTGCCGGGGCGGGATAGAGGGAGTGAGGGGTATGGTTGCCATGAAAACGAGGGTGGGTCGACTGCGGTTGCCATGGAGTTGCCAAACCTCTCACTTTTGAGTTAGATCTTGTCGCAAGCAGTTCAGATAACGGGACATGAGACCAAGTCAGTCACAGTCTGGCCAGGTAGTCTACAACAGATCACAACGGTCCGAATGAACGAGAGAACAAGTGAGGGGTAAGAGAAAGGAATACTGGATTGTGGCAACATCGTGAAATGGCACGTGCAATGCTCCTCCCTCCGGCCCTAGCTGTCAGAATGTATCTTTAGTTATTAGAGGTATAGTGTTTACAGTGCACTATGTCTTCCAGCTTGGGCTAGAACAATTTTGTTACTTTCATTGATCTGTCTCGGTCTCATCCTTGGCTTTGACAAAATCAAAGTGACTGAGGTATGAGCGATGCTAGTAATACCATTCAAAATGCAGTCAGTCCCTGTTATGAATGGTGTGCAAATGTCGCTCCTAGGATCAGTTGGTTCATGCATTTCAGTGGGCTTGGGAGAATGATATGTAATAGTAAATTCTTTTTTTTTTTTTTTTGCTATGGGCTTTACGTCGCGCCGACACAGATAGGTCTTATGGCGACGATGGGATAGGAAAGGCCTAGGAGTTGGAAGGAAGCGGCCGTGGCCTTAATTAAGGTACAGCCCCAGCATTTGCCTGGTGTGAAAATGGGAAACCACGGAAAACCATTTTCAGGGCTGCCGATAGTGGGATTCGAACCTACTATCTCCCGGATGCAAGCTCACAGCCGCGCGCCTCTACGCGCACGGCCAACTCGCCCGGTAATAGCAAATTCTGGCTCCGTGAGGAAAGCAACGGGAAACTACCTCATTTCTGTAGTAAGCTTCTTCAGTGACGCCTGGGTCACTTGCGGCGGCTGATGGCGGAGCTGTTGAGGTCCAAACCAGCCTCCAGGCTGAGCATTCAACATACATATTAACATCTAGCTATATACAGCAGTCAATATGAGGTATATTCACTCCATCAACGCAGTCATTTAAATGAGGAATTCCAGCACAAGATTACAACTCCTTTTTTCACAGCAACTTGGTCTTTGAAATTGTCCATTCGAAAGGCAACTCTGCTGTATGAACAGAACAAAGCACTAACTTTTAATAGTGCCCACAGAACAGTTTAGCATACGGGTTTCGCGCTTGGGTAAACGATCCTGCTCTTTCATTTCCTCGCTAAGGAATTTTAAACGGTGGGGGGAAACACTTGATGTCCTCCAACTCTGCTTCCTGTAATTGCATCCGTAGATGAGCGAGCGAGCGAGCGAGCGAGCCGGGAGATGGACATCAAATAGTAGGTGGAGAACTTAATCAACATGTGCAATTTTCTGAGTTTAGTCTGCGGCATCGGCCTGTAATAGCGGTAGAAGCAATCACTATTATTTACCTTTTCGCTGACCACTACCGAGCTAAATACACACAAGACGCTGACCAGAGTAAATACTATCAATCACTTGGGGGATGAAGTTTGTGACGTGAAGAGTAACCTCTACCACTGAATCAAAAGCCAAAAACAATGCCACCTGTGTGGTATCGATGAATACACTGATACTGCACTCTCAAGGATCCTGGGTTCGATTCCTGGTCAGACTTAAATAAACAGTCTGGCCCATGGTGGTGGTGGTGATTATTGTTTTAAGAGAAAGTACAGCTGGGCAGCCATCCTCTATATAACACTAATATGAGCCCAGCTAAGCATGGCGTAAGGGCTAAAACAGGGATCCACACACAGAAAATGACTAGAAAAGAATACCTAACTCCATGGCGCTTAAGGTTTGATGGGCCTTCCTCTACCAATTAACCATTGCTCATCACAAAGCCTGCTGCTTACGAGGTGACGCGTTGTCAGCACGACAAATACTTTCTACCGCTATCCTTGGCTTCCTTGACCGGGGCCACTATCTCACCGTCATGTAGATCCTCAACTGTTCTAACATAGGCCCCAAACCATTTCTAAGATTCAGGTGATAGTCCCTGACCTGGCCGGCAATCGAACGCACAACCCTCGATGAAGAGGTAAGCTCGCTCAAGTAGAGCACAGGACCGGTGCAATTAACTAGACACGAGTTGAAATCCCAAATCTTAAAAGTCATCAAAGTGGTCTTCCGTGGTCTCTCCTTTCTTTTTCTTTTTTACTTCGCACCAACACAAATAGGTCTTGGCGAGGTGTGGGAAGGAAGCGACCGAGGCCTTAATTAAGGTACAGTGACGTAAAAAGCATACGAAACAGCGAACTGGAGGAGTAACGTATTCTCAATCTTATTACAAGTCTCATCAACATACGGAGCCTCCGTAGCTCAGGCAGCAGCGCGCCGGCCTGTCACCATTGGGTTCCATGGTTCAAATCCCGGTCCATCCATGTGAAATTTGTGCTGAACAGAGCGGAGGCGGGACAGGTTTTTCTCCGGGTACTCCGGTTTTCCCTGTCATCTTTCATTCCAGCAACATTTCATCTGTCAGTCATTAATCATTGCCCCCGACAGGCTTTGGCAGCCGGCACAATTCCTATAATCGCCGCTAGATGGGGCTTCATTCATTCCATTCCTGACCCGGTCGAATGATTGAAAGCAGACTGTGAATTTTCATTTTCATCAACAGCTATGGCATACCGCATTTGCTTAAACGCTAGTCTACCAGTTACCGGTACGTAGTATTAGTAGTTCGAACCCTACATATTGCATTTTTTTAAACATCGATATGAAGCTTCAGTGCTTAAAACCAGGCCAGTATGTGCCAAACGCAAGCAGCGCCGCTATTTATGTTTTTGTGCGCTGCTGTACGGTCGGAATCAAGTCGCTTCAGTCATTCACCATCTGTTCCACGGACGAACACGTTGATGTGCTTCTTATCTACGGGGAAGCAAGAGAGAATTCGTTGCAGGCACTACGTCTGTATCAATGGAAGGTATCCCGATAGGCGACAATCGACTGCAAAGACTTTCAACAATGTTCAAAAAGCGATTACTAACAGCAGGAACTCTCCAGATGATACCACCAGTCTGAGGAGGCTCTTCTGGATACAGCTCGCAATAACCCGCACAAGAGTACACGAGTAACAGCACAATAGGCGAACATCAGCCAGGCTTCCGTAGTACGAATACTGCATGCGCATAAATATCACACCCACCATCTACAGCTAAACCAGGAGCTCCACGGGCGGGATTTTGAAGCTCGAATGAATTTATGTCAGTGACTGTTAAGAAATCTGGAAAATAAATCAGTAATTCTACTGTTAATCCTATTCTCGGACGAACCGCGATTCCGCAATAATGGCACCGTCAATCGCCACAGCATGCGCTATTGCAGTACTGACAATCGCCATTGAATCTATCAAGTGCAATGGGAAGTGATGTATAGGGTGGAATCTTGGATGATGGCTTTATTGGACCATATTTCTTTGAGGGCCATATAACGGGCGCACGCTACCTGCACTTTCTATGCCATGAACTCTCACTTCTGATGGGGGATGTGCCATCTAGAGAACGTTTAACGATCTGGTTTCAACAAGATGGAAATTCCACCACATTGGACGTAAGCCGTCCGTAACAATCTGAATGAGGCACATCCAGGAAAATGGGCAGGAACAGGAGGACCCGCCAGGTCAGTGGATTTTACAACATTAGACTTCTTCCCGTGGGGGCATTTGAAACAAACCGTTTTAACCCAGGAGCCAGAATATCACGAGCGGCTTCGACAACTCATCGCCGAAACCTGCAGATCAATAACAAAACGCACTAGAATATCCATTCAGCAGCATGCCCAGATGAACATAAACCAAGCAAGCCATTACTTCGTGCACTTGCGGACGTAACTAACTATTGTTAGTGCAGTTTGGTCCCCCTCCCTTCCCCCCTACCTATCTTGTCTTCGTCCGACGCCTATGGCATATCGGCCCTTCTTAGGGCCACATGTACTTTCATTCAAAGAAAGTAACAGAGGTCATTAGGAGACGGAAACACGAAATAAATTAATATTAATGAGTATCCCTACCGCGGACTTGAAACTGTCATGTAAGACTGACGTACCGTAACGTTCGGCTCACTCTTACTATCTACGCTGTACTGCACCGCAGTACAATGCATGTAGGCCTATATTACAAATCATATGATAGTTTTAATACGGTCGCAATGTTCACTTTGTGTTTCACAGACGTTCAACGTATACGTCAAGATATAGAGACCCACTCGAGGTTTCTATTATTTAATAACACTATTATGGCATAACAGCTTTCTATTTTTGTGTAAGCCGTAAATGCGAAGATATCCATTTTACTGTGTTTACAGTGCGTACCGGAAGAACAGATGTTTTCAGGACGTAGATAAAAATGCGGTTTGCATAAAACGACAAAGCAGATTCACTTGGGTATATCACAAATGGGTGAGGACGACAGTCAATCGCTTCTCACTAAAGTAGCAAACAAAGTTTTAATCAATTCTATCCTAAAATATGTAATTCTTTTAGTTACAAATTGCATCTGTACCGTAGCAATATTTCTTCTAACTTGAAAGTAAAATATTTTGCTAAGACCATGCATCGCACTTCTTAGAACCTCTTCTTACCCACCAATTTTCTTGAGTACATCCTCTGACCTGAAAAGTTGGTCGCAGGTGTGATAGGGAGTCCTGGAAGAGTATACTCGATGGGAAACCATTAATGATCCAGCCACTCTTAAAAAGACGAGGCGATATATCATACTACAGAAGCAGTTGTTGGAGATGTCATTTATCTTTCAGAACTCTGTCAAACTGTATATATTAATAACAGTTAATGATATGGATGATGCCAAGTCTCTGGCACTTCTAAACATCGTTTATTTCAAGTCCAATTTGTTTCCTGGCACAGCGTGGAAATCGCTTTTAATCGCCGGTCTTCATTTGCGAGTGTCTTGAGGAGTGATGGATCGCCAAGTAGCTAGTAGAGAGGGAAAGGAGAGGTAGATTAATCAAGCCGACACCAGCGTTACCTGGCGGATCCTCCCGCCGTGCCTGTAACTCCTGTCTAACATGGTCCCGCGGGGTCATGCGCTGCATGACGTCCAGTTTAAACTATCTACATAAAAATGAAACGGTAATTGTTCATTTCAAGGCACGAAAAGGCAAAAAAATGCTCTTTAAAGCGAAGGTTCACAAACAATTATGAGATTGTACCGATCACTCACGGCTAGAAGTCCAATGTACTTCCACGAAAAAATCCCTAACTTATAGGTTAAAAATATGAGTAACTAGGACGCGTAGCTCTGAGCTTGCATTCATGAGATAGTGGGGTTCGAACCCTGTCCTGAAGATGGTTTTCCTTGGTTTCCCATTTTCACATCAGGCAAATGCTGGGGGCTGTACTTTAATTAAGGCGACGGCCACTTCCTTCCCACTCCTAGCCCTTTCCTATCCTATCGTCGCCGTAAGACCTATTTGTGTCGGTGCGACATAAAGCAGATTGTAAGAAAAAGAAATTCATTTTAGTTGATTATAAACCATTATTTTACATACACATCGTCAATAAGACAGGATTGTGAAATTAAGTACATAACACATCACAAGAAATTTAATAGTTTGTGTCTGTATCAAGTATAATACAATGATAATAAATTAACACATGATACCCTGTTTGTATGGAAATTTCACAAAAAGCTCGATTTTAGCCTCAATATCAAATTAATATATAAGAATGAACGACATTCGATCTTAATCAATTCAGACATTGCGAACCATCTACATTTCAATGGAATGGGTGTGCCTTTATGGCGGGACAATTTTCTGGTGTGTCGTAGTCCAGGTGAAACTTTCAAGCGAAGCATCCCTTCATATGTAGAAATTTAATTTTCTTCTTATTTATTTCCATACTTCAATTGTTCCTCTTTTCTCCCTCTGATGACTGCTCGCGTATCCCACTAAAAGTCTCAGGCCTATACATGGGCAACATGTATAGAAGCTTCACCTACAATATATTCTAACACAGCAATATTAATGTGTTTACATTTCAATAACTTCTCTTTCACTGTTTTCGGATTCGCCGAGCTAACGAGATTTTGTCCGGCTGGAATTACTTTACGTTCGCGTAAATGTACCAACACGAGGCCAGCGTATTTGAGTACCATCAAACACAACCGGACTTAGCTGGGGTAGAGCCCTAGGGCTCAGACGGCTTGCGTTCTTTCGTCTTAACAACTCAGCCTGGTCATCCATCACAACAATGGGACTATCAGTAACAACGGAAAAATCTACGGGAACAATGAACCATTAGAAGAAATAAGTATGTCCACCAGAATATAATTTGCACATTAGTATCCACCTGAAGTACTACACTATGTGGAAGGATGTATTCACGATAGCGTGTTTCTGTGTTGGTTGGTAGTGAAGAGGTGAGTATTGGGACAAATGCAAACACACAATCTCCGAACCAGAGGAATTAACCATATGCAGTTGAAATATCTAACCCGGTCACGGAGCTTACCTGAACTACTACAACTACCACCAGGGGGTTAATATTATTTTGATGTTCTTTCAACTGCTATCAGTTGCATGAAACGGAAGATTGAATGCATAATGACTTTGAAAGAGGATTTATAACGTGTTATTAACTCTACTAAAGTGAATCCATCGCATTTAGGATCCCTTGTATCAGATTCGGCACTGAGCTTTTCAATACAGGAGAGGCGTACAGTACATTCAAGGTATCACCTCCCGGTGTCAGAGCAACCAAAATGAGTAACCCCGATAGATTTTGAACATGGGAGCGTGGGTTGACGAGAAGGGACCCCTTGCCGAGTGTGAAATGGCTTCCCTTTACTTGTTCCAGCTCCTCATTTTCATCTTCCCTCTATCGGTCAACTCCTGTCCTCTTCCGAATTCAATGCTTTTAGGTTAGTGAGGTCTAGGGAGTTTCACTTTTACGCCATTCATGGCCATTCCATTTATTTTACCGATACCTTCGTACTTCTTTCTTCTCCTCTTCTGGTTGGTGCTATGAGGGGATGGTTACCTTTTTGTACTTACCCTCAAAACAATAATCACCATCACTACCATTACCACCGTGCGAATGACTAACCGAACAATGCTGCCGTTTTGAAGATAAAAACAGAGAGAACCTGAAGTGTCATGTTTCTGACGTTTATAAATTGAACCATAAAAAGTATAACACCAGCTATATGGAGCAGTACTATCCTTGCCCCCTTTCTCTCTCTCTCTCTCTCTCTCTCTCTCTCTCTCTCTCTCTCTCTCTCTCACACACACATATCGGATTTGATAACATACTACCTACCTACACCAATGACGTGTATTGTTTTTGGAGTTTAAAACGCAGAAACAAAGCACCTAATCATATGATATTTCGTGCATATATTCAATGTTTACTCTCTTATCAGAGGAATTGTTAACTTACAGGAAATTCAAAGTCACCAATTATTAATAACTTCCAACAAAAGTTCATATACCTCAACGCGACTTACGGACATAATTGCCTATTTCGAAACGTCAAGACGTGGGCTATAATCCGGTTTGAACAGGGCACTGGGGTCTGATTCCCAACAGTGCCGGACATTTTAACTGCATATGATTCAATCCTCTAGCTCGGGAACGAAGTGTTTGTGTTCGTCTCAATACACATCTCTTCATTTACAAAGCACACCGCCTTACCAATCACCGCAGAAATACAAAATAGCGAATGCATACCTTCACATAATGTAGGCGTCGGGAAGGGCATTGGTTCGAAAAACTGAAATCATGAAGTTCATACCCTAACGAACTGGCCAGGAATAAGAAAAAATAGTTGTCGGAAATTAACACTTAAAACTTAATTGTATTCGTTAAATGGCGTTAGTCATATTTAGATTTAGAATGAGAAAAGCAAAATGTACGATAAATAGCCCAGCACATTAGAGCAACTCAAAAATTTCTGAAAAATCCATTCCCAGACGTACGAAAAACCAAACATCCGAGGACATTTTTTGTAAAATAAAAGGAACAACTTCCGGAAACTTCGTGATAGAAACCCGGGAGGATAAGACGAGTGAGCACTTTGTGTAGGTGAAAGAAATGACGGCCTTACCACTGATTTTTTATTTTCATTTTCTGTTCTTAATATATTTAAGGAATGAATTAGTACATGAATTTCGCAGCTGTTTACGTCTGCCAGAGTATTTAAAGCTAGCGCCACATCCCTACAAACATTTTGCTTGCTAGCTATTGTTTTTAAGACTAACAAACTCAGTCAGGTTATCGACAATGGGATAGGAAAAAGGACTCAGAGGGAAGCGGCCGTAAGCGCAATTAATTTGCCTGGTGAAAACTGGAAACCATGGAAAACCATCTTCACGATTTCCGATGGCGTGTGGCCTCGTAAGAGGCCTGGTGCAGGTCTTTTGATGTGACTCCCGTAGGCGACCTGCGCATCATGATGAGGATGAAATGACGAAGACGGCACATACACTCAGTCCCCTTTCCAGGGGAATTAACCAGTTATTGTTAAAATTTCCGACCCATCCGGGAATCGAACCCGGGACCCCTGTGAGCAAAGGCCAGCACGCTAACCATTTAGCTATGGAGCAGGGTTTCCGATGATGAGGTTCGAACCCACCACCTCCCGAATTCAAGCTTAAAGCTACACGACCTGTACCGCGAAGCTAACTAGATCGGAATATTTTTTTCTGGAAATGAAATTTCAATGGATTTATCCACAAATACAACCCCATATTTCTTTGATGGGGGCAACTTAACTTTTTAAGGAATAAACAATTAGTATCCATCCTTATCTGAACTGATGTGCATTTTTCAAGAGAACTTGTTGCTATTGAAGTTGGGCGTGTGGACGCGGGTCATTACCCAACACCCGCAGCACAATCAGCTCTCCTATGTTATTCTTGAGCTGTAGTCCTCGGCGCCATGCGGGCTGTTTGCTCGGAGATGGAGACTTAGTAAACAAGTCACTCTATGGAGATGAAGAGAGGCCGAGAAGCAATCGAGTGGAAAAAGAGAGAACATGACAGCCGGAGCGTGAACAGGTACGACAAAATTATGACGTACCGGGACAGTAAAGAAATGATGATGAAAAGTGATTTGGACAAATGACTCGGCCTTTACTAATAAATGGAGTGGAACACAATATTTTATTCCTCTCAAGCTCTAGAATATTCCTACGAAAGGAGTTTCAATGTGATACGCTTATTTTCCGTAAGAAAAAAGAGGGAATAATCTATACGTATTCAGGTCAACGTATTTCATAGATAGCAGTGTCCGGCTCCATGGCTAAATGGTTAGCGTGCTGGCCTTCGATCACAGGGGTCCTGGGTTCGATTTCCGGCAGGGTCGGGAATTTTAACCATAATTGGCTAATTTCTCTGGCATGGGGGCTGGGTGTATGTGTCGTCTCCATCATCACTTCATCCTCATCACGACGCGCAGGTCGCCTACGGGAGTCAAATCAAAAGACCTGCATCTGGCGAGCCGAACTTGTCTTCGGACACTCCCGGCACTAAAAGCCATACGCCATTTCATTTTTCATAGCTAGTAGTAAGTTTGCTTTATCTGTTGTAATACCTTTTCAACTTAGTTTGTACTCGACGCATAGTAAGTGGTAGGTCACCACTGGTTACACTCATATTTCACTTCCTTTGCGTGAGCATAATTATATGAATAGGAGAATGATGATGATGATGATGATGATTGTTGTTTAAAGGGGTCTAACATCTAGGCCATCGGCCCCTAATGGTACGAAATGAGATGAAATGTAATGACAATTTAGAAGTCCAAAATCATCCACTGACCAGAATTCAAAACGTGATGACGAAGAATGAATGGGTGAATATGAATTTAAAACAATCAGTTGATCCAACCCGCAATGTCCCACATTCCCAGAAACTATTGTAAAACGAGAGTATTACTGACCAAGGGACTGCTTCTAAAGCACATCCTGAATCGATGATACTTGTTGTTTAAAGGTGTCCAAAATCCAGGTCATTGGCCCCTCATAATGGTACTTACCGTTAGTACAGTAGGACCATGGTATGTCATGTTTTGGTACTAAACAAAAAGTAGCGTACTACTAACAGGTAATGTAATACGCGCGTGTAACGCAGAGCTATGGTGTTTCTCACATTGCGGCGCCACTTACAGGCAACGCAAACCCAAGTTGTTCCTCACATAGGTGTACTAGTCACAGGGACTCGTACTATCCCGTGGTGTTCCTCACATAGTGGGTACTAATCATAGGCAACGCAGACCCACGGTGTCGCTCACACAGTGGTACTAATCACAGGCAACGCGCAGATCCGTCGTGTTTCTCACATAATGGTACTAATTAGAGGCAACGTAAGACCGCGGTGTTCCGCATGTAGTGGTACAAATCACGGGTACTGTAAATCCCATCCTGATTCACACTCTGTTGCTACTAATCACAAACCTAATATATATCTGACATAGTGGTACTACTCTCAAGTAAAGGCGACCCATGGTGTTCCCCACGTGATGGCACTAATTACAAGTAGTCTCATTTCCAATTCGATCACCCGTTGGTCACCCCTTTTAGTCGCCTCTTACGACAGGCAGGGGAAACCGTAGGTGGATTCTTCGTCTGCACCCCCCCACTCACAGGGGGTTGTGTGTTTGGTCCGAAAGAACTATTTTATTTCGCTCAAGTCCGCTGGAAACCGGTTAAGACCACCCTGTCTGCCCCCTGAGTCGCGCCACGTGAGAGTATCACCTCTCCCCCTGCTAGGCCAGCGTAGTAGGTTCGTGGTGAATAGGATAATGAAAGGCATTTCGAAATCAAGACTTGACCCCACATTTCGTTCTTATTTGGTCCTTTAATTTATCACTTATCGTAAATAATAAGATGAAAAATTATTTTGTATCATCATTGAGATTTCAAATTCAGCTTTGGATGAAAAGCCATTACACAAGGAATAAAATCCCTTCAAAATACTTTTCCTTACCTATATATTAAAAGAGTTTACTAAAAATAGCTTTGGCAAATATGTCCGTCCGTTCTACTGGACCGATTTGCTTCAGTTTTATTTTATTCTCTCTGGAAATACGTGCCGGTGAATCATGAGACATTGATAGGTCTCTAAGTTCAGCCAACTTCGAGTTATCATAGAATCAAGTCATTAAATGATCACTCCAATAATTGCAGGTGAAGGCTTACCCTAAGCCGCAATACATTCTGTATTTAGTAGGTTGCTAAGCGACTAACACTCTCATTAATATTCTGATTTATGTATTTTCATCGTTAGTAATGTTAATGTCACTGCAAGTAGCCATGTTTGACTACTACATGTCAAGCATGAGAGTAAACACTTCCTCTGATGACTGAGAAATAATATTCCCTGCTAGATACTCTTTGATTCTCTAATCTTTCCAAGCTTCCAAATATATTCAACATATGGCAGAGCGTCCCTAATAATTTACATGCTGCTAAGAGAAAAAGTCTACGTACAAACAGACCCCATAATGACATTCGCCTTAGGCATGATCTTGAAACACCTGTCGAAGGATAAGCTAGCTACCACTGGAAATAGTGAAGGGCATGTATCTTCTATATAAATAAAGCGCAATCTGTTTCCTAGGAGTACTCGATGAGTCGGGAAATATCAATTCACTACACTGGCCGCGGAAAATCTATCTGACTTGAAGGCCAATTTTTCCTCCAAGCCAGAGGAGAAACCCCATCTTCACTGATAATATATATAAATAAAATTGTAGGGGGTCCGCTGTCTGTAATTTCGTTTGTTTTCCCAAATTTTCAGATATTCATCCGTTTTAGGTCAACTCAAGACCGAATCGGTGGGTTTTATTTTTCGTGTTTGTTCCACCATCACGGCGAAACGGCTGGATAGAACTCAACCAAACTTCATATTTAGATTATACTCACCCCGAGGAAGGTTTCTATATGCATATCATATTGAAATCTTTGAACAGACGGGGGGTTTGTAGGAAAACCAGAACGGTTTTCCTCCATTTTCTCTTATACTATAGATTTTCTGTAAACTCCGTGGACCGTATGTGAAACGCATCTTTATTATAAACAACTTTCGTTATGTTCATAATTTACCTTACTCTTCAAATGACGGGGAAATTTACTATTTTCTGCGGGTATCATGCTCTGCATTGAGTGACCGACAGACCGACAACGAACCTACAGGTTACCATGGCAGTAATAACACCATTAGTCATCATCTTGTCTGTTTACCTAAGAATCCCTGCGCCTAAATTTCTCCTCTGTTACCGCTTTCTTATATCCATAACTCATACCAGCACAATTTATTTAGGGGCATTTGATTTTCCAATACATTCACTTAGAATTTACATATTTGTACTCATCCCGCTGTCCTTAGTTATAATGCTATTTTCTGTTAATTTCAACTTTCTCAACTGCATTACTTTCTTCCTTAATTACTCCGTATGTATGGGAGTGCTAATCTTGAAACCTGTACAATCTTTTCTTGGAGGAAATACATCTTCCAGGCCATGCAAATGTATAACTTTTGGCCCCGGAAAATATCGAAATATGGTTGCAATTTTAACGACGGTGCAGACCTTCCTTTCGGAATAGTTGGTGGCTAAACCGTAAGTCGTATCACAAAAGATCGCGTTTCAATTTGGAGAGATCTACAACTTTGGGCCTATGACATTTTGTCGTATCTCTATCCCTTATTCGTTAAATAGTACTGCATTTCTTTAGTTCAAGTTAATGTTGTACTTTTTACACGTGTATGTTATTGTTTGGCACACTTATAGGAAAGATGCAATCATGACGTTGGGCAGGCACATTGACAGGACCAGTGGCCATATGTTCGCAAAATTGTATGATACCAGGGTCACATGAGTATTAAAAAAATAAAGTAGTATGTGAAAACTGTACCAAATTTCTCCCCATTCAATGAATAACTGAATATAACCCATAAATATAGGACATACGGGAAAATGTCACAGGATCAACCATGTAGAACACTGAACGAGTCGTCAGAAGGTTAAGTCCGTTTGTAGGTGCAATGTAATATAGTCTTACTCACTGCATTTATAGTAATTTACGGAGAAATCCGTATACAATGTAGAATACCGTAGCGAAGCGCGGGTACATTTGCTAGTCTAAAAAAAGGTTCCTTGCCTGCCAAAAAAAAAAAAACCGCTCCTTCGAGTCTAACCTACGAGCTTACAAGACCATAGTTCTATAAAAAAGAACTGCGATTAAGCTTCTAGGACACAATACCAAGATTTACATCCAGAACTACAGGATAAAAAACGAATGTATGGATAGATTTTTTTACCAAACAGACGGCATAACGACATCAGAATAGACTACGAACTGCGTCATACCATAACGCGCTTCTTATTAAATGTTCGCAAAACCATTCAAAAGGGCAAGGAATATGACTAGGACAGGCATATCAGGACGAGTTATCTGACCTATTTATAACGAATACTACGGAGCAGTACGGGTCCTCTAGTACAATTTTAAAATAAATGACAGAGATACACAAATCAAGTACCGTAACATATGATATCTTCTTATCGTGTGTTGTGTTCTGTATTTACGAAATTGGAACAAACACAACTCAAGTGAGATGAATTAACCAGATTCGGCTAAATCCTCGATCCGACGGAAATGAAACCCAGGATGCTCTGAACCAAATATATCGATACCAAGGGGTGGACCTCAGTTCATCCTTGTATTGGCGTCGCCGAAAATCCGTATGTGTTAGCTGGAGAAAATTTATAGAGAGTAAAAGAGAATGTCATACCGCAATCATACGGGAAAGCAGGAAAAGATATTTGCAAGACTTGCGTGAAAACTCATTCTTATTTTACCGATATGCTGTAGGTACTGTGTTGGCAAGTTGTAAAACACAAGGAAATAGGATAAGTCAGGACACCGCCACAGTATAGTGGCTTGTTTCTGTATGCTGTGAGTCACTCCAGTCGCAAGGGCAAGCGACCTGCTGTGACAAACACAACACACCTGGACAAAAGTACGAGTAGTTGTCGAGTGAATCACAACAAGCACATGAAATGGTAATGCAATCTGATGTTTACAGACACTCAATGTATGTCGAAGGCATCAGTGACATAGTTTTTGACGTCATCAGTGTGCAGTGAATATGTACGTGTTTACAAACACTCGCCACGCGTGCGACGTAAATCAAAACGGAAAACATTGGCTTTTACCCTTCTGGACAATAACAGGATGGTGACTGCTTTTCCGTATTATAGTGAGTACATTTTCTCGCTACAACTTCCCCTTACAACCTGAATTATATCAGCGACGATTAAACGTCGATACTATCCATCGAAAAAGACCGATAGTTAAAATTCTACTTTCGCACATTCCTACTCTTCGTTCTAGGCCTAAATGTTCCAACTAAAATGCCGATACGTTAGATATAAATAAATTTGGACGTGTATATGAAGTGAAGTCGTTACTACTGAAATAAACAAAACAAATGAGTCTCTCTTCCGTGCTGGATATAACCAAATTAACGCTCAGATATCACAAAGTGATAATGACTGGTTTTAATAAACTCCAGTCCAATTAAAAATAATAGTAAACCTTTCATTATCCCTACAGTGTTCAACAGTCACTCATTATTAAATCCATTATGAAGACAAGGATTCTTTTTAATCTTTAAATCGTTGCACCAAGTAATGGAATACAAATTTGTGTTTAAAAATCGCGATGAATACGTATGAGATGGAAGGAAGGAAGGAAGGAAGGAAGGAAGGAAGGAAGGAAGGCAGGAAGGAAGGAACGTCTGTGGCAGTAGTATGCAGAGAACTTTGATCTACATTATCCGGACTACACGTGGACCATATCAGTACATAGCATAAGGCAACCTATGTGAAGGATGACTGTGGTGGTAATAAAATTGTTTAAGAGGGAAAACAGAGATAATCATCCCCTCTTAACTCTAGGTATAAGATAGAATGTTGGATCATTTGGAAATCAACTATCGGCAAAAGACAGAAAGAGCCACGAATTATATGAAAATGATGTATTTCTACCAAACCTGGTAGGCCTACCTATCGGGGTCAGAAAAGAGCAAATTTGGCCAAGCGAGATTGGATAAGAGGTGGTGGTGGCGATAATAATAATAATAATAATAATAATAATAATAATAATAATAATAATAATAATAATAATAATAATAATGATTCTGGTGTATGGCCGAACAGTCAGCGTCTTGGTCGACCGACTTCGCAGCCCTGGGTTCGATGTAGGCCGGGTCGATTGATAGTAATCTTAAATGGTTAATTCCCAAAGCTCTGGGAGTTTTTAGTGTCCTTAACATCCCTGCAGCTCATACAGCAAACACTATACTAACCTCAACCACACTAACAAGTGGTTTCCCAAGCACAGCAGATCTCGCCTACCCTCGTCGGAGGGTCTGTCCTACAAGGGCTGTGCCAGGATAGCAAGATTCACACGAAATTCATTGAGTAAATAATAATAATAATAATAATAATAATAATAATAATAATAATAATAATAATAATAATAATAATAATAATAATAATAATACAAAAGGAATTCTGCTGGGTGATCAATGGATGAATTTTGATTTTTTTCGGGTAAACATCAAAGCTATCACTTGATATCTTTTACATGCCGACATCATACGACATGGTGTCGAATGAACTTTATTCCACACTTCAAAAATAGGCTACTCCTGCCCGGTTTGAACAGGCAATTTTGGGATACAGAAGCATACAGTCTACCACCGACCACAGAGAGAGGATAAGAAAGATGATACTGAGTGCGAAAGGTGACTATAAATAAAATGAGACAATAATAGTGATCACTACATTCCAGCAGCACCATGCAGTTTATTCTGAAGTATTACTGCACAGTTAAAATTCTAATGTCACCCTCAGGAGTCTCCGAAATGTCAGTTTGATAGGCATTCTGATCACTTGAGTGGTATGATATACAAGGTGCATGGAAAAATCAATCTAATTACCTAAGTTTGTAAATAATAGACTAGGGAGCAGAATGCAATTTTCTAAAATGATTGAATTCCAAGGTGTTACTGTCGGCTATTGATACCGGGTGATAAGACACGAATGTTGACTTAATTCCTCTAAAAAAAGTTCGGATAGTGATAATCTGGGTTGCTATGGTGAACTTATAACTAACTGAACCTACGATTGTGAAGTAAACAACTGAAAAGTATCTCGGTACTGTTGAAAGTAAATCAGAAACCGACCTTTCATGTTTGAAAAATGTGTTTGGACTCTCTTTAGCCTTACAGAAAAGAAAGGCATGCTGTAATAAATATATTCAACGTGACTTGTTAACGGTAGGATTATATTTAGTTCCCTTGAAAGGGTGTCCAGTTCCATGGTTGAATAGTCAGCGTCTCGGTCTTCGGTCCTCGGCTTCGATTCCCGGCCCGTTCGAAGAATTTTAATTGTAAATAGTTACTTCTCTTTGCTCGAAGACTGCGTTTTTACGCTGAGCCCCACATTCGCGCAACACAAATATGGTACACAACAGTATTCACCACCACATCAAAAAAGTTTTCTAAACATGGCAGACGCCGCACGGTCTCACCGTAGTCGAGTGTCTACCTTACAAGGGCTTCACCAGGCCAGCAATAGCCACACGAAATCATTATTATTATTATTATTATTATTATTATTATTATTATTATTATTATTATTATTATTATTATTATTAATGTAGCGGCAAACAACATCGGTCATCAGTCACGTCAGTTGGGAGTAGCTTTCAATGTGCAAGTTCAAGTTATGACTTGTTTTCTGGGACAGGAAATTAACTTCTTTGCAATTTCTAGCCAATAGCACGAATTATTCGGTGACAAATCAATTGTCTCGCAAGGCGATCGTAAAACGAGGTATATCGTTCGAGAATGGATGTATGGATTTTGAAGACGATGAGTGGTAAAGAAGACTGTCAACTTCGACGACGAAGGACAATGTGAACATAACGAACTGGTTAATTAAAGCATCAAACATCATCAAATTAAACGTTTTCTGAGGAGGTCAAATCTACTACGTAGGAATGGTATTCGAAATATGGACGGGAATTCTTCAAGAAAGTCACGGAAGAACTTGTGCAACGCTTCGATAAATATTTGAACAAACTTCGCGATAATGTATCAACGTAGTTTTGGTGAGTACCTACATTTCATCCTGAATTCTAATCCTATTCCTTTAGAATTTAGAAGGAAGTTTTTCAGGGAGACGATATGTCCCCGAAACTATTCATCTGCTTATTACAGGATGTTCTTACTTTAGGGAATGAAGTTGAATGGGACAGTTTACGGTATTGAGAAACTATCAAATCTGAGTTTCGCAGATGACATTGTCCTTTCCTCGAGGAGTCAAAAGATGATAGAAGGTCTAAGTAAAGAGACTCATGATTAATGAAACAAAAATTAATCTCACGTTCAACTGAATTAAAAATAAAGTAAGAATCAAACTACTTTCAAAAAAACATTCTTATCATTGAGGAAGAAATTAAGATCAATGATAACTGTAGTAATATGTAGTTTCATTCCTTAAGAAGCAAGACAAAGAGATCAGAAAGAAAATGGAAAATACATGGTGTCAGTATTGGTCTCCAAGTGATAACCTCAAAACCGATTTTCCCAAGGACATCAAAAGGGCCATATTCAACAAGTGTGTTCCACCTGTTCTTGCATGTGATGCTGAGACTTGGCCTCTGACAGACAGTTAAATAAACTGATTGTTTCACAGAGAAGAATCGCAAGGTTTGCTATGAATGTACTTGAAGGCCCGTCTGCCAAACACTTAAATCAGACGTAACACCGGTGTAAAGGACATTTGGAGAGATGTCCGGGCTCAGAAGTAGAGTTCGGAAGGTCATGTGGCTAGAATGGATCTCATGAAGTTCACGAAGATGGTAACGGAATGGTATCCCAGAGATGGACAGCAAGGTGGGAGATACCTTTCAACCAGATGGCCTGATGTTCTGAAACGGGCTGCGAGACCAATGTCGATGTGGTATGAACATGATAGAAGAATTTAGAAGGAACTGAGGGAGGCCTTTGTTCCAAGAGGGGATTGAGAGGGCCAGAAGAGAAAATAAAATAACAAAACCTGTATTTAAAGAAAATATACATTGTATCTGTCATGAGAGTGCGAAAATCGTACTACTGTATAACCTCCTTGTAGCACAGGTGAAAAATGTAATTTCGTGATAATCAATCACTGCTTTAATCAATCTTGTAGCTATGCTGTACTATACGTCTAAGGGTTGAGGGTAATTTAAGATATATTCAAATTTATTTTCGGAGCTCATGGGTATCATCGACGTTTGATGACTTCGAACTACTCTTGCTGGTGAAAAGAAAATAAGAGAACTACACAATGACATATAAGCATTTTCGCTATTTTGAAGCTTCCAAAACCTCGGAAAATCCTGAGAAACCTTTCAAAGAAACATTTATAATTACTTTTCCTAATTTTCTAATTCCGCTGACTGATAGTTCCGTAGAGTGATTGTGATCAACAACACGCAGAAGAGGAAAGCTGAAACCTGTTTCGAATTATACAAGGATTTATGTCTATGGGCTTGAATTTATAGTCTATAGGTACAAAAACTGGAGAGACAGTTGACATTTTATAACACTGTGCGTTACACTTGTCCAACGCTCTCCTAATTATCCAGCAGTATTGATGAGCAGGATCCAATTAAATATCCAGTTCGTTCTCATCTTCACGTTTTTAATCTCAGCTTCAGTTATAGATGACTCGCTGAGCCTCCATTAATTAACCACATGTTGCGCGATCTCGAGCAGGTTCACGTTCAGCTCAATGTAAGGGCGAATGGACCTTTGCGTTTCATTTGCAACGTTATTATTTCTTATGTTTTACGGTTTGACAAGTGAAGCTCTCGCGATCTCGCGAAGTACTATCAGATGTTTGAGCCTGATTGAATTACAAACATTCAGGTAACAGGTTAGAATAGCGAACAAATATCTCTAGCAGGCAGCCTAGTCGAGTTGGTAAAGTTGCTCTCGATTCACCTGAAAGACTTTTACCCTTAAAAAGCTATATGGGTCTGGGGTTCACTGAACCTCCATCAGAAATGGAGCATGTAGTTTAATGTTACTCATCTTATCGTTATTACAGACAGAGGATATTCATTTCAAAAAATTTTAAATACCGTTGGAGGTTACAATCGTCCTCGAATAGAAATAAGGGGGGCTGATAATATTTGAGTGTAGCCCATTATTTTACACCGTAAGGTGTTTTCTGGTATTTGCGATAATTTTTTCTCTATTTCTCATCTACTTCTGTTTTCCGCTTTAATTTCTTGCCTCTTCTTTGCCTCTTTAGGCTTCAGTAATAACACCATAAATAATCTTCTACCGAGCTCGATAGCTGCAGTCGCTTAAGTGCGGCCAGTATCCAGTATTCGGGAGATAGTAGGTTCGAACCCCACTGTCGGCAGCCCTGAAAATGGTTTTCCGTGGTTTCCCATTTTCACACCAGGCAAATGCTGGGGCTGTACCTTAATTAAGGCCACGGCCGCTTCCTTCCCACTCCTGGCCCTTCCCTGTCCCATCGTCGCCATAAGACCTATCTGTGTCGGTGCGACGTAAAGCAACTAGCAAAAAAAAAAAATAATAATAATAATCTTCTCATCTGTTTACGCCAACGGCCGTAGCCGTGTTGAAACACCGGATCCCGTGAGATCTCCGAAGTTAAGCAACATTGGGTGTGGTCAGGAGTGGGATGGGTCGCCACGCGCTGTTGGTGGAGGGTAAGGGAATGGAGGAGCGGAAAGGAACTGGCCACCCTACCGCACGTAAACTCCGGCTCAGGAACACCTCTGCGGAGGTTCGGACCTGACTTCGGGCAGAATAACCCTTACCTTATCATCTGTTTACCTAAGAACCCCTGCGCCAAAATATCTCCTCTGTTACAGCCTTCTTATATCCGTAACTCATATTTTCACAATTTAGTGATGGACATTTCATTTTCCAATACATCCACTTGGTATTTACATATTTGTCACATCAGGCTGTCCTAAGTTATAATCCTATTTTCTATTACTTTCAACTTTCTTAACTGTATTACCTTCTTCCTTAATTACTCCGTCTGTATGCGAATGCTATTTCCGAAACCTGGATACTCTTTCCTTTGAGGAAAAATTCCAAGCTGTTTAAATGTAGGCTACAACGTTTGGGCCTCGTAAAATATCAAAATGTGGAGGCTATTGTAATGACGCTTGCAGACCTTCGTTTCGGGGTAATTGCTGGCTAAACGGTAAGTCGTATCACAGGACAGATTATACTTTCGGTCTATGGCTTTTTGTCGTATCTCGATTCTTTATACGTTAGATAGCGCTGCATTTCTCGCTTATAATAAAATCTCTCTAATTCGATTGTGATTGTCATTAGGAAAAGGGGCCTTTATTTATAATTAAAACTCTACATTTCTATTGTGCTGGAATTTTAGTTCCGCATGAGTTATTTTACGTGCCAGTAAATATACCGACATGAGATTGACGCATTTGAGTACGCGCCAACATGAGCTCAGAAGGCCCAGCGCTCTTCCTTCCAAATTACTCCAACTCCCACGGTACATAATCCAGCAAGTGTAAGAATTATGACGAAACAGACTTTCCGGCACCTAAGGGTTTCCGAAAAGTAGACTAAAAGTAGTTAGAGGAACGTAAACCAGATATTATTATTATTATTATTATTATTTAATTGAATTACTTTATTCATTCGCTTATCGAGAATCGACGAATACTATGATAACAGAAACAGCGGTGAGGTGGATGTGCGGCAAACACATAGTTCCCATTCAAACGCACGAATATGCAGGCTTGCGAATATTATTAATACTTCAGAAGAACAAAAATATCACCCAACCATTTCATAAAAGTGGTCCCTGGAGGCCGCTATTCTCCACAAATTTCATCGCCATTCTCTCGGGGACATTGAATTATTGCTAGTAATGCTCTTAGTGGACCAACGAAGGGGAACGTATTTGAAAAAAAAAGTATGGATAACGTGACGAGAATCTTAAGCTGTACTGTTTATCACTGGGCTGGTTGAAGGCGGAGAAATGAGAGCAACCACTGTTTGTGAAAATCTTGTATCCATAACAAATATATTTAACAATTTTAAAATTTAAATATGGTATAAGTCCAGCTGCATGTCCCAATGGTCAGCGTAGTGGTCTACGGTTCATAGTGTCCCGGGTCCAAATCCGGCCAGTCGGGGATTGTAACCACGTTTGGTTAATTCCTCTGGCTCGGGGACTGGGTTCGTGATAGTCTTAATAAAGATCTTCATCATATAAAACACAAAATTACCAAACACTATAGAACACACAATAGTGTTGGGTTGACGTTGAGAAGGGAATTCGACCATAAATCTGGGCTTAATCTACGTTACTGGTGACTAGAGATAATTGGGAAAAGGCCAGGAAAGAAGAAGTTTATAAAAAGGTTAAAAATAATGCACCATTTCGGGCACAAAAAACAACCAACCTTTTATAGGTTGAAACCAAGATCTTACGCTCAGAAGCATTCTAAGAAGCTGTTCCGAACACTTTTCCAGTAAGCACTCCAACTATGTAAACTCTACAAATCCCTTATCACCCCTAACAGCCATTATTTCAAATATGTTTATTTGAGAATAATGTAAAATATGTTTATTTGAGAATAATGTAAAATAAATAAATGAGACGATTTCAAATGTCGCTATAGTATAGTAACTACAGTGATTTTAAGAAAATCCGGGATGTGTGGCTGAAACAGAAACGTAAACTGAAATAGGTCTACATACAAAAGACCATACTTCAACAATGTATATATCAAGCTACTGCTTCAAATGCAGTGTGCTGTCCTGAAGTTGAGTTTAAATTATGTATGTATACATGTATGTACACTGAGCGAGTTGGCCGTGCGGTTAGGGGTTCGCAGCATTGAGCTTGCTTTTGGTAGATAGTGGGTTCGAACCCCAATATCGGCAGCCCTGAAGATAGTTTTCCGTGTTTTCCCACTTTCACATCAAGCTGTATGCCTACCTTAATTTAGGCCACGGCCGCTTCCTTCCCGCTCATAACTCTTTCCTACCCTCATCGTCGCCGTAAGACTTATCTGTATTTGGCGATGTACAGCCAATTGTAACAAAATATGTATGTATGTATGTATGTATGCCTATTGTAACCGTTCAGTAACGTGCTAAGAGACATGTCATGAACCGCAGCAACACATATGCGCCATTTTCCGCATCATTCTATGAAATATTTGGTTGTAACAAGCATTTTATGCCCGGTCCGGGATACGAGCGACGCTGCGCGAGCTCGGAGTCTGAAGCTCTAAGTGCGCGTACCGAGAGGGGAACTCTCAATACAGCGACACCTGGGAACTGCGTTCTCTTTCGTGCAAGCGAGCGCGAAGTAGGACGCAACGCTCAACTACTGCCTACGTCAGGAGCGCAGTATTAGTGACGCACATTGCGCAGATGTATGGTGATGGAAACCATTTGTCTCTAGCACTTATTTTGACAGAGATAGGGGAGTGGGAGTCCCCATCTTCCACCTCTTCGCGAACTGAAATGTAAGAGGGCGTTTGAGAGATTAACAGATAACCTGAGGTGCGATTTAAACGAAAACAGATCAGTAAATAGAGGACATCAAGATCTACAAAATAAATATCTATACGATTTTGTGAGGCAATTATTAGCGGAGCGATGTTTTCAAAGGGGCGGAGTTTACCCTCTCCATAACTGACGACCCGTATCTTCTATATAACGACACCGGGACAACCCTTAGTTACTCGGTGTTTTCGATATCGTGTTAGACAGAGGTCTACTCCACGTCAGTCCGATACGTGTTCATAGTGTTGTCACATTTTCCTTGTATGAAGTGATAGTTGTGGTGTGTGGATATATGAAATACTAATCCCAGTATACATTAAGGGAATGCAGACAAGCAATATTAGTGCAGACTAAAATGAATATGTTTAGAAAAAACGGGTAATAATACAAAAATCATCACGATGTAGTGAGTTACTGATTATAGAGAACCAGTAGTTATTGTAATATGATTGAGGTATGTGCAGATGTAGGAGAAAATCAGCCTACAAGTAAACGTTGTCAGATTAGCCAGGAAGTGCCCATAAATTAACAGTGACGCTCACGTAAGAACAAATAAAACCAATAAATATTTCTCTCTATAACGAATGAGAATCGAGTAGCGATCTTCAGGGACATAATCGCTACTTGGGTAGTCCATTCGAGTCTATGAGCGGATCTATCAACGTCATGTTATTCGAAGACATATGAACAGTGCTTCAAATAACAGATTCCTAATTTGTTCGCAAGTACGTAAGTGCTCGTCGAACCCAGAATTCAACACTAGAAGAGCACGGCTATGTGCCTGCGAAATTCCAGTTTGAAGATAACGCAGAACTTCCAACAATAGGAGATAGCAGATCAAGACACCATGGATTCAGAGCAAATGATAAGCACATTCCATGTTATTTCTTAACATGAAAATCAGCCGTGTCGCATTAATATGTAAACTTAACTCTATAAATAAAATCTATGAGCATGCATTTTGATGTTCATTATAACGTGCAGGTGACAAAATATGCGTATTTAAATGGGGTAAAGTTTCTTTATTTTCATTTTTTGGGCTTCTGTGATTGTTGCTTAATCACAAAGTTATTCCGTGGATTTTGCATGAAGTAGTCCATAGGCCCTATGGTTTGTTAGGTTTAAGTGAAGCATTCATAAGGGCGCACTTAGACAATTCAGCGGACTTCAAAATCCATCAAATTTAAATCAGCTGGTATGGATCTTCTCAATTTTTCAAATATAGATTATTCAAATGCTTCACAACTTTAATGCATGCATACAGTTACTTTCCCCTTTGGTTTTAAGGATGCTGGCGACTGGAGAGAGGAAAGCCGACTCGAGGTGCGAACCATGACCTTAGATAAGTACGCGAGTGAGTGATATGTTAAATTAAATCCCTGTCTATTAGGATCTTCTCAATATGTAAATAACGTGGATTCGAGGTACACGAGTGAAAATGAAGGGTGAATCCATATATGTGAAAATGTTCAAGGCAAAGTATTTGATAATAATAATAATAAAAATAATAATAATAATTAATAATAATATAATGATGAAGTGAACCAATACTGAGTATGGTTGAAGCATTAAGATGAAATGATATTTGAAAGTATCCATAAATGGTCATATGTCCGGAGAATACGAGATAATTGAATTAAGAATTATGTGTTTGTATCTGAGTGAAAGTGTTTACTCAGCTGGCGGAAGCCGACGTTCTCAGAGAGAGAGAGAGAGAGAGAGATTTATGGCCTTCAGTATGCATGGCAAGAGGGGTGAACGCCAGGCCCTACTGCGGGTCCCGTTAAAGTCTGTCAACCTCTCGCAGAAACCACATAAGAAGTTTTTCCCATTTCACACTGTGCTGAATATTCACGTGCCAATAATTTGTTACCATCAATGCTGTATGCTTTCCATTGAGCAAATAGGTGAAGAAATCCTCCATTTGTTATACTTAAATAAAACCGCAGTAGGGATTTTCAGATAGCACCTCGAAGTCAAGCTAGCGTGGTTCGATACCCGATACCCGATTTGTATCGACGTCCTTGGTTCGACACCAGGAGACCTGAAAGGGGTCACAGATTCTCAGAAAGCATTAAAGTTGTGGATTGCCTATTTATGTATTTACAGGCTAATGCTTCACTGTATCGTGTGCTTATATTTTATGTACTGTATCAGTGTATGTTGATTTCTGGTGAGTTACAGGATAACCAACGTCGCATGTCCGCTTTCTAAATATTAGAACAACTTATTACCCTAGAGAAATGCGTATATTCGATAGTGTGATGAGTAATTAATGTGATAATATACACTTTATTAGCGATAAGCGACGACATGATTTTAATGATAGGATAAATATGCGGGAATGATCTTTTATCGTTATGTCAGAACACGACGACACCGTAAAAATGAATGTTTTTCTCACTAGAATGCCATCCGTTTCATACAATTCTTGTGTTGTTATGTAATAATATAGTGGATACTCACGGGTAATAACATTAAGGTAGAGGGTCAGATCGCTATTAATTAATAACGGAAACGTATATGCGTAGTGTTAATGAGTTGATTTGGGAATGCCAGAATGAGATTCAGAAGTGACCAAGGCTGATAGAAGACATTTGACGGCAATACGGCATTACCCATATGATAAATTTCATTGTTTAAAACTGCCGCGCAGGCAGTAGTATGGCATTTCTCTTGTGTGTAAATATATTAACGTGACGCTCGCAATAATTAAAATTGTGTTTTTGAATAGGGAACAATCCATTCTTATCATTTAGTAAATTAGCATATTCCTCTTACTATCGCACCCTTCTTTCAATATATTTACATTAAGTGCCCACTTTATTTAACGAACAGAACCACAGACCCATATGCTCTTGAGCATAGGGGTTGTGCCAGTTGAAAGTAGGGAGGATGGGACTTCGATACCAGGGTTTGATTTCCAAAGTTCTTCATCCAGAAGATTTCCATCCAAATACTTATTTGTGAGGTTAATTTCTATATTCAGCACTTTGTCGAGCTCGGGACAGGTTTAGTATATATGTATGTATGATGGTATGTATGTATGTATGTATGTATGTATGTATGTATGTATGTATGTATGTATGTATGTATGTATGTATGTATGTATGTATGTATGCCGGCGTAGGTGTAGCGCACTTGTAATTTACCCGGCCCTGGGTTCCATTCCCGACAAGGTCCAGGGATTTGTACCTGGATGTGAGGGCTGGTTCGAGGTCCACTCAGCCTTTGTGATTACATCTGAGGAGCTATCTAAAGGTGATGTAGCGGCCCCGGTCTAGAAAACAAAGAATAAGAGCCGAGAGGATTCGTCACTCTGATCACGCGTCACCTTGTAATATATGGCCGAGCAGTGGTCGCTTGGTTGTCCAAGTTCCATCAGACCTGTACCGCCATGGGGTCTGGTTTAGTTTTGTGTACTAATGTATATTAATTTCTCTATGTTTATGGTCACAGGTTCCTCTCTCCTTTTGTGTAAGCTATCTGTGTCCCAGTTGCAAATCTCTCGCATCCATCGGTTCGGGAATGAATGCTTTATACGATACCAAATTTTTTGACAGGTCGGAAGACTTCCTCTTATTCCATTAGACAATGTTGAAATGAAATTCCGTGTGGCCTCCGGAGAGGCCTGGTGCAGGTCTCTTGATATGACTCCCGTAGGTGACCTGCGCGTCGTGATCAGGATGAAATGATGATGAATACACACAGGCCTACGCCCAGCCCCCGTGCCAGTGAAATTAAACCATGGTTAAAATTCCCGACCCTGTAGGGAATCGAACCCGGGACCCCTGAGACCAAAGGCCAGTACGCTAACCATTTAGCAATGGAACCGGACATTCCACAATGTTAGAAGAGCGGGGCAATCTCAAAGCTTTTCTGTTTGAAACAACCGCCACCAGAGAGAAAATACTTTATACTTCTTTTTTTTTTACAGGAAGCTACAGATGTCTGTGTAACCACTGGCTTGATGAAGAGACGGGTCATCCTCGTTTGATCTTCGTGTAGTGTTTGAAGTGAACAGAGAGATATAACGAGTGATTGAGTACTTGGTAAGGGGAAACTACATTTTCCGTAACTTAATTAAGCTTAACGAAGAGGATAGCCAAGATAAAATGTTAACTCTATTCTTGTGATAGTGCGTTAATTACTTGTAGTGGGCACTTAAGTTTGTCAATTTCGCAAGAGATATTAACAAGGACAGAAGTGAAGTTCCCTCTTTGACGTTGCTCCTAATGGAGACTCTCCGGGCTTTCCCTTGGTCCAGTATCATAGTACCTCCCACTACAGCCAGTTCTATATCACCTTTACATTCAAAGGGCAGCAATATATCTCCCAGAACATCGATATAACTTCACAGGATTGCCATTGATAAATAGGATAATTAGTTCAAACGAACTTCTATTGGTAACATATGACTCAGGTGCAGTCTTTATCAACAATTTAAGCCCACTATTTATTAACATAATAATGCTGCACTGTAAATTGGAAACTACTGGTTTGGAAAGACTCGTCGATTTACAAGCATTCTAGTCCACTTTTCAAGATTTTAGTTTGTATCGAGCAACTCAGAATCTACATTATGTAGGCCTAGTCCAGGGGTGGGCAAGTAAGTGAGTGTGTACTTTTACGTGGCATTTGTTGTTGCGATTCTAACTACGAGAGTTTGGAGATATTCAGGAAAACACTAGAAAATACGTGTTCTTTACAGTATCTGTCTGTTACTAATTTTTAAGTTTTATTTTATGAGCTACACATGTCTTGCTGACATTCAACTGTGCTAATTTTGTTCCTGAGGCACGCCACACCTAATTACCAAATTATTTATCACTATATCAGTCCTGATCACTTCCCTTCTCATCCTGGAAGTGCACCACTGAAAGCTCAGTGTTGTGATACCGAAAGAAATAGGTCCTCAGATACGTCTTATGACGATGGCATAGGAAAGAGCTAGGAGTGGGAAGGAAACGACCGTGCTCTTAATTAAAGTACAGCCTGCTGTGAAAATGGGGAACCACGGAAACCATATTCAGGGCTGCCGACAGTGGGGGTTCGAACCCATTATCTCCCGAATGTAAGCGATACTAAATTGTTTTAGCATGTTGTTCAACTTGAAAGTATTCCTTTCTATATTCTGTGAATTTCTTGATAAAATTAATTTTTTTGAGAAATCAAGCGACATACGTGGGAATTCTATTAAGTCCATGTTAAAATGTTCATATGGAAGCATTTCTCTTCATGTTTCTTAATATGAACTGAATACTGGCGCAAAGAATACAACAGCTGAGCCAATTATTCTCCTTCAAACGTAAAGAGACATTGCAATTCTTCTAAAAATGGTTGAACTGTGAAATATTTCTAGGGCTGTACTTTGTAAAGAGAACAAATAGTGTCTCCAAACATAAGATGCCCGAATTCATTTTTATATTCACTCACAATGCTAAAATTCTCTGCCATTTCGTACTAACTTTTTCTACATTTATCGGATGGTAGAGGCGTTCTCTGTTCGATCGGAAAACATGCGTTCCATTCCCAGTCAGGAAGTCGGAAAATTCAGAAACGAGACTTCCACATCCGGAGAGGACATGGCACTGAAATCCACTCAGTCTACATCAGAAGTGAGTACCAGGGAAAGGGCGGGCCGGGCATAGAGCTAACTTAGAGAAGAGGTTACGAAGAATGGAAGTCTTTACCTTTCACTTTCTCAAGGCCTGTCCATACTGATGTGTAGGCTACGCTTGCAATTATTTGAGTTTACACCTGAGACTGACGTTCTGGAACTGAACTTAAAGCAAGAGAATATTTCATAGCTCAGTGTAGGAAAATACAATTACGTTAGTTACCAACACCACCATCGCACAGGGCTACGAAGGAGGATTGTAGACATGTTGTACTAGCTTAAACGGCATACATAGCCTATATCACTTTCTCCCTCAAATATGTGTGTGTCTTATGGCCTTGTAAATGAGTACTTATGACTCGTAGTGTTGAAAATGTTTCATGAAACATTTCATGTACCACTGAGAGGTCTTAGAACGATATCCAGTAATCTATAGTGCACTCCGGAGTCCGCGACAGGCTCCACATTCCTGGTAAGGGAAGCGGGAGAATTAGGTTCCATATCTCACTAGACAATGGTAAGCGTGAGACAATTGCTTTGGCAAATACGTTTCTCTTTCCCAGGGACACAAAATATATTGCTCCCGAGATACTTTTTCTCAAGAGTGGGTCACGGATCGATACGAAATTTCAACATCCCACTGCGGAGTACACCCAGTTTTCAGGCATTCAAGATTAAAGGTTAAGTTTCCTCTACTTCCTTCGATCCTCTGTGAACGCGATGGCTACGTCAGAATTATTTAAATCCTAAAATTCCAGTTTCGTTTCGAGCACAGTTACGAGCAAGGGCGAGTTGAGGCAATGTAGTTTAAATATATATTCTCAGGTTCATGTTCAACATTACAGAAGCGTGTTCCTAACTGTGGTACTGTCAATTAACTGAATACGTCCTACTACCAATCCGAGGCATGGAACATGTAATGCTTCGAAGAGATGGAACAGCTACTAAGATTCCAAGAAGATATGAAAATCCACAGCCTGTTTCCAGTCATTCGACGCGGTCAGGAATGGAATGAATAAAACCCCCATTTAGCGGCGAGGATGGGAATTGTGCCGTCTGCCGAGGCCTGTCGCACTCCTCTGGGGCAATGATTAATGAACGACAGATGAAATTATCTTGGAGAGTGTTGCTGGAATGAAATATGACGGGGAAACCCGGAATACCTGGAGAAAAACCTGCCCCGCCTCCGCTTTGTCCAGCACAAATCTCACATGGAATGACGGGGATTTGAACCACGGAACCCAGCGGTGAGAGGCCGGGACGTTGCCGCCTGAGCCACGGAGGCTTTCCAAGAAGATATATAATTAAAATGTATTTATAAGATGATATTATTATTATTATTATTATTATTATTATTATTATTATTATTATTATTATTATTATTAATGTTCCTTCTACAGATGGTGATTTTAAAATCTGACACAAGTGCCGAAAAATTATAGTGATGAAGGGTTGTTTTTAATCTGTCAAAAAGCTCACTGAGTGGATTAATAACAGTGTCAGCTCCGGAATTCAAAGAGAACAGATTCAAACATGACGGACGTAGTCAGATTTCTCGAGAGGTGGAAAGAAGTCCACTGTGTGATACATGTCGGCATGTGAATGATCTCTGGGGATACATTCGGTGCTTATTCAACAAAATAAATTGAAACTCAGCAACAGGTCACCACATAGACAGCCTAAATAACATCATATCAAAATACAGAAATACCTGTACAAGGTATCTCAAGCCATAGAATTATTATTATTATTCATGATTTCAGTTTTCTTTGGCGCCAACATTCCGTCATTCACTTGCTTGCAGCTTCTTCCTTTTTATCCGCCCAATGTCTTGGTCGCTGTTTCTGAATTCTGGAACCCCTCAAATGTTTGTATCACCGAGCAAGTAGCTGTTTGGTTTGGGTCACGTAGTTATCAGCTTGCATTTTGGAGATAGTACGTTCGAACAGCACTGTCGGCAGCTTAGAAGATGATTTTCCGCGGTTTCACATTTTTTTTGCTAGTTGTTTTACGTCGCACCGACACAGATGGGTCTTATGGCGACTTTGGGAGAGGAAAGGGCTAGGAGTGGGAATGAAGCGGCCGTGGCCTTAATTAAGGTACAGCCCCAGCATTTACCTGGTGTGAAAATGGGAAACCGAGCTCGATAGCTGTAGTCGCTTAAGTGCGGCCAGTATCCAGTATTCGGGAGATAGTGGGTTCGAACCCCACTGTCGGCAGCTCTGAAAATGGTTTTCCGTGGTCGCCATAAGACCTATCTGTGTCAATGCGACAGGAAGCAAATTGTAATTTTAACATAAATAACGTTTGTATCTTGTTTCTAAATGTGGTTCTGTCGTGAGTGTCCAGTTCCATGATGTTCATTTCTAGCAGCTCCTTCTTGATGTTAATAAACATTTTTCGTTCGAGGTTTGGACTTGATAGCATGTTTAAAAATATCTGAATTAAGCCTGTAATCGCTCAGTCTTGAAATGTGTCCGCAGAATTTAGTCCTTCGTTTTCGTACGACGTCTGATATCCTGTGGCATGTTTTGTATGGTTCTTTGTTACTGCATCATCGGTGTCAGCGCATTTTCTGGGTCGGGATTTTTCTTTCTTTCTTCATTTTAGATGTCTTCGATGCATTTTCTGGTTGTTAATCCTAGGCATTTTGAAGCGCGTAGGCACTCTGTTTGGATCACTCTCTGAAAGAGTCTTAGCTTAGTTTTAATTGAGATAGCTTTCTTGTTGTATGCGTTATCCGTAAGGTGGAATGCAAGATCCATTTTTCTGGCTCTCTCGTAGTTTGCATCTTTATCGAGTCCGTTGAGTTGCATGATCTCACCAATGTGCTTTAATTTAACTACATTATTTATTCCATATTTCTTTGTCATAATGTACCTCGGGGCTTCTTTAATGTAGGTCATGAATTTCGTCCTCTCGGATTTTCATGCTATCTCATCCAAGCTGTTGACTTGTACGATAGCCGATCGAAGTTCTCTAATAACATATTTTTATTATTATAATTTTATTGCTATTGGTTTTTTTTGCTAGGGGCTTTACGTCGCACCGACACAGATAGGTCTTATGGCGACGATGGGATAGGAAAGGCCTAGGAGTTGGAAGGAAGCGGCCGTGGCCTTAATTAAGGCACAGCCCCAGCATTTGCCTGGTGTGAAAATGGGAAACCACGGAAAACCATGTTCAGGGCTGCCGACAGTGGGGCTCGAACCCATTATCTCCCGGGTGCAAGCTCACAGCTGCGCGCCCCTCACTTCACGGCCAATTGGCCCGGTCTGTCATCATCATCATCATTATTATTATTATTATTATTATCATCGTCGTAATCATCACCATCATCACCACCACCACCAGCAGCAGCAGTCACACCTAATATCTTCAGTGAAACCTCATTGCCTAAATGATGACTTAGACCTACCGACTGAAGTTCGTAGGCGACTGAGTGTTTTCCACACATCGCACTGACCGATGAGATAGCCTATATATAGACAACTGTCGCTTTGTCCTCAAACCTAGCCCTAATTAAATACAGATACAGGGTCCTTAGCTCAATTTTCAGCATAGTGGTATTCAGTTCAGTTGGTCCCCGATTGGAATCCGGGCTGGGTCGGCGACTTTAGTCACTTATGGTTAATTCTTATGGCTCAGGTATTTTTATCTCAAATCACTTCTCTTCATTCACACGGGAAACATTACGCCATCAACATCGCAGAAACCGCCATAGTTGAATACATTCTTCCATTTAGGGTAGGTGTCAAGGACATCTGGCCGTAAAAAAGGACAAAGTCCACATGGAAAAATGTAATAGTGCTGCATAATTTTCCGTGATGTTCCTTCCATTTCCAGCTGGTGACCGAATAATAGGCTGCAATGACGTGTTGAAACACGTGACGTTTACTGTGAGCTTTGCCTAAGACGTCATCAAGCAAGCGTAACCGACGTGGATGTGGGGAAAAGGTGAAGCATACCTGCCAACTTTTAGAAATTAAAAATAGGAAGATATTTTTTTAAAATTATTGAATTTCATACCGTACATAGCGCCGCAGTCTCGGTGAAAAAAGGACTAAATAAAGGCATACATATCTACAGATACAATGCGACTTGACCATTAAATTTAAAAGTTTAAACTAAGAAAACTTAAAAATGGTTACAAGAAAGTGTACCTGATCATTTTCATTTATGACACACACACATACGAATAATATTTATATCACACCGACATACGGAATAAAATGCATAACAGTTTCCTCTATCACCCTGTAAAATGAACGGAAATTCAATTATATAGGTATCTCTGAACACTTGGATATAACGTTTATGTTCTGTGACCATAATGTGAAAAGAAAATACCAGAAACTGTCACTGACACAACTCCCTGAAATACATTCAAGTCAATAAAATTATGAAGTAGGAACGAACAAAAATGCACTGAAATACACGAAACTATCACATACAAAACAGATCAATATGTCTCATCATACATTATTACGACTTCGACAGCGGGAAAAGCACAGAAGTACAAGAAAAAACACGTGGCCTACGCGAAACTATGCACAGAACGTGGTTAAAAAGCGCGCGAACCAAACAATTACAAACTAATTCTTTCGTCCCGATTTATTTCTTTTATTGCTAGTTGTTTTACGTAGCACCGACACAGATAGGTCTTACGGCGACGATGGAACAGGAAAGGGCTAGAAGTGGGAAGGAAGCGGCCGTGGCCTTAATTAAGGTACAGCCCTAGCATTTGCCTGGTGCGAAAATGGGAAACCACGGAAAACCATTTTGAGGGCTGCCGACAGTGGGGTTCGAACCTACTATCTCTCGAATACTGGATACTGGCCGCACTTAAGCGACTATCGAGCTCGGTCCCGATTCATTACCGGAGTCGGTGGCCTCTCCCGCTTGTAGGACTATTGCCGTCCCGAATTCCCAGCTGTAATGCAAATACGACACATGATACACGAAGGGGGACGGGCTATACACTCGCAAAATAAAGCATCAAATAAATACACTTGAAAATGAGGTTGCGTAAATTACATAAACACATGAGAATTCATCTTAGAGGAAGAGTATTGACCGTACTTGAGGTTATGTTGTTCAAAAATAGAAAGAAGTAAAATTAAATCGGGAAAACCGGAAGACGAGTTAAAAAAACGGAAAGTTTCCGGATAAATTGGAAGGGTTGACAGGTATGGTGAAGAAAGAAAGAAAGAAAGAAAGAAAGAAAGAAGACATCAGTAGAGAAACAAAGATTTACAAACACTGCATTCTCTGAGGTACTGATCAAGATGTTTCAAGTTCTAAGCAAGAAGCAACAAGACCTACTGCGAAGACAACGGAAAACAGGACATGATGGCTTATCTATATGTAAGAAAAAAATGACAGATTTTCTGAACTCTTCATGATTTAACTAAACTGAAAGATAAAACTCGTGTCCGACTCGTTGGCTGAATGGTCAGCGTACTGGCCTTCGGTTCGGAGGGTCCCGGGTTCGATTCCCGGCCGGGTCGGGGATTTTAATCGCTTCTGATTAATTCTTCTGACTCGGGGACTGGGTGTTTGTGTCCGTCCCAACACTCTCCTCTTCAAATTCAGACAACATACCACACTACAAACCACCACAGAAACACGCAATAGTGATTACATCCCTCCATATAGGGTTGGCGTCAGGAAGGACATCCGGCCGTAAAACAGGGCCAAATCCACATGTGCGACCCAGTTCGCACCCGCGACCCCACAGGTGTGTAGGAAAAGAAGAAGAAAGAAGAAAGATAAAACTCGTATCGTACCCTAATTTGGTGCAATAAAATTCCGTGCACAGTGAGATGCTTTGGGTTTTAGCTTGGCGCTAATATTCTCGAGCTTTAGTAAGTAATTCATTCAATGCGAACCGGCTATTACAAACAGAGTCTGTAATTTATACAAAATACGTGGTATTAATTAAAACTCTCTAAAACAAACAACACATATAACTCAGTCCAACCGTGAGCTGCATAATTTACATAGGAAATTCCTTTCCGTGACGCTCTTTCAATTACAGTTTTATGGAATCATAGCTGGTGACCGTACAACAGGCAGCAATGACGTGTTGAAACAAGTGACATTTACTGTGAGCTCTGGCTATGACGTCATCAAGCAAGCGGCGCCAGGACGATGCTGGCACATCAGGCCGCGGGTGAAGCGTGATGGCATATTTTTACGGCGTTAGCTAAATCACATCATACTATTATCATTTGAATTAACAATTTATAAACAAAATGTCCTTCCTTTGAGTGAGAGTTCACTGTATTATCTATGGCAGTGGACTACGAAAATTTATTTTTAGAATTTGCTTCACTTCACACCGACACAGATAGGTCTTTTGGTGACGAGGGTTAGGAAAGAGCTACGGGTGGGAAGCGTCCATGGCCTGAAAGTCTAACCCCAGCATTTGCCTGGTGTGAAAATGGGCAACCATGGAAAACCATCTGCAGGGCTGTCGACAGTAGGGTTCGAACCCATTATCTCCCGAATGCATGCTCACAGCTGAGTGACCCTAACCGCACCGTCAACTCGCTAGTACAAGAGCCTGATAGGATGTCGTAGAAGCTGGTATAACGTCTTTCTAAGACATAACTTGTCTGACCTCCTATGTTCAAGGTAACAGAACCGAATCCCGCCAAGGTTGGTGGGCAGAGGTGCCAGCTTTGAAGTTGGTTATCACGCTCTCAGTAATCGTATAAAATTCACTCCCCACTTGTTGAAAATGTCGGACATCCTTAGATACTGTATGTATGTATGTATGTATGTATGTATGTATGTTCAGTCCGTCAGCGATATCGCTGGTGGGATCCTCAACAGCTCTGCCATCAGCTGTCATAGATGGCCTAGGCATCAGTGAAGAGGCGTACTAGGCAAATGAGAAGTGAGTGAGTTTCCCGTTGCTTTCCTCACCGAGTCAGAGTTGGTATTACATATCAGTCTGCCAAGCCCACTGAAATGCATACACCAACCGACCCTATGAGCAACATTTTCACACCATTCATAGCAGGGACTGGCTGCATAATGATTGGCATTACTAACATCGCTCATACCTCAGTCACTTTCATATTGTCAAAGCCAAGGATAAGACAGAGACAGATCAATGAAAGTAACAAAATTGCTATAGTGTATACCAGAAGACATAGTGCACTGTAAAAACTAGGTCCTGCCAGCAAAGGCATACTGTATCTACAGTATACATAATATAAAACAAAAGTCTTCACGCGCTTGACTGACTTTTGTTTGTGTATATAGTATTTATCTCGAGAACCTTTTTTGCTAGTTGCTTTACGTCGCACCGACACAGATAGGTCTTATGGCGACGACGGGACAGGAAAGGGCTAGGAGTGGGAAAGAAGCGGCCGTGGCCTTAATTAATGTACAGCCCCAGCATTTGTCTGGTGTGAAAATGGGAAACCACGGAAAACCATTTTCAGGGCTGCCGATAGTGGGGTTCGAACCTACTATCTCCCGAATATTGGATACTGGCCGCACTTAAGCGACTGCAGCTATCGAGCTCGGTATCTCGAGAACCACCGAACGGCCTTTAATGCGGTTTTCACCCTTGAATAGAGAATGTTTTAAGAACGGTTTAGGTGTATAAAACATTGATATCTGGCAAAACGAAGCCGACCAGTGGTGATTTAAGTTAAGGAATCGCTTACTTAACTTATGCTGTGTAGACAATAGCGATAGATCACAAGTATGTGTAAATAACTCACAAGTATGTGTGAAATATCTTTTGAGTATGAAAAGCTCTACAAAAATTCCGCGATGTTATTTATCTATTAGTTAAATATATATTTTGGTATTAAACAGCCCACTTGGTGGTCATGGTGGTTAGCACGTCAAGTCTATATGGTCTGATACCGTGGTTAGCTGGTTCGAGTCCCGTTCATCGAAAACAATTTCACCATCAGAATGTTTTCCGGCAGGGAGGGACAGGTGGTGGTATACAATTCGTAATCACTAGACTGCACGCCAAAAGCCTGGATTCAATTTCCAAACCTCTCCGCAGCGCTCAGTGAGGGACATATGACGCTGTTGATGGTGATTCATCCGTCGGATGGAGACGTTAAGCCTTGCTGCTAATGAACAGAGGTGGGCAATGCGCCGGGACCGGGTTTCACCCTCTCCCTTCCTAGGTCTCTGACGAGGTTGACGTCAAGAAGGGCATCCGGTCGTAAAAGTCACTAAGAACATTCATCTCACTTCATACTCTACTCTATAAATGGAACAAGGGTTGGATACACACATATTTTGGTTTAATCGCACAACCCTTACCAAAATAAACTGTTTATTCGCTTCAATATTCTGTCCGACTCGTTGGCTGAATGGTCAGCGTACTGGCCTTCGGTTCAGAGGGTCCAGGGTTCGATTCCAGGCCGGGACGGGGATTTTAACTTTCATTGGTTAATTCCAATGGCCCGGGGGCTGGGTGTCTGTGCTGTCCCCAACATCCCTGCCACTAGCACACCACACATTGTAACACTATCCTCCACCACAATAATACGCAGTTACCTACACATGGCAGATGCCGCCCACCCTCATCGGAGGGTCTGCCTTACAAGGGCTGCACTCGGCTAGAAATAGCCACACAAAATTATTATTATTACATCAATAATCTAACTAAAATACATTTTATAGTATTTAATTTCCGTGAATATTTTAAGTTACCTTTTTTAAGGCGACACTCCGGAAATAAAAATATATATTTTACCTAATGCATGATTTTTCACGAAACTTTGTGGGAATGTCAACTACATAAAATTTAGAGATATCACGAACATTTCTTTCATATACAATTAACAGTTTTTCCAAAATACATTTTTGTTTTTGAAATTTTTAATTCCATTTTTCCATGAAATTTAATTAACATGTTAATTTAAATTCGTAATTAGGTAGATTCACGCAAGAGGACATTGCCCTTGAGGCGGCAGAGGTGGGATCCCTCGCTGAGTCCGAGGGAAAAACCAACCCTGGAGGGTAAGCAAATTACGAAAGAAAGAAATTAGGTAGATAATACTTCTTTTAAAAGCACTACGTATCGATTTTTCTGTACATAATTTATATAAAGAGATATATCGTAGTAAAGTTTGTGAAATTTTATATGTTCTGAATTTTTTGACTTAATAGTTCCTACCACTTGAAAAAATTCTGCAATAAAAAATTCCATACGCAGGTTTCTTAATATAGCTGTGATACATATACCATACAAATTTTGTTACATTTGGCAGAATATTATGGGAGAAAAATGGGATTTAGATGAAAAATTACAATTGGCAAACAAAGCATTATTAAAGTGATAAATTGTTTGAATTCAGCGGAATAACTTTGTGAAAAGAAAACAACCTCAATTCATCGAAATGACTGTGCCGAGAAATCAGCACCAAACGCAAACACACCGCGGGATTCTGCTATTGTGTCACCTTAGCGTACTTGCTATTGCGCGATCCTGTCAACTCGGAGGTCCGTGTTCATATCATTCCCCTGGTGAAATTCTTTTTCTTCGATGGGTGCTCGAAAGCCTATCTGAAGCCACGTGCAGATTTAGAAACACCGCCTCGCAAAGCCAATTTGAATTCACCCGCGGAGCGGTCTGATTGGCTAATTTCATCAGCTGAGAAAATGACAACGGCGCGAGATATCAAGTTATTTTTCTCAAAATATTTATCAGTGCTACCAACCCCCTAATGCTCATACAGCGGATTCACTTTACTTCCGACTACCACATCAACAGAAAAATAACTAGTTTCAACAAGGAAGGATTTTAAGACCTTTCACTATAAATTTAAAACGGATGCCGTGCGAAATCAAAGTGGGTCGCTAGTTATATTATACAGACAAAACCGCGGGTAGTGTTTTTTTTAAATCTGCTATAAGTGGCACCGCCGGACCCGCCGTGCCTGCCTCTTACCCGGGTGCCTCGAGTTCGATTCCTGGCCACGTCGGGGGTCTTTACCTGGATCTGAGGGATGGTCTGAGGTCCACTCAGCCTACGTGATTACAACTGAGGAGCGGTTTTTTTTTTTTGCTTTACGTCGCACCGACACGGATAGGTCATATGGCGACGATGAGGGAGGAAGGGGCTAGGAGTGGAAAGGAAGCGGCCGTGGCCTTAATTAAAGTACAGCCCCAGCATTTGCCTGGTGTGAAAAAGGGAAACCACGGAAAACCATCTTCAGGGCTGCCGACAGTGGGGTTCGAACCCACGATCTCCCGAATACTGGATACTGTCCGCACTTAAGCGACTGCAGCTATCGAGCTCGGTCAATTGAGGAGCTACCTGACGGTGAGACGATGGCCCCGGTCTAGAAATCCTAGAATAACGGCCGAGAGGATCCGTCGTGCTGACCACACGACACCTCATAATCTGCAGGCCTTCAAGGCTGAGGAGCGGCCGCTCGGTAGGCCATGGCCCTTTCGGGCTGTTGCGCCATGGGGTTTGGTTTTATAAGTCGCACCGACACAGTATGTCTTATGGCGATGATGGGATAGGAAAGGCCTAAGAGTGATAAGGAAGCAGCCGTGGCATTAATTAAGGTGCAGCCCCAGCATTTGTCTGGTGTGAAAATGGGAAACCACGAGAAATCACCCACAAAGGCTGCCGACAATGGGGATCCAACCCATTGTCTACCGGACGCAAGCTCACAGCTGCGCGCCCCTAACCGCACGGCCAACTCGCACGGTCGTGGGTAGTGCAATATTAGGTGCAGCACATAATCCGCTACTAGATAATGGCCTCTAAAAAGCAGTTACTCATAAATGACCATTTAACTTCATTACGTTCGGAGTCATTCACAGACAATATATACTGTACATATTTTCTTTTTTGAATTCCTATTCTTGGGATTAATCAGGAATGCAGGTAATCATTTCACTTAATATTGTTCCCCCTCACCCGTAGTTGTTGTCGTGAGTTCCATTTAAAAGGGAGATAATCCAACAATTCAGCTTTACTTCATAAGAATACGACTGGTCGTCCTACCTCAGAACATTAGGTTACGTCAGGGTCAAATTAACCATCGAAACGATGACAGTTGGACTCACCATACACTCCATGCTGAGCGGCTGCTAAACTTACCTGCAACAAGAGACAAAGAGAGTTAATCAATGTTGATTCTACAACAAACAAACAAACAAACAAACAAACAAACAAACAAACAAACAAACAAACAAACAAACAAACAAACAAACAAATCACCTAGCATGAATATATTGCTGTTTTACGCCATTAATCTTTGATAATTCGTCCTTTCAATGACTCGCACGAAAGATAGGCAACTATCTCTTCTTAACACTAAACAGAAGGGAAATAAGAATAGGTCCAAACCTTCTAAGAATGAAGGCATGAGAATTTCAAGGTCGGATGTCCTTGCTGCTGTCGAACTTTGGTCTTAGTGGAAATTCCATACAAATCATCGGGATTCAAACCCGGAAATTTCAGGTCGTGAATGGAATGGCTACAGCCCTGCGCCAGCCCTTCATACTCCATTAAAATAACCACTATAATCTTACAAACTTGAAGCCAAAGCGACGTCCTCTGTTAATAAGGAGCATACAAGCTCCTATTTCGACTACACCACGTATTTTGGCTATTTTTTAAACTCATTTGTGTTATATTTAAGAATATTAGGCCCATTATTATCGTATTTATTCACTCCTAGAGAAGCTCACGGAAACTGAATATAAATTAATACTTGTTTGCTAATGGTTTAACGTGGCCTGACACATCGAAGGTTTCCCGTGACGGAACGAAGGGAAAGGGATAGGATTTGAAAGGTAACGGCCGTGGCGTTTATTAAGGTACAGGCCCAGCATTTGCCTGATGCGAAAATGGGAAGTCGTAAATATAAAAATAAGATTAGATAATTTTAAGGTGAAAGAGCTGGAAATATGAACATCTTCGGGACACGAATTCGAATCCTTTGCTTTCCGTACTGATGTTTCAAGAGGCCATAGTTGAAATATGGAAAACAGATTCTCTTCTTTGACGATAAATTGCAGAGTGCTGAAACATCGGAAACTTTAATGGAATCTTACTGAGGCTCTTCTCCGAAGCCAAGCATTACGAACATATTCTCAGCTTATTTTGACGATCTGATGCAAGTTCACTACTTTTCCATTCTCGCTTCATATTTTTCTTCTTCGAGGTCCTTGGTTTTCCAAATGCTGATATTCTCGATCATTGTAGAATTCTTATTTCACGAGGGAAGAGAAATAGAATAGAACGGATTGGGTTTGGTATAGAAAAAGAACCCGCGGCACCACAGTAGTCCTACTGCAGCTAGTCGGTTGCCGGGAGGCGAGTTACAAGCGAAGTCTTGATTAAAACTTGGGATTAGCCGGCCTCAACCACAAATTAAACTGGTCTCGCAGGGCCCTAGGAATCGCTATCCCAACTACACTTGTTGCTCTGACTCATGCCAGTAACAACCTACAGCCTCACTCATGTTTCCGCTCTACTAATCTTGAGGGTTACTTGGATTTGGACGGCAAGCTCATAAACCTTGCACACTCAACGGCTTCAAAGTTATTTCGTGTCAGATGACCACAGTGATTATTTCTGCTGGAATTTATATGAAAATATTACATCTCTCTTTCACCACATAACGTATTTTTTTAAAAATTCAGGAACGTGAAGTGGTGTAAGGGAAGTGTTTTATCTGCCTAAGTTGTCCTACGTTCCCTAGTTTTATAAAAAGCGAAAGAAGTAGAAAATTTTTCAGGCCTGCGATACAAACTTTTCTATTCAAGATAGCGCTCCTAAGTGTTCTATGAATGAGATATTCCCGTCAGTTGGGTTTTCATTCTTTCAAATTGACACCTGATGGCGACCTGTGCGTCTGTGAGGATGGGGCCCTACCTACAATGAATTCGAATGCTGAAGACGGCACAAATACCCAGCCTCCGAGCCATTAGAATTAACCAATTAAGATTTTCACTTGAATTGGTTATCCGGCCGGTAATCGAACCCAGAACCCCTTGGACCTAAGGTCAGCACGCTAACCATTAATTACCGAGCTCTACAGCTGCAGTGTGGCCAGTATCCAGTATTCGGGAGACAGTAGGTTCGAACCCCACTGTCGACAGCCCTGAAAATGGTTTTCCGTGGTTTCCCATTTTCACACCAGGCAAATGCTGGGGCCTACCTTAATTAAGGCCACGGCTGCTCCCTTCCCACTCCTAGCCCTTTCCTATCCCATCGTCGCCATAAGATCTATCTGTGTCGGTGCGACGTACAGCAATTAGCAAAAAAACAACAACATTAATGACCATCTTCCTTCTATGTTATTAGTGAAGGCCCGACAAAGTATAGTAATTTCTCTATGAACCAGATTCATTTAAACTATTCAAAGGCTAATGTAGAAAGACACTGTAATGACATTTATTCGTACACCATACAAAGTAAGGTAAGATGAGTAATTTATTATGTCAAAGTTAAGAATATATTCGTTTCCTTAGAATTAATTAGTCCCAATCTAATGTAATATGTCGGCGCAGTGGTGTAGGGATAGCGTGCCTGCCTCTTACCCGGAGGTCGCGGGTTCGATTCCCGGCCAGACCAGGGATTTTTACCTGGATGTGAGGGCTGGTTCGAGGTCCACTTAGCCTACGTAATTACAACTAAGGAGCTATCTGACGGTGAGATAGCGGCTACGGTCTTGAAAGCCCAGATGAACGGCCGAGAGGATTCGTCGTGCTGACCACACGTTACCTCGTAATCTGCAGGCCTTCAGGCTGTGCAGCGGTCCAATGTAGGGCAAGGCCCTTCAAGGGCTGTTGAGCCATGGGGGAATCTAACACAATATTACTGCAAAACATATGTTTAAATAATTCAAATAATAGCAATTGATATTGACATAATAATCGAAGCTAGTGGTAACAATATAAAAGTTTCAAGGATGATAATAAAATACAGCAAGTAACCTTGTAGTTTATCGTGATTGTTGATATCGTGATCATAGTCAAGAGACTTCTATATTTAACAGAAATCCGAATCGCAGGGACGTGATATTTCATTTCAAGAAACACTTGTTGCTCTGATCATGCCGGTAACAATCTTCAATCATGTTTCCATCCTACTAATCTTCTAAAATATCATCATCATCATCTGTTTACCCTCCAGGTTCGGCTTTTCCCTCGGACTCAGCGAGGGATCCCACCTCTACCGCCTCAAGGGCAGTGTCCTGGAGCTTCAGACTCTTGGTCGGGGGATATAACTGGGGAGAATGACCAGTACCTCGCCCAGCCGGCCTCACCTGTTATGCTGAACAGGGGCCTTGTGGAGGGATGGGAAGATTGGAAGGGATAGACAAGGAAGAGGGAAGGAAGCGGCCGTGGCCGTGGTACCATCCCGGCATTCGCCTGGAGGAGTAGTGGGAAACCACGGAAAACCACTTCGAGGATGACTGAGGTGGGAATCGAACCCACCTCTACTCAGTTGACCTCCCGAGGCTGAGTGGACCCCGTTCCAGCCCTCGTACCACTTTTCAAATTTTTGTGGCAGAGCCGGGAATCGAACCCGGACCTCCGGGGGTGGCAGCTAATCACGCTAACCACTACGCCACAGAGGCGGACTCTTCTAAAATATACCGAATATAAAGACGATAAGGCGGAAAACGATCCGTAATAGAGAGGGAGATGACGACGAAGAGGGAATAATAATCATGTTATTTGCTTTACGTTCCACTAACTACTTTTACGGTTTTTGGAGACGCCGAGGTGCCGGAATTTAGTCCCGCAGGAGTTCTTTAACGTGCCTGTAAATCTACCGACACGAGGATGACGTATTTGAGCACCTTCAAATACTACCGGACTGAGCCAGGATCGAACCTGCCACATTGGGGTCAGAAGGCCAGCGCCTCAACCGACTGAGCCACTCAGCCCGGCGAAGAGGTAAGAGGAGGTGGTTTTCAGCTCACAATTAGATGTTTCATTCATGTTTTCCATGCATTTATGAATAACTTGACATATAACTATTATTTTAAAATATAGTCCTCTATTTGTCTCAGCGTGTGCTTGGGCGGCACAATAGAGCATCTATATCGTCCTGATGTCGGCGCATGGCGGCTCCGCGAATTTCAATGTCAGTTTCTAATTTTCTTCCTAGGTGGAATGTTTCTTCAGTGGTCCAGAAATATGATATTAGTCGGTGTCAAGTCAGGACAGTCAGAACCTGATGGCAATAGCTTTCCCTTTTGGTAGTGATTTCACTTCGCACTAACACACTGATGGTTTCGGTCGACGTAAGATAGGAAAGCGAACGTAACGGCCAGGGTTTAATTTAAGTTACAGCCCTAACATTTATGAGGGCGAAAAGGGAAAATATCGGCAATGGTCTGAGTTTTTATAAAAAAATTCATACCAGTATTTCCATCAGGATGGCAATAAGAACCACGGAAAAGTTATTCAATGATGGCCGACTGTAAAATTCAAACATTTTCGTTAGGGCTGGTGATAATGGGATTCGAAACCACTTAATGCAAGCCTACAGCTACATGATCTGTACTACGCAGCCAACTCAATCGGTACCATCTAACATCTTTACATTTCTGCAATGTGAATATTGCATTTGTTACATAGTACAAGGTTACGCTTAAATTTTCTTGCATCCAAAAAGTTCTAAAGTGCTAAATCAATATCGACTAAAGTTTGTGTAGTGAAACAGTTTCTTAGAATATACATTTGCTAGCGATTTAACGTCGCACTCGCACACTGAAGGTAAGGCCCCAGCATTTGCATGGGAAACCATGAGAAACTACCGTAAAGGCTGCCGGCGGAGGGATTCGAACTCACAATATCACGAATGTAAGCTTAAGGCATGTCAACCGAACAGCGCAGCCAATTAGCTCAGTTTACAAATACTCCATTCGAACTCTGCAATGATAATATTGTTTCCAAAGTTCCCAGACCACTGATGACATTGTATTCCTAATAAATTGTGTGATGAAGGAATTATTCACGGGCATTCCTTTTTTTTTTTGCTAGTGGCTTTACGTCGCACCGACACAGATAGGTCTTATGGCGACGATGGGATAGGAAAGGCCTAGGAGTTGGAGAGAAGCGGCCGTGGCCTTGATTAAGGTACAGCCCCAACATTTGCCTGGTGTGAAAATGGGAAACCACGGAAAACCATCTTCAGGGCTACCGACAGTGAGATTCGAACCCACTATCTCCTGGATGCAAGCTCACAGCCGCGCGCCCCTAACCGCAAGGCATTCCTTTAAAAGTCCGGTAATATCAGTGCTGCTCGTAGTAAATAGGCCATGATCGATGGTTTAAAGTACCTCGTGAAAGATTTATAATGGAATGTTCAATTCAAACATGTATACTATAGCAGACCTGGGTACGGTCGTACAAACTTGAAAAATGTTAGTGCAACAAATCATTATCAGTACGCGATTATATTTAGACTGTAACATCTGAATAACTCTTTGAGCACTGAATAGCTTTCAGTCAAATATTACATGAATGAAGAATTTGTTGAGTTATGAGATGGTAAAACGAATATGATTTTTGTCCACTTAATTTCGTGAGTGTAATCAATAATCAGCAAATACTGGAAGAATACGTCATTATATGCTCTGACTCGTCATTATTGATTCTTCTAGCATATTTTCACATTTTACCGTTTGAAATATACGAGTGCTGCTAGTACTCAGTTACTGACAGCCATTCAGCTATTTTCAATACCCCACCCCCAATATGAAAGGTTCCAAATATAACACGAAGAAACACGTTTTACGCGCAACAGTTTTGCTCTTTCATTACGCAAGAGCCGTCGATATTCATGTATAGCCATTGACAGTCCCTCAGGAGCAATGGCTGACTGGTAACATATTCCAATTTCCACCAAAATACATATACAAGTAATCACCTTGTATGATTTGACGCTTTAGATTTTCGATTATTATCTACAAACTTATATACTGTACACAATAAATGACGGATCAATTACATACTGGTACTCTAAACTTGCACCGTCTGGCTCCATGGCTTCGATTCAAAGGGTCTTGGGTTCTATTCTAGGCAGTGTCGAAGATTTTAGCCGACATTTTGTCTAAACAGACCCCTTCAATCACAGAAATATGCCCGACTCTGCAGCACTGAGGCCTTCGATTCAGAGGGTCCCGGGTTCGATTCTCGGTCGCGACGGGGATTTTAATCGCGTGTGATTATTTCTTCTGGCTCTGGGACTGGGTCTTTGTGTTCGTCCCAAAACTCTCCTCTTCATATTCGTATTTCTGGACCCACAGAAACATGCAATAATGATTACATCCCTCCACATGGAAATGGTGTTCGAAAGAGTATCTAGCCGTAAAACAGGGCCAAATCCACATGTGCGACACAGTTTGTACCCATGACACCAGACGAGTAGGAAAATCGGTACAAGAAGACGAAAAGAAACATGCAATAGCTGTATTCGTACCTCCACACAAGAGTGGGGTCAGGAAGTGAATCCGGTCGTAAAACTGAGCATAGTCCAAAGTGACACCAATCGCACCCGTGACCACACTCGGGTTTAGATATGCAACAAGAAGAAGACTCTAATCATTTACTCCATTATCTTAAATTTTCGCTTTCCTATGGAAATCAGCTCTATCAATCCTGCGCAGTTAATTTTTGGACAGTTGTTATAATTGACATTAATCATTGTAAAGTAGAACACCACTTTGAGGCCGTCAGTCAGACCAAAATCGAGGATAGACTAAATTTATCAATTGGCCTACGAAACTTGAGACGATTTCATTTAGACTAAGTTCACCTCGGAGTATATAACAGTGACTCTTTGCGGACATTAAAAATTCCTGTATCAGTTCTACCAATTCTCAATATTGAAGTACTTAATTATGGAAGTTCTCCCTTTAACATCCATTAACTTACTGACTTAAAAATTGTTTCGCACACTGTTGCTTCCTTGTGGTGAATAAATTGCTATTCTGTATTAGTCGTACTTTACATGAAATGCTGAGCTTTGAAATTCTCACGAATTGGCTTCTGACAACCTGCGAGGTAAGAGTAATGCGTTTCATTTCTTATTTACAATACAAAGTGAATGCGAGAGAGCTTTTGAACACAACTGAGTAGTATCATTACTACTATACAATATAATCCCTACTTTCTTGTTAAATGTATCAACACCGAGCTCGATAGCTGCAGTCGCTTAAGTGCGGCCAGTATCCAGTATTCGGGACATAGTAGGTTCGAACCCCACTGTCGGCAGCCCTGAAGATGGTTTTCCGTGGTTTCCCATTTTCACACCAGGCAAATGCTAGGGATGTACCTTAATTAAGGCCACGGACGCTTCCTTCCCAGTCCTAGCCCTTCCCTGTTCCATCGTCGCCATAATACATATCTGTGTCGGTGCGACGTAAAGCCAATAGGAAAATAAAAAGAATCTATCAACAAAAGAGAGGTAGGTGAGGAAATGCACACTGTTAGATACTGCCCAAACTTTTCAGAAACGAGGTGCGCATGACTCTGTGGTTCACTCAGCCTGCACAAAACGTGAGTAACAGGTTAATGCTTGGGGGCAAAGGCGGCCGGTGTAGAGCTAACCACTCTATCCCATCAAGTACCGAGGTTAGGGAAAGTGGAAGCCTTTACCTTCCAGTCCTCCACGGGCCTTCAAGGCCCGTACGGAGATAACTTTTTGCTTTGTTTTCTTTACCAAAATAATACTAACTATGCGCATCATCAGAATCAATAGTTTAAATAAAGGGTAAGGCAGAGTAACAAATGCATTTTTCTCCTTTACTGACATAGTGAAGAACCACGTAGATTTTATTTTAAAGGTTTCATTTCTGCTATACATGTATTACGACTGAGATGTAAGTAAAGAAGAAAATAACTGTCGAGATGAGTGGTTCAGACGAAAAAAAGCTAACGGGTTCGATGCCAACACAGTACGGTAGTATTTGAAGTTGCTAAAGTAAGTCAGCCTACTGTTCGTAATCATATATTAACCGACACGTAAATGAACTCGGATCAAAATTAAGGCACTTCAACGTCTACGAAAACCATCAAAGTAGTTAATAGGATGAAAAACCAATGACATTATAGTAAGAACTTTTGTGTTTGCTGCTGGCTTAACGTCACACTGACACAGGTTTTCGGCAATGCAAGAGTGGGAAAGGGCTAAGGTTGGTAAAGACCAGCGGTGGTCTTAATTAAGATACAGCCCCAGCATTTGTCTGGTGTGAAAATGGCAAACGTTGGAGAACCATCTTCGAGGCTATGGACAGTGGAACTCAAATACACCCTTACCTGAATGTAAGCACACAGCTGCGCGATCCTAATCGCGTGATCAACTAGCGCGGTAGGATAATTTTACAGCGATTGTATTGTGTACTCTAGAAAGTTTGGAGTGTTCTTGACAAATCTATGCTGGAAGATTTCACATGAATTACTCCAGTTCTAAACACTTGATATGTGGTAACCAATTATTTGAGATCGTTCGACCGTATTTTTCAGTAAAGCTCATCCGCTTTTTAGAAGGAGTTATTACTTCTTACTGAATCTCGTATACGGATGAGGGAAAGCTATAAATGCAGATGACATGTTCATCTCATCTATAAACAGGGTAAACGCTGAACAAACGTGTCAAAGCAATTTTGGTGTTAATAAAGAGAGCGCCTCAGGTGAAATAGGCATTCAGAGGGTGTTTGATGAATCTTCATGTATCTGGTGCAATTTCAAAGGTATTTTTTAGTGCGGGCCATTCTCGTACAGATAAATGATCAATGTGCAACTGCACTGCGGACATAACATTCAACAGGGGAGGAACAGGGATATCGTGTTCCATCAAGACAATGCAAGGCCTCATTTGTGTTTCGTCAACCACGAGGAGATGTGCCAATGTAGGTACTAATCTTTAGCACATCTTCCTCTTTTTTTCGGTATCTGAATGATTCTTTGAAAAGAAAATCATTTTCTTATGTCAACGTTATCAAAATACTTGATGGATCTTAGTGTACAATCCATTCCAGTACTACGCGAGTAGAATATTAACACTGAAAGAAATCGAAGGTATTTCCAAGAATAAAGAACATTATTTAAAATATCAAATATATTTAATTTTTACATACCGCTAATAAACTTTCAAAACGTTTGGACAACCTAATACAACATGATAAACTAAACAGCTGACCTCAGCGGCGGACTTGGGTATTCACTGTCCTATTCCAAAGATACCGCGGCCAATCCAGAATGAAGTCTATGTTAACTTCGTGTTGTTGGCTTCGGCAAGCTCTCTCTTTCCCTCTCTCCCTCACCTCTTTCGCCAGTACTCCTTCATCCATTGGCTTACTCGTGTTCGTTCTTCTACTGGACTTTATGCTTAATTTGTCGGACAGATCCTACACCTCCGCAACGTGTCTTCTGAAGACTTCTCTGTTTCGAATGTCTTCTGGCCTGATCCCACAGTTTTGTAGATCCCGATGGATTTCTTTCATAAATGGAGCTTGCGCTTCCCTGTCCTCCACGAAAGTAAGAATCCTGTTGGCGAGCCTTTCTTGTACCGTCCTTTAAATACGTCCAGAGAAATAAAATCTCGGTACTGGTTTAACGTCGCACTAACTCATCGAAGGTTTTCGGCGACGGAGGATGGGAAAGGAATAGGATTGGGAAGGTAGCGTCCATGGCCTAAAATAAGGCACAACACTAGCATTTACGTGGTGTGAAAATGGGAAATCACGGAAAGCCATATTCAGGGCTTCCGACGGTGGGATTCGAACCCACTACCTCCTGAATGCAAGTCACAGTTGCGCGACCCTAAACACACGGTTAACTGGTATATACTGGTATTTTCAAATCTTTGGCAAAATTCTTGGTTTGGTCTTAAACGGAAAGTAAATTCATCTGTTGGTTTCGTGGGCCCAAGAATCTTTCTAAGGAACTTCCTTTCTTCCTTTTCCAGGTCTGATAGTCCCTTACTGGCTCTTGTCTCAGCTGAATATAAGCAATCAGGTTTGACCACAATAGTGTAATGCCTGAATTTGGCGTGATAGGGGAATGATTTCGATTTGTATTCTTATTCTTATTATTATTATTATCATTATTTAGAAACAAAGGAGAGAGAACAAATTAAATTAACAGGGAAAACTTCTTAAGTACAATAAACTGAAGAACCAACGAATATCCACGAATATAAAATCGTGGACAATGTAGCATGTAAAATTGAATATACAGGGTTTCTCTCATAAACTCAGACCATCCAGCGGCGTTTCTATTCTCTGAGACCTTAGCAGCTGTTCGGGAGGCGCGCGCATAGTTCTTGACCTTGCAAGGAGCGTGAACGTGTTTGAACTAGCATCAATAGCCAGTCTGAATGTCAGGTGTTAACATGGTGAGACAGTTATCATTACAGCACCGTATTTTCGCATGTAAGAGTTATTTTAAGTACGAGTCGGCTCGACCGGTACGCGATGCATTTGTTCAGCAATTTCCTGGAAAGTGCCACCTTCCTGAGCACAAACTCACGTAACTGTAAATAAAAATATAACTATTGGCTCTCAGTGCTCAATAGAAACATGCGCGCACACGAATAGTTTTAACAGAGGAAAAGCTAGATGACATTGGTGCGAATGTTGAACTGTCACCGAACAAGTAGGGGTTTCGGTTTCTTCTGCACATAGAGCTACAAAGCAGTTGCACATCAAACTGTACAGGTTTACACGGGCCCACTGTTTAAAACCCGCTGATCCAGCCAGAAGAGTTATCGTCTATTCGACCCCCAGCTTGTGTTCTTTTCGGATGAGGCCTGGTTTCATCCTAATGGTAACTCTCGCAATTGGTGTGCATAAAATCCTAATGGTGTTTATGAAGTACCTCATTATGAAGGTTGACACTTCCAGCATCTTTTATAAGGTAAGATTGCATATAAGAATGAATGCACGCTTAAAGCCGGGCACCGCGAACGACGTAAGTTGGGCTGAGGCAGCAGCTGTAGCGCAGGACATGAACACCATGCGGTCGGTCTGAGTTTATAAGAAAGCTACTGGCTTTACGTCGCACCGACACAGATAGGTCTTATGGCGACGATGGGATAGGGAACGCCTAGGAGTTGGAAGGAAGCGTCCGTGGCCTTAATTAAGGAACAGCCCCAGCATTTGCCTGGTGTGAAAATGGGAAACCATGGAAAACCATCTTCAGGGCTGCCGACAGTGGGATTCGAACCCACTGTCTCCCGGATGCAAGCTAACAACCGCGTGCCCCTAACCGCACAGTTTATAAGAAAGACCCTGTATATTTTGGTGTTTACGTATTTATGTTACTTTGAAGATTTATAGGGACGAAAGATAGCAGTAGTATGACGAGAGTAGGAATATTGAACGTTGTTAGGAAGAATGTAAAACAATGTAAGTAATATACGTATAATTCCACGAGAACTAAACAGCACTGGGAAATGAGGTAACAACAGTGTGTATTCTAGAGGGATTTTTTTAAAAATATGAAATTAAGATCTGTGTACTGTAGAAGATTATTAAGTTCCAGGCATGTCAGTGTTACAAGGTCTTGGGGTAGTGCGTCTGCCTCCTACCGGTAGGCACTGGGTTCGATTTCCGGCCTGGTAAGGGAATTTTACTTCGGTATGTGGGCTGGTTCGAGGTCAACTCAGTCTACGTGAGAACAATTGAGGAGCTATCTGATACATAATGTTATTCCCTTTAGAAAACAAAACAAAACAAACTCGTGGCGCAACCGTCCACTGAGACCTGCCACCAGACGACTGCTGCCCAGCCAGATGGCGCACAGATATTAGAATGTCACGTGACAAGCGTGACGATCTCCTCAGCCGTATCCCCTAGCTTTTCTGGCCGGGATCGCTGTCTCTCGTATCAGTCGATTCCTCAATTGTTTTCATGAGGCATATTGAAACTCGTTCTAGCCCTCAAGCCGTCGGATAGGAGGCAGGCATGCTACCCCTATACAACTGAACGGGCTTTAGTCTTAACATAATTTCCTTCAGTGTTACTTAATAATAATTCTTCAGGTGTCGACTGGCTACTGTTTACCTCTATACACTGAGGAGTATCGGGTGAGGAACAAGCAACAATATGGACTGATTACGATCGAAGTTCACTGCCAGTGAAGAGGATAAACAATTGCTCTAATGACCCTACAGCGGCTGCTAATTGTGTCTCCGTGTGCCATCTATCTTTGTCCTGTGTCACCAGCCGCTAATGGCTCCCAGCACACAACTTTTTCTTTTCAGCTGGTAAACAACTTTTCCAAGTGTCAACGCAGAAGCTGCACCAAGTCAACTTAAAAGTAGTCTTCATGCCATGCACACAACGACGAGCATCTCTCAACCACTTCCATCCGTCTTAAAATTCAACCAGAATAATTTCAATTTTCGGCTTGTTCAAATTCTTGTGGTCTTCGCATTAACAAAAAGTGCTGTTTTAATAATAATAATAATAATAATAATAATAATAATAATAATAATAATAATGTGGATGGTAGGAGTGGATATTGGCTCTCCAGCGCACCAAATTAACCTTCAGTTGCTGGATGTCTGTAGAGCGGAAAAGGAAATCAGATTAGCCTTTATACATCTTTGGGTTGAAACGCAAGTTCGATCTGATTCTTCCCTCGAGTATTATACATGCGCGCCACACATGTTAGACAAATTGTCGCAAACTCTCACTGTTTGGTCCTGGCGTGTGTATCTTCGTAGGATCAATGTGTACTGAACATGATTAGCATATATTTACGTGTTTTATGCATTTTCTTTTCTGTGAATGATGACAAGTTTAGAAAAGTGGTAAACGTAAACGGGTGTGTCAAAAGTAGTTTTCCTAAACGTCTGGCAGTAAATTTATTCCTGGAAGTCACCTTCGTCTAAAGTAAAATAATTGTTAATTAACTGAAGTATCGTTTACAAGGAACAGGTATATTAATTAATCAAGGTGTACCTCAGGGGTGCAGCCTCTCTCCAACACTATTCAAGATATAGATATAGATGAAGTAATCAGAAACTGGAAACAAATTGCGCACTCTGGAATAAAACTGAACACAGACAAATGCATAAATACTATGCTCTTTGCAGATGATCAATTTATCCTGCAGGATGATGAAGATAAACTCCAGAAATCAATACATCCGTTAAACACCATTTATAAAAGTTATAATCTTCGGCTATCCAGAACGAAAACCAAAGTTATGGCATGGCAAGGGAAGTAACCTCTCAGACCGAAGATAGTAATTGAAAATAAACCAGTAGAACAAGTCTCAAATTTTAAGTAGCTTGGTTGTGAAATATGTTTTAATGATTATGACGATGTGAAGAAGAAGCTTCATAGATTTCAACATATGTGTGGGATAATAAAAAGAAAAAGTAAGAGAAGATACTCAACTTAATTTTTTTTCTTTTTGCTAGTTGCTTTACATCGCACCGACACAGATATGTCTTATGGCGACGATGGGAGAGGGAAGGGCTAGGAGTGGGAAGGAAGCGGCCGTGGTGTGAAAATGGGAAACCACGGAAAACCATTTTCAGGGCTGCCGACAGTGGGGTTCGAACCTACTATCTCCCGAATACTGGACACTGGCCGCACTTAAGCGACTGCAGCTATTGAGCTTGGTAACTTAAATTCTATAAGACTATGGCTGTACCAACTTTGTTGTATGGAAGTGAGACATGGATAGATAAAACAAGCTATAGGAATAAAATACAATCATCTGAAATGAGGTCCGACTCGTTGGCTGAACGGTCAGCGTACTGGCCTTCGGTTCAGAGAGTCTCGGGTTCGATTCCCGGCCGAGTCGGTGATTTTAACCTTAATTGGTTAATTCCATTGGCACGGGGCTGGGTGTATGTGTTGTCTTCATCATCATTTCATCCTCATCACGACGCGCAGGTCGCCTACGGGAGTCAAATAGAAAGACCTGCACCTGGCGAGCCGAACTCGTCCTGTGATATCCCGGCACTAAAAGCCATACGACATTTCATTTCATCTGAAATGAGATTCCTAAGATCAGTGATCGGATACTCCATAAAAGATAAAATACGAAATGGAGAGATAAGACAACAATTAAATAGATTCTCAGTGAATAAAAGAATATTGGAAAGCAGGATAAATTGAAAAAACCACGTTCTGAGGATGGATAACAACAGAATCCAAAAACTTGCCCTGGAATACCATCATTCGGGAAGAAGAGATATTTGTCGTCCTATGAAGAGATGGAATGATATCTGAGGTCGGAACAGGCTATTAGCCTAATCCATGAAGAGAAAGTAAGTAAGTATCGTTTCCAGTTTGATTGTCAGAAAATAAGTCATTGTATATCATAATAGGCTCCCATTAGGTCAATGCCAGTTAACATGCCTTTCAGCAATGGGTGAAAAGTTGCGGATCGAAACACTGTCTAGGGGCTTCTTAAGAAGCTGTATCCCTCTCGTCTTATTCCCCGTTACAATATGTCATCTTTGAGATCCCTTCAGAATTCTCTTTATAATTTCTCACCATCTTCGAGGATGAAGGTTTTTTAAGGATCGGTTCATCGATCATAAAAGAGCAAAGTTTTAGAAGTAATATTCAAGCAAATCATTGGCTTTGAAGTATGTCAACGTCCATCACTCGGTAGTTATAGCTACTAGACCACACGAAGAAAAGCAAAACCTGTTCCTTGTAATTCAAGACGAAAGGCAAAAACGTGACGGAAGAGGACTCGACGGCAAGCACACCACGTCTGCTGTGCGGCGATCGTAGTTCGATTTCCGGTCAATGCATGTGGGTCTATTGAAATGAAAAATCTCGTCCCTCTTGTTCAGCCTCCATAAAATCTTGAAATACAGTGGAAATGATTACGATATCAATAGTCACGTAAGAACTACAAGCTTCCTTGCTTGTTTGCTTGAAAAACTGGTTAAGAATGGATTAAAATAATTAAAGTTGTGAAACGCAAGTCAACAGTAAACGGAAGGCAGTATAATCTTCACTAGAATTCCACACACTGTTCAAAAATAGGTAGGTATTCATATATTCATTTCAGTACTCAGAAAGAAAGAAAGAAACGGAAATAATGATAACTGAAGGTCCGGTGCACTCGTGCTGGTCATTTGGAATCTTGAAGAAGTTTTCATGTGGAGGGATTCTGTTAAGACACTGGAGAAACAGATACGCGGCCATACAGATACGTGCTCTTAGCGGCCGATCCCATCCTGCTCGCCTGCCCTTGTTATTGATGCTCCCTTATTACATGCCAAGCGGGAACACAGCCATTTACTGATGCATACCACGGAGTACAGTAATGCTGAGAACGCGGGCAAATGCGGATAGTTATAAAGTCGTGAGAAACATATTGGGGCACATCAATTAATTAGACACAGAGATGATTTTCCTTGCGTGGTACTATGCATTATGCTGGTGCTTTATTTTAGGACATGAAACAATGGGGTCATCTTCCACGGTAATTAATGCGTTTTTGGAGATTTCATTAACAAAAACATAATCAGTTGCAGTGGCTGGTGAAAGATTACTCGGTATTTAGGAGGCAAAATAATTAGTTTATCGGGCTCTTATTTCAATAAAGGGGAAAGAAAAGTGAATAATAATGTCCCTGCTATTAGAAGAATTTGAACGTAAGTTTCCTTGGCTGAATAGTCAGAGTCGCGCACTGTTAACATCGTTTCTGCGCGTAGTTTCGTTGGAGTTGTAGGCCAAGTGTTTTTTCTTGCGGTTCTGTGCCTTTCTTCCCTGTCAAAATCGTATGTTGATAATGTATGGGACACATTGACCTGTTTTGTATGCGGTAGTTTCGCTTATTTTTGTGCATTCGTATTCATAGCCTAATACACAAGATTTCGCCATAATACCTGTCTGTGTCGGTTCGACGTAAAGAAAAATGTAAAATAAATACACAAGATCATTAGTAAATTAGCACAATTATTTTTTTAAAAAGGAATACAACGTTATACCAAGAATATCGCATACACAACGTAAACAAAAATAACAACTGTCATGCCAGTTCTACCAACGTATGCAGCAAGGTTTCCACTAGAATTTAAATCAAACTCCAGCCTTGTAAACCTTATGGTTCTTGAGATATTAATTTTTAACTGACCAATGGTTTATGAAATCCTAAAAATGCCCTACGCAGCTAATAAAAATGAAAATAAATTAAATATACTTCTAGTCAACCAAATTTAATGAATCGTTCGCCAAATTAATCAGCAAATTTCAGATAATGTTTCTGCATAAAAGACAAAATGAAACATTTTCAGCCAAATGGTCATTTATACTCCCCTTAAGCGTTGAAAGGTGCAACAGTCCATGGTGAAGTGTTTAAGTGTTTTGTGTTACCACTGCCATGAAGACTACAGTTACTTTTTCTCAGAGATAACGGCGGTATAATGTTGAAAAAACGAAAGAAACCGATTGCGAACTCTGTTCTGGGGTATCCTAAATGTATCACTGTGGGAGCATTTTTCTCCGGGACTGTGATATTTTGAAAAAGGAAGAGAATAAATTAATTGCCAGAAATGGTCCCTTGGGGTCAGTACGGTTCACACTTGGTGTGCCTTGCGGGGGGTAGTGCGTTAACCATCACATTGTGACTGTACGGAAAGGGCTGTTTTATTTGCAGCCCCATTAACCTGTATACCTTTAAGCACCAAGGCCTGTATTTTGACAAGCGAATTCGTGCGAAGCGCCGACGACCGACTGTGTATTTATCTTCCGCCAGCTTCAGTAGAAATGTCCACAGTTACTGCCCATGAACAGGTTGCCTATATAGAGTTCAGCGCCGCTGGCTCGCTCAGAAGATACATGCAATACATTAATGGGTTAAACTACGATACAGTCAGTATCTCTCACCATTCCCTTTGAACACTAGAAGTTGAATGTGTGTCTAATGAAACGAGGCCCAAGTTTGAGTGTCGATTGTTGAAATAATTTAAGACACTTTTGTGTATGGAAGGAACTTATTGTCCTAACGTCCGAAATTCCAATTCACTACGTACATCAGATAAACAAAGGGGGTTTTATTTTGCTTTTGGTTTAAAGTCGAACTAATTCACATTGGTTTCCGGCGACGACGGGATAGGAAATGGAGGAAAGTGAACTTAATTAAGATGCAGCCCCAGCAGTTAGCCGGTATGCAAATAGGAAACTACAAAAAACAATCTCCAGGGCTGCTAGTGGTGGGATTCTAACCCACCATCCTCTGAATGCAAGTCTACAGCTACGTGATCTGCACTCCAGCCAGCTCACTCGATACAAGGATTAGGCAAGTCGTGATAGCCGAATGGCACTGTCCAGTCTGTTTCTGACAAATGAATTGAACGGTAGCATAATACTGTTCTGTTTAGTGAAGTCCTGGGAACATCCTCTAACAACCTAACATTTTATATAACAGCAGAACCATATCATTTATGTAAGAACAGAAAGTTAATTTTGAATCAGAAGTTACCCGTAAGTCCTTGATAGAATTCACTACATGGAAATACAGTGCATCTTGTTTGTACACCAACTTATTGCAACGAAATAACGTTTAAACTTGTGTATACACTTTTTGTGTTGTATCTCACCGCGCATATCGTAATAGATACACTAATAAAGAATGTAAATAATAAAAAAAAGATCTGTGATCTTACAATTTAACATAGATACAAACAATGTACGAACACAGGGCGTTTCATCATGCAACAATCTTGTTTGTACACTTACAGAAGAAAATGAAAAGTTCACTCAAAAACGCTTGTTAATACCCTGATGAGTATCCTTTGGCTTTGAGAACTGCCTTGCACCTTCGCTGCATGGAATAAACTAGTTTCTCAAATCTTTTTGCCTCATTCTTCGGCGACTATACTTCTTAACTGTTCAAGTGACTGAGGTTTCCTTGCATGAACCCTTCTTTTTAGATCGATCCACGAATGTTCTACGGGGTTCAAGTCAAGGGATTGGGCAGGTGTTCGCAGTTGCTTTGGTACATTACATATCAGCCACTGCTTGCAAATATCAGCTGTGTGATTGAGGTTACTGTACTGCTGAATAGCGAGACCCCAATCCCATTCTTACTGCGTTCTGACATTGTTCTTTAAAATATTTAAAGAACCCCATCCGTCCATGATGCCATTGATGATTTCGATATTTACCACTCCACAAGACGACATGCACCCCCAAATCATAATTGATCCACCTCCATGTTTTACAGTGGGTAGCATACTTTGCAGGTTTGCTGGCTGTATTTACATTTATCCGTACACAGCTGTTTCCATCCGAACCGTATAGAGATATTTTGGTCTCATCTGACCAAATAACCTTGTTCCAGAATTTACAATCCTTGTTTTCATACTTTCTGCAAAGTTTCATTCTGGCTTGTCGATTTTTCTTAACAACAAATGGTCTTTTCCGTGGTCGTCTACCGTGATAATCATATTTTCACAATACCCTACGAATTGTCTGACTTAACATTTTCTTCTTCGTACTTCCTTCCAGCATTACGCGGATTTTAGGCGCACTTAATTGTGGATTCTCTTTTACTTGTTTCACAATATAACGTTTATCTCGCCTATGTAGTATCTTTTATTTTTCTTTCCTTAGTAAATTCTCTCTGGTTAGTCTATATCTGAGTTTATTCAACACATAGTGTATTGTGGAATGAGGTTTATTTACTTTGCGTCCAATTTCAAGCAGAGGATACTCTTGCAATCCGAGAGATACAATTACATTTTTTAGCTCGTCACTTAACTCTGTTCTTTTACTGATTATGTAACACACTCCCTGGTGCATTAACTGTGAAACTGTACACACTAGCACAGCACAGATACACACCAGCTAGTTAGGGGTGTTCCGGAGCGAATTCAAGGTAGTGCACGTGTACAAATAAGACTGTTGCAAGCAAATAGGCCACTACACAACATATTTAACTCCTATTAATTTAAACTGATGTATCGAGACTCTTGATCGCTAACATCAAGTTCTCAACACCTTGTGCAATCACTTATCCAAGTCTCGTGAATTGATTATGTACTATTTAGAAATCATGAAGACATTATATCTGCAAAGTGGGGTGTACAATCAAGACTGTTATGCACTGAATGATTCAAATCTGATATTTAAAGCTGACTTCAGCCAGCTTTCTAGTGAATATAATAATAGTTCAAAACCCCGGCCAATACATGTGGGACTTTTTAAATGAAGAGTTACGTCTCTATTTATTGGATTCCAAGTAAAATAGTTCAGCCCGTGACTGTGACGATGATATAAACATGCATAAAAAACAACAAGTTTGTTTCTTTAAAACAGATTATGATAGAGTTCTCTCACTCAAGAAAGTACCAGGGTTTTATAAAAGTGCATGGCTCTTGTCTCTAATAATAATAATAATAATAATAATAATAATAATAATAATAATAATAATAATAATAATAATAATAATAATAATAACAACAACAATTGTACTGGGACGTACACCCCAACTACGCACATTTAAAAGAAGCGCCTTAATGAACTCTATCTATCCAACAAAATGTGGAACTGCTACTACAGGAAGTTGGGACATTAATCAAAAGATGTCACGACTGCACAATTGAGAAGTTTGCCAGTTCTAAGTGCCCCAAACTAATTGGATTTATTTGGTTTGTTTTTGCTGTACATCAAGAAGTTTGGACATTTCTCCATAAATGTCACTACCAAAAACTGTGGTCATGCACTCTGGTGCAAGGTAATAGGAGTTGTTATTGAAAGAAATGTTGTGTTTATGGGTTTTTTCAAGTAAATTTACTTTCATTTGTTTTTGTATATTTTTCAAAGTTTGCAACACTTCCTTCTCCTCTCCGCCAGTTTTGAATCTGGCCAATGGGAATTTTCTGTACTTATTTTTCAGGCTATCACAGGCTTCTTGTTCGTAACTTTTGAATTTGCCAATAAAATTGAGAGGGCGTGTCCGGATTTGTCCAGAACTCTCTAGAACCGTCCCAGTGGATATATAAGCGGAGGTTTTGCTGGCTACCTTGTCCAATTGATCGTTTTGTGTGTGTGTGCGTGTGTGTGTGTGTGTGTGTGTGTGTGTGTGTGTGTGTGTGTGTGTGTGTGTGCGTGCGTGCGTGCGTGTGTGTGTGTTAAGACAGGAGGCGGGGAGACTCATTCTTAGGCAGGTAGAACAACAGTCAGGTAATGGCCACCCATATTATATCTTTCTAGCCGTCTCCGCTAATTATCCGAGGAGAAGGTCCGAATGTTTAACTATGTAACCAAACTTTTTTAAATGTAAATTTTCGTTCGACTAATGTAAAATTTCATAAAGTCTTTAAATGTAAATCGGGGATAGAGAGTGCGTTACCCTCTCGAGTTCCCCTTCAACTTGGTTTGAGGTGACTACGATTTCGTAACTGTTTTCTATCCTGTAATGTATTAAGTTTCATTCGAGTCACCTCAGTAGCTTGGGATTAGCCCCTGTATCATTGGGCCGAGAGCCCTGTTAAGGTTTTAATACTTTATTATTAGGGAGCGCAAGTGTATGCCTCCATTCAGTTTGTGTTCGGGCCATTTATTTAACCTTTTCTTTTTGCACAAAGGCCCAGTAGGGTGGGTAATTGATACCCCTGTGTAAAATAAATTTTGTAAATTGTGCCTAGAGAGGCCATAGATCATAACGTTTTGTGTAATGTTGCCTCAAGCGGGCTGTTAAATTGTTGGAGACCATGTAAGCTGTTTTCTAGTTTACCGTAATATTGTGGAGTGCCTCTGGAAGGCGGTAAAATTGTTGGAGCCGTGTACTCTTGAATTGGAATGTTCCTGTCCTTGTCTAAACTTTATGACTTTTACAATTTTATAAAACTGGATCTTGTAGCTCAAGACTTGTAACTCTGGGGCTTGAAGCCCAAAATTGTTAAATTCTTTTTTCTGGAGTTCTCAGTTTTATCCCCAAATTTGTTATTGTTGTGTCACTAAGTGAAAGATTGTTAAGTTAAAAAAAGAAATATAACCTTAATTTAAAGGTTAATTCAATCTTGATATCGTAGTTAGACCCATTCAAGCCCACACCTTCTTTCACCTCTCTGCGATCCACCAAAGCATGGTAATAATAATAATAATAATAATAATAATAATAATAATAATAATAATAATAATAATAATTAACGAGTCTTATCTGGATTCACTTACTATATAGAAAAGATGTAGATACTGTATTTAACAAGGATGATTTTTCTCAGAACTGATGATGATGATGATGACGATTGTCTAATGGGGCCTAACGTCATCGGCTCCTAAGGGTACGAAATAAGACAAAATGTAATGACAGTTTAAAAATCCAAAATCATCCACTGACAAGAATTCAAAACGTGATGAGGAAGAATGAATGGATGGATCCGACCCGTAATGCCCCACATTTCCAAAAACTAGCTTTAAAAATAGTATTCCTGACCAATGGACTGCTTCTAAAGCACAATCCTGAATCGATGATGCTTGTAGTCTAAAGGGGTCCAAAATTCAGGTCATCGGCCCCTCATAATGGTACTTATCGCTAGGAAAGTAGAACCATGCTATTTGTCATGTTGCGGTATTAATCAAAAGTAGCGTGAACTCGCGGTATCCACACATTATGGTACTACTCACAGGTAATGGAATGCGCACATGTACCACAGACCAATGGTATTTCTCACATTTCGGCGCCATTTACAGGCAACGCAAACCTATGGTCTTCCTCACATAGGTGTACTAATCACAGAGACTCTTACCATCCCGTGTTGTTCCTCACATAGTGGGAAATAAGCATAGGCAAGGCAGACCCATGGTGTCGCTCATAGAATGATACTAATCACAGGTACTGTAAAATTCACCCTGATTCACACACTGTACCTACTAATCACAAACCTTGTGTACCTAAATTAGTGGTACTACGCGAAAGTAAAAGCGACTCATGGTGTTCCCCGAGTGGTGGTACTAATTACAAGCAGTCTCATGGTTCTAATTCGATCATCCCTTGGTCGCCCCTTTCAGTAGCCTCTTACGACAGGCAGGGGATACCGTGGATGTATTCTTCGCCTGCATCCCCCACCCACAGGAGGAATTTCGTGAGAACTATTATGTTTTCTTTGAACATAAATGTAATTATTCATACATAGGGAGATGGGGTGGTCTTAATTAACGCGGTGACTTTCTTGCTAGAATTCCTCCCAGACAACCGAGTTTACAGCCCCAGTGAACGTCAGGTTAACATTTGCATCAGAATATCACGTGGGATTGAGATTGGCACAGGGTCTTAAAACTCCTGAGAAAATCCAAAACTAACCCAGAAATAACTGTGATAATCTGAATTTCCGAAGCACGTATTGGCGGTCTAACCAATTGGTTCGTGTTTCAACCCTGGCGACTTCGAGTAAGATTTCTCAATAGGAACAACAGGATTAGAACTAGCACGTGGTGACAGGTAGTAATGGCATTCGGTCTTAAACCGTGCTCAAGACCAAAATTCAGCCTGGGTACTCCACTGAACTCACGTAAAAGTGAGGTAGAAGCGTTGAAAAATAAAATATACACTTAGTGTATCTCAAATATCCAGCTCCTTGGCTGGGTGTTCAGCGCTGAGGCCTTCATTTCAGAGGGTTCCGGGTTCGATTATCGGGCGGGTCGGGGATTTTAATCACGTCTGGTTAATTCCTCCGGCTCAGCGACTGGTTGTTTGTGTTTGTCCCAAAACTCTACTATTCATATTCAGTAAACACACCACACTACCAATCACGACAGAAATACGCTACAGAGATATAAGGTTGGCATCAGGAAGGGCATCCGGCCTTAAAACAGATCCAGAGTCACATGTATGATACAGTTCGCACCCACGACGACCCCTAATCAACTCGACTATATCGTCGCCATAAGACCTATCTGTGTCGGTGCGACGTAAAGCAAAAAAAAAAAAACCCAACTCGACTACGGTTAACGGATTCTTGTTATCAACTTTTAAAGTCGGTGTTTATAATTTGTATTTAAGATTACACGGCATATTTTAAAAGGTAGTGACAGGGGTTCCTCTTTTTTTTCTAGGGGCTTTACGTCGCACTGACACAGATAGGTCTTATGGCGACGATGGGATAGGAAAGGCCTAGGAGTTGGAAGGAAGCGGCCGAAGCCTTAATTAAGGTACAGCCCTAGCATTTGCCTGCTGTGAAAAAGGGAAACCACGGAAAACGATCTTCAGGGCTGCCGACAGTGGGATTCGAATCCACTATCTCCCGGATGCAAGCTCACAGCCGCGCGCCTCTACGTACACGGCCAACTCGTCCAGTACAGGGGTCCTCAGAGTAACATCAATTCTAATTATTATAACCATATTTATGATTACTACTATTATTTTTAACGATGTTAGTTTTTCCATCCTGTAGTTCTCTCTCTCTTCGTATTTTTCACTAACGCTTTTTATCTGTGCGGCTTGCATGTTCCATCCTCTTATCTCCACTTCCCTCTAATCCCACTTTAACGAACGCTTTTCTGTTTAAAGTCTCTTGCAGCGAACTCTGCCAAAAAAAGAAAAAAATGTGTCTTCAGGGCCAATGTATGAAGGAAAACATCGTGTTGCGAACCAGTTAACCTCTACTGTTATCAAGTTAGCGCAGGGTGACAGAAACTTGTGATATTCGACAGGAAGGTGACTTATACCGATGTTAAACATTGCTATTAATTAATACTTAGGCATAGTCATATTTATCAAACAACAGGGAATATTATTCAGTAATATATGTGTCCGACTCGTCGGATGAATGGTCAGCGTAGTGGTCTTCGGTTCAGAGGTTCCCGGATTCGATTCCCGGCCGGGTCGGGGATTTTAATCGCTTCTGATTAATTCTCCTGGCTCGGGGACTGGGTGTGTGTGTCCATCCCACCACTGTCCTCTTCATATTCACACAACACACTACACTACCAACCACCACAGAAACACGCTATAGTGATTACATACCTCCATACAGGGTTGGCGTCAGGAAGGGCATCCGGCCGTAAAACGGGACCAAAATACATGTGCAATGCAGTTTGCACCCGCGACCCCACAGGTGTAGAAAAAGAAGAAGATTATTCAGTAATAAATGTATCGAAGGAAAACACACTTGCAAAATCATTACTTTGTCGACAGAAGGATTATATTTTAATATCTACCTGGTCTCTCTACATCTGTGCCAAACACAGCTACACCAACGCAAAATCTCTGCAGTATATGTTATTAAACCGGCCCCGTGGTATAGGAGAAGCGTGCCTGCCTCTTACCCGGAGGCCCCGGGTCCGATTACCGGCCAGGTCAGGGATTTTTACCTGGACCTGAGGGCTGGTTCGTGGTCCACTCAGCCTACATGATTAGAATCGAGGAGCTGTCTGACGGTGAGATAGCGTCCTCAGTCTAGAAAGCCAAGAATAACGGCCGAGAGGATTCCTCGTGCTGAGCAGCGGTCACTTGGAAGGCCAAGGCCCTTCAAGGGCTGTAGTGCCATGGGGTTTGGTTTTCATTTGTTATTAACTTTCTAAACAATAATACCAAACTTGGAAAAAGTTGATAAATATTTCACTAATAATGTGGTAATGGTAACATTACAAAAAAAAATGTTAACCAACCCAAATGAGCCTAACGAGTGACATCTAGGGTTTTACTTCACATGCGGTAATGGATTATGTTAGTGGTTCTCTGTCCCACTAACCACAGCACTGAGTCGGGAATGAACTCTTCAACTTGGATTCAGCCCGACATGCAGAAATGGTTTTTCTGACTTCTTGCTAAAGGCTGAACATGACCAGTGACCGTGACAAGATGGCGTTATTGGTTAAGTCTGAAGCTGTCTGACTCAAAAGTAGTTCAAATTAATACTGGAGGATATTAAGCCACATAAATGAATTTCTTCCTGCGGAGGTATAGTGAACACTGTATACTTTTGCCCTCGCAAGCCAGAAACAACACTTTTCATTTAGCCAACCTACACAGTTGGTATATTAGAAGATTGCATTTAGGGCTATCACTACAGAAATGAACAGAGTTTTTATCCCGTTTTGTTTTATCCAGGAAGAGGTTTTTCTCCATGCGAACGACATTATTCAGATACTACACTTAAAAACACCATGAATTCAAGCAATACGTGGTCCATAGGGATTTCGCCCGGAATCGATAGGATTATTTTTGTAACTAACTGAAATAAACATGATGCATATTCATGACCTGATATTTGCATTCTGGATCATAATTTACCCATACTGCATCGTTTAGACTAATTTACGTCATTCTGGATGTTTTCGAATAAGCAGCCTCGGTAGCAGTGCACTGCGGGACCTGGCGGTGAACGGTATTGCGGTACATTGCTGCAGGCTCCGCGACCACCCCGCTTTTTAGTTTCATTCCCTGGGGGCGACGAAAAGGAATGTTGCGTAATTGAATTCTACGATATCCTGTTACTTCCTATATTGGACATTGTCCTAAGTACGCTACTGTGTGTGTTGTAAGTCCAGTGAGAAAACAAGGTGGAGCTGGGTGTAGCGACAGATAAATGAAATTAACAAAATATTTATTTATTTATTTATTTATTTATTTATTTATTTATTTATTTATTTATTTATTTATTTATTTATTTATTTATTCACAACACACTGACGCGCGGCAGACCGTACGATAACGGTTTACTTGCTATTTGTAATTGTCAATTTAACCTCTAAAGGGTTCCCCGTCCACAGTAATTAATTACCTCTTATTAGTCCTCCTCCATGGCTAAATAGTTAGCGTGCTGGCCTTTGGTCACAGGGGTCTCGGGTTCGATTCCAGGCAGGGTCGGGAATTTTAACCATAATTGGTTGATTTCGCTAGCACGGGGGCTGAGTGTGTGTGTCGTCTTCATCGTTTCATACTCATCACGACGCGCAGCTCGCCTACGGGAGTCAGATCAAAAAGACCTGCATCTGGGGAGTCGAACTTGTCCTCGGACACTCCCGGCACTAAGAGCCATACGCCATTTCCATTTCATTTACCTCTTATTAGCTTCCTCTGTGGATCAGGACTAGTGCATCGATCTTAGGACTCCAAGATCGTAATTTCAAACTCAGCGAAACTATAAGAGTTGTGGAAGGTGGAAAGTACTTCATATCGTACCATGTCAGCATGTAAATAAATCTCTGGTGATACATTTGGCGTTTACTTATCAAAACTTATTAAAATTCAACAATAGGTTTCCCAATGGATTTTAGTTTAACTACAATCTGCTAGAGTAAAATGAACATAAAAATGTACACGCAGGAATAATAATAATAATAATAATAATAATAATAATAATAATATATACACACAAACATCACCATTATAGACCGTTATGCCTTTCAGCGTTCAGTCTACAGCTTCTGTGAATTTACTAAACGTCGCCACAGTCCTCTATTTGCAACTAATGCTGTGGAATCATTTACTTCTTATCTTTAAATCGTTAGAAACCGAGGCTAACCATCGTCGTCTTGGCCTCCCTCTACTTCTCTTACCCTCCATAACAGAATCCATTATTCTCCTAGGTAACCTATCCTCCTCCATTCGCCTCACATGACCCACCACTGAAACCGGTTTATGCATACAGCTTCATCCATCGAGTTCATTCCTAACTTAGACTTTATCTCATCATTCCGAGTACCTTCCTGCCATTGTTCCTACCTGTTTGTACCATCAATCATTCTCACGACTTTCATGTCCGTTGCTTCTGACTTATGAATAAGATGTCCGCGTCCACCCAGCTTTCGCTCCCGTAAAGCAAAGTTGGTCTGAAAACAGACCGATGACTTCTTTCTTACATAATAATAATAATAATAATAATAATAATAATAATAATAATAATAATAATAATAATAATAATAATAATAATAATAATAATAATAATCCCCAGCCTGTTTACAGTCATTCGACCGAGTCAGGAATGGAATGAATGAAGCTCCCATCTAGTGGTGAGAATAACAATTGTGCCGGCTGTCGAAGCCTGTCGCACTGGGCTGGGGTAATGATTAATGACTGACAGATGAAATGAAATTATATTTGAGAGTGTCGCTGGAATGAGAAGTGACAGAGAAAACCGGAATACCCGGAGAAAAACCTGCCCGCCTCTGATTTGTCCAGCACAAATCTCACATGGATGGCTCGGGATTTGAACCACGGGACCCATCGGTGGGAGGCCGGCGCGTTACTGCCTGAGCTACAGAGACTTTACAATAATAATAATTGTTACCGTGTTTTTGTGGTAGTTATGCGTGAAAGAAGGTGCGGGGTGGTGAACGGGTCTCAAGCTACTAAAGTAAAATTAATTAAAATTTAACCAGGTTATATTTTCTTTTCAAAAACAAAGAAATAACAAGCATGGCAGGTACAAAGTAGCAAGTCAAAGGGTAGTTACAATATTTGCAGGATTTGGGCTTCGAGCCCTGAAAACACAATGCCTGGGCAATCAGCTCAGTTTTACCTCCAAACACAAGTTTCAACAGAGGGGCAAAAAACCCCATTCATGCCTAGGAGCCCTAGCTCCAAATTACACTGAAAAGCCTCCACGAGGCATACAACACTCAATTTTCAAAAGAGCCACTCGCTCTCAAATTTAAGCCTCTCCCAGGCCACACCAAACTCCACCTTCAAGTTGTCCTCAACGGACATAAACACAGGGGTAAAATACCCAATCTACTGAGGTCTATAAAATGAAAAGAAGGTTAATTAAATGACCTCTAAGGGAACAATTTGAGAGGAGGCGAACTTGCACTCGTAATACACTTTGATTAAGACCTACTTGGCACTAGGCCGATAATACCAGGGCTAATCCCATACTAAAGAGGTGACTTAAGAAAAGAACAATTTGTTTAACGTTAACGAGAATAGGTTGAGAAAAATAAGTTCACCTCAAAACAATATGAGTGGGAGCTCGAGAGGGTTAGCACTCTCTATCCCAGTATGTAGCTTTAAAAGAGAATATATGAAAAGAGTAGTTACATTTAGGAAAAGGTTACATGGTGGAACGCTTAGAACCCGCCCCGAGAGTTAAACTGCTGAGCAAGCAAAGAAAGAAGTTATTAATCGGCCATTACCTTGTTGTTGACCGCTGCCGAGGAAAGAGGCGCTTCCCGCCTCCTGCTATGTACTTAATACACTGAAAGATGGAACAGAAGTGGCCCGGAGACCCTAAAATCAGCAGTTTATATCCTCTCGCGGAAGGTTCTAGGTGTCAGGGGAATGAAAACACCCTCCCACAAACTTTTTATTGGGTAGGATACAGCAACATATTCAAGTTGGGGGAAGATACCTACGATTGGTCAGAAATTAATAACAGAAATTCGGGATTGGTTAAATGCAAAACAAGGGGAAAGAGAGGGGTATACAGCCAACTTAACCAATAACTGAAAATTTTTTAGCAAAGACAAACATTTGAAATAAAAATTTCTCCAACAAAATAGTTCTTTGACTTCGCACTAGGGTGCACTATTGTTGATCTTCAGTAGTGTCCTCTAGAAGAGAAAGTTCACACTTCTTACTTCAAGCAAAACAAAAACACATCAAAAATGACACAGTTCAAAAACTCAAAATTTTCCACGTGGTGACATCTTTTGAGAAGGTAGCGAATTAATAGCGTATATAAAGTTCAGACTTCCTCCAGCAGAGGAGTTTCAACTGGCGCAAATTTTAAATTAGCGGCGTGGAGGTGTACCGCCCGGTACAATAATAATAATAATAATAATAATAATAATAATAATAATAATAATAATAATAATAATAATAATAATAATAATAATCATAATAATAATAATCATAATAATAATAATCCCAGCATGCTTGAGTGGTGAGTGGTTCATATAGTAGAAGAGCTGGTCTTCTGAATCCAAGCAGAAGGTGCTCAAATACGCCACTTTCGTGGCGGTACCTATATTTACTGGCACGTGTCTTAGTGTATCTGTAAGCACTGTAACAGAGGATTTAATTGGATGCAGCTAAAATCCTAAGCAAGTAAGTACGGGGCTGTTGGTATCGTGATCATAGCTACGAGACCTCCAGTTTTACGCGAAAACCAAACCACAGCGACGTGGCTTACGATTTTAAAAATTCTACATGCAATGACCGGGTATCGAATTGGCAGTATCGATGTTACTCGGCAATCGCGTCCTTCAGCTAAAATATCCACCCGAAATCGAAGCAGGGACCTTCTGAATCTAATGCCGTTACGCTGACCATTCCGCAAAGGAGTGGGGAATTATTATTATTATTATCATTATTATTATTATTAAGAGCAAAGAAGGAAAGGTGTCGTTAGAGAGAATTACTTTTCTAACAGACTCTAGAAAAGGAAGCATTTCGAATTACACGATAAAATTGGGATAAAAAACTCGACTGTTTACGATCTTCTCTTTTATTCGGATCTATGGATCGGCCAATTAGCATAATTGGCAATCAATGCGCTATTGAGAGCAGTCCCTTCACAACATTCATCTTTTTCTTTCATTGGTTCGTCCATGTCGGTAACGTCGAGACGAAGCATGGCCAGAATATAAAAAACAGAGGCATACGCAAGAAGAGAATCCGATACTGAGGACGGGGGTGGTTGAGAGGTACAAAATTAGGATAAAGAGAAAGATATGAAGGAAAACACATCAATGAAGGAAAGAATAGTAATAGTTCTCCCGAGGGATGTTGTAAAGACGTCGGTCTGATTACAGAAGAGAGCTAGAAATGTTCTCTCTTACCAGCAAAATAACAAGCGGAGAGAAACAGACAACGAGCAGTTACTTTCTCACAGTGTCTCTACGTTAATTTAGTAGAGAAAAACTATTGCATGAGACAAGACTGTCATATCACTTGTTTTGCATTTAAAAATCATAATAGACTTTTTTTATTGTCTATCAAACTGTCCCTGCTCAGACACAGTGTTTATAGTGCACTATATCGCGCAGTATGGAGTACAAGACGTTCGATACTTTTATCGATCTAGCCAGATGAATGGCTAGTGCACTACTGCACTGATATTTGGCTTCGGGAACCATGTTCAATTCCCGGTCGGTTCGTGGGATTTAATAAAAGCATTAGAAATCTACGAGTAGAGGCTCCGTGGCTCAGACGGCGCGGCGTCGGCCTCTCACCGCCGGATACCGTGGTTTAAATCCCGGTCACTCCATGTGAGATTTGTGCTGGACAAAGCGGAGGCGGGACAGGTTTTTCTCCGGGTACTCCGGTTTTCCCTGTCATCTTTCATTCCATCAACACTCTCCATCATCATTTCATAGCATTTATCAGTCATTCATAAATCACTTTGTGAGTGACGACCCCATTGTAATAATAACCTATATATGGTTCATTCATTACATCCCTGACCCGGTGAAAGACTGGAAAACAGGTTGTAGTTTTTTTCATTAGAAATCTACGATTATCTTGCGACAGAACACTGCACCAACCCATCATTTCTCGAAGAGCTCTAAAGGTTCAGAATAGGTGAGCGAAAAAGATAAGCCGATCTTTCGTAAGGTTCTTTGGGCACATCTTGAGACGAACAGATTCGACAAATTTAACCATTTTCGGTCCGTTAAATGGTCCGTATTGACTACGTTCATATAATGTACTATAATATACTACAGGTGATTGTTTGGTCCACCCTGTCAATATATTATGAGTTTCTAATTTTGTACAATGTTTCACTCGTACATGTTTCGGGAGCCCAACTCCTTTCATCAGCGATTTCTACATCATACGTCAATATTCCTCATATCTTAAGATCTGAATAATGAATAAGCTAATGAAACTGAATAATGTTAGATCTTAGAATATGGGTAATATTGATGTATGATGTAGAAATCCCTGATGAAGGCAGCTGGGGATTCCGAACCATGTACGAGTGAAACATTGTACAAAATAGTCCGACTCGTTGGCTGAACGGTCAGCGTACTGGCCTTCGGTTCAGAGGGCCCGGGTTCGATTCCCGGTCAGGTCGGGGATTTTAACCTTAATTGATTAATTCCACTGGTACGGGGGCTGGGTGTATGTGTTGTCTTCATCATCATTTCATCCTCATCACGACGCGCAGGTCGCCTACGGGAGTCAAATAGAAAGACCTGCACCTGGCGAGCCGAACCCGTCCTGTGATATCCCGGCACTAAAAGCCATACGACATTTCATTTCATTGTACAAAATTAGAAACTGATAATATATTGACAGGGCGGACCACACAATCACCCATAGTATATTATTTGATACGAACAAGAGCACTGGAGAAGCTGGAGGAAGAAGGAAGTTTGCAAGGAGGGCGACTTTAGGAACGAGTACCAGATGAAAATGCCAGTGTGAAAGTGTCTACTTGAAGCTATACAGTTCGCTCAGAACCACAGAGCATAGAGGTAACTTTGAAGTTCTACATGACATGTGGCAGACTGATGAATGTACTTTTCACTGGAGAAGGTAATTAGAGAAGTATCCTTGCAGATCAAAGGAACCATTATAACTAATAACGTGCAGATCCTGGAATATGCAGATGATTTAGATTTAATTGGTAGAACAAGTGAAAGGAAGCATACATATCACTGCAGGCAGCAGTGCACATAATGGGATTATGTACAAATGAAGAAAACCTAAACACATGAAACTTGTGAAAAAGCTTACAAATGAGGACGTTATAAATATTGGCAATTATAAAACAGCCGGGCTGCATGGCTCAGACGGTTGAGGCGCTGGCCTTCTGACCCCAACTTGGCAGGTTCGATCCTGGCTCAGTCCGGGGTTATTTGAAGGTGCACAAGTAAGTCAGCCTCGTGTCGGTAAATTTACTGGTACGTAAAAGAACACCTGCGGGACTAAATTCCGGCATCTCGGCGTCTCCGAAAACCTTCAAAGTAAATCGTAACGTAAAGCCAATAACATTATTAATTATAAAACAAAAGTGATGAAAAAATTCTAGTGTCTCGTTCTCACAGAACATTCAACATCAGTAAATAATTTAAACGAAGGATTTATAGGAAAGCCATCACGAACCATGGAGGCCCTTATGGGAATGGAAATAAAATATTTCCACCATCTGTAACTTTGGCACTAAATGGGAAAGTATAGCTAATTCTATCCCCAGCCACTTTTGACCCCAGGAATTAACCTGGTACTCACTTTTGGCGTAGGCAGAGAGAACCTCACAGCCATGTGCCGTTCCAGAAGTGGATATTTCGTCTGTTAAATTATTCGACTTACAGACGTGGAATCGAACCCAGGACGTATATATACATTGTAACCGTAAATGCCGTACATGGGCTAAAAGAGCATAAGATTCAACGCAGGGCGTATTGCTATTCCTAGACTGGTGCAGCCCTTGTAAGGCAGACCCTCTGACGAGTCTGGGTGGCATCTGCGTGTTATTGTACTGGAAGATAAGTGTGTATGATGTGTGAGTTACAGGGATGTTGTGGACAGTACGAACACCCAGTCCCCCAGGCAAGGGAATTAACCATTTAAGGTTAAAATGCCCGGGAATCGAACCCGGAGCCCTCTGAACCGAAGAGCATTACGCTGACCATTCAGCCAAGGACAAGGTTGAGGCTGCGACAGGTCAATGAAAGTAACACATTTGTTCTTGCGCATATCACGGGACGTAGCGCTCTGTAAACACTGCAATCTTAACAGGAATGGATCTGGGCTTATTAGACAAATAATTACTCAAGGCAATATATTGGAACAGTAAGAAACAGCATATTTTGACCCACGTTTTCCGATATCAAACATTTGATAGGAACCACTGTGAGCTGACGTATATTTGGTATGTTACAAAGCGCATTAAAATGTTCTTGTTGTTTTACCAAATGTGTTTATTTTTTCGGTTTAATCACCCGTTTAGTGTATTTATCTGTTTCCGATTTACTTATTAAGCTTATGTGGAATGTTACAGGGTAATCCAGCGAATACACATAAAGGACTAGAAAGCAGCAGTGGTTTGGCCGCAAAGCGGATATGACATGGGTTCAGCTGGGCGGACACTACTCTGGGGACCCAGGATCGTGGCTTGGGCGAGGCCGCATACCACTCGGGAACGCCAGACATTTATTTCAATGGTAAACGCGTAACGAGGTCGTGTAATGCGTGAGATTATGCTCAGGCTTCATCCTATTGCGATGGTCAGGCCTACATGTCCACGTAATTCCCGTAAACCAAGGTCTTCATGTAATAATGCTACCGACAGCCATAATGCTAGCGATGCGGATGTACCTCCATTCTAAATTCATATTAATTGAACAATCGTATGCATTTCAGCGTATGGTCAAATCTGTAGAGTCTTTCATTTATGGAGCGTAGGTAGTAGGTAGCCCTATATCAATCTGAAACTCCATAATATTTTTATTGCATATAGACATACTCGAAAACAAGTTTGGAGGTATGTAGCCACAGAAAAAGAATCGTTATGAATGCTTCTCAAATGATATTTTGGTACATAAAGAAACTTACTTCGAAGAAGTCATGCAAGTCCAACATTTAACCGGTTCGCAAAAATCCTTTCAGAAACAGTTTCCACCTTCCATCAAATAAGACAATTTTATAAGAACCCATTTCATCATTTTCGAAAGAGATTATGAAATGTACGGAAAAGTATTTAAGAGTTTGTTAGATCTGACATCAGAAACTACTTTAAAACTGAGGATTTTAATTATTTGATCTTTACTTTAAGTCTTAAATGTAACTTTATCAGTTTTAATATTAATTTAGTTTTATTAATTTAATAACATTTTTATTAATTTATTTTTAGTTATTTTGTTTATTTTACCTTGGAAACACTGTGGTCAGTGTGAGATACAGTCTACAGTCCTAACTTCACCACTGAACAAGGCACTAATTTATAAATATAAATATAAATATAAATATAAATATAAATATAAATATAAATATAAATATAAATATAAATATAAATATAAATATAAATAAATTTACCAAACTTACTCTCTCTGAATTCCGGTCTAGTTTAGATCAGGAATTTCCTGACGTTTCTATACGTGCAAAGATGAATCTCCTCCCTTTTCCAGCAACATGTCTATGTGAAGTAAGAATTTCGCGATATGTAGCAACAAAATCACATTTCCATTATCGCGCGGCCGCCACATTAGATAAATGAAAATTCAACATTATTCGATCTCCCCCAACCTGAAATAACTTTTTGAGAGGAGTAAACAACACCATTCTTCACATAAATCGTTTGAAGGTAAGATTTTTATAATTATGCATATAATTTTTCGAAATATATATGCATTTTATGAATATTACTGCATATTTATGAAAGCCTGGTTCATTGACTGAATACTAAAAGTTAATGCCCTAGGTTCAGAGGGTCTCGGGTTCGATGTCAGGACAGATCGGGGATTTTAACTGTTTCTGGTTAATTTCTCTGACTCGGAGACTGGTTATTTGTGCTTATCCCAATACAGTTCTATTCATATACAAACAACACAACACGATCTGCACCAGGCGAGTTGAACATGTCCTTGGACACTCTCAGCACTACAACAAATACGCTAAATAATAATAATAATAATAATAATAATAATAATAATAATAATAATAATATAAAAACGCTCTTATGTTACGGCAGTTTCTGAATTATTGTCATCTATGATCATGTGTTGCTCTCGAATTCGGCCAGCTGGAATGGTAAGGAATCAGACCCATCGCAATAGAACTAAGTTTACAGGTGAATGTCATTTGAAACCATTTTGATTACCTCGGACCAACTACACTTTAAACAGTACGACTTACCGATAATCCAAAAGGATGACAATCGTTAGCCTTACCGGATTTCCTACGCAACCAACCAATTCGCCAGAGTACTGCCCAATATACGCCACACAGATACTATGTGGAGGATTTAAGACTCTTCTAATGCCCTTCTTGACGCTAACCCTATGCGGAGGTATGTATTTACTATTGCATGCTTCTGTGGAGGTTAGTGTCAGACAATATAGACTTGACACTTGAAAAATCATGGCCAACAGGACGGAATAATAATAATAATAATAATAATAATAATAATAATAATAATAATAATCAGTATTCAGTAATCGGGAGATAGTGGGTCCGGGCCCCACTGTCGGCAGCCCTGAAGATGGTTTTCCGTGGTTTCCCATTTTCACACCAGGCAAATGCCGGGGCTGTATCTTAATTAAGGCCACGGCCGCTTCCTTCCAATTCCTAGGCCTTTCCTATCCCATCGTCGCCGTAAGACCTATCTGTGTCAGTGCGACGTAAAGCAATAATAATAATAATAATAATAATAATAATAATAATAATAATAATAATAATAATAATAATAATAATAATAATAATCGTATAACCTTACAGTAAGTTTTATTATTATTATTATTATTATTATTATTATTATTATTATTATTATTATTATTATTATTATTATTATGTCCTACTAAATACTTCTATGGTTCTCGGTGAGGTCAAACCCCAAACCAAATATGTTGTCCCAGAGGAGTTATTATAAATGTCGCTAAATGTACCAACATCATTCTGGCATGTTCGAGAACCTTCAGATACCATAGGATTCATCTGGGATGGAAGCCGTCAAATTCTGCTCAGAATGCCAGTACTCTACCACCTAAACCATTCAGTCTGACAACATAATAGAAAAATCAAAGATGCTATAAACCTCATTTATATAACAGTCCCGAAAAGATCTATTTGTGCGGACGTGTTAGCTGAGAGGCATAGCAAGCCGTACATGGTTCGAGACCTGGCAATGAAAGCGGGGAATAATTACGTCCCTGTAGATCGTATCGTAGAGGAGGTCCCGTGGCAATGAAGACTATATCAGACTATATCAGAAAAACGAAAAGTTTGTTTGCTTGAAAATTATACTTGACTTCCAGCGCAAGGCTCGCATACCTGGGAATCCTGTAAATCGGAGTGAAGTCCAATGACATAACCTGAGGCACAGAGAATAAGCCGCAGTTGATATTCAGCTCCCTGAATATAATGCTTTATTTAACCCTAGTCGCAGAAGGTGGAACATGCCATGCTCATTTCAGGGCCATAACGAGCGAGTGGACTGGTGTGCTGTCAGTTTTATTCGTCATCAACTGCTCGCACAAGCTGTACAATTTATTAACTTCATTTGTTTACTTTTAATCGATACACTGTATCGCATTTCTCCTCTCTTTCTGTCACACGCAGTACCATATCGCTTCATCTCTCTCCCTCTGTTCCCACTGGGATGACTGATAAAGCTCGTGATTGAATAGAAGTAGTCTCGCAGTGATACCTCTTAGTCCGTGCTGATTCACCAACCCGGCAAAATACATCATGCATGTATATTTAAACGGCTGAGAAGAATTTATTGATGTGCTTGTCAATATTTAGAGCTGTATAAATACAGATGATCTTTAGTAACAGATCGGGCACATTTGTTCTTTTTTGTATTAAAATGTATCGCTATTCTCATACTGTAAATGTGATATGAATTTATTTGTCTTAGTATTTGGAGATTTAAGATTATATACTTTACACAGTGAAACGTGTACCTAACGGAATCTCATGGTACTCCGCTGTGCACAGGCTTCCCTTGAGAACAGGTAAACGTGATGTGATTGCCCTCACGTTTTGTGTACTAATAGTTTGTGCTGTTTTCTATCGCCTGACTGCATTGTGGACCTCTTACGATAAACAACAGTCTATTTATTGTTACACAAGACAGACTACAATAAATTTCGTTTTCACACCTTTTCATGTTTTCAAAAAAATTAAATTTCTTGTAAAAATGACAATTTGTTAAATGTACAAGAATTGATTTCTGGACATGACCTGTAGGATTATCAAGATTAGTTCTTTCCTTAAGGATACAAAGACACAGTTTTTAAATGCCGGCCTAAGTAGCTCAGACGATAGAGCGCTGGCCTTCTGACCTCAACTTGGCAGGTTCAATCCCGACTCAGTCCGATGGTATTTGAAGGTGCTCAAATACGTCAGCCTCGTGTCCGTAGAATTACTGGCACGTAAAAGAAATCCAGTGGGGCGAAATTCCGGCACCTCAGCGTGTTCGAAAACCGTAAAAATATATGCTAGTGCGATGTATAACCAATAAATTGTTATGAATTAAAAAATGTGTAAACAATTCAGCTCTTATTATGAATGAAAAATTACACAGGTAAAATTGTTTATTTTCGACTGTATGCTGAGAAACTGTCTCAGTTTCCGCGTTCGGCAGGTTGCGCTAAGTATAGTTACTTTTGTACATATTTTAGTGTTAATCGCATGGTGCCGTGGGATATTTACGTTTATAGCAAGCTTCCGCTGTGTACTACTACTACTACTACTACTACTACTACTACTACTACTACTACTACTACTACCACCTGATCGACATTGCAATGTATTAGAACCCTGCATGACCTGCAGTTAATAAAGGCCTCTACTTGCATTGGTTGTTTGAGAAACAGCACATGTCCAATTTTTGGTAATTTTGAGTTATGAACACAATTACTCGTAAGTATATCAAATGTAAATTCATCTTGGTACACAGAAATGTCGGAATTATTTCCTATCCTAATATCCCAATTTAAAAATCATGTCCAGGACTGATACGAGGGAAGCCCCTGTATTCCCTGCCTGCCGTGGTCTTCACTTGGGACCTTGGATTGGCGACCACGGGGCCCGTAGCAGAGTTCAGGCACTTTTTCCACTTACTTGTGCCAGGCTCCTTACTTTCACCTTTCCTATCTGAGCTACCTTCCTCTTGTTCTTTTCCGTCCCCTGCGGTGTTAGGTTTGCGAATCCTGGGGCGTCTTTCATGTTCATGCCCCTCGCGGTCCTTGTCTTCCTTTGGCCGATACCTTCGTTTCTTCGAAGTGTCAGACCCCTTCCATTTTTCCCTTCGGATTAGTTTTAAAGAGAGGATGGTGACCCACTTGTACTTCCTCTTAAAACCACCACCACCACCAACATAGTGTAGCAGTAGGCTCTCTCAAACAAGCGATTACCGAGCTCGATAGCTGCAGTCGCTTAAGTGCTGCCAGTATCCAGTAATCGGGAGATAGTGGGTTCGAGTCCCACTGTTGGCAGCCCTGAAGATGGTTTCCCGTGGTTTCCTATTTTCACACCAGGCAAATGCTGGGGCTGTACCTTAATTAAGGCCACGGCCGCTTCCTTCCAATTCCTAGACCTTTCCTATCCCATCGTCGCCATAAGACCTATCTGTGTCGGTGCGACGTAAAGCAAATAGCAAAAAAAAAAAAAAAAAAAAAAAAAAATTACAAGCGATTCAGCAATCCCAGCTCGTGAGAACACTCAGAAGAAGATCAGGGAAAATGTCAATAATAATAATAATAATAATAATAATAATAATAATAATAATAACCTGGCTCTGGCAAATGAAATAAGAGATATTTGGCATCAGAATAAGGTTGTTATTGTCCCAGTAGTGGTGATAGCACTAGGAAAAATTCCTCACCAACTGTATGATGCACTTCACTAACTTCTGTTTCACGTCGCACCGACATAGACAGGTCTTTCGGCGACAACGGGATATGAAAGGACTTGGATTGGGAAGGAAGCGACCGTGGCCTTAAATAAGGTACAGTTCTAATACTTGCGCCTGTTTTGAAAATGAGAAGCCACGGAAAACCATCTACAGGGCTGCCGACAGTGGGGATCGAACCCACTATCTCCCGAATGCAAGATAACAGCTAGGTGATCAAACCGCGTAGCCAACTAAATTAGCTAAAACTTAAAGAAACATCTACACTGATCTGCAGAAAGTAGTGCGGTTTCACCATCAGGAGGAAAGTGCTAAATAGGAATTTCAATGATGCATAATTGAAGACGTTCAGAAGATCAATGGTGATTCACAAGGTTTCTATAATAAACTCGCTTAATGAAACCGAACACCGTAGAAACGTTTAGAAAGCTGCACTCAAACTTATTCATCTCCTAATGTCATTCCACGCTATTTATCCACTGACAGCTCGGTATGTCCCACTTAGTCAAGCATCTCGTCTCCTTACGTCCATCATTTGATGTCATCAAATGATGATCGCTAAAGTAAGTTGTTTATGGCCGTTGAAAGTCATTTACCACGCGGTGTAGCTTGGCGTGTAGAGGCAAGTGTTGTGTCATCTCGACGAGATAACATCGTTGCGCCTGCGAAAACCGTTATGTGAAATATTTCAACTTAGCACTTTGTCACTTAAATTTGTGTGAATATTGTCAAAGAATTTTCATTCATTCTTCATAATATATGTGTTGCGGGTCAGTATTTATCGCACAATATTATCACATAGCGTTTTTCGCAGGCGCAAAGACTATATATTTATTAACGAAAACAAGAAAAATTAAAATTTGACCGTAAATAAGAAAATTATTGACGGTTTCGTGGCTGAAAACTACCGAATTTGGCTTACTTCACAAAAATATTTACATATACAATACGCGGGTAAATACCCGATAGAATACATATGTAAGAGGGAATAAGACTGTGTAAGGATCGAATAAGACCAGAAGTGCATCTGGATAACGAATGAGACGGCTACGAGAGCGTCGCAAACTCGATGCTGCAGTGCTGACCTCTACTAACAACAAATGACAACTCAAACGGTATTGTAAATCATACATCTCTTAGTAGTCTACTTTTCAATCATTCAGCAATGTTCAACACAATTTTGATAATTGATAAAAATTATTGCAAATGCAAATTAAATTACTATATAAAGCCATGCAAAACGTCAACTGGTTTACTATTTCTAATTACAATAGACGTGAGATATTTCACGTACTTAACTAACGGCTGTACCTAATACAGCATACCGTGTTTTCTAGATGTATCTTCGCTTTTAAGTCATCAACTGCCAAGGGATTAAGCTTGGAAGTTATTGTTTTATTAATAATAAATACTGTTATTGCCTTTACGTCCCAATAACTACTTTTACGGTTTTTGGAGACACAGAGGTGCCGGAATTTAGTCCCGCGTGAGTTCTTTTACATCCCAGTAAATCTACCGATACGAGACTGACGTATTAGGGCACCTTCAAATACCACCAGACTGAACCAGGATCGAACCTGCCAAGTTGGGGTCAGAAGGCCAGCGCCTCAACCGTCTGAGCCACTCAGCCCGGCATTGTTTTATTGATACTGCATAAGTAGTTTGTTTATACATATTATTATTACTATTTTATTCTAACAGATATTTATTAATTGCCCTAACAGTGTTTTAAGTACACAAGGATAGACGAAGAATATAATAAATAACTGCACTTATTTTTCACACTCTAAAATTATACTTAACAATGGTTTACGGTTAAATGTGGCCACGGTAGAGCACATGCATGAGCTATACGGCTATTGATAACGCTGCCCTTATGTTTCTATTTGACCCAGTACGTCCGCCGATAAAACGTATTCTACGTTTAAAATGCTATGTCAGGGCCTCTCAGGGTGCATGCACTGTGCACGGTGAAAAAGACGACTTCGATTGGTTGACCAGAGTGCAGACCCCCACACCTCGATTTGGAGCAATAGCGCTTACTTATAAAAATGTAGTTACTGTGATCATAAATCTGTACTGTATTATAAGAAGACGCTACATAAAGGGGCTTTTCAGCCTCAGTGGCATGTAAATCATGATCAATAAATTCAATTCAATTCAAATTCCCCACGCCTGTCTCGCTCTCTCCGCCTGTCTCCCTCTTCCCCACTTGCTCCGTAGCGCTCCAAATCCGAGCAGAGTGGAGCCGAGCTTAGCCGAGTAGCCCAGAGACGAGGCGTTGGTCCGAGCCGAGCCGAGTGGGACCGATGCACTGTGCACAGGACCTCTGCCGCTCAGTTTGCACGCGTTTGGGCGTTTGAGAGTCTCTGTGCTATGTGCATTGGCCTGCATGCACATTGCGGCCAGCTTGGTAAGAAGCCAATGTTATATTACCACTCAGTCAACACGTCGCTCGTATCGGCCGATGTGGTGTCTGTATCAGGATGTCGACAGGATGGAATGGAAGTGGCAGAACTAACCTGCGTATTTCACATTATATGTTTAGTCCTATTGTGTACTCTTTTATCTGTCTGTGTCCAATGTTTGACTGCAAACCTTTAAAGGGATGTTTATTCTCAGTATACTGTTTGAGTTATGACTCACATACTTCGATATGGAGCATATGAATTCTTTTACTGAATAAATGTTGACAGAAATGCTTTACCTTTGTATTTGAATAGTGCTGTTGTCTGAAGGAATTGCAAAGGGAGTTACAGCTGTAAATGCTTGGAACAATTTTGCTTGGCAAGCTCTGTATTTAACTTTATCTCAGCCTGTGTAAATTCTGATAATTTAGAGCGCGTATAAGCGAAAAAGCAAAGAGGTCCGTTATTACGCTGAATGATGCCATACCGTGTGATAAATGAATATAAATTATATTGTTTACAAAAGCTAACTCTCCTGTATTAAAAGCTATCAAATATTACAGTACTATAATAATAATAATAATAATAATAATAATAATAATAATAATAATAATAATAATAATAATATGGTCTCCGTTTCTGTGTGCAGGGCCGTGGATAAAAGGAATCGCCGGAAAGAGTTAAACATTTCCATGAACAGTACATTTTAGAAGCATTTGGTACAGAATTAGCTATACTGAAGCAGGTTTCTCAAAATCGCTCGTAAGTAAATGGGAGAAAATTGACAAGCCTCAAAAGTAGGAATGTTAACAGTTCGTCAACTGAGATGTTTCATAGCAGGGAGGTCAACATATTCGTGGTTGAGATAATCAGTCATCTTTAATCAAGAATGTCTCGTGACAGTTTCCAAAGCAGGAAAGTAAACAACTTTATTCTTGAAGTAACCAACACATTCTCAAGCAGGAATGACACTAATTTGCGATTGAGATTTATAAAGCAGGAAAGTGAACAACTTGGTGGTTGAAATACTCTAAAACATTTTTTTTCACAATCTGCCTTACGTCGCACCGACGAAGGATGACGAAGGGGTGACGAAGGGGTAGGAAAGGAAAGGGCTAGGACTGGGAAGGAAGTTACCATGGCCTTAATTAAGGTACAGCCCCAGCATTTGCCTGATGTAAACAATTGGAAACCACGGAAAACCATCTTCAGGGCTGCCGATAGTGGGGTTGGAACCCACTATCTCCCGAATGCAAGCTGATAGCTACGTGACCCAAACCGCTGAGCTACTTGCTCGGTAGATACTCTAAAATAAGTACAGTAAGCGAAGATGCTCTAAAACAGCTATGTCTACATAAAGTACAGCCCAATAGCACCTTGGCCTGTCAAGAATACACATGCGCAGTCAGATGGCCTGCAGATACTAGAGTGCCACGAGGCAAGCGTGACGACATCGTCAGCAGTACTGCTTGGCTTTCTTCACCGGGCGGCTGTCTCTCATGTCACACAGCTCATCAGTTGGTCTCACGAGCCCTAGGGAACCCTGTTCCAGCCCCCAGTCCAAAACTGAAACACCTGGACTGTGCGGGAAACGAACCCGGGACCTCCGGTAAGGAGCCATGCACGCTGCCCCTATATCGTAACCATACCCTGATGCAAGTGCAACTGCCCGCAACGATATAGGTAACACGCGACTACACATTATGCATATGAGCAAATCCTTTCTTTCTTTCAATCTTTCTTTTCCTCTTGCGAGGACAAGTCAGTACGACGAAGATGATGATGACGACGACTGTTGTTATAAGGGACCAAACCTCGAGGTCATTAGTTCCTGCGGAGTCTGTAGGATACCGTACATTTCTGCTAGGTGAACATAATCCTACAACACAGAATGGCTACTTTACTCGTACATACTACAGCTTTTCATACCCATACTGAAGCTCGGTTTCTTGGCCTCTCAGAGGTTCTTTCCACACTAAACTGAACTCAGAATTTGGTGACTCGGCACCATTGGACGATGAACAAAGCGTCATTTCGGCTATAGGAATGAGCATGCTTTAGTGTATCTCTCGTACTACTTAACATTATCGACCACATCCTCGTACGATGGTCAGTCAAAAAGTAAGTCTCCCTATTTTTTGTTGGTGAAGGGATAAAGATAGGTCAAGCTAAATAACACTGATTTCGGCATCAGTGCTTCATTTTGCGACAGAATCACTACAGTTATTGAAGAGTTGTAATAAGGCAAAATTAAATCATCTTTCCTTGACTACAGAAAAATGGTGTCCACTTCATTGAACACATCTGGCCGATTCAAGATCACACGTCTGTCCTCCTCAGCTTTTTAATAATAATAATAATAATAATAATAATAATAATAATAATAATAATAATAATAATAACAATAATAATCATATTATTTTGTGAAAGCCTTTTGATAAGAAAATCAATAGCAAATTCAGTGCCCAATTGTACAGCCCCTCTGATTGGATCTCTGTCCTCACAGTGAAATCAAGTAACAAACCATATTCTTTGATAAATGCTTATACACCCATAAACAGTGACAATAAGATATCGTAAGAAGTTGAAGACTTCTGGGAACTCCTTGAGGAAGCCAGCAGCAGCAGCATCCCTGAAGAGCATGTGAAGATCTTGCTAGGTGATTTTAACGCACAGAATCGTTGAGCTAGAAAGTATGGATGGATCGTAAGACATCATCCAGCAGATCGGAGGACAAATAAGAATGGTGAGCACGTATTAGATTACTATAAATACTTTAATTTGCGACTCATATCTACATATTTCACAAAAACATGGAAATTACCAAATCCCTTATTAGGGGAATCACAGATCGACCCTGTAGCAGTTTCCAAACAGAACATGTGTGAAATCCAATATGTTCGAGTACGTAAGGGAGTGGTCGATTCTGATCACAACCTAACTCAAGTCAAAGTAAAATTCCAACTTAATAGATTCAAGCGCAAATTGTATAGATTACCAAGAGTGCATCCTGAATACCGTAAGTCTCAAATGCATTTCTTCAGGCCATAAAAGAACAAGATCCCAAGGATTAGCCAGAACTGCAATATACAATTCTAACATCTGCATAGAAGTTACAGTAGGATAGCTCCCAAGGAAACGAAAACACAGATGGTGGAATACAACCTGTGATGAAGTAACTGGAGACAGATTAAAAGCCCGGAAAGAATGGAACGGACACCAGTCGACTGAACGGTGGGAGGCATTCATTAAGACTTAGAAATTGACAGCTAAGGTAATTCGCAGAGAAAAACGCGCATAGGACAGGAACAAACTAATAGACATAGAACAGGATTTCCTCGAAAACAACTGCAGAAATTTCTACAAGACCTTCCGTGAGAGTCTATCCAGTTATCAGCCTCCAAGAATATGCATCCGTAGATAAGATGGCACACTAGAGACGAACACCAAAGAAAACAGCAATAGCTTAGCAAATTACTTCCAAGACTTACTCAACTGTGACGCACCAAAGGAGAAATTGCACTTTGAAAAGCACACGCCAAACCCAGATTCACATCCACTGACACTGGGAGAAGCAGCAGAGATCTCTTAAAATTACAGAGCACCGGGAGAAGATGGCATTACCTCAGAGATGTTGAAACTTAGAGGAAAATAGCTTACTAGAATAGTTCACGCAATCCCAACAGAAATCTGGAAAACAGAAGCGATCCCGCAGGACTGGAAGTGAGCGTTGATTCATCCTTTCATAAGTGAGGTGACAAAAAAGATCCGAATATTTAGAGAGGTCTATCCCTACTATCCGTTGCTTGTAAAACTGACCAGAGAAACAAACTGACCATCTAACTGGGGAATATCAAGTTGATTTTAGGAAAGGAGGTTCGTGTACTGAACAGATATGGAATCTGCAGATGATTCTGAAGATCCACAGAAGCAACAGCACGATAGACACCTCCGTGCACCTGAAGAAGCGTATGGCTCTCTGGATAAACAGACCTTGTTCAACACGCTAGAAGAACTTCGAGGGGACAGAAAGGAAGATCAGAGAACTGATTCGTCAATCTCTCAGAAACACTAAATTTTAGATGAAATATTTTGGAGAAATTTCTGGCCCCTTTTGAGGTACACACGGGTGTTCGGTAAGGTGATGGGCTCTCTCCTCTTCTGTTTTACTTGGTTTTAGATAAAGTCATCGCAGAGTGGGAAAATGATATCACAGGCAAAAACATTGGGACTTGTGGGAACAATATCAAAGTGAAATGCTTTGTTTTCGCAGATGACCTAGCTATCATTACTAAACATGAAATGGCGTATTCTTTTAGTGCCGAGAATGACAGAGGACAAGATCGGCTCGCCAGGTGCAGGTCCATTGATTTGACGTCCTTAGGCGACCTGCGCGTCGTGATGAGGATGAAATGATGATGAAGACGACACATACGCCCAGCCCCCGTGTCAGAGAAATTAACCAATTATGGTTAAAATTCCCGACCCTGCCGGGAATGTAACCCGGGACCCCCGTGACTAAAGGTCAGCACGCAAACCATTTAGCCACGGAGCCGGACCTACCATCACTAAGAACAGGGAGGAAACTAAGTATGCTATCCAGACGTTAAACAGGTTAGCATCACAGGCAGGCCTTCAGATATCATTCGAAAAGAAACAAGTATATGCAGAATTTTCAGCAAAAATGCAAGAAAGATGAAACTGAAACGGTACATGGGACAATTTCTCAGGTATCTTGTTTTAAATACCTTTGAGAAATTATTTTTCCTTCAGGATTAGACAGTTTAGCCAATGCAGAAAGGGCCTTAACATTTTACATGGCATTTATACTAGCATGGGATCGCTACAATAATCGAGTAATGTCACGTAATGCTAAATGGAAACATTACAAAACAATTGTCATACCGGAAGCTCTATAAGCATGAGAAACCTTAACTTTAGGAGGTCAGTCTAAAACTGCCAATGTTGAAAAAGAACGTAAAATTCCTAGGAAAATTTCCGGCCCCACAAAAGAAAATGGAATTTGGATCAAAAGGCGAACTGCAGACCTCTATAGACACACAGATAGTTTCATCAATACTGTACGGAGGAGACGATTGGAATATTTTGACACATTTTAAGGATGGATAATAATAGATTCACAAGAATATTATTGAATACATTCCCAGAAAAGGAGAGTAAATTGGCTGGAGAAAACAAGAGGAGACATGAATTAATTGAACATCAGGGAAGACATCATGAAAAATCACGGTCTTCAGGACATCAGTAGATAAACACAGATTTGTGGTGGAAACTAGCAGCAGGACTGATACAAAGTGGTCAGAAGAACATAAGACGCAACACAGTGAGTTCATGTGGAGATTTTGGAAGAACAGGAAGGAGAAAGTCATCAAGCCAATGAACAAGATCCAACGAAGTCGATGAATGGGCATAACGAAACAAGAAGAAGGAGGAGGTTATTGTTTTTACGTCCCACTAACCATTTTTGACGGTTTCCGGAGACGCTGACGTGCCGGAATTTTGTCTCGCAGTAGTTATTTTACGTGCCAGTAAATCTACCTACACGAGGCTGACGTATTTGAGCACCTTCAAATACCACCGGACAGAGTCAGGATCGAACCTGCCAAGTTGAGGTCAGAAGGCCAGCGCCTCAAACGTCCGAGCAACACAGCCTGGTTCGAACCTTTTTATCAATGATATTAAAAAATATATCTTATGTTCATCGCCGCTCTTCGACTTTCACAGATGTTCGATCCTCCAAAAAGTCACGGCACGACTTCCGCACTTGTTGGACAGATATCACTTTCTCTCCGTAAAGGTGCAATCCTCATGCGAATGTTGACAGGTTTCCTGTTCATTCCTGCAGAAAATGGATTACTATACAGCCCTCCTCCCGGCACCACTTATCTTGACATCGGCATGTTACAATTGTCGCTGTGCCAAGGTTATGAATTACCGATGTGTGCACCTGTGTGACTGCAAGCTCAGTCTGTTATGAAGTTGCATGAGTCCATCCCTTTGTTTCTGAGCAACGAAACAGGGAAGCTTACTTTTTTGAAAGGGCCAGCCCTGCGGTTAAAGTGTAGCGAACCTGACCCTTAGCTGGAGGCCCCGGGGTCCATTTCCTCCCAGGGAAGGGAGTTTTACCTGGATCTGAGGGCTAGTTCGAGGTCCACTCACTCTACATAAAGACAGCTGATGAGCTATTGATGGTAAGACAGCGGCCCCAGTCTAGAAAGCCAATAATAACGGCCGAGAGAATTCGTCACGCTGGCCACGGGTCGTTTCGTAATCTGCAGGCCTTCGGGATGAGCAGCGGTCATCTGGTAAGCCAAGGCCACCATGGGGTTTGATTTGGTTTGTATATGAATGGAGTTGATTTGGTTTGTATAAGAATGCTGTCGTTTCTTGATGGATACAGTACTTTTGCATCCATCTCTTGGCACAGGCCAGAGTAAAGTGTAGCTTCCACCGAAGTCCCAGTCAACATCCATGGCTGTGACAATATGGAAGCTGCTGGGGTGTGGGTAGTGCTGAATAATGACTTTCAGAGCACGACTAGTGCATCTGAGTGTTATGAAATGTGCTGCTCACAGGGCCAGTTGTGCTGCAATAGTACTTTCTGACCCAGTGAGGAAAGCAATGGCAAACTACCTCACTCCTCATCTTGCCTAGTACGCCTCATGTTGGTGCTGCCATTGGTGTTTGGGGATTACTTATAACCGCACAACATTTGGTGGTGCTATTTGAGGATCCAACCAGCCTCTGGGCAGTTGACCTAACAGACAAAAATGGAGTTTGAGTCATCCTTCCCGTCTTCAGCTTACAATATTTTAATACCTACAATGTTTTATTTACATGCATTTTAATACATAAAATATGCCATTTGCACATATTACATACATTAAAAATAGTTGTAAGGAGATATTTGATCTAAGAATGTCTAGGCGAGACACTATCTCAATATTATAATTATTATTTGAAATGTAATGAATTTTTCTTTTAAGATTATTCGATTTCTAACAGGGACGTTATTGGAAGTGCTACTTTGTATGTTCTTCGGATAGTTAACACAAAACTAGGAGAATATATTACATTATTAATTTTTTAGTGAAATGACTCGCAGCAATTTTGCAGCCCACATATTTGGTGGAAATTTACAATTTTATATTATGTATGTTTATAGAAGGTAATCACAGAACTATTGAGCCTTTATATCATTTGGTTGTTTTACTAATGAATAATTAGTAAAACATTTGTCCGATCTTCTGCTAACAAATATGGTAGTCCATAAATGACCAAAAATAATTCATAATTAAGAATCTTTATTACGACATTCTATTATCAGATTAAACTCTTCGATTTTCCTCCACCAGTTTTGCGCCATACAGAAGCGGCATGCGTGGAACACAAATCACAGCTAAATTAATGCCAATTAATATCCTTCTCTCTTAGAATATTTTTGTAGCTAGCATTCCTAAATTCCATTTACAACATTGAAATATACTGATAAATGTCTGGCGTGCTTAATTGTAAATTAAAAGAGAAAAATTGAGGTATACAAACACCATGATTAAGTCCATAAATTATGAAAACTAACTGAAAAATGTCGGTGAATTTTTAAAATCTGCGTAGTTTTGATTCGATAAAGAATCTTAAAATTAGTCTTGTCGAAAATTTATCAATATTATTAATGGTAACGTTCACAACAGAGAGAGAGAGAGAGAGAGAGAGAGAGAGAGAGAGAGAACTGTTCGTCTCTATATATCTTTTTGCTTCGTGTAGTTTCGGCAAGGATATTTATTGGTGATTTAGATCTAGCCCAGCTTAGCACAATCAGATGTTTAAATCGTTTTATGACCTGCTTGCAATTGATCGTAAATAACTTTGCTGGGTCCGACACCCTTGCTCGATTCTTATCCGATTTCTAGACCGGACTGTCTCCATGTGCGATCTCATCGACGATTACCATAGAAAATGGGGCTGAGTTTATGTGCAACAGAGTTGTATATTGTGACACATTATCCGTGTGTATTCCGACATAACACTTCTGATATTCAGAAATTCGCACTTTTTGGGCCACCCTACGTGAACTGACTGCATTGTACAGCTCCCTGTATACCAGCAGCATCTTGGAAACCAAGCAGTCATTTTGGGGTGCTGACGTGTTTGGAGACGATTGTCGAGTGACAGCACAGCGATATGCACGCTGCTCCAGATGGCACCTGGAGGGTTCCCAGTCGCTGCTAAGTTGGCAACGGCTTATAACGAGAGTGAAGGGCTGAAGAACGAGGCATTGCAATATTAATGCGAGTAGATATAAGAAGTTCAGAAGGAAGTAATACTTGAGATGGGAAAAGTTACTCCTTTTGCTATTTTCTTTCCTTCTATTCGCTGAAATGGCATTGGGAATTAACCTTCTTTTACGAGTGGCTCCACCCGACGAGTCACAACAATCATGCCGGGGTGAGGGTGAACACAAAGGTCTCCAATAACCTGGCTGTAATATAACCTTGTTTTTATGACGCACAAACATAACAGGTTTGATGGCTTTCACTGACATGATGGCGCTTTGTAGCCAGGATATGTAAGGCAATTTATGGCAAACTAATACAGATTCCGACCAAGAAGTGTTGTGCAAAAAAGCAGAAATTGACTTGCTTCAACTACGAAGATTAACTGGGGAAGGAAGGGATGTTTCTTTTAACAACTTGCTTTATGGCGACGATGAGATAGGAAAGGCCTAGGAGTGGGAAGGAATTGGCCGTGGCCTTAATTAAGGTACAGCCCAGCATTTTCCTGGTGTGAAAATGGGAAACCACAGAAAACCATCTTCAGGGCTGTCGCACGGGAAATAATGAACGTACAGCATAGTTTGTCACTGCTTACATGTTAAATTAATAATAATAATAATAATAATAATAATAATAATAATAAATTTATCCTCACCCCAACGAAATGTGACGTCCATTAACCCCCGTAAAGGTTACCAATAGCCATACAGAAAAATTTAAAAAATATTCTAAGCAAACCAACCTCCTCTATCTGTCTCACATGACTTCACCACCAAAAACTGGTTTATACGCACAGCGCCATCCATAGAGTTCATTCCAAATTTAGCCTGTATCTCCTTATTCCGAGCATCCTCCTGCCACCTGTTCGAACCACGAATTATTCTCGCTACCTTTACGCCATTTTGCAATAACAACAACAATAATAATAATAATAATAATAATAATAAATTTATCCTCACCCCAACGAAATGTGACGTCCATTAACCCCCGTAAAGGTTACCAATAGCCATACAGAAAAATTTAAAAAATATTCTAAGCAAACCAACCTCCTCTATCCGTCTCACATGACTTCACCACCAAAAACTGGTTTATACGCACAGCGCCATCCATAGAGTTCATTCCAAATTTAGCCTGTATCTCCTTATTCCGAGCATCCTCCTGCCACCTGTTCGAACCACGAATTATTCTCGCTACCTTTACGCCATTTTGCAATAATAATAATAATAATAATAATAATAATAATAATAAAAACATTCATCCTCTTCCCAACAAAATACGACGTTTTTATCCTCCGTAAAAGAAGGTGCAGGATCAAAGTTTGTTAATACCGTACACATGTCACTATTTTTATGCTTATTTCAAACATTCAATTAAAGGATTCAGTTATTTCACTTACATAACTGTGCGGTAACTACGTAATAATTCATGTGAATCATGTATTGGCTACGTTCTCAACCGGTTAAACAAACCGAAACTAGGAGCAGCATTAAGTGCTTTTTAAAAGACACAGTACCGCAATCACTCGCCAGGTTTCAGTGAGCTTTACATTTCCTCCTCGAATTTCAATTACGTATGCAGCAGAGTTGAATCTTCAATGTTATGAACCTTCCTACTGAAATGGTTCCCTCCCTACCTAACCTTATCTTTCCAGTAAATCTACACTTCTGCTTTTATAAAACACCACGACAGAAGTGGGTTGTAGATGGTATCATGAAAGTTAATGTCAGAAGACTCTGTCTCTATCCTCGTCGTTCCGTATCTTAAGTGAGTCTACTGCCTCTTATCTGAGAGAATAAAAGGGGATTCACATGCAGGCAAATAAAGCTATTCCGGCTGGAACTGGCTGGCTGGACATGTAGAAGTCGTAACACCTCCACCTGTCCTGATTTAGTCGATATCTGGGCCATGGTAGTAGAGAACAGTCTTCAAGTCACGATTTCCATCACACGGGCTTACTTTGGAGACCGGAGGAGTTCGGTTTAAATCTCAGCCTTCAATATCGGCAAGTACCTGCTCCAGGTGCCGCGTCTGTCGTCCTATCAGGCAACTTAGATTACCTTACCTCGTAGATCAATATTTAGAGTACTAATATTGAACATGAAAATGAAGCATAATGTATAAGCGACAGTACGATCAGGAAAGGGTAAATGAAAGCGGTCTTTCTTTCTTTCTTTCTTTCTTTCGTTCCTTCTTTCTTTCTTTCTTTCTTTCTTTCTTTCTCTGCTATATTTTATGGTCCAGATTGGGAGTTCTCAACTTTTCGAATGACGTTCCACTACTATTAACATAGCCGTCTACCACTAGTGTTCTTTCTTTCCGGATTGCAGCCCTGTGCACAGGAATGTACTCATTATTGCGTGCTTGTGTGGTGGTTTGCAGTGCAATGTACTGTATGCGCGTGAAGGTGTGTATTAGGACGAACACGAACACTCAGCTCCCAAACTAGAGGAATAAACCAGACGCGGCTAAAACTCGGCCCGTCCATCAATCGAACTCAGGACACTGTGAACCCAATTCGTCCGGTACTGTTCTAATTTATTTCGGTAATATAATGCAAGACACCTTTATAAACATGGCATACTTTCAGAATTTGCAGCAGATGACCGGGAGGATTATTATGGAACACACAGCACTAATGTAAGAGTATACAATAATATAATTCCGTGAGGCTATTTCTAGCCGAGTGCAGCTCTTGTAAGGCAGACCCTCCGATGAGGGTGGGCGGTATGTAGGTAACTGGAGGATAGTGTTATGTGTGGTGTGTGAGTTGCAGGGATGTTGGGGACAGCACAAACACCCAGCCCCCGGGCCATTGGAATTAACCAATGAAGGTTAAAATTCCCGACCCGGCCGGGAATCGAACGCGGGATCCTCTGAACCGAAGGCCAGTACGCTGACCATTCAGCCAACGAGTCGGACACCAAAGTCATGTTTTACCTCTCTTTGTAAACCGTTTCACTACGAAGCCTTCAATGTAACGAAATTATAAATTACAATGATAAACATGATATGTTTTTAAAATGAAGTGTTCAATTTTTGTCATCCTGTAGTTACTGTCTGAAAGGCATCTCTTCAATATATACCGTTCATATATCTTGAGGCGTTTTTTTTTTTTTACAATTTGCTTTACGTCGCACCGACACAGGTATGTCTTATGGCGACGATGGAACAGGAAAGTGCTAGGAACGTGAAGGAGGAGGCCGTGGCCTTAATTAACGTACAGTCCAAGTATTTGCCTGGTGTGAAAATGCGATATAAAAAAAAAAATCTTTAGGGCTGCCGACAATAGGGTTCAAACCCACTATCTCCCGGATGCAAGCTCACGGCTTTGCGCCCCTATCTGCACGGTCAACTCGCCCGGTCAGCAGTGTTCAATTGTTGACATTCTAGGATGATATTGTTATGCCAATCATCGCTTTGGATGTACGGTACTTGGAGCGTTACCTGAACAGCGGAAATCCTTCTGCATTAAGAGAGTGGTTGGTCGGAAGTGTGGGGAGCCACGATAGACGGATGTTCATAAGTAGGTTATTAAATTTCATCTCATTTATACATTTATCTTTTCATTCCTTCATTTCCGTGCCCGAAATTAACCTGGTACTCATTTTTGGTGTAAGCTGAGTGAACGTCAGGTTCATGTGCACCTCCAGAAATGGACACGTTAGCTAAATTTTTCGACTTCCTGACTGGGAATCTCACCGGCATCCTTCCTAGTGAACTTTAGCACCTCAGCGAGGAAAAATATAATTTAATTTTTTCCCATGCATTTTTAACCTACGAAGAATTATACAGGATATAATTGCGATTATTACATTTCATAAACGTTCAGTTATCTTCGCAAATATCAGTTCTATCTAATTAATACCTGTACATAACAGAAGTTGGAGAAAATGCAATTGCCAATATTTTACTGTATGTTTACTGTATTAGCTTTGATAGCGGAGATATTAAGGGAGGTACTTATATTTTAATTGCAAAGACCATCAACGGCGAGCTTCTCTTGATAGAAATGTCAATAACCCGTCTGCGAGGGCTAGTGAGCTAGAATGGCTAGAGTGATAAGACATCCGGATATTCCCTACATTTCGGCCCTGTGTCTAGGAGTCTAGAAAAAGCTTCAAAATGTCCTACATTTCAATGTTCCTTACTTTGGTATTTTTAAAAATAAAATAAAATAAAACCTTTATAATGTATTTAGAAATTTGAAATTGCAAATTTGACATGCGAGGGGAAAAGGGTAATTCTTTTCAGAAGTACGGTATGAAAAATTTTGAGCAGTATTCTTAATTCCCAAGGATTGCAGACTATTCATTTTTCAGCACCAGGCCTTAATGCTAATGAAGGGAGGTTGTTTTCTTTAATGTCTGGCCATAAAATGGATACTTATAAAAACATTTTAAAAATGAACTAAGTTACTGAAAGTTTTTAATTTTGGACGTACATTTTAAAACATTTTCAATGCCTGTCTGCTAGTTGCTTTACGTCGCCATTTTGAATGCACGGAAATGTTTAATTGAATAATAGTGATTTACTGGCAAACATCTCATCAGTAAACAAGTATTTAATATTATGTGTTTCTTTTTAAAATCTACCGTAGACCAAATGAGCAACTCATTTAATGACGATAGGTAGTGTTCGAAGCAAAACTGTGTTGCTCGACAAAGTCTCTTACCTTTTGGTGAAATGTCTTACATTCAGGACTCAGTGTCATCCACTTGAGAAATGGAGTCACCCTATGTATGACGTAAGTATGTTGATGTACGACGTTAGACTGGGATAATAAGGTCATTCTACGGATGCATATACTTCTGAAGAATAATAATAATTATTATATCAGACTTCATAATCAAAGGAAACTTTAAAATGGTTAAGCAATTTCAGACAGCAATATCAGTACAGAAGATACTTTTCGGGCTTGTAGGCAATCGTCGAATTGGGTTGGTAGCTCCTAACGTTTCACCGGAAGCTGTGCCTGACATCTTCAAGATTTAACTCTCTCAGAACATCAGTAGTGGACCACGTCGTATAAGCCCGCATTTATTTACGTTAGAAGAGCCGAGAGTAAGGTTTAACAAATAAGTTTCTAAACGACTTTTGAGCAACACTTCCGTTCATGTAACGTACAATATTTTATTGTTATTGAATTTCTTTATGTTTATTTAAATAACTTTGAGATGAATACATTATGTTCAGTGCTAGGCGCACCATTCAAACAGTCGACGTCATCCATGAAACAATCGATATCGTTCAGGAATCAGCTCATAGATGTATTGATCTGCTCACAGTGTATAACTGACTGGTAAGCATCTACGTAACTTCAGTGCTGAAAGAGGTTTCTCATGGTACGGTTTTATGCTGACAGAAGTTGAGTGCGGTAAGTAACTACAGTATCAAACTTCCACTTGCGGATGGAAGTGTGGATGCGTATTAGAATCTCTCTTAATACAGGGCATGAGTTAGAGGGCTTTTCAAGAGAAGAGTAATATAATTTCCGGTGACTACCAAAGCTTGATTTACCGGATGTAAAAACTAAAACGAAACGTTATGTTCGACACTTTAATAGAGAGCAGTATGGAAAAATAGCCTGTTTATGTGGTTGTCAAAAAACATCAAAACTCTACTGTTGGCCTTGCGTTCTATTTCAAATGAAAAGGGGGTGTGGAATAGTGCAGACTTCGATGACATGAATAACTTGCTTAAAGCATCCCAGCGTTATCAGCAATCACAAACACATATCCGAGCTGAAATGCTGTTAACAACTTTCGGAACGACCAGAATAGATTTGCAACTCGATCAGCAGCGTAAACTAGAGACAATAAAACATAACGAGTTGGTAAAACAGAATAGAAATGTGATCCATCGACTGATTGACTTTGTAATGTATCTTGCAAGATAAGAACTTCCTTTCAGAGCGCATGCAGAAGATAAAAGTTCCTTAAATCGTGGAAATTACATAGAACTCATAACGCTGCTGAGCAAGTATGATGACACACTGGCAAATCGTTTGCAGAAAGCAACGGTGTTCACAGGTCTTTCACATCAAATACAAAATGATTTAACATACGGAGTAGCCAGTGTGTTATTGACCGAAATAAAGAAATACATATCACAGTTACCATTATTACTGATGAAACTACTGATATTTCTGCCCATTCCCAACTTTCAACTGTTGTTAGGTACACGTCCACTGATGGAGAAGTACAGGAGCAATTTCTTGGATTTACCGACGTAAGCGCCGATCGCAGTGCTCCTGCTCTTGCAGATCACGTGTTCCACATTATGGACGACTTCAACTGTGGTTCTAAACTAGTCGCTCAATGTTACGATGGAGCCACAGTGATGTCAGGAGATCTCAGTGGTGTACAGAAAACAGTGAAAGACAAATATCCCGACGCTATATTCATACATTGTTTGCTCACAGACTGAACCTTGTCCTTACACACACAACTTATAATATAAAGAATGTAAAATATTCATGACTCTGAGTAGCTTGGCCTCTTTCTTTTCCAATTCGACGAAGAGAACTGCTGCATTAGACAAAGAAGTCAAGAGACTATTTCCTAAAGTGTGTCCAACACGATGGAATTACAACGGAAGACTTGCTGAAACAGTTCGTGAACAAAAAGAATTAGTTCAGTTGCTCGAGAATATCCTTGATAATCCAGAGCAATGGGACAGTCAAAAGTATCACGAAGCTCGAGACTTTAACAGTTTTCTCTCAGAATTCCAGCTCAATTTCATTTTATTTTTCAGTGAGATATTTTGCTTAACCGATTCTCTCTTTGAAATTCTTCAAACGAAAGCACTGGATGTAAAGCTCTGTATTGCCAAAGTAGAGGAAACAAAAAGTATAATTCAAGGAAAAAGAAATGAATTTGGAAGAGTATGGAACAAATGTCAAGAGAACTACGAGCTGCCAAAGAAGAGGCTAGGTCAAAATGAAACCTGCGACATAAATTCACACTACCGTCGCATATATTTCGAGATATATGACAATATACATACCGAAATAGAAGTTCGGTTTCCAGCAATCGAGAAATTAACATTTTTACAGTTAGTTTATCAAAATAACAACAAGAAAAGTTTCCTTGAAGCAGCATTCTGTTCTTTGAAACAAAGTTACGGTCAGAATTTTGACTTCTCCCGTTTCAGAAGCGAGCTCAGCGTTGTTTATTCCTGCGATGAGTCTTACGATGAGAGTTCTAAAACTTTTGTTGAAGTAGTGGATTGTCACCTTCTGCCTTTTCTGAACGGTTTAAGTTATGTGCGTTGATTTCAACTATTCCAGTGTCCAGTGCTAGTGCCGAACGATCATTTTCGGCACTTAGGATAATACACACCTACTGAAGAAACACACAGGGACAACAGAGACTCTCGAACTTGTCTCCACTGTCGACTGAAAGACGTTACTAAAATTGCAGTAATCAAAGAAAGAAGAAGAATTCTACAGCCTTGTCACAGAAGAATTCGTCAAGAAGGAAAGGCGAATGGAATTAACATTCAAATAGCACAAGAGTTATTATATTTATTTTACTGTATGTATATATATCTTCTTAGCTTATGATATGTGCTTCCCTTACTGTAAAAGTTACGCGCCGCCACTGCCTTCAACACTTGCACTGTCCTTTCAAATTGGTCGGTCGGTATGAAGTGTGTCCGTATCGACCTGACCTCCTCTGTCAAGTAATATGTGACCCCGGCCCCAGCTACTAGTGGATATAAACAATTGGGTGGAGGAGTCGTAAAAACAAGGGCGTCTGCGATCTTCAAAACAGACCGGCCATTTCTAGTCGGCTTGAGGGAGTGGGAGGGGAAATCTTCACTTCATCAGGCCATAGCGCACATAAAATGAAGGAGGAGATAGTGTGCAGTTTGCCAGGACGATAAGCAGGAATAAAACCGGCACTGGCTGTCTCAAACAACAAACAAGTAAATTGATCTTCTAAATCATATCAGATGACGACAAAAGTATTTTTATACGTTTGGCATGGTTTCCAACGGTAGATAGTATCTGAAATCTTGTATAATGGCGGCATCTATCCAAGTACTGAAATCGTACATTTCGAGGGCTAGGACTAGACAATCATTATCATATAACAGCATTTGTGATAATCAGCTGTAGAAGGAAACAGTGTGGTGTACAGGTGCCATTTTTGACTCCTGCACTCGAAATCCGTGTTCGAATATACTCCTTCCGGGCCTTTTTCCGAATATCTTGAGGTTGGCAAACTTTCTTCAGCTTATCTCCCCTGCGAACTATGTGACCTACCCGCGGTGGGAAGTCTTGTGTGTCCCAGTGAAGCAGATAGCCGAGTCGCAGGTTCAACCATATTGGATGGGTCTCTGTCGAGAGACTAGACTAACGAATGGTTGATCGAAAGCGGGGTAGAAGCCTGGATAAATAATACTTAATATGGCCTAGCTGTGTTGATACTTCTACACGGCTTAAAGCAACGGGAAACTACAGCCGTAACTAACTCCCGAGATCGAGCAGATCTCTCTTTATTAATAATGTACAGATGATGGCTTCCTCCCGGGTTAAATAGTCCCCCATTCGGATCTCCGGTGGGGACTACAAGAGAGGGGCAATCATCAGGAAGATGGATACCAACATTCTGCGAGTCGGAGCGTCGGATGTTAGAAGTCTGAATTGTTGTGGTAAGTTAGAGAATCTGAAAAGGGTAATGGATAGACTAAAGTGAGATGTAGTTGGTATAAGTGAAGTACATTGGCAGGAAAAGCAGGATATTTGGTCAGGCAACTACAGAAATTATCAACACAAAATCAAGCAGGGGAAATGTAGGAATTGGTTTAATAATGAATATGAAAATAGGGCAGCGGATAAGCAAGTACGACCAGCATAGTGAAATAATTATTGTCGTCAAGATACACACCAAGTCAATGCCCACCACAATAGTGCAGGTTTATATACCTACTAGTGCTGCTGATGATGAAGAAACCGAAATAATGTAGGAAATGATAGAATATTTAATACAATTAAGGTAACGACAATCTAATTGTGAAGTGAGACTGGAATGCAATGGTAGGACAAGGAGGAGAAGGTAATACAGTGGGGAGAATTCGGATTGGGACAAATGAATGAAAGAGGAAGTCGGCTGGTTGAATTCTGCACTGACCGTCATTTAGTCCTTGCTAATACTTGGTTCAAACACCACAAACGACGTGGACGAGACCTAGAGGCACAGGAAGGTATCAAATATGATTATTATTACGCGGAGATTCCGAAACTACGTGTTGGATTGCAAGACTTTCCCAGGAGCAGGTGTGGACTCTGACCACAACTTGTCGGTCATGCAATGCCATATGAAGTTGAAGAAATTCAAGAAAGGATGGGATGCAAGGAGATGGAATCCAGACAAGTTGAAAGAAAAGCGTGTGAGGGATTGTTTCAAGGAACATGTTGCATAAGGACTAAATGAAAAGCCTGAAATAAAAATATTATAGGAAGAATAGACAGTCGTGAAGAATGATGTCAGTAGGCCTGCTTTAGAAAGGTTGGGAAGAAAGAAAAGATCAAGTAAGAATCAATAGATAACTCAGGAGATACTAGACCTGCAAGATGAACGACGAAAGTACAAGAATGCCACAAAATGAGGTGGGCTGAAAAGAATGCAGGCGATTAAAGAATGAAGAGGGTAGAAAGTGCAGGACAGCTAAGGAAGTATGGCTGGGAGAGAAGTGCAAGGATGTTGAAGGTTGTATGGTCCTGGGAAAGGTAGATGCTGCATACAGGAAAATCAAGGAAACCTCAGGAGAAAGGAAAACTAGGTTATGAATATTAAGAGATCGGATGGAAAACCAATTCTAATGAAAGAAGACAAGGCAGAAAGATGGCAAGAGCATATCCAACAGTTGTATCAAGATACAGAAGTAGATGATAGGGATCTGGAACAAGAAGAGGCTGCTGATGCTGATGAAATGGGAGATCCAGTTTTGAGGTCAGAATTCGACAGAGCTTTGAGAGACCTAAGTAGGAAAAAGACACCTGAAATTGATGACATTTCCTCAGAATTACTGACTGACTTAGGAGAAGACAGCATGGCGAGGTTATTCCATTTAGTATGCCCCAAGAAAGCCGCTGCTGATAAGTGTGAAAACTGCCGCACCATTAGTTTAATATATCTCACTAGCTGATGTACCCGTGCTTCGCTACGGGATTCTCAGAAAGACTAATAATAATAATAATAATAATAATAATAATAATAATAATAATAATAATAATAATAATGTTATTTGTTTTACGTCCCACTAACTACTCTTAAGGTTTTCGGAGACGCCGAGGTGCCGGAATTTAGTCCCGCAGGAGTTCTTTTACGTGCCAGTAAATCTACCGACACGAGGCTGACGTATTTGAGCACCTTCAAATACCACCGCCTGAGCCAGGATCGAACCTGCCAAGTTGGGGTCAGAAGGCCAGCGCCTTAACCGTCTGAGCCACTCAGCCCGGCTCAGAAAGACTGACTTTGTGGTTTTCCTAACTGAAATCAACATAGTTCATTACAAAAACGTACGAATGTAGCGATTAAAAGCAATGCTGTCATATAAAATACTCGATCAAATGGAAAGCCACACGTTTTATCACGGTGCTGCGGTTAGATTGCGGTGCCAATCTAATAGTACAAAGATCTAGAGCTGGGATGACCAGGCCGCAGATTGCCATGAACACTCATCTGCCATTATTCCGCTAAATATGCACACTGTTCATTCCAATCAGTGCCTCAGAGTAGGGATTGAATAGCCCGAATGCTATGATGATCCAGTGTGTTACGTACCAGTAGTATCAGAAAATTTATAAACCAGGGGAATGGCATGCTAAAGAAGAAAGTTATCTAACTCCCCAGCTACTTCCCATCAATATTCAGGCAGGCTGTTACACTCTGTACGACTGGGCGAGTTGACCGTGTGGTTAGCGGTGCGCAGCTGTGAGCTTGCATCCGAGGGATAGTGGATTTGAACCCCATTGTCGGCAGCGCTGAAGATGGTATTCCGTGGTTTCCCACTTTCACACCAGCCAAATGCTGGGCCTGTACCTTAATTAAGGCCTAAGACACTCCCAGCCCTTTCCTATCCCATCGTCGCCATAAAACCTATCTATGTCGGTGCGACGTAAATCAAATAAAAATACTCTGTACGCAGCAGTAATCCCATCTACCGGAGATGAAGGGCAACAGAAGACACAAAGCACATCACGACAAACAATGGTCAATGTAACGTTATTGTTGATCAATGTTATGAGCTTTCTATATTGTAGGCCTACACATTTAGTTTTCTTTCGACTCTATGATTTGTAAAATATTTTATACCGTAAACTGTAGTTTCTTATTCTCCGACTTTACATACAGATTTTCATTAAATACTATTTACCCATTTTCTCGTTACTCGGCGCTGATATGGACTTAGTAACAAAAATCCAAATTCATGAACTTTGTGATCATAGCCAGTACGGTAACAATGTATAGGACATGAATAATAGGAAATGTAATACTATATAACCTTAGTTATGTAGCATTCATCAATTACACCTCTAATAAGAAATATTTGAGAATTACATTTTAGGCCTTCCCCTAAACTACCATTTCACTCAGCGTGAGTAAAATGATTTATAGCCTAGATTGTAGAGGCTCATCTCGCGACTTCACATACCGATTTTCATTAAATTCTCTTCAACCGTTTTCTCGTGATGCGTGTACATACATACATACATACATACATACAGACAGACAGACAGACAGACAGACAGACAGACAGACAGACAGACAGACAGACAGACAGACAGACAGACAGACAGACAGACAGACAGACAGACATTACGGAAAAGTAAAAAGTGCATTTTCTTGTTACTATGGACATGACCGATACAGAAATACCATTATTTTCAAATTCTGAACAATGTACAGACAAAACTCTTATTTTATATATATAGATGTCTGCAAAATTTTAACGCGTTTTATTTACAGAACAATGGAAAAACAAGTTGCAACTGAGATGGGAGACGATCAACTTCAGAAGAAATGTAAGAAGACGTGAAGCAATCCTGACTTTACGTCTGATCTTAGAGGACCGAATTAAGAAGGACAAGCCCACGTACATGGCATTCGTACATCTAGAAAAGGCATTTGATAATGTTGATTGGACCAAGCTATTTGAGATTTTGAACGTGATCGGAATCAGATACCGAGATAAAAATCAGTTTGCAGTAATAAGAATCGAGAGCTCTGAAAAAGAAGCAGCAATCCAAAAAAGAGAGAGGCAAGCCTGCAGTTTGTCCCTCTTTCTTTTCAATGTTTATGTAGAACAGGCGGTACAGATAATCAAAGAGGAATTTGGAAAAGAAATCACAATCCAAGGAGAGGAAATCAAAGCCCTGAGATTTGCCGATAATATTATTTTATCTGGGACTGCAGAAGATCTGGAGAAATTGCTGAATGGTATGGACAGAATCTTGGGGAAGGACAACAAGATGAAAATAAATAAATCCAAAACAAAAGTAATGGAGTGTAGTCGAAAGAAGTCAGGTGATGCAGGAAATATTAGATTAGAAACATCGTCGCCATAAGACGTATCTGTGTCGGTGCAACGTAAAGCCACTAGCAAAAAAAAAGATTAGAAATGAAATCTTAAAGGAAGTAGATGAGTATTTTTACTTGGGTATTAAAATAATTCACGATATCTTATTCATAAGTTAGAAGTAACAGACATGAAAGTAGCGAGAATGACTGCTGGTACACACAGGTGGGAACAATGGCAGGAGGGTACTCAGAATGAGGAGATAAAGGCTAAGTTAGGAATGAACTCGATGGATGAAGCTGTATGCATAAACCGGCTTCGGTGGTGGGGTCATGTGAGGCGAATGGGGAGCATAGGTTACCTAGGAGAATAATGGACTCTGTTATGGAGGGTAAGAGAAGTAGAGCGAGACCAAGACGACGATGGTTAGACTCAGTTTCTAACAATTTAAAGATAAGAGGTATAGAACTAAATGAGGCCACAACACTAGTTGGAAATAGAGAATTGCGGCGACGTTTAGTAAATTCACAGAGGCTTGCAGACTGAACGCTGAAAGGCATAACAGTCTTAATGATAACGTATGTATGTATGTATGTATGTAAAATAACTTACGATGGCAGAAGTAATGAGGGCATAAAATGCAGACTAGCACAAGCACGGAAGGCCATATATATTTCACTTCGGACACTGATATAGGAGTTAGAAAGACATTTATGAAGACTTTCGTCCGGAGCGTGGCATTGTATGGTTGTGAAACATGGATGACAACTATCTAAGAAAGAAATAAAGAGAATAAAACCTTTTGAAATGTGGTGTTAGAGAAGTATGCTGCAGGTGAGATGGGTAGATAGATCTAATGGAAGCAAAAGAGGTCCACATATTCAACACTATGGGTAGATAGAATCACAAATGATGAGGTACTGAATCAATTTGGTGAGAGGAGATTGATTTGTCCAAATTTGACGTGAAGAAGAGATAGAATGATGCGACACATATTAAGACACGCAGTACTTTTTCAGTTGGTTTTGGAGGGAAGTGTACGAGGTAAGAACGGTGCAGGTAGACGAAGGTAAGAATAGACAAGCGGATTAGAGCAGATGTAGTAAGTAGCAGTTACATGGAAATGAAAAGACTATCACAGGATAGGGTGGCACGGAGAGCTACACAATACTAGTCTATGGAATCATGATTCTAACACACTACAAAAAACACACACTTACTTTTCCAAGTATTTCTAAGGTTGTTGGATCTGACGTGGTTAATTTTGGTTTCGAGCGAGGTTTTAAGACCGAATATCTTTCCTCACTCCACGTGATTTTTCCGATGAAAAATTCTCACCCGAAATCGACTGGAATTCGTATCTTGACCATCCAGGTGGAAATCCAGCAGACGAGGCGCTACGGTAATCCTAAATACTGGTCCGAGACAACTGAACTCAACATCCTGAGATCAAACGAGAAATTAGAGGCAGCGACTCTGCTGAAGGAAACCAACCAAAGAGAAAAGATGTCATACTGACCACATGAACTGTCATATCAGCGCCAGGCTGGGTAGCTCATATGTAGAGCACTCTCTCCGAGTCCCAAGATAGTGGGTTCGATGGCGGCACTGTTGGGTAGTATTTGAAGATGCTAGTGTTTGGCTCTGTGACCGTTCCTTCTTGACACAGGTTTCACTTACTTCAACTAGGGGTCAATAGAGTAGCATCTCACTGGACTGCCAAGCTCTGTTAGGAATTTGAGGTTGGTTGGACGGACTGGAAAGAAGTGTACAGTAGGCCTACTTAACGAAAGTTTAAGACCAGCATGAGAATCAGTTAATCAACTGCAGGTCCTACATTTATGGTACGAATTGGTCTTCAAATAATTTTTACCTTATTCGTGTTTATATACAAATTATGAAAAACAACCGCTGAAACATCGAATGCAGTTTATAACTAGTTTTTGAAGCATTTTGAGAACATATAAAAGTACCCCACTTTTGGGTGTAAATACCACCTTGTTCACTAACCCACAGCAGGTATTATGGCTATTTCGTTTTTATCTAAATGCCTTTCCAATAGAGTATGAAAACCTACAACCTGTTTTCCAGTCAATGACCGAGTCAGGGATGGGATGAATGAAGCCCCCAATTTGCGGCGATATCCAATGGAGTATATTTCCGTAAAATCTAGAAGATGAAAGAATTACAGGGTCCTTTTTTGTTCTCTTTTTTTTTTTTTTTTCAATTCCCAGTTCCAACGGTGACTATAACCTCAAAGATAACATGTATCGAACCCTGCGATCTGTTGAGCGAAGTCTGTACTAAATGAGGAGTGCAAGTGCAAGTGACGGTAGATCATTCCAAAGATTTTTTCAACGATTTCTAAATACGGTGTTAGATTTATTATTTAAATGCAGCCGGGCTGAGTGGCTCAGACGGTTTAGGCGCTGGCCTTCCGATCCCAACTTGGCAGATTCGATCCTGGCTCAGTCGGGTGGTATTTGAAGGTGCTCAAATAAGTCAGCCTCGTGTCGATAGATTTACTGGCACGTAAAAGAACTCCTGCGGGACAAAATTCCGACACCTCGGCGTCTCCGAAAAAGTAGTTAGTGGGATATAAAGCCAACATTATTATTATTATTATTATTATTATTATTATTATTATTATTATTATTATTATTATTATTTAAATGCAAAATTATAAAAAGAACAACCCCAGGAAAAACGACCCTATGATACTTTCATCTTTCGACTCTTATGCCAATACAGTGTTATCTACAAAAAAAAAAAGTAGTTTAGTAAACAGGATAGTCTTAACATCCAAAATTTGGGTATTTTAATAGGTTCTCAAAATGCTTGGAAAATTATAACAAATTTCATTCGATATTTCAACGCTTGTTTTTCATAACATATGTATCAACACGAATAAGTCACTAATATTTTGGAGACCAATTCGTACAATAAATGTAGGACCAGGAGTTCATTAACTGTTTTTCGCTGGTGGTCTTCAACGGTTGTTTAAACTTTTGTTAGGTACTGTATACAGCCCGAACAGGTTTCGTGCGATTTTCTATTTCAAACGCACATCACTGTCCGGATGGTACCAAATAAAAGGGCAGTGCTATTTCCTTCCCAGCCGTAACCTCAGTTAATCTGATATATAAAATAGGTCTAAGTGCTTTACATTGTATAAATAATAATAATAATAATAATAATAATAATAATAATAATAATAATAATAATAATAATAATAATAATAATAATAATAATAACTGAACAACAACAACTAAGAGATTGAATCTATCTCAAGAAAATCCGAGAGTCTTATGAAAGCTAGCGATCACCCTCTCGCGAAAACACATGAACAAAGACTGAATCATCTACAATCTCCACATCACTTCAGTCTTCGCTCAAGAAAGATAGCCGTCTGTCGGTTGGTCAAGGTCCAATAAGGCAGCTTTCACGGTTTATGTTTCGTCAAGGCAGGAGGAAATGTTTTATAGACGGTTAGTAGATAACGAGCGACCTCCTCTTGATTTCAGAAAAATGACAGCGCTGGAAGGAAACGTGAATGGTTTGTGTGTTACAGGGGTGCGGGGTGGGTGGAGAGCGAAACGTGATTTGACACATGGGCCTCCCAGAGTGTCGCCAGGTTCCAATCATCGTTATCGTGGTAGATTGCGCTCTAACGGCAGGTCAGCGCAAGCTGACACACTCTAATGTCAGCCCCCCCAGACCTGCTTTGATTCTCCAATGTCTTCAGCTCGTCATTTGTGGTCGTTGTATGCCTACAAGGTAAACAATAATCCACAAATCAAAACTGCATGGCATGGAAAACATTGTTGAAGACATTCTGCGTCATCGCCTGTACTTTTCATGATTGTGTTGCGATCTCAATTTTTTAGGTTTGTTTTTCTATTGAATTGCTATTTATTTATAAATGTTCTTTTTAGAATATTAAGGTGGCATGCTGTTTGTTCGTCAGTCTTTCTAGGTTTCGTAATTGCTAATTACGATTTGATATGCTATATTTTTATCATCACTGTACTATAAAATCATATAGAGCCTATATTATTATTCTGAATTCAGGATGATGTTTTTGTTGAAACATGTTCGTTTTATTTTTGAAAAAAATAGCCTCCGTGGCCCAGGCGGCAGCGTACCTGTTTCTCACCGCTGGGTTCCGTGGTTCAAATCCCGGTCTCTCCATGTGAGATTTGTGCTGGACAAAGCTGAGGTGGAACACGTTTTTCTTCGGGTACTCCGGTTTTTCCTGTCATTTTTCATTCCAGCAACACTCTCCAATATCATTAATCATTGCCCCAGAGGAACGCGACAGGCTTCGGCAGCCGGCACAATTCCTATCCTCGCCGCTAGATGGGGGCTACATTCATTCCATCCTGACCCGGTTGAATGACTGGAAACAGCTTGTGGATCTTCATTTCTGAAAAAGTTGTTAATAGAATGAACATTATTTTTCACCATCTACCGTTTCTTAAATCGTGAGTATACAAATACAGCCTATGTTTAGAAACAAAATGTGTATGTTTAGTCCTCAGCTCTAAGGCTGGTTGGATCCTCAACAGCTCCACCATTAGCTGTTATAGATGGACTCGGCATCGCAGAAGAGGCACACTAGGGAAATGAAGAGTGAGGTATTTTCCCGTTGTAGGCATCACGGAATTCATACATTAAATTTAACGCTTTGTTTAACTATATATCTCATTTGAGTGCAGTTAGTCGAAGAGTTTCTGGAATGGTTTAATTCGAGTCAGAATAAAGAAGTTCAAGGGAATCGCCATTGTTTTCTTCTGCTATAAGCATTACACTACTGTCGATAAGTTTTTCCTCCCAAAATGGGCGTTTGACCCCCTTGTGCGCCGGAGTCCATAGATATACTAATTGTTAGGTGCGCGACAGGGAGATCTTAGTACTTCAAGTTGGTATCACTCTTAGTATCACCGATGATGTTAAACCGAAGTTAGACTATTGCTACTAGGTACACTGGTCCTTCCTCCTTAAAATGAAATATTGAACACTGTCGTCGTACGTCTTACTTAGAAATTGTTTCGATTTAAAAACATGTATTTGTAACGCTCACTAGCCCAATCACGGTTTCGAAAGTATAGACGCATTCTACGTCAAAAATTTAATATAAAAACTTCACAACTGACTACTAACCTTTTAAAAATCAGAAAGTTATTTCGTGAATGGAATTTCATGTATGTTAAGCTTAAAATGTTGTTTCAGTAGCGTTTGTAGTCGCTTAAGCTAGAAAACTTTCAATGTGGCTAAAGCTATCCAAAGGTATTCGGCTCATTGACTGAATGGTCTTCTGTTCAGAGGGCCCCGGATTCGATTCTCGGTCGGTTCAGGGACTTTAACTGTACATGGTTCATTCCTCAGGCTTGGCAACTGGGTATTTGTGTAATACACATAAAACACATCACACTGCCAATCACCACAGAATAATAAATCCACAATAAACTGGAGTAAGGAAGAGCATCTGGCTGTAAAACTAGGCTCAATCCATTTGTACGTAATACCGACCTCAATAAATTGGGAAAAGGCCAATAATAAGAAGTAGTAGTTATCAAAAAGCACATCTCCTCCCGACTTAACCAATCCATAATGATGATGTTCCATGCCCCGTGAAACTTTCTCTTTTCTCATCACTCTTGTAAATCGAAGACTAGCTATTCGGAAAGGAGCGTCGGAGTTTGTAGCTCTAGTCTTCCATGAATGCAGAATCGCTGCGCTTGGATGGTTTGTGAAAAGAAATCAGCCCCTCTTATATTTGGACCTGCTTGCAAATAAACGAAAGTGAATTTCAGTTGTGTGTTAATTTGACATTACCGCTTCTACGAAAAGGTCGATTCAAAACATTACATCGGAACATGTTGACCAGGCCGAACAGTGAAGATACAAAGATTCAGATTCCTTGAAGTTCACCATCCAGTGACGGGCACCGTTGTTATTAATAAGTGCTACCGAAAACGAATACAATCCTAGAAGCACGGAGTTTAGTACAACAGATGTTGGCAAGATACAGTGAGAGATGTTCCCACTTAATTTCATTACCACTGAAGTTCCTAGTCCTAACTTTCGAGCCACCTATATGTGTGGCAATCTCCAACCAAGTCATGGGATTTCCTGTACCTCAGGGCTTTTTTCTCTCTCTAATATTCCTGCAAATCTCACCTCTCCACAGTAACTTGCAGTTTACTTCCCAGGTAGATGCCATCTCTGTAAGGTGTACAATGAAAGCTAAGTGAAAATTAACAGACTCATTTCACGAAGTATTGTAGAAATATCGTCCTAGCTTCGAATAAATTCCTCTAGAACATGACGAAATAAGAAGTACATGTCTCGTTCTGAACATGCTCTCATGGCCTCCGAAATACTAGCATATTTCGCTTAACCATAAAAAGGACTCCTTACATTGAAAACCCCACTATCTGAATATTCACCCAGTTTGAAGAATAAATTCAACATGACAATATTGCTTGACACCACTAGTTCCTGTCTTCTGATGAATGCTCTCAGCCCATGATGTCTAGCTCGTATCATATGTTTTCTAAGAATTTTTTGGTTCCTAACCGCTTCAGTTCCCATGTCCCTCTTGATCCATATTTTTTCACTCTGTATGTTACCCGCATTGCCGACCACAATATCAGCCATCAACGTAGAAAATAGTTGTACATTGATAGGCCTGTTGCCTCTAATTCTTCCCACTCTCTGCACATCATCTATGTCCACTTCACTAAAATTGATTAGAATTAGATACACTACTTTATAAATTGTAAGCAGTTTATCCTCCCTCTTCTCCTCAGGCACGCCATATATAAATAGGCATTTCTTTCTACGATTTAGAGTGTTGGCTTCCACTTCTGCTTTCAGTTTCAGCGTCTCCTCTTCTAATCGTCCTATTTTTTCTCTTAATGCTGCAACTTCTTCGGCATTTTTCCTTACTTGCGATGCTGTGTCTTCTGCTCTTTCTCGGAACCATCTCTTCATTTTTTCAAACTCCCTCGTTTGCTCTTTAATCATATTTTTGAGTTGCTCAAAGGGGCAGACTTCTACAACTACCCCTTTTACAACTTTTCTGATTGCTTCCATGTCTTCCTGGCTCATATTCCCACTGGAAGTCGGACCTGGGTTCACTTCTACCCCCCCCCCAATCCATAACATTATCATAATCACCACCGCTGATAGCATTAATTCACCTTTCGTTTCCATTTCTATTTTACACCCTTTTGTCTTCACTTCTTCTTTCTTCTTTCTTCCCTGCCATCTTCCTATGATCGCCCTGTATTGCTCCACACCAATCATTGTCCGTCAGCTCCTCACTACCTTCTTGCACTCAGCACCTACACTCCCTTCTCCCACTCCAGGGAGCCTCCGCTCAATACGTCTGCACTCGCCAATGGCTTAGGCTGAACTCCGAACATGACAATATTGCATTGTAAAACAGTGGCGTAAAATAATCTGAAATACCGATCCACGAATGCCACTAAATTGGTAAATTAATTGTTATGGTTGGTAATACAGAATATTGAACTTAAGTAACGTAAAGTTTTGATCAAGAAAGTTACTTTCTGTTACTGCAGCATGACTTTCGAGTTGAAAGAGATGGGTCATATTGTTCAGTGATACACAATGGAGGGAGGGTGGCTGCCTGTTGTAGGCGCAGAGGCACCCTTGGCTCTTCCATGAAGGCGTGGATTCGATTTTCTGTCAGAAAGGTGAGGAATTTAAGGCCGGAAATGGCACGTCTGAGGAAGCGCATGACCACATACGTATTCCACGAGATTCTCCAAAAAATTATGAGAAAGGTGAATCGTAGTGTCTAGTCCCATGCCAGTATGGATATACTGGTATTAATAATTACAGCTACACACTTTCCGGGTCTCAAAACAGTACAGGTTAAGAGACAATTTTCTTCACGTACAAGTACAGTGGCCGGTAATCAAAGTAATTAGAAGTATGTATGAATGCCAACGGCCTTTTATGTTTTTATGTGTAACTGACAATTTTATTTATACATAGTTCATAGGCCTACCGATATATCACATCTTAGATTTTCTCCACAGTGAGCGTCATGAAATACACGCTCAAAGGCTTATCAAAATTAGCGTCCGTTAGTATTAGAGTTCGAAGTTCATTTTTTTATTACAAGTTCTGAAGAAGGTAAAATCCATTCTAATTAATACGAGGGTTGGGACATGAGTCATGGCAGATCCTTTTCCCTCGCATTTGCACGATGCTGGAAAGCATGCCACTCACAGTACCCGGCCACAGCCCGAGATGACGGTGCGTTGGACAGGTATCACGCTCAAGGCGATGGGACTGCAGTAGTGAATCAGGCATCATGCAGAAGGGATTTGACGAGGCAAGAACAGCGTGCATATATCGTCATAGAGAGCTTGTGGGAGCTGTGGGGAATAATACCCTTCCGTACCGAACCGTTAACAGATTTGAGCACGGATGTGAAACAAACAGCGAAGTGCAGTGGTCCGGATTGCCTAATAGCGTCAAGACTGAGTGTGCATGGACGTGGACATAAGATGGTCACTACTTGAGTTACAAGCCGAAACAGGCATTGAAAAAGGAACCATCCACAGAAATTTACAGGAAGGTCATCTGCATCACGGTGTGTGCCACGTTCACTCCCTGACTAGCAAAAGCGGACACGATATGCCATATGCTCTGACCACCTCTGTACGCTACTCGCAGAAGGCCAGCAAATGCTGGAGAGAATAGTGTCCGTGCGTGAATTTTGGGTCAGGGAGTATGAACCAAAGCTCAAGCGTCAGTCTGTAGAATGGCCACATGCAAGATCACCACGAAGACAGAGGTTCCTCCGTGAGTCAATTTTTCTCCTTCCAACCAAACATTAACATTCTGTTTACCATCCAAAGTACTTTTATTGGTTTTTGTTCTGTTAACAATCCTGGTAAAACGTAGATTGTGCCTGTAAGAGGCCTGGATCTTGTAAAGTATGGAGAATAGTCTCCTAGGTAATTGCGAGGAACAAGGGTGCTCTTGTAATGTAGTATAATTTGGGAACTCAGTCTCCTAGATGAGTTATTGAATGTAGCAGTGGTTGCTCTTGTCACGGTTGTAAATTGGGAGCTTCAAGATCAGCCTGTAAAATTGTTATCTGATTATTCTAGATTGTCCTTCGAGCTCATGAGTTAAATTTGTACCTGATTTTGCTATTTGCTTGGCAAAGTATGAAGTTTTTAAAAAAGGTTAAGAAAGAAAATTTTAATATTTTAAAATCAATCTTTCCATTTTCGTATATCCACCCGTTCATGCCCGCACCTTCTTTCACCTCTGTAAACCACAATATTTCCGTAACAGTATGTTACCAAAAAATGAAATGACTTGTTGTTCAGACACACCCAGGTGACGATTTCACGTTGACTTTCCCTATACTATCTATACATATAACCATTTGCCTTATTAGTAACTGTCAAATCCATTACAGCACACAGCAGTAAATACTTATACCAGGAAGTTTCGATATAGAATTGTGTTTGTGTCTGAAGGTATTAGTCTCTAAATAATGCCCGCCAGAGAAAAATGTTGATCTGCAAGGAGCAAGCAGGAGCTCAGGCAGGTTAGCGGGGATACCCCGAGATTAAGCTAACGAGGCCCACCCCGTGCTGCAGTGACCGCAAATGTCCTGTGACAACTGGGGAATTTTTGTACGTGGGCACAAGTTTATCTCAGTGACCGCAAATGTCCGGACACCCCCTGAGCACAGTATCACGAAGAAAACCGTAAAGAAAAATGACTGACTTTTCAAAAATAAGAACTTGTATGTGTTTGAGAATGATAATAATCCTTATTAATGCATAATAAAACTGTTTTAAAAACATGAACTTTTAATATGATATTTCATAACAGTATTACAAGTGTAGATGAAAGAAGTGGCCTTGGGGATAAAAATTAGGAAGTAAATAACAGTACATCTGATACTATTTTATGGAGCCGAGGTAGTATGTACGTCTTTCTGTACCGCGAATTTTCGACAACTCGAAGTGTTTTCGGTCTCCACAAGCACTTCGAGATATCGAAATTCGACTCTATATTGAAATTCCATAGTCAGTCCTTGATATTTGTTATCCGCGTGTATGATCTGACCTCCCGTGAGGGAGTTATCTCAAACTTTGGAGGTATTTACTGCGATGGTGGTGGAGATGGGTATTTCGCATGAACAGGATTTTAAGTAAAATATTCTTTCAAGTCGCTTGTTTAGATCAGCACGGCATAACTTCATAGATAAATGTACAAAGCTAGGAAAAAACCGGTCTTACATCAGCCGACATAAGTCTGCCCTCTTTCTTCACTGCAGCCAAATTGCAGCGACGTGGTTGGGTTTTAAAAAGTATTCTCCCTCGAGTGGGTGGGGCAGGCAGAGAAGCGATCAACAAAAAATATCAAACCCTAATACTGCTGACTGGGCCAGTCAAGAAACTCATTTCCTACCCAGGAAAGGGGCTTCAGTTAATTTGTCGAGATTCACGTCACCACGGGAGCGAACTTAAACTTAATTATATGAATCTGATGAGCCAAAATGAGTCCTCCGTGACTTGCCTACAGTAAATACAACGTGTGGCTGACAGTTGTGGCGAACGAGAACGTTCATCCTCATTAAAAATGGAACGGTTTGCTATCTGTAGAGGAGTCGTTCTACACGAATATCTTTACTGTATATGAAAATGACGTCCGTTTGTATGTTTGCTATAACGGGAGAATCGAACACGTCTAGGATAGAATTATAATTGGTTGTGGGAGTAAAGTAGCCTCTTACGTGGTACCTTTTGTAATTACAGTACCATGAAGTATATCAAGTTTTTAAAACAGTGATACAACTGGAGAAAGGGGTAAAAATCTCTTACCCCCAAAATGTATTCTCAGTTATCATATTTGTTCACGCACAAACCCACATACGATTCTTACTCATATAAGTTTAGATGTCAAAAACACTTGAGTACCGGTACTCTTCGAGGCATGAAGATAATTCTTTTCTTCTTTTTTTGCTAGGGGCTTTACGTCGCACCGACACAGATAGGTGTTATGGCGACGATGGGATGGGAAAGGCCTAGGAGTTGGAAGGAAGCGACCGTGGCCTTAATTAAGGTACAGCCCCAGCATTTGCCTGGTGTGAAAATGGGAAACCACGGAAAACCATTTTCAGGGCTGCCGATGGGATTCGAACCTACTATCTCCCGGATGCAAGCTCACAGCCGCACGCCTCTACGCGCACGGCCAATTCGCCCGGTTGAAGATAATTCAATCGCTTTTATAAATGCGTTTGGATTTCAAACAACGATCATCTTCATTGTTCCATATTGAAGAACCAGCAGTTGTATTACATAATGACGGTTTCTTTACTGCTTTGTACTGAACACCAAAATCATCAGTTTTATCTTCTTTCTAGACGTTTTTTTTTTCTTTACATGGCACCGGCACAGATAGATCTTATGGCGACGATGGGACAGGAAACAGCTATTAGTGGGAAGGAAGCGGCCGTGGCCTTAATTAAGGTACAGCCCCAGCATTTGCCTGGTGTGAAAATGGGAAACCACGGAAAACCATTTTCAGGGCTGCCGACAGTGGGGTTCGACCCTACTATCTCCCGAATACTGGATACTGGCCGCACTTAAGCGACTGCAGCTATCGAGCTCGGTTTTTTAGACGCTAATCAGCAAGAATGTTAAAAGATGTTCTAAACCTGTCTGCGTGATTAATTTTTTCACTTCCTTTGTACTTTGTTTATTATACTTTTCAAAGAATGCCTCAGGAATTCGTATGTTATCCCTTTTAGACGCAAAACAGCAATTATAAGATGTTTTTAAATGTACTGTATACGAGTTTTTTATTTTTTATTCAAATGTCTTTGTACTCTTAATTTTATCTTGTACTTTTGATGTTAGCTGAAGACGGTCCATTCAAGGACCGCAACACGTCGTATTTTAAGATTAAATTGACTATTTATTATACCTAAACCGTTGTACAGTAATGAACAGGTAGACATATATTTAAACAAAATTTCCTTGTGGAAATTCTTTGATCTTAAAACCACATACTTTTAAAAAAGTGCTATTTGTTCGGGGCGTCGACCCATGTGGATCTTTTGGCCCTACTGGCACCATATTGTATGAACGTGCGTGTAGTTGTAATGTGTAGTTGGAATGGCGGTAGTGTGGAATGTTGTGTGGGAGGAAAGGAAGATCAAGGACGTCACGAACACCCAGTCCCCAGGCCAGTAATATTAATCATTACAATTTAAAACCCTGACTCGGCCGGGAATCGAACCCGGGGTCGCGGGGTGACAGGCGGACGCGTTGCCCCTACACCGCGGGACCGGACTACCTGTGTCATAACTTGAACAAGTGAGTATCCGTGTATAAGTTGTGTGAGTTGGCAGCCATATTGTTCGTGTTTCATTGGTTTTCCAATGTTCGATTGTCAATGTTTATTGCATTGAAATGTGTCGGTAATACCTGCTACTGCTTCTTCAAATGATAGCAAATTAACAAAAAATTAACGTGTTTTTACGCTACATATAATACTCATCGAAACAAGAAAAACACACTGCTGATGATAACAGATTTCGAGTTAGGATTTTGTGGTATTCAGTCGCCTTTACGTCAAGTGAGAAATGTGAACAAACGATTTGAGAATAATATGAGCATCGGCTTCATATTCTTCGGGAAAGTGACTTTCACCCTCCCCTTTGTTTTCCTTATTATTTTGAATAAACTTTATTCCTCTTTATCCATAACCGGAGGTTGCCTAGACGGACAACATTTAAAATAAAACTAGTTTAAGATATGGAAAGACATGTTTTTAAAATGATAATGCAGCTATAACCGGAAATAACAAGCTTAAAAAAGTAGGCCTATTCCTTTTTTCGGTTCTAGGACATTTCGTACCACCGGACATTTCGTACCACTTGACCGGCTGATTACCTGCGAAGTGTCAGCTAATGACTTAACAATATTTAGGAGAGGACATTCCGTACCACTTGAAAGAGTGGGAAATATTTCGAAGTAAAAACGATATCCTACTGCATGTATTCATGTGTCTATCCATTGTCCACTAATGGTGCAGAAACCTCTGCACGGTGTGACCACTAAGCCTACTGATGTTAACATTCCGTCGGGCGCAACTGATCTTATTGGCATACGTGTTAATTCTTATATCGTATTCGTCATTCGCGGGGACCTAAGTTAGCTACTTCCACCTTTCAGTAGTTTCCTGTTTCCGCGTGATCTTCAAGCACATATCGCCCAGTTCATAAGAATCTTTTATTTTACTTACTTGATAATGAAATGACGTGGTAGTTTATAAATATTCACAAAAATAGTAATATTATCCATTCTTGTGCTCGTCAGGCACATTGCGCCCGAACACGATGTATATTTCTATTGTATTGTTTTGTTTCAGGATGCATACTTCAAAAAACCGACTCTCCTATGATAATAATTACGTAAACATAAGTGATAAGTATAGTTTAAAGGGCAATTAGTAAAATAATATACAGTAGAAGTTTACTTCAACAAATGATGTAATTTTTTTGTTTGTGATTTCTAAAATTTGTCCGTCAGGCTCAAAACACCCGCTGGCATGGAAATTAAATTCCAATTTGACACCAAGTGGTACGGATTGTCCTGGTGTAAATATTTGAGGATTACTGGAAAACCGTTTGCAGATAGATAACGACCTAGGTGGTACGAAATGTCCTCAAAAATCAAGTGGTACGGAATGTCCGTGGTACGAAATGTCCGGACACCCCTTTTTTCTGTAGGCTTATCTTATCAGTAGTGTAAAAATCTCCCTTCTGAAGTACTTTAGACTGAATTTAACCGAGTTACCTTTTGGAGGAGCTTCACCGAGCTCGATAGCTGCAGTCACTTAAGTGCGGCCAGTATCCAGTATTCGGGAGATAGAGGGTTCGAACCCCACTGCCGGCAGCCTTGAAGATGATTTCCTGTGGTTTCCCATTTTTACACTAGGCTAATGCCGGGACTGCACTATAATTAAGGCCACGGCCACTTCCTTCCCAGTCCTAGACATTATCTGTCCCATTGTCACCATAATACCTATTTGTGTCGATGCGACATAAAGCACTTGAAAAAATAAACAGAAGAGCCTCGGGTTTTGAACTGTGTTACGATATCAGTAATTGTTCATTTATGGCAAAGTGAGGAGAAAATGACGAGGAGTCTTATTCAGTGTAACCGGTCTCAGAGTAGGAAACGAACTCAGCTCTCGCGGCTAAAACTCCTCTTGAAAGTGAACTATTCTAACTCAACAGAATACAGCATGTCTGGTTAGTTTCTCCGTAAACATCAGTGTCCTAGTCAGTAATATTTCTTCAGGTTTTGTGGGCATTCGCAGTCTAGTTTACTAGCACCATGTTGGTTCTGTACCTGCTATATCCACTAACACGACAGGACAGCGGGACAGCCCACAGCTGATACCATTACCGTTCAATACTACAACAGCACGTCCCATTTTCATTGGCTCCAATGGAAGCCACTAAAAATGGTTCCCGTTACTTGCTTCAAAAAAAAAAGGGAAAAAAGAATTGTAGGCAATATTTTTCACCCGTGGAGTGGGAGAAGCTTTTGTTGTGTGACTTATGCTCTCATGTTTGTCTGTGAGCCACCCACCACTGTTCAACGCGCTGCCAATCCAAACTCCAGCAACACATAACCTGTACTTTCATTTAAGCAGTAATATTGAGTACTTATTTATAATTACTTACCAGACATACATACATGCATACTTATTTATGCTAAACGGGAGCTAAAGAGCGTGCCTGCCTCTTACACGGAGGCCCCGGGTTCGATTCCCGGCCAGGTCAGGGATTTTTACCTGGACCTGAGGGCTGGTTCGAGGTTCCCTCAGCCAACGTGATTAGAATTGAGGAGCTATCTGACGGTGAGATAGCGGCCCCGGTCTCGAAAGCCAAGAATAACGGCCGAGAGGATTCGTCGTGCTGACCACACGACACTTCGCAACCTGCAGGCCTTCGGGCTGAGCAGCGGTCGCTTGGTAGGCCAAGGCCCTTCAAGGGCTGTAGTGCCATGGGGTTGGGTTTGGTTTGGGAGCTAAAGAGTAGTTCTTCTTACGTTACTATTTGTGTATAATATTGTTTATATATCGTACGTAATAAAAATTAGATTTAAAGTAACTTAATCAGCTTAAATTTACATCAGTTAATATCAGTGAATGCGTTGAGTATTTTTTTTTGTTACCATGAAACACGCTAAACATTTTGTTAAACCATCTTCCTTTCTGATTTCCCTCAATACATCGTAAATAGCCGAAAATATAATGCTAAAACAGACTCACTCCCTATAAAAAATGTAATAACACTGGGTGTGGAGAACACGTACATATACACAATTCATTCTTTCATCGTACTTATTATCTCAGCCGACATCATTTTCGCCGGTGAAACGATTTCACAGCAGATTTCCTATATTCCTATTCGAATTCTGCATTGTTACACTTAAGTTCATCTTTAGAATTTTTCGATCAGGTTTACCGGAAAAAAAACCCCTGCCTGTATCATTTCGATAGATGATGATTAAGAGCAATATTTAAAACAAGCTTTGCTCGATTCTGTCGTTAAGAACATTTTTCAGTACTCAGACTCCATTAAGACGGACTATCAACATAAATAGCCCCAATATTATTTAATATCCTAATGCATCAAGACTATTACTTCCCTTGAACTGATGCTCTTTATCTATATTCTCTAGATCTAGAAACATAATTGTGAACTGCTCTTGAAACTTCCAACAGACTTATGTCTTTTAGAACTCAGTCTGGAAGTCCCTACGAATGAACTACGCTACTCCACAATCTTCTGTTCATAACTAGCTCCCAGTTCCTTACTTCTTACCATTAACAACTTAATCTAACCACCATCACTTTCCTCTTCTTAACCTCCATCATTCTCTTTGGTAAGCCATCATCATCTATTCGCTTCATATGTCCCATATGTCCCCCACCACCGAAAACGATTCATACATACAGCTTCATCCACTAAACTCATTTCTTATTTAGCCTTTATCTCCTCATCGGTAATGCCTTCCTGTCATTATTCTCTCCTTTTGTACCAGGAATAATTCTCATGACGTTCATGTCAGTTACTTCAAACTTATCAATAAGATATCGCGAGACCTCGCACAGTTCCCTCTCTTAGAGCAAAATCGATTAGAGAACAGATAAAGATACTATTTTTGAAAAGCTCTTTTCTTGACTGGTTACATTTACTAGACAGAATATAGAAATTACTAGGTTTCCTAATGTTATCCACTTCTAAATTCCGAGAAATGCTTGCAAATATGCCGTATAAATTGTCAAAATATACTCCAAATATTTTTAAATCTACTAAAGATAAATCTAAATGTCTTGAGTTTATTACAGTTAATACATATTAAATGGTACACTTTATACATTACACCAAACCTGTGTATACCACAATTTAATCAGACCTTCTAGCATCACGCCATGTTTCTTCTTTTCCTTGGAGAACAGCGCACATTTATTGCTGAATTATTCACTTCGATAGTTAGTACAGTAATATTATCTCTTTCGTCTTCCTTTCCTTATATTGCGAACACGAAGTTAATTGCAAACCGTTGTTCTTCGTCCACTGTTCCGTCAAGTGAGACCCAAATACATATTCCGTCAGGTTTTCCTCTTAGTTCCCTAAACATCTTTCTAAAGCTCAAGGACGTAATTCTTCCTGTTGACTCACCTGGGACTGTTTCCCACTATCCCCCTGAAACTCAACTAAGTTATTATTCTTTACCTTAGCCAATGGTATGATATCGACATTTCGAGATATAGAGAACACCGTTTTTGAGCATGTATAGCACATAATTGCCGGCCCCGTGGTGTAGGGGTAGCGTACCTGCCTCTTACCCGGAGGTCCCGGGTTCGATTCCCGGCCAGGTCAGGGATTTTTATCTGGACCTGAGGGCTGGTTCGAGGTCCACTCAGCCTACGTGATTAGAATTGAGGAGCTATCTGACGGTGAGATGGCGGCCCCGGTCTAGAAAGCCGAGAATAACGGCCGAGAGGATTCGTCGTGCTGACCACACGACACCTCGTAATCTGCAGGCCTTCGGGTTGAGCAGCGGTCGCTTGGTACGCCATGGGGTTTGGTTTTTGGTTTTATAGCACATAATTGAACCATACGCATCTACGGGTTTACACTGAATATATTATTTTAACAGTGTTTAAAAATGTATAAACAAACTATTTTACGGCATCACTTTAATTATAATCCTTATTATAGTAACTTTTTAGAAGACAGGATACAGTACATACAGTAGTGAAACAAGAAACATACCTCAGTTAACACTTTGGAAAAAGATCCGACAGTCTCTTCTGTTTGTTGCTGTTAACCTTTCCTCCCTTAATGTGGAAACATCTCATCAATACCACGCAGCTTCTGAATGGAGGTTGTCATCCGCGACTTTAGAGTTTGCTTTCGTACGTGACTGGTAATTAATTCACACCCGAGAAACAGCGAATCTTCTCCGATTTTCCGATCACTAAAAGTTTTAGTTTTTCGTTTCCAGTCATGTTAGCTCCCAGAACACTGTAACCCTTTCTTTACTGTTAACTGTTCCTCACAGAACACAAGTACGGTACTACGCAGTTAATGTTGCACAAAATTCGACTTACAGAGTACTTTTTGCTTCAAGGGAGAACATTTTTGCTTCGAGAAATCGAGAAATTCGTGTAACCAAATTTCGAGTAATAGAGATATAAATAAACGTGAAGAATAGGACAAACGGCCGGGAAATTTAAGTTACTTCGAGATACTAAAAATGCGAGTAATGGAGGTTCGAGATATCGAGGTTCGAGATATCGAGGTTCGAGATATCGAGGTTCGACTGTATGAATTATACATTTCTTCTCCGAATTAACATCGTATTGGTCCTAGTTTAAGTCAAGCTGTATTTTTTGTAGTGTTTTCGTTTCAGATCGATTTCTTACAATTTGTGTTTCATCGTTTAAATATGTTGAATTTCATACTTGTTAGTTTACCGCCGTAGTCTAAATTAGTTTGCATGTTTTTGACAGTTGATACTGATGATAATTTTAGGTGTCGGACGTGTATGGAGCGACTGAGGATGACTACTGTGATGACCTTCTCTTTGTGGGGGGGGGGGGGTGTCACGTTTCCGGGGTATCTGATACACCTGTATGGCAAGTCCGAGAAGTTTCATTTCTTAAAATAATGTTTCTAACACTCCTTTCAGGCCATTCTTTCTCTGTTCAATTCCTAAATCTTACAAGTGTTACATTTTGATTAATTATGTTTTGTACTTGGACTGCAATTATTCTATAGGATGTCAACTTTTACAAACTGTATGTATAAAAAAAAGCCGGCCCCGTGGTGTAGGGGTAGCGTGCCTGCCCCTTACCCGGAGGTCCCGGCCAGGCCAGAGATTTTTACCTGGACCTGAGGGCTGGTTCGAAGTCCACTCAGCCTAGGTGATTAGAATTGAGGACCTATCTGACGGTGAGATAGCGGCCCCGGTCCAGAAAGCCAAGAATAACGGCCCAGAGGATTCGTCGTGCTGACCACACGACACCTCGTAATCTGCAGGCCTTCGGGCTGAGCAGTGGTCGCTTGGTAGGTCAAGGCCCTTCAAGGGCTGTAGTGCCATGGGGTTTGGTTTGGTATGTATAAAAAATAAGGATAAAATAAACAATAGTCTACCCTCTCCCGGATAAGAGGCTGCCTGGCCGAGGCGGTAACGGCGTGCTCGGTTCGCCCGGAAGGACGTGGGCTCGAATCCCCGTCAGGAAGTCGTAAAATTTAAGAAACGAGATTTTCACTTCCGGAGGTGCATATGGCCCTGAGGTTCACTCAGCCTGCACCAAAAATGAGTACCAGGTGAATTCCTGGGGGCAAAGGTGGCCGGGCGTAGAGATAACCACTCTACCCCAGTAAGTCTCGAGGTTAAGGATAGTGGAAGCCTTTAACTTCTACCCCTCCAAAGGCCTTCGTAGCCTGTACGGAGATGACTTTTGCTTTGCTCTCCCGGATATGTGGTTTCTGAGATTATGGGAGACGTGTATTATATCAACGGGGCTTGTTATAACTGTATTCTTCCCGTGAGGGCATATTTTAATGCATTTTGGACAGTATCGGAAAGTACGATGTTAATTTGATGAACATAATATCTACTCGTACATTAGTCATGCTTTCATGTTCACCTTCATTCTCCCAATTACACTGCAAAATTCTTTTAGTGACCTCTTCTTTTTACACTGTAAAGCAATTCATTGTTTTTCAACATCTTAGAACTACTCTTTATAAAAATTCGTTGCAGTGTTATGCAACCCTTTCCCAGTAGAACCCCATTCCTACAGTTTCCAAAATGTTTCGTTCCCCATTCACCCAATACCCTTGATTCTGATATTTCATTTGGTGTTGGAATGCTACTATCATTAACACTTCGCCACCTGATCCCAACTTCAGTCTTAGCCAATAAACCATTCGGGACGATCAGACGTGTAACTGCCCTTCGTGAGCGCATACTGAATTTTCATGCCAATATGATCTTATTTTCGATTCTCTACTTCAATCTCTCCCTTACTCCATTTTTAAAATCTTTCATCCTCCACGCTTAAATTCCACTACATACCTAACCTCGAAAAAATCCTCCAGGAAATACTTTCTAAAATTAATAAAGAGTAAATTACGGTTTTCAGATAAGTATTCTCTGCCTGGGCTAATTTACATTCTGTGTGCCTTTTTCCACTGCATTTATATTAGTCTGATGTTCATAAAGAGATAAATTAATTCCAAATGTTGCGTAGTAATACAGGGTATCCAGTATCGAAAATCCGGATTGCTCGCAATCACGGATTTAATATTTTTAATTTGATCAAACAGTGATGATGTTAACTTATAGTCCAGAATATTTTCATTGCTCGGGCTGGGTGAGTAGCGTCGGCAACAACGAAATTACTCAGACGAATGATTCGATTTATCCCACTGATGAAATTATAAAATGCAGTTTTAATTTAAAGTCGAAGGCTAAGAAGAAACTGATGACCGAGCTCGATAGCTGCAGTCGCTTAAGTGCGGCCAGTATCCAGTATTCGGGAGATAGTAGGTTCGAACCCCACTATCGGCAGCCCTGAAGATGGTTTTCCGTGGTTTCCCATTTTCACACCAGGAAAATGCTGGGGCTGTACCTTAATTAAGGCCACGGCCGCTTCCTTTCCAGTCCTAGCCCTTTCCTGTCCCATCGTCGCCATAAGACATATGTGTCGGTGCGACGTAAAGCCAATAGCCAAAAAAAAAAAAAAAAAAAAAAAAAAAAAAAAAAAAAAAAAAAAAAAAACAACTGATGATACATACAGTGAATATTGGAATATTCTGAAAAATTCAGATTTCAGCACACTGCATAAGATTCGCCAGAGTTGATCGATCAAGGTCAAGGCTGTAGAAAAGATGATGTTAAAATATAATGAATTAAAAACGAATTGGGTAGCTTATCATGTACAGCCTTCTAGCTTGCCTCTATACCGTAATGGCAGCACATTTGCCTAGAAAACTGGTTAAAGTCTCGAGTTAGTCTAATATTTCCAACTCATTAAATTAATTTTTCCTTCAGTCAGAAGAGTATTTGAACGAATATCGCTAAATAGAAAGAATTTAAACCCCCATTGGGTATAATAATCAGCTTCAAATTTAATTTCCACTTTGAACTGTTCAATTAACAAGAACTTGCAAAAGCAGTGTGGTGTACTCTCTGCCATTCACCCGTTCAAAGCACGCTCCTGGTCTCATTTTAATGAGGTGGGCTTATAAAGGACATCATTACACTGAGCCTGCTGCACTCAAATTACTAATGAGTTACTCATGAAGTAGTGGTGGAATGAAATATGCAGGAGGAAATAGGAATGCCATTTCGAAAATCTCTGACAACCGATTCGGTCACCACAAATTCCGCTAATGTGGAGAAAATTAATTCCAGACCACAGTGGCGGTTCAACTACCAGCTGTGAGATGGCATCAGTGAGGATAAAATTCCGTATCGTGTTGGCAATCTCTAGAATAGTGTTCTGTCCAACAAACAGCTCTCCACACGATGCCCCGCGCATAACTCTTAAAATAAATATTCAGCCAAAAATATCGAGGTATCCTGAGTAAAAAAACAGTAAACTAAAAAGCAAAGCCATCACCGGAGAGGTCATAAAGGCCCACGGAGGAAAGAATGTTAAAGGCATCCACTGCTTGTAACTTCGACACCAACAAAGGAAGAGTCTGGGATGGACCGAACATATTTTAATGAAATTTGGATAAATGATCTATTAACATATCCTGAATTTAGTGGTAATAACCATTTTGCAGTAAAATAATCAGTAGTGTTACAATTAACTGCTGAAAAATAGTTGGGTGTTTAGGAGAAGTTAGCTATTTTATAGTAAGATAAAAATAGAACATGATGCTGAAATTCAATATCGTCTCAAATGTGCCAGCGCAGTCTATGGTCGTATGCGAATTAGTGCATTTGACAACCATAACATCAGTACCCAAACCAAGCTGTATGTATACCAAGCCGTTCCAACTCTACTCTATGGTTGACCGGGCGAGTGGGCAGTGCGGTTAGGAGCGCGCAGCTGTGAGCTTGCGTCCGGGAGATACTGGGTTCGAACCCCACTGTCGGCAGCCCTGAAGATCGTTTTCCATGGTTTCCCATTTTCATACTAGGCGAATGCTGAGGATGTAACTTAATTATGGCCACTGCCGCTTCCTTCCCACTCCTAGGCCCTACCTATCCCATCGTCGCCATAGGACCTCTCTGTGTCGGTGCGACGAAAAGCAAATTCTAAAATTATATGGTTGTGAAACTTGGCACTTACTATGCCTGGAAAAATACCATCAACGCTGCATTAGGAGAATCCTAGGAATAAAGTGGCAAGGCAGACACACTTACGTAAGTGTTTTTGAAGAAGCTAAAATACAACCAACGCTGAGGCTCTCATAATAAAACACCAGTTTCGATGGACAAGTCATTAAATTTGCATGACAGAGTCACGTCACCGAAAACAAATCATGTACTGTCAGTTGAAGATCGGACATAGAAAACAGGGTGGGCAACAAAAACGCTATAAATACGTTCTGAATGTGAATCTAAAGAAATGTGAAATTGACCCTGATAATTGGGAGGTTGTGGCATCCGCTCGTCTAGAATGGCTTCACCTAGTCCACCAAGGGCATCTATCCTTTGAACTATAGCGGAGGAAACTTCTGGCCGAAAAACAAAATGCTAGGAAAAAAACGTATGAATAGCAGAAGTATCAACCCTCAAGGAGCAGTGGCTATCCACGACACCGTGTGCCAACATTGTGGAAGAGTCTGTTGTTCTAGAATTGGATTATACAGCCATCCAAGAACTCATGCGATTTGAAATTTACCTTTGGAAGACAATTATACCGGTTAATGAGTGATAGCCTAATAATTATAGTAAGGTAAGTATACAGAAAATATCGAAAATGAGATTTTAACAACATGAACGGAATGTCTCTCTTCACTTACATATGTTTCTGACATATATTGTATGTATCAAAATATTGGGGTTTTAATATCGTTCATAATGGAAGATAAAATATTGTGTAGTATGCTCATCTATACAGAAACGTGCAAGCTATTAAAATAACACAAGAAAACTGCCGGATTCCTATTCAGAATCACACATTTGGTCATACTGTTGTCAGTAACCCCGGTCTAGAAAGCCAAGAATAACGGCCGAGAGGATTCGTCGTGCTGACCACACGACACCTCGTAATCTGCAGGCCTTCGGGCTGAGCAGCGGTCGCTTGGTAGGCCAAGGCCCTTCATGGGCTGTAGTGCAATGGTTTTTTTTTGTTTGTTGACAGTAATAATGGCGGACGTGCAGCGATGTTCTTATATTTTAACTGATCATTCTACCAAGTTGCATTGTACTCGAATCGGTCCAAACCAGACAGTTCCTTATAAGAGGGACTAAGTGTTTAGCTCAGGGGTTCTCAAACCTTTCTTGGTTGGCGACACATTGTTTCACCCTGAGGAATATTATGGCACGTCCGGCCTGCTTTATTAGGACTTCAAACGCTAGAGAGTAGTACCGATAAATTATGCACTCTATCGGGAAGTACATAAACTACTGGAATGCTCGAGAAATACGTCCACCACTCCCTATAACACTATGATGTTCTATATCGTACCTATGCGAACAGGTATCCTTGGCACGGACCGACATTAAAATAAGAGACGGATGAGAGATTTCTGGCTGTGGATTAAGAATTAGGGGTGTGTTTTTCTGTGCACTGAACAATTATACTAAAGTAAACAACTCAAAATTCCGATTGGATTGGACTGGATGCTTGATGATGCTAGTTGTTTAAACGGGCTTAACATCTAAGTCATCGGCTCACACTGGATTGGAACAATAATGCAAATACTGACAGAACATTTTTGACTGTTCAGTTTGTATTATATATTTGCTGTTCTCTAAGGTTAATAAATACCTTTAATAAAATACAAATGCCTGCTTTTTTCTTCATATTTTTCCATTTTTTCGCGGCACAGCTAGACAATTTCAGGGCACAATAGTGTCCCGGGGAAATCCCTTAACTGCTAGTTAGCCCTACCACTGGTCTTATCTGCCAGGAATTACTCTGGTACTCATTTCTGGTGCAGGCTGAGTGAACCTCAGGCCCATGTGCCTCTGTTGAAGTGGAAATTTACTCTCTAAATTATTCTTCATGAGAATCCCACGTCCTCCACTACGCCTTTAAATCCTTGGCTACATAGCGAAAAAATCTTATTGAACTCCTCATGCAACAATAGGGAAATCACTTAGAAGTAAAGGATGGTGAACGACTAACGAAACCCCAAAATGCAGAAGACATTTCGTGCAGGTTGACCTAAAGAAAGTGAAATGAAATGTGTAGACGAAGTGAAGTAAGAAGATGATTTAAAAGAATATAATGCATGTAAGGGTAAGTTTTTCTTTTTGAGACCTGTTTAACTTCGCACTAACATATCGAAGGTTTTTGGTGACGGAAGGTTAGAAAAGGGCTAGGAGTGGGAAGGAAGCGGCCATGGTCTTAATTAAGGCACAACCCCCGCATCTGCATAGTGTGAAAATGGGAAACTATGAAAATCTTCTTCAGAGCTGCCGACGGTGGGATTGGAAACCTCAGTCTACCGAATGGAGCTCATAACTGCGCAACCCTAACCGCGTAAGGGTACGTGCTGGACTATACAGCGAGTACCCACCCATACAATCAGAAACAAGAGGTCCGAATTCACAATCATCAGTCTTTAATGAGATTTTCCGTGGTTTTCCCATTTGAAATCTTTGGTTTCTTTCTTCCCAGTCCTAGTCTCAAATAATGATAGAGTTTACACAATCCACGCAGGAGATACTGAAATAATACATCTGCCAAAAATCAAAATTTACACTTCGAGGTTGACCAAATTGTCACAAGATCCTAAGTAAAGAAGAAGAAGAAGAAGAAGAAGAAGTAGTGCGATATTTTTGTTCAAATCTAATTAGAACAGAGGATGGCAGCGGTGTTCAGCTGGTAGCAACGTGACATGGAGCGTTCTGACTCGCTCATTACTATGCAGTGACGCCGCGGGCGGGCCAGTCAGGATTTACAAGGCGCTGAGGATGACACATTGTCGATACGGAGTTTTAGACAAACAAAAGCTTTAAGAAAGAAACAATGGGGGGGAAGACACGGACCAAGTGAATCTTAATTAGGACAAGACGTCTCGGAGACAGCCTCCCGCAAGTCTTCACAGTCCACTCTCAACTGGTCCACCAGCCTTCGAGTAAACTTCCCATTAAGACGAGGAGAAGAGAATAAATAATACATACTTGCTCCGGACATCAAGAAAACATGATAATTTTGAGACTTGTTTAAGTGTATGAGACAACTGGTTGGATAAGTTAGTATTTGGGAAAAAGTTTTTTAAAACACTGAATGATCATGTTTTCTACAGAAAACTGAATTTTATTTAGCTCTGCGAAGTATTACATTTTGGGTAGCAAATTAAGTCAAGTCAGGTCACCGGTCTGAGCACAAGCGCCCATCTGATGAGACCGCAACCCGCTGTACGGGTGAAGCACACATGTCACCTAGCTACCACAGCGATTACGGGATTGCGCTTGCGTTTGAGAGGTAGTAGAGACATTACTTGAAAGTCAACTGTAGTTCGGTATGTCTGTGTGTAAATTTGAGTGCACGTGTTTAGTCGACCTACAGTACTACAAAACACAGGTGGAAAGAAGTATATTTAAATAGCTTGTGTGACTGATAAACTGCTACACAGCTTGATTATTTGGAAACCTCTCTACAAGTACGTGAATGCATTCTTTGACTTCCACTTTTTACACTTTGTCATAATAACAGGTAAAACGAATTCTTCCAAATACAGATCCATACATGTCTTCGCCAACATCTCATTTCGTTGCAATACCTATCTTTACATTTGGAACTGAAGGACACTCCATAGGTTTTTCTGACGTACTCACGATTTTAATTTTTATCTTACTCCAAAGAGATGATGCCATGGATATGAAATACCATAATCAGAAGCCGCAACATCAGTTCTGTATAGAGTATGAGTAAGCAATTCTATTTTGTCTAATTAACGGATTGATGTTTCCCAATGAGCTGCAGTATAGTGGACACTACAATTATATAAGTTAGGTAGTAATCTTAAAAAATCATAAAACCGACCCAGTTTCTCACAATAAAACTCTGCATCAACTGCACTGCATTTGGGATGATTTATTGAGAAATGATCTTTCAAAACTCAACCAAACTCATGGCTTAACTTTTATTCCTAAACGACCCGGACAAATCGTTGAGGTTCTTTCCCAAAGGATGAATTTCAGAATTACGGAAAAATAACCATTCTGTAGATGTCACAATCCGTTTCCTTAAACGGCCGTCGTCCTAAGCAAGCTATTTATTCAGGGGGTAGCATCTCCTTCACTGAATCCCTTGAACCAATTAGATACTTGTTATAATACAAACTGCCCTTGTCGTTAAGTGACATAGGAACTATTCATACATTTTTGAGCTTCAACTTCACCTCAGTCCTAAGACACATAACGATAAATAGTAGTGATAATATAAGGTAAGAGACTAAATACTAAATTTGATTTTAAAATACATCCAGCAAAATACCTGGATGATTTGTATCAAATATATTCATTTTTAAAAAGAGGAAACAAAAAAAGAACTGTTAGTTATCTAGTCAGGTGTCTACTTTCCATCTAAAATTCACAAAGTAGTGGATACATTTTACGTGGGCAATTATTCCTCCTAATTAACCGCACCCTCCTCTCTTCCCTTTCACACCGGAATTTCCGGCGTCAACTCTTTCTAAGTAAATACATACATACATACATACATATCTTTATTACCCACCCTAGAATACACCATCGGCTTTACAGGTAATAAAGACAGACAGAGCGAAACCCAGAAACAAAAAGAACAAACAAACAAACACTAGGCACTACATCTCTCCTAAAACTACTTAGCAAAATTATTTACCTCTAAATCTACTCAGTGTCCTCCCACACGCACGCGGATAGCCGGCAAACGTGCAGGAAGCACCGCACTACAAATTACCCTATTTCCCTATTCCCCTATTCCTACCAACCACCTAGAAAAAAAAATATATATATAGTAGACCGGTCTCTGCGTCAGCCCTGGTATGGAATACATGCCCACCAACCCGTTGATCGCAGGGACCAGCCTCGCCACGTGAGAACTGATCTTATTTCTCACCTACACCTGCTGACAATGTATTCCTTACCTACCATGTGTGCCAAGCCAGCTTGGCGGAAACCGGACCCATCACATGGCTTGTCACACACTTCCGCTATATACGTCACACCTTCTCTGTTCATTGTCAGCTCACTACCTTCCCTCTTCTTTTTCTTTTCTTGCCGTGCAGACATGCTAAAGCCTAGCTTCTTTGGGTTGGGTCAAGCCCCAACCCGTCCCTCTTCCCTTGATACTCCACCTTCTCCTCTCTCGCACTATTCCCGCCCACTACATCTCACCTTCTTGAACTTAAGACTTAAACATCAACAATTTTTTTTTCACTTACACACAAACAGACAGTTTCCATTCCAAGTCCATCAGTTCACTCAGTCTTCACAATCTACAACACCACACTTGCCTCAAACCGTTGGACTTAATTTTTATACTTCCAACATTTTCTCCTTAACTACAGTCCCCCTTAATCTATCTAAATTACTATTACACATTAAACTTAATACATAAACAAGAATCCCTCAATTTTACACCCTTCATCAAGGCATCTACACCATTTAATTTTTTTTTTTTACCTACTTTCATAATTTCCATACTGCCAACATTTTCTCCTTAACTACATTCCCACTTAATCTATCTCAATTCTATCACATATACCTTCTTTATACTTCTTCCTCACAAACAATCCCTTTTTTTTCACTCCTCATTTACACACCAACAGACAGTACTCCATTCCAAGTCCATTAGTTCACTCAGTCAACTCGCTTTTTTTTTTACTCAGCTTTACACTACCCTCAAACCTACTCAACCTCCCCTTTTCTCAACGCTTACCTAATTTTCTCAGGCTTTCCCTTTGCCCCAGGCGGATCACCTTTCCACAGGGCAGGGTGCTCTCCCCCTTTCCCCTAACACTAAAGCCCCCTCTTCTGATATCATGATTACCATGATACCCTTCCCGCATTTGCTCAGGGCGGATATCCATTCCTCTGAGCAGAATGCCTTCCCCCTTTCTCCCTCAGCACAAACCACATTATCTGCACAACCCCTGTTACTCCCTCAATTTCTTTATAAATATAGCTCTGGCCACATTTAAGAATTTCGTTATATTCGTTCCTTTCTCCCACTCTCTACATAACCAAGATGTTATCTTATAGCTTTCCCCTACCATATGCAGCTCCTTCTTACTTAGTAGTTTGATCTTTATCTCCGCCAAAGGTCGGCATTGATTAAAAATATGCAGGTCCTCCCACTTCTCTCCACATAACACACATCTATCCCTATTCTCACTACCTACCCATCCCCTATTCCTCGGAACACCCAATAACCACCAATACAAACCTCTCTTATCCCTTCTACCCTCAAACTCCGTTTTCGGGTTTATTACTTCCACCAATTTATTTAAAACTGATAAAGAGACTCTCTCTCTACATTCCCCTATTAAGCTCTGTCTTTCCATATCTAGTAGTCTTCCCTTTATCCTTTCCCATACCCATTTATTCCTACCATCCCCCCAGACCTCTCCATATACCCCCAATCCAATCTTTTGTAACCATTTTTTGCACTTATTCACCCAGTAACCTTCATTCGTCATACCTTTCTGAAAATTAAACGTTTCTTGTACTAACGACCCACCCTTCCCTTCCTCCAATCTAATCCAGTACTTGAACACCCTCTTAGCTATTTCAACCTCTATCGATTCTTTACAGACTAATCTGGCCCCGGCATTGGCTGTACAATTCGGTAGGTCCATCATGATCTTGCTAAATTTCGCCACCACCTGGTTTAGTTCACTCCTATCTTCCTCCATTCCCCATACTTCAACCCCAAATAGCATTTTGCCCATTACCAGTGATTTAAACACCGTTTTCTGAATTTTGTATTTAACGTCTGGAAATTTCTTTTCTAATGCCCCTACTACCGCAAGCGCTCCTCTTCCTTTAAGTTTTGCCTTCTTACACTGATTTTTCCAAGAAGCATTCTTACTAATTATTACACCTAGGTACTCAATTTTTCCCCCTGGTTTAATTTCTTCCTGCTCCAGCCTCCAGACTTCCTTATTCTTTCTCCCACCCCTTTTCCTACACACCAATATCTGAGTCTTTCTTACATTTACTCTGAGAGACCATTTCATAGTATATTCAACTACCTTGTCCAACCCTTTTTGCAAACCATTTGCCGTCAAAGCCAAAATCAATAGGTCATCCGCGAATAGCAACCCCGGAACCTCCATTTTCCCTACCCAAGGGCAATGCCATGCGTCTCCACCATGACCCTCTAAAATATTATTTATAAATAATATAAATAATATCGGGGATAGCTTACATCCCTGTCTCACCCCGCTTTTCGATTCAAAACACTTACTCAACCTTCCATCCTGCAATTTAATCATCACAAACACTTCCTCATAAATAGTTTCAATTGCCACCCTCATTTTTTTCGACATTCCAACCTCCCCTAATCTCAAAAATAGCGCCTCCCTACTGACCGTATCAAAGGCTTTTTCTAAGTCAATCGCTGCTATAAATAATTTACGCCCTGCTATCCTCACATACTTTGTAATCAAAGTGTCCAGAATCCAAACATTATCAACTGTATTACATCCTTTCCTAAATCCATTTTGGAACTCAGATATCCTACCGTACTGTTCCGCCCAATTTGTTATCCTATTCGCCGAAACCCCTGTGTACACCTTTGACAGCGAGTCTAGGAGTGTAATTCCTCTATAGTTGTTTGGATCACTACTAGCTCCTTTATTTTTATAAATAGGGCATAATACCCCCATCCTCCATTCTCTAGGAAATTTCCCCGTTTCCAGCAACCTATTAAAGAATTTCACAATCCCTCTCAACATCGGTTCATTTGCCCCTACCTCTTTCCATACACTATTGGAAATACCATTCACACCTCCTGCAGCCTTGGGTCTAGCATTTTTTAATACTGTAATTACCTCCTGCCTTGTTATCTCCCCATCCAATATTGTAATGCCTACTTCCAGTTCCCTTCCAATTTGTGACTTGTCTATTTCTCTACCCAATTTCCTCTCCCCTTCTAAAAGCCTTTTAAAATGCCTAACCCACTCGTTTTCTCCTATTTTATCTCCCTTCCCCTCCGGTTTCGTTCTTCTGATCTTGTTTATTGACTCCCAAATCCTCTCAAATTTCTTCTCTCTGCAATATATATTTATTTTTTCAGCTTCCGCCTCCTTCCATCCTCTCTTCTTCTCATTCAATACCTCTTTATATTCCCTTCTCAATTTACAATATTCCTTCCTTTTTTCTTGCGTACCCTCCTTCCTAAACTCCGCTAGGGCTCTCATTACAACCTCACGTTTTCTCCTACAGTCTTCATCAAACCATCCATTCATTTTATTCTTTTTTCCCTCTACCCTTCTCCTCACTTTCTTCCCCACCCTCCATACAGGGAGTTCAATTAATTTTAACACGTTATCCATATCATTCCCTTCTACCGCCCTTTCAATTCCTACCCTTAATATATCTCCCTCCTCTTTCAAATGCCGTCTTAATTTCTCTTTGGTATTATCATCCCATACATACTTCCATCCTCCATTCCTATACCTCTCCTTACTTTCCTCCATCTTTCCCTTCTCATCAGCAACCAAAGTTCTCAATTTTATTTTGATAGGCATATGTTCTGTCAACCCATATTCTAACACCTCAAAACTTATTATTCTCCTTAACGCTATCTCTGAGCTTATTCCTATGTCCACCACACTCCCTCCATTTGTTGTAATATACGTCAAATCACCCACACTATCCCCCTTCATCCACCCATTTAAAATAAATAAATGTTCTAGAGCACATAACTCTAATAACCTTTCTCCATAACTATTTACAACATTATCCTTGCTCTTCCTTTGCAGTATCCCGTCTACTTTTACTTCTTTCCCGTATACCGGTACTCTATTGCTCACTCTCGCATTCCAATCCCCCAATAAAATCATCCCATCTTCTACATACATTCCTTTAATTGTGTTTATTTCTTCAATCAGTTCATCAAAAAAATGTTTATTTGCATACACTGAATCGCTCGGATGGTTATAAAGCAGTGCCAGACAAATTGCTTCCGCTGCCCCCTTCCCCATTTTTACTCTCAACCACACTACCCCTTCTACCCTAGTCTGTAACGTCTCCACCCATTCAGCTATCTCATTCCTTATTAAAACTACTATGCCCCCTGGGTTTCGGCCCCTCTTCCCTATTTTTTCCCTTAACACGTTAACTGCTCTATAACCGTCCCATGTAATTTCAACCCCCTTCCCTAACCACGTCTCTACTAGAGCAATAATCTCAAAATCTTTCACTAAATCCACAATTTCCTTATTCCCTAACTTCCCCATCAACCCCTCAATATTCAGCATCCCTATCACCATATCTAGTTATTTATTTCCTCCCCCTCCCTCCCTATACTTCTGCATTTCACCACTTCCCCCCTTACTTCTCGTGATTCTTCCTTTTGGCTCCACCCCATCCCTCTCTTTCTTCTCACCCCCATCCTTCCCCTTTTCCGTGCCAGAGCCTTTTTTCCCACCCCATAGATCTTTTAAACTTAAGGATCTCGCCTTATTTAACGCCTGCTTTCTCTCCAGGTTTATTTCTGCATTATTCCTATTTGGGGAGGTTAAGTCACTACCCTGACTCCTTTCCCTTCCCGTCACCTCTTCACTACCTGTATCCACTTCACTTCGGTCTAGTGTCCTACTTGTTGATTCACTCCTTCCTGGGCTGTTCTGACTCACCAAGGACTCCGCTGTCTTCGCTACCTGCCCGCTGACACCGCAGTCCCCTCTTCTCTCTTCCTTCTCCGTACTGATGTCGCCCTGCTCTCGATTTCTGCAACTCATTTCCTCCTCACATTTTTCCATCCTCAGCAGTTCCTCCTGTGTCCTCGATCGCGACCAATTTCTGCCTGAAGTAACCAGACACCTCCCCACTATGTTGACTCGCAATCCCTCCGCTCTAGCACGCCACATATGCCGCTTATAGACCTCCAACCGCATCCTATCTTCTTTCTCTATCTCAGCCTTCAAATAAATGTTCGATCCTTTCAAATTTCCAGCATTCCTCAGAAGTATATCAGCCATCAGGGTTGATATTAATCTTAACTTCACCGGCCTATGTCCCTTGTTCCTTCCCACTCTGTATATATCATCTATATCAACTTCAGAAAAGTTTATCTTCATTTTGTTCGAAACTATGTCCACCACTTTCAATACTAATTCCACTTTTGATTCTGTTCCTTCCTCAGGTACACCATACACAAACACATTTTTTCTTGCCGATTCGTTCCTCGCTAACCTCACTTCTCTCTTCATTGCTGTTAATTCCTCTTCCAGTACCACCACCTTCTTTTTCAAGCTCTCTACCTCATCTTCTATCTCCGCTAACTTGTCATTTACACCTCCAATTTCTTCTTTTATAAAACTTTTTAAGTCCTTCATCTCCTTCATTTGGGTTGCCTGGTGTTCCTGCATCATTTCCTTAATTTCTTCTCCTTTGCTTGCTTCCTTCACCACTCTCTTGATCTCTTCAAGCTCCTCCCAGCCGAACGGTCCCTGGTTTGGACCCGGATTCTTTTCTATACCTCCTACCACCAGCAGCGTCGCAATAACCGTCGCACACAACATAATCTCCAACAGTCCTTTATAACCACTAATTTCTCTTCCTCTCTCAACTCCACCTTCCTTCCAACACTGCCTTGCACCATGCCATCTTCCAATTCTTAGCCTGTATTGCTGTATCGTTATTCCCATATTGCGCACCTCAGCTCATTCACACGTCTGCACTTCCCGATGTCTCGCTCGTAACTGTTTCTAAGTAAATACAAATTGCAGTAATTTGTTTAGATAGACAGGATGCATTACGACGTTAAAGGCAGACTAGCTCAAGCAAAGAAGGCCTTTCCTAATAAGAGAAATCTGTTCACTTTGAACACTTATATAGGAATTAGAAAGGTGTTTCTGAAGACTTATCTAGAACGTTGCATTGTATGGAAGTGAAACATGGACAATAACAACTTCAGAAAAAAAGGAATAAAAGCTTTTAAAATGTGGTGTTACAGAAGAATACTGAAGATGAGATGTATAGATCGAATCTCAAATGAAGAGATACTAAATCAAATTGGTGAAAGGAGAGACTGAAGTAACTAGGTGTTAATATAACGAATGATCTCCATTGGGGTAATCATATTGAAGAGGTCGTAAAGGAAAGTTACAGACCTCTTAACACACACTGGCTGATAAAAAAAATGAAGCACGCAGAAGAAATGGTCGGACGTCACTGTAACTTCGTACAAGTACACAACATCGGTGGGTATGTAAATGATTACAGTTGCAGTTCTCTGTAACTGGTAGAATGGCCACCAGAGTGCATTAGTGTTGTTCGCGTTGAGTGCTGTTTCCACGCCTGGTAGGGTATATAAGAGGCATGAACAGCGTTAGATATTGAGTGATCACTGTGAAGGACATGGAGATGGAGCGTACTCTTGTAAGAACGTTATCAGCGCCTGACAGGATTTGAAATGGGCCTCATTGTTGGTCTCCGTTTCGTTGGCTGGTCGAATCGTACAAAATCCAGATTTATGGAGCATTCGGATATGACAGTGGCCTGGCGTTGTATTGCATGGGAATGTGAGGGCAGGCATACTCGTCGCCAAGGTTCCGGTCGACCGCGTCTGACCACCACAAGGGAGGATCGCACCAAGCACATCATAAACCCTTCATGCGCCTGTCTTCCGAGAACAACTAGTAGTGATAGTATCGTGGTGACTCGATATTTAATCACTGAAATAACATCACGTACCTACACAACACGTGAAATTTCATTTCATTTCCTCGTCCCATTCTGGGTGCTTCAGATACTGTAGTTGTGAGGGTATTTAGGGGTTGTAGTAAGGATGTAAAAGAGAGGGAGTATAAGTCTCTGATAATGCCACAATTAGAGTCAGTCTCGAGGTACGGGACCCACACTAGAACTACTTGTTACGAGAAGAGGAAGATATCCAAAGGAAAGCAGCACGATTTGATCTGAGTGATTTCCGACAAAGGAGCAGTGTTACGAAAATGATGCAAACTTTGGTCTGGGAAGACTTCGGTGTAAGAAGAACAGCTGCTCGACTAAGCGGTATGTTCCGAGCTGTCAGTGGAGAGATGGCTAGGAATGATATTATTAGGCGAATAATCATGAGCGGAGCTTTTAAAAGTAGGAAAGATCATAATATGAAGATAAAGTTGGAATTAAAGGGGACAAACTGGGCCATATATTCATGTACACGACAAGGAGTAAGAGATTGGCATAAATTATAAAGGGAAAAGTTCGATGAATTTCCAAGTTCTTTGAAAACGTTTAAGAAATGGCAAGGTAAACAAGTGATAGGGAATCTGCCACCTGGGCGACAGCCGTAAATGCAGATCATTGATGACTGAATGATTGATTGATATTTAATGATTGATTAATAAACTGCGAGAGTATGTCATCCATTCCAGGTGCTTTGTTCCTATTTAAATCTCTAAACGTTCTGTTTAATTCTAACCTCAAAATTGGGTGTGCCATTTCATCAACATCAGGTGCCCTAACTTCGACATAACAAATCCTCTTCTCATTGCCATTTACTTCTTTCCCTTTGACAAAACTGTTGAATTGTCATTTTTCCGTCTTGTCTTCATTCCCTATAGGTTCCGTGCGTATAGCAATGTGCTGCTGCGGGTGGGCATTACGGGAACTACTTAGGGGCACCTTCAACAACAGCTGACCAAAAGAAGCTGGAATATGTGTGATGTCTACATACGTACATATATTCAATCATTTTACAGATGTCCTCTATCGCTGAATCCCTTTCTATGTTTTTGTCTAAAGCCATCATTATTAGAATCTAAGACCACATTCCCTATGTGTTGATCCGGTCATGTTTGTGATGTAGATAGCCGCCATGATGGGTCTCACTGGCGTGAAGAGTAGAAACTTGTGTCCCTGTACATTCAATATCCCAACTTTTGTTTTGTTTCTGACACTGTATATGATACCTACGTATGTTTTTTCACCTAATTTCTTATCTTACCCCCTTTTACAATTTTATTAATATATCAACCTTCATAGTTTTGGCTTTACAAGATAAAACGACTAGTGGCTGGGTGTAACGCGAAAGCGGAACCCAATAAATAAATAAATTAAGAAGGGGAATAATAATAAGAAGAATCATCCTTTCAAAATGCTGTCTTCAAATCATTATTTTTAATACCATAACGTTCTGGCAGAACTATATGCTTGTTTTTGGCTGCATTAACAGATACTGTAATACAAATGTTTTCTTCACGACCTCATGAAATGCATTTGAAAAGACGGTGGATCATAGCAATACTGTAAATCTCAAGAAGTAATTCGGAATTCATACATTTTAATTAATACAAAATAACCCTCGAAATCATGTATTTTAGAAACAAATTACTATAGCAATGTTATATCTGCAAAGCAAGCTGCAGTAGGCCATCTTTCTTAGATCACACACATCATAATAGATACACATTGTATTGTTTTCCCATGGTCTTAATTATAGCCAGTAGAATAATAATAATAATAATAATAATAATAATAATAATAATAATAATAATAATAATAATAATAATAATAATAATAATAATAATAATAATAATAATAATAATAATACCGTACTGTGCTACAGATCAAGGTGTGAAATGTTATAGTATTCCGTTACAGACTAACGAAATGGATTTGGAAAGGCAGTAGACAAATAAAATTACACAAATAGGCCTTCATTACGCAATATAAATAGCTCACAAAAATACCGTATTTTAAATCCGTACATTCATGTGCTCGTCCCGAGGTGGTGCATTTCTTTTCTAGCACACCCCTAATAGAAATGATCTGCATGCACCGTTTTAACCACATACCAACCCTCATGCGAATCTCAAGTTTATTGCCGTGTCAGAACTCAAGCCCGGGCCCCCGAAGAAGGCAGCTAGTAGTGATAACCGTTATATTAGAGGTGGACTTGATCATTTTATAAATACAGACACACAATATAAATAATCACTTATTAGCAACTTTAAGTGATTCTGAACTTTTCTTCTCATGCATAATTTTTGAGAGTGTGCATGCGGTTTCAATATCACGAATTTCATTAGGTCCAACATCAAGCCCGAACCTTTTTATCAGAAAAAGTTCTTCTACTCTCTTCCCCCTGTTGTAGTTCTCTTTCCCTATGTTTGAGATACAAGGTCGAGACCATTCACACGGTCGATCAGTAGGCTACGCGAGGCGACAGGTTTTGAGCAAACTGCAAAAACAACAGCTGAAATATGCTTATATTTCATGGAAACAATTATTCGCCTTCATGAAATAATAACGATTGTTACCAAGCCCTTCCTTAGAAAAACATGGCTATGTTTAAAATTAATTAAAATTTAAATTGAAAATTAATCGCCTCGCTACCAGCATTAACCGACGCTAACATTATATCGTATTAGAAATGGACCAAGGATATTTTTCTGAAGACAGCATTGTTGAATGTGTATATGAACACTAATCTCGTTATCACCACTTCTAATACATACATTACTACGTTGCCTCTATCGTGAAATGGTAGGATATCTAGTGAACCAAAGTTTCTTTTTAATCACATTTGAAGTTATTGCTCTGTTGCTATTTCCTGCGAACTGTGCTTTTCTTGTAAATTTATTACATGGCCACTTTCTGCAAGTTTGGAATAATATGGCCAATTGTTGTTGCATAAAACACTCTGAAATCCCACTGTTATTACTTAGTCGGCCATGGCAGCACGCGGTGAGACGACAGCGGATAGGCCCTATGTGCGTGGTGAAACGCATTAACTTACAATGTTCGCCACTCGCAGCGCAGCGGTGCATTTCTCCCATCAGCGCACGGAGCCTATAGGTGGTTTACCTCTCAGTTCCTAACATTCATACACCTAGTTTTACTTACTTCAACGGTTTCCTTGATTTTACTCTATGCAACACCTACCTTTCCTAAACCCATCAACATATTTCACTTTTCTTTCAGCCATTCTTCCTTAGCTACCCTATATTACTTAATCGCCAGTAATCTTTTTTGGTGTCTATCTTGACAAAAGCAATCCGTTCACTATGCTTGATACAGTAGGTTACCCGCTGCCCGACTTCCCTTTTAAATATTAAACCAAATCCTACATTTCCCCTGTTTGGTTTTCCCTTTCGCGTAGAAATTTTGCTCTACGTAGCACCGACACAGACAGGTCTTATGGCGACGATGGGAATGGAAAGGGGTAGGAGAGGGGAGAAAGTTACCGTGGCTTCGGTTAAGGTACAGTTTCAACATGTGCCTGGTGTGAAAATGGGAAACCACGGAAAACCATCTTCAGGGTTGCCGACAGTGGAGCTCGAACTTACTGTCTCCCGAATACAAGCTGACAACTACGTGACACAAACCACCCAGCCACTCGCTCGGTGATTCTCCATTTCTCTTTTCAATTCCCTACCCAACGACAATGATTCAAACATCTCTATCATTCCACGCTCCGACTCGCAGAATGTAAATATTCATCTTGCTGATGATTGATCCCCCTCTCCGGAGATCCACATGGGAGATTATTTTAACTCCGGAATATTTTACACGACAGGAAGCCATCATCAGTACATCATTCATTCATTCATTCATACAGAGAGAGCTGCATGTCCTGGGGAGTTAGTTATGGCTACAGTTTCCCATTGCTTTCAGTCGTGTGGCAGTATTAAGATAGTTGAGCCGTGCGGTTAGTGACGCGCAGCTCTGAGCTTGGATCCGGGAGATAGTGGGTTCGAATCCCGCTGTCGGCAGCCCTGAAGATGGCTTTCCGTGTTTTCCCATTTTCACACCAGGCAAATACTGGGGCTGCACCTTAATTAAGGCCACGACCACTTCCTTCCCACTCCAAACCCTTTCCTATCCCATCGTCGCCATAAGACCTCTCTGTGTCGGTGCTACGTAAAGCAATTTTTTTAAAAAAAAGCATAGCTGAGCCATGTTAAATACTATTACAAGACCATATCAGTCTATCATCCAGACTGCCGCCCTTACATCTTCCGAAAGTCTGCTATCCCTCTTTCGATGAAACATTCGTTACTCTGGTCGCCTACGTGCTTCAATGGCACACACAATTCTCCCCACCGCGGCTAGGTCACATGGTTCACTGGTGGTGGTGGTGGTGGTGGTGGTGGTGGTGGTGGTGGTGGTGGTGACTGTTTTAAGAGGAAGTACAACTAGGCAACAATCCTCAGAGGGGAATAAATGGAAGGGGTCAGACACTTCGAAAAGTGAAATTATCCCCCCCCCCCCAAAATAAACAAGGACCACGAAAGGCATGGAAATGAAGACACCCTAGGTCTTACGACCTAATACCGTCGGGGTTGGATAAAAACAAGAGTTGACTAAGGGAGGTCGGATAGCATAGATGCAATTGAGGAGGCTGTCACAAGTAAGGGGAAGAACGCCAGGACTCAGCTAAGGCAACCGTGGTCGCCAACCCACGCTCCCAAGTTATGAGGCGCTGGGGCTCATTTGACGATAGGCTGGGGATACCCATCACCACCACCACCACCACCACCACCACCACCACACCGCACAGAGGGACATGACTCACAGAGGAGGGAATATAAATGGAGATTAGCAAATTCGTGTCCTCATCCCGAGGTGGCGCAGCACTTTTCACGCACACCCGCAATGGAGATGAGCTGCATGCTCCTTTTTTTAACCATATACCAGTTCCGCTGTCATTCTTAAATCGGATCCGAGTTACCGAGGACAGCAGATAATGCCGTTAACCGTTATGTTACGGAGGCCGACATAGGAAGATAGAGGGCACTGTTTAGGCATATCTGAAAGCCCATTTTCTTCACTTCGGTGTGAATATCTGTGAATCTAAACACATTGCCACCGAGCTCGACAGCTGCAGTAGCTTAAGTGCGGCCGGTATCCAGTATTCGGGAGATAGTGGGTTCGAACACCACTGTCGGCAGCCCTCAAAATGGTTTTCAGTGGTTTCCCATTTTCACACCAGGCAAATGCTGGGGCTGTACCTTAATTAAGGCCACGGCCGCTTCCTTCCCACTCCTAGCCCTTTCCTGTCCCATCGTCGCCGTAAGACCTATCTGTGTCGGTGTGACGTAAAACAACTAGCAAAAAAAAAACCACATTGCTTTATACACCCCTTTTGGAGCACTGACTGCAATATACACACTCATTCAGCACAAAGAGGTTTTGGACGCCACGATGACTCGTATTTCCGTGAAAGTCGAGAGTGAAGTGAGACAGAAAGTGCCTGTACATTTCATGCAAGGGTTTCGTTTTTTATTCCGCTTGCAAAAAAACAGTCAGTACTCGGCATTTAATTAAACTTATTACAATCACAAAGACCTCTAATAATGTACGTACAACATGCGGGCAGCTGTGTTCAACTAACCGGAATTGGTACTTTTAAAACCACATTAATCTGTTCTGCTACTGTCTCGGAAGAGAAATGGAAAATGAGTGTACTGAATTCCTGCCATTTTGTTCTATTTATTCCGCATAATGATATTACTAACGTTTCAGAAACCTCCATTAAAAAAAACCTAGCAACCGTGTGCATACTCGATTTCAACTTCCCTTTTACAATTAAGTTGATCATAAGTACACATGCAGCTCAACACTAAAATACTGTATCAAACTTGCTCACCCATGTTATGTATAATACTTACGGAAACAATCAGGTACGTCGAAACAAACGTCACTAAAGTTATTCCTCATCTGTTCCTTAGCAACGAATTATTCCTCATCTGTTCCGTAGCAACGAATTATTCCTAATCTGTTCCGTAGCAACGAATTATTCCTCATCTGTTCCGTAGCAACGAATTATTCCTAATCTGTTCCGTAGCAACGAATTATTCCTCATCTGTTCCTTAGCAACGAATTATTCCTAATCTGTTCCGTAGCAACGAATTATTCCTCATCTGTTCCGTAGCAAAGAATTATTCCTCATCTGTTCCGTAGCAACGAATTATTCCTAATCTGTTCCGTAGCAACGAATTATTCCTAATCTGTTCCGTAGCAAAGAATTATTCCTCATCTGTTCCGTAGCAACGAATTATTCCTCATCTGTTCCTTAGCAACGAATTATTCCTCATCTGTTCCTTAGCAACGAATTATTTATTTATTGTACTGATAACAGAATTGTGAATTCAATGTTGTGTTCATTTCGGTTATGTGAACGAATCTCATCCACGAAATGTCACGGTATTATTTGTCCCAAATGGAAGATAATTGCTTTTACTCAAATACAGTCTAAAAGCTGAGGTAAATGAAGAAATAATACGAAATATTTTATTTGTAGAGAATACATACTTTACTGCCTTACAAACTCTATTTCTGCTACGTAGCAGCGCTTTCGTTAAGTGTTTTATTTGTCTAACACTGTCGTGTGTGATGTCTTTGCTCATTGAAGTTGTTTGAATTAATTAGGTGTTGTTTCCTTCATGTTGCTCATTCGTTTAATGCCCTAACTCATTCATTTATTATTGGTCCAGGGATAATGCTACCGGCATTTTCCTTTCAACATAAGAATAATATATTTATTGATCCAGAGATCATGCTATTTTTCTGTTTGAACTGCCCGCGCTAGTCATATGGACAAAGATAATGAGAATTCACAGACATAGCACTCCCATTCATTGATGTAGCCATGGAGCTCAAGAAAGAAACAAAAGACGGCGCAGGCAGCGAAATGCAACATAATGAAGTCCTGTCTAGAGCCCGTAAATACGTATACATATTTCTCTACAGATTTCTCTAGTAACGACGGTATTTTAAACATTAAACATTATTTGAGTAAAAGCAATTATTATCTTCCATTTGGGAAAATATTACACTGACACTTCATGGATCAGATTCGTTCACATAACCGTAGGGCGTCAAAATGGACAGAATTTACTTAACGTTAGAAAATGCTACGAGGAGGAATTTAATAAGGAGGCACCAAATAATGATGTAACCATCGTTGACAAATTCCATCATACATGGTCAGTTTTATGTCAACGAAATGGAACAACAGGGTGCCCATGAAACCACTGCACATTGCGCGGGTAAGAGTTTGGTGCGTCATGTCCGATGATTGGGCCTTAAGTTCGTCGAAGATGCCTTTTTTTGCCGCACCAGAGACTTAACGTTTCAATGACAACGGATGGAGCTACAGCCGCATACCATGGGGAATTTATTCACCCTTATGTAATGACACTTTGGAGATCACGTAATTTCTCGTGCAACTCCATTCCCGTACCTTTCCTGCTCATGTATCTCACAACCACAGACACATACATGCGGGGCACGTTGAAACAATCATCTTTCAAGACAGATTACCCACATTTTTTTACAATCTATTTTACATCGCACGGACACAGATAGGCCTCTTGGCGACGATGGGATAGGAAAAGGCTAGGAGTGGGAAGGACGTGGGTGTGGGTCTTAGATAAGATACAGCACCAGCATTTGCCTGGTGTGAAAATGGGAAACCACGGAAAACCAACTTCAGGGCTGCCGACAGTGGGGTTCGAACCCACTATCTCCCGGATGCAAGCTCACAGCCGCGCGCCTCTACGCGCACGGCCAACTCGCCCGATGTGTACCTTAATTAAGGCCACGGCTGCTTCCTTCGCACTCCTAGCCCGTTCCAATTCCATCGACACCATAAGACCTATCTGTGACGGTGGAACATACAGCTTATTCAAAAAAATGTTGGTACAGTATGGTAACCACTTTGAACAACTTTTATCATGAAATAAAAATATTTTGCGCCTGCTATTATAGACATGTGCGAGGGCAACTTCCAATCGACGAAACCGGCGATGGGGGGCTGTACTTCACCCAGAATTTGTTCCAGACAGTTCGGACGAAGGTCAAAATTAACTTGCTTGATAAATAACCGTCCAGTGCTTCCGTCATTATTATTATTATTATTATTATTATTATTATTATTATTATTATTATTATTATTATTATTATTATAGAATGCTTATTCTTCCCGCCACTCTTTTCAATAATTCTCCTTGGCATTTCCCCAGCTTCTTTGGGTAGGAACTTGCGAACACAAGAACATAGTCCCCTAGCTAAAGGAATTTACTATGAACAGTTAAAATGCCAGCCCGACTGGAAATCGAACCGAAGGTCACTATGGTGACCATTCGGTCAAGGAGCTGGATTTGTCACTTTTCCTCACGAAACTATAATTTCTTGAAGTATAACTGGCATTACGCCTCATTTCACAACCCAAAAGGACATAACATATAAGTGATCTCCTCGTAATTCTCTCGCAGGACTTTGACCATCTATCTCAGTACCGCACCTATATAGCTGAGGAGAGAGTGAAGTAACCATTATCAAGGTGCTTCGTCTGAGAGTCGAGAGATACTGCACTCTACAATGATGCAGTAACATTTCGATAGCGTTCTATCATCGATAGGAATCCATCCCATAATATTTGCATTCCATAATATGGCCACAGCAGTAGGAAGTGTATAAATCTGTTCTGTGATGCCACATAAATTATACAAACTGATGGGTAATGGTATTATAGAAAACAAGATCTGAATTTCTCATTGAATATTGATATGCAGGTCACTGCTAAACTCTGACGGCATGAACTAGGGCTAACGTACATATCACATCGGATCGGCTCGTAGAGTTAAGATGATTTAGGCTGAAGGTAGGGTAATAAACTTTCGCGAGGAAAATGCTAGCAAGGTTACCAGAGTTCCTTTTGCTAGTAGTTTATTGCCGCACTAACACACGGAAGGTTTTCGTTGCTGCAAGGATTGAGAAGGACCCGGCTGTGGTCTCAGTTATAGTGCCTGGCGCGAAAAAGGGAAATCACGGAATAACATCTTCTGAGCTTCGAACCCACCATCTCACGAGTCCAAGCTCACAGATACGTGACTGAATCGTGCTAATATTGTCGTTACGTCCCACTAACTACGTTTATGGTTTTCGGAGACGCTAAGTTGCCGGAATTAAGTCCCGCAGGACTGAGCCAGGATCGAACCTGCCAAGTTGGGGTCAAAAGGTCAGCGCCTCAACCATCTGAGCCACTCATCCCGGCAGGAATCGTACTAACAACCTTCTTGGGTTATTGGAAAGTGGGGGGAAACGTACGCTGTAGGTAATGGTACGAGTAATATGTATTTTGACGTGAAAAATTGAGAAATTAATCTGACAGCTACAACCGTCTGTTGGCGATTATATTAAAAACTACTGCAGAGCAGTTAACATTTTATTTCCGGATACCGGAAATCACGCTGCCCATTGTTATTGTCTTGCCTAAGATAATAAGGAGGTAAGCTTACGTTTTTTAACCGGTCGTGTTTAATATATAATGTATATTGTAACATTGTTGTACAGTATATAGTTTGTTGTGTGTATATATATATGTGTGTGTGTGTGTGTGTGTGTGTGTGTGTGTGTGTCTACATGCAGAAGTTCCTGATAATGATATATAATTTTACTTGGTGGAAAGAAAGAAATGCTTTTTAAACAATTACTGTAGGCCTACTCGAATTTAAATGGTTTGTACCAATTCAACAGTCTCCCATTTATGTACTCTGAGCTACGTGATTACCAGAGAAAACAGGAAATGCATTCCTACACTTCTGAAACTTTTAATAATACCCTAGAAGCTGTTAGGAATATTGGTAGGAAAATAAGAAAAATACGCAGAAGTTTTAGGTTTCATGAGTCGACTTTGAGAAAGTGACTTTTCTTAACTCAGCTCAGACAGCTTCGTTTTGGTCGTAAACCTATTTTCAATAAACGAACTGAAAGCGAATTGACGAAGTGTTTTTATGTTAAGCAATATCTTTCATGGTCTAACACTTGCAGGCCTCACGAGGATAATCTTTAGATACGCTGAAGGAAATAGCATACCCAATAACTTCAATAAAGGTGGCGATATGGCTGACAAGGATTGACTTCATGCTTTCTTTAAGCGTTACCTGAAATATAATTTGGGGCAGCCTCAGGGAACTGATAACACGTTCAATTTCGGGGAGGTTGTAGTAGAAGCTTTTCTTCATGAGTGGACAATCTCTGTAGTGTAACGATTGGTTCGGTGGACCGGGTTCCATTCAACTTAATGCCAGAGATTTAAGAATGGTAGGAGTGGTGGAATGTGGTTAACATGGTACATGCAGCTCCTCCATCCTTTAGAAGGTGTGCCTGAAAAGAGCTGCGCCACCACGGGATGAGGACACGACGATCTAATTTCTCTATCAGCAAGACAAGTGAGTCATTTTGAGCCCTATACCATTTTTTAATTCCATCACTTCAGAATAGATAATTAAATTATAAGACTTGACTGTAATTATTAAAAGTATGTTTCATTCGCATCATTACTCTAACGGATGGGAATCATACGCAAGCATCAATCAATCACTACTGGGCTGCATTTAGGGCAGTCGCCAACGTGGCAGATTCTCTACCTGCTGCTGCCCTAGCCTTTTCTTAAATGATTGCAGAGACATTGAAAATGTATTGAACATCTCCCTTGGTAAGTTATTCCAATCTTTAACTCCCCTTCCTGAAAACGAATATTTGCCCCGTTATGTCCTCTTGAATTCCAACTTTACCTTCATATTGTGATCTTTTGTACTTTTAAAGACACCACTCAAACTTATTTGTCTACTAATGTCACTCCACGCCATCTTTCCACTGACATCTCGGAACATACCACTTAGTCGAGCAGCTCGTCTCCTTTCTTCAAAGTCTTCCCAGCTCAAACTTTGCAACAATTTTGTAACGCAACTCTTTTGTCGGAAATCACCCAGAACAAATCGAGAAGCTTTTCTTTGGATTTTTTCCAGTTCTTGAATTAAGTAATCGTGGTGAAGGTCCCATACACTGGAACCGTACTATAGTTGGGGTCTTACCAGAGACTTATATGCCCTCACCCTCATAGTCATAAACATGTGCAGAGATCTGTACCCTTTATTTACTACCCCATTTATGGGATTACCCCAATTAAGATCCTTCCTTATATTAAGACCTAGGTACTTACAATGATCCCCAAAAGGAACTTTCACCCCATCCCCGCAGTAATTAGAACCGAGAGGACTTTTTCTATTTGTGAAACTCACAACCTGACTTTTAACCCCGTTTATCATCATACCATTGCCTACTGTCCATCTCACAACATTATCGAGGTCATTTTGCAGTTTCTGACTCTTGTTACATTTATTACTCTATACAGAATAACATCATCCGCAAAAAGCCTTATCTCTCATTCCACTTCTTTACTCATAGCATATATATAAAGAAAACATAAAGATCAAATAATACTGCCTTGAGGAACATCCTTATTATTACAGGGTCAGATAAAGCTTCGCCTACTCTAATTCTCTGAGATCTATTTTCTGGAAATATAGCCACCCATTCAGTCACTCTTTTATCTAGTCCAATTGCACTCATTTTCGCCAGTAGTCTCCCATTATCTACCCTATCAAATGCCTTAGATAGGTCAATCGCGATATAGTCCATTTGACCTCCTGAATCCAAGATATCTGTTATTTCTTGCTGGAATCCTACAAGTTGAGCTTCAGTGGAATAACCTTTCCTATACCCGACCTGCCTTCTATCGAACCAGTTATTAATTTCGCAAACATGTATAATGTAATCAGAAAGAATGCTTTCCGAAACTTACATGCAGTGCATGTCAAACTGACTGGCCTGTAATTTTCAGCTTTATGTTTATCACACTTTCCTTTATACACAGGGGCTACTATAGCAATTCTCCATCCATTTCGTGTATACTAGCTCCTTCATGCAAACAGTAGTTAAGTAAGTACTTCAGATATGGTATATCCCAACCCATTGCCTTTAGTATTTCCCCCGAAATCTTATCAATTCCAGCTGCTTTTCTAGTTTTCAACTTTTGTATCTTATTGTAAATGTCATTGTTATCATAGGTAATTTTTAATACTTCTTTAGTATTAGCCACCTCCCCTATCTGGACATTTTCCTTGTAACCAACAATCTTTACATACTGCTGACTGAATACTTCTGCCTTTTGAAGATCTTCGCGTACACACTCCCCTTGTTTATTAATAATTCCTCAAATGTCCTTATTGGAACCTGTTTCTGCCTATACATACCCTTCTATTTTTCACTAAAATTTGTATGACTGCGAATTTAGCTCGCCGTCATGTTATCCTTCGAGTTAAAGAATAAATTATGCTTTTTATTGTTCACAATATCACCTAAATTCATCTAATTTCGGTTAAACTAACTTTAGCCGTGCGGTTAGGAGCGCGTAGCTGTGAGCTTGCATACGGGAGATAGTGGGCTCGAGCCCCACTGTCGGCAGCCCTGAAGATGGTTTTCCGTGGTTTCCAATTTTCACACCAGGCAAAATCTGGGGCTGCACCTTAATTAAGGCCACGGCCGCTTCCTTCCCATTCCTGGGCCTTTCCTATCTTATCGTCGCCATAAGAGCTTTCTGTGTCGGTGCGACGTAAAGCAAATAGGAAAAAAAAATTACAGCGTTCAATCTGTCGGAAACACATACAACACTGTAACATACCTGTAAAAATACACGCATACCTGTACTCTGGTGCAACATAAATTATACTAATTTACTGGTAATGGCATCATAGAAGATATTTTCATATTTGTACTTGTGTATTTTTACAATATGTTACATGTGTTTATATACATATTACAATTTGTTTTACGTCGCACCAACACAGATAATCTTACGGCGACATTCGAAAAGAAGAGGAATAAAAGTGGGGAAAGAAGTGACTGTGGCCTTAATTAAGGTACAGCCCTATCATTTGCCTGGTGTGAAAATGGTAAATCACGGAAACCACCTTCAGAGCTGCCGTGCGATTCGAACCCACCATCTCCCGGATATGTGTGTTATAAATATTTTCAAAGCAAAGCAAATAAAAGTCATCTCCGTAAAGGCCATGAACTCCCTTGGAGGGATGGAAGGTAAAGGCTTCCACCATTCGTAACTTCGGCATTTGATGGGGTAGAGTGGTTAGCTCTACGCCCGGCCACCTTTACCCCCAGGAATTAACCTGGTACTCATTTTTGGTGTAGGCTGAGTGAATCTCAGGGCCATATGCACCTCCGGAAGTGGAAATCTCGTTTTTAAATTTAATGACTTTCTGACGGAGATTCGAACCCACGTCCTTCCGGGCGAATAGAGTACGCCTTTACCGCCTCGGCCAGGCAGCCACTTATAAATATTTTCGACAGAATAAAAAGCTTTAAAGTTACATTAACTGAGTCTACACTTAAAAGTATCGCTTCCTTTTAAAAAAAATCGATATAAGTATCATATTAGCCCGCCTCTGTGGTGTAGTGGTTAGTGTGATTAGCTGACACCCCCGGAGGCCCGGCTTCGATTCCCGGTTCTGCCACGAAATTTGAAAAGTGGTACGAGGGCTGATAGGGGTCCACTCAACCTCGGGAGGTCAACTGAGTAGAGGTGGGTTCGATTCCCATCTCAACCATCCTGGAAGTGGTTTTCCGTGGTTTCCCACTTCTCCTCCAGGCAAATGCCGGGATGGTTCCTAACTTAAGGTCACGGCCGCTTCCGTTCCTCTTCCTTGTCTATCACTTCCTATCTTCCCATCCCCCACCAAGGCCCCTGTACAGCATAGCAGGTGAGGCCGCCTGGGTAAGGTACCCCAGTTTTATCCCCCGACCCAGAGTCTGAAGCTCCAGGACACTGCCCTTGAGGCGGTAGAGGTGGGATCACTCGCTGAGTCCGAGGAAAAAGCCGACCCTGAAGGGTAAACAGATTAAAGTATCATATTAAAGATGTATAACTGCGGTTTAACAATACCTAATAATTTCTTTATGCATTAGGTTTCAATCATTAAAATGCCGCAAGGGCGTATGATTTCCCCACTTACTCATACTATAAATTACTGCTGCATTCAGTTTTTCTCACTCCATTCGCTGCCTAGTACTCCGTTAGAGGAAAATATTCTCATTATACATAGTTTATGTCTATATTTACCGAATAAGAGAGAGTAGGACGTTCAGAGTGATGACCGATGAGCAATTCTTATTTCAAACCTTTACGCTTTGTGGAGAGTTCGAAATAGGTTCAAAACGTTGTCCAGGGACACAACATTAGGCCAGTTCAATTACCGTTGAGCAATGAAGTCCATTAAAACTCCTGATATCCTGCGTAATGTCCGTTTCATTGTTCGATTCTTGAACACACGAAAGTAATGCCTTATGGACAAGAAGGCCCCAGTAGGTGTGGAGGGTAAAGGCTTCCACTATCAGTGTATATTGCAGTAAAACGGATTAGAGTGGTCAGCTCTATGCGCAACCACCTTTTCTGCCAACTATTAACCTCGTACTCATTTATGGTGTAAGCCGAGTGAACCCCAGAGCGATGTACAGTACTTCTCCGAAAGTGGAAGCTTGTTTCTAACTTGTCCAACTTTCTGATGGTAAGAACCCAGGACTCCACTAGACAGCCCTTACACCCTACATGCAGCCTTTACAAAACAGGCTGTACACGCGCACTCTTTTCCGCTTGGGACGCCGTTCGCACTTGCCAGTTAACATTTCATGAGTGTTGCTGGATGGCAAGTGTACTGGTCTTCGGACCGGGAGTTGTCGATGTGTTACCTGCCCGGGTCATAGGATTTTAGTCGTGTATTGTTAACCTGCTGCTAGGACTGAGTATTGATTTCTCTAACATTTCTGTGCAACTCTCGCATTACACCTCCCTCCAATACACGACATGCGGTTCAAATCCCACGGTAGAAGTCGACCATCTTAATCGGAGGGTTTCTAGAAATGGCTCTACAATGCCATAATCACCAGAAGAACAGGCTTTTAAAACCTTTTGGGGGAAATAAGGTTTCATTTCTTTTCTTTTTCCCGTGGTACAGTCACAAACACGAAGATAACTTCCACACTTCCCTCAAGGCCACGTACATTATGCCGTGTGTTCAAAACGTAAGACGCTACAACCTCTGTCTCTCCCTTCATTATCAGTATCACACTGATATTAATCTCACCGCCGGACGTCTGCAGTGAACCAGAGTCCACATGTACCACAGGTGGTGTGGTCAGTCTAATTAGGATACCTTGGGAACAGCTTGCGACTAGCAAGTCAAGCCCTGTGGGCTCACACATCCCTTACTGGTTACATTTTATAAATTCCAGCTGGTTTCTTGGGGCACTAAAGTTCCTCTGCGATTATAACATTAAACGAAAAATGGTCATACTATTTTTTTTTTCTTCCTCAATACAGGAATATCACGTGATCTTTTGAAAATTATTTTGGCATAGATTCAAAAGATTTTAAGTGGGATAAAATTAGTACAACGTTTCTCTATTGCGCAGAGGCGGAATAAGTTGTTTTATGAACATTTAAAATATATCAGTACGTGATTACATATACGGTAGCACTGCTAGTTGGCAGTGGCATGTCATTGCCGCTAGCCCAGAAGTTGTTTTGTCCCCATTTCTCAGTTTCTTTCCAGGAAAATACAGAAGCTAAACGTTTATTAAGACCATGCTTACTACCTTCCAGTTTAGTTTCTTCGCATCCAAACGTCACTAAATCTATTGTGTTAATATTACGTTAAACCGCTGCCAACGAAAGAGAGACTAGTATTTCAGTCCCTCAACAACTGATACATTTTCGAATTAGACGGCAGGATACGAGCGGAATCAACGCGCTACGGCTTTGGAGCTAAGCTCTGCACTCGGAAAGCGACTGGTTTGGAGCCCCACCGTCGGCAGTCCTGAGAATGGTTTTCTGTGGTTTCCCATTTTCACTTCCACGCAAATGCTGGGGCAATTCCTATTCGCGGATCACAGCCGATTCCTCCCATTTCCTTGCTCAATTTTATTCACCTTCATTGATTTCGTCTTTATCAACTCCTCAACTGAGGTCGGCGTTAAGAAGGGCATCCGGCCGTAAAATAACCACGCCATATAATTTAATTAAATCCCAAGCACGACCTCGTATCAGAAAACGGGATTACCGGGTAGATATACAGATTTACAAAAAACCAGATGGATAGTTCAAATAAATGTAAAAGTATATGTTAGATAGAAGTAAATCCTAAAATGTATCGTATTAATTGTTTTGAACACTGACAAGAAACTGAAATGAAAGATATAGGCCTAAATGGGCAGGTACTAAGTCGCAGGTCTTTAGGGAGTAGAATAGGCCTACGTAGCATGGGTATTGGATGGGTGTTAGAACATGTGAATACGCAAATTAAAGGTTATTATTATTATTATTATTATTATTATTATTACTATTATTATTATTATTATTAAGCCGGGGTATGGGGTTAAGTGGGGTAGGGGTAGCGTGCGTGCCTTTTACCCGCAGGCCCCGAGTTCGATTCCCGGCCAGGCCAGGGATTTTTACCTGGATCTGAGGGCTGGTTCGAGGTCCACTCATCCTACGTGATTACAATTGAGCGGTTATTTGACGATGAGATAGTGGCCCCGGTCTAAAACGCCAAAAATAACGGCCAAGAGGATTCGTCGTGTTGACCACACCACACCTCGTAATGTACAACCCTTCGGGCTGAGCAGCGGACGCTTGGTAGGCCAAGACCTTTCAGGGCTGTAGTGCCATGGGGTTAGTTGGTTAGGTTCAGTTGTTTTTATTATTATTATTATTATTATTATTATTATTATTATTATTATTATTATTATTATTATTATTATTTGTATTAGTATTATTATTTGCCTAGGTTCTCCCTCCGCAGTGTAGGGGTAGCGTGCCTGCCTCTTACCCGGAGGCCCCCCCCACCCGAGTTCGATTCCCGGCCAGGTCAGAGATTTTTAGCTGGATCTGAGGGCTGGTTCGAGGTCCACTCAGCCTACGTGATTACAATTGAGGAGCTATCTGACGGTGAGATGGCGGCCCCGGTCTGGAAAGCCAAGAATAACGGCCAAGAGTATCCGTTGTGCTGACCACACGACACTTCATAATCTGCAGGCCTTCAGGCTGAGCAGCGGTCGCTTAGTAGGCCATGGCCCTTCGGGCCTGTTGCGCCATGCGGTTTAGTTTGGTTTTGGGTTCTCCTTACGTGAATATTGCCCAATCGCACTTTTACAACCTGCATCGATTCGATTACAGCTTCTTGAGTGCCTTCGGGCATAGTTATCTCCATAGGCTAGTCGGGAGAAGTAGGCGTACTTGGTTACGGCTTGCGGTGTTCGGCCTCCTCGGCTTTCGTACCTCGTACGAAGGCTCTCTTGCTTTCAGCTTCGGATATTTTGGGCTTCCATGATTCTTTTTGATCCATTCCTTTTTCTTGTTACCGTGTGCGGAATGCGTATGTTTGCGTATGCGGCATGTTTAAATTAAAGTGTTGGGACATTTCGGATCCAGTCCGACTCCTTGGCTGAATGGTCAGTGTTGAGGCCTTCGGTTTAAAGGATCCCGGGTTCGATTCCCGACCGGGCCGGGGATTTTAATCGCGCCTGAATAATTATTCTGGCTATAGGAAGGGCCAAATCCACATGTGCGACGCATTCGAAAATATTTTACAGTTTTCACGTATCTGATGAAGTTTCATCAAACATATTATTATAGTTATCGAGAGATCTCCTGTATACAAAAACAACGACTGCTCACTCTCAGGTTGTGGTAGCAAGGTATACTAGTTATACCGCGTGTTATAAGCTCCGATTTCATCGCAAAATGGCGAACGCACACTGATCACCGCAACTCCATTTCATCTTCAAAACTATTTAGGTAGACTATTTACAAAGCAGTTATATTTTTGCCAGCTTTTATAGTTTTGAAATTATTGATTTACTAGTACGTAAAGAAAGCCCCCTGGGGGAAACCCCGTCCCTGGGAAAAATTCCGACACCTCGGCGTCTCCAAAAAAAAAAAAAAAAAAAAAAACGAAAAAGAGAAGCAATTTAGCAGAACATAAATCCAATAAAAAGTTCAAACTAAATACTCAACTCAAGGGAGCATAATCGTTATATCAGTGCTACCAACGTAAACAGTGAAGTTCACTTCACAAATCAATGTAAAACACAGCCTTCTATATTAGGTTAGTTGGAAATTCGGAGGTTTCAGTAGAAAAAACGTCAAAAATTGAGTAACTCAGACTTGGTAATGATTTAAAAAAAATCATAATTCATGAACGAATTTCATAACAAGTTACACACCAATTTAATCAAGAAATTATTGTTTATTGGGATGAAAATATATAATTGTCAATATTGTTCTTATTTTTAACGTCTCAACTACCCTTAATAGGAAGAAAAGGTTATAAATTTCGATTGTCCAGTTATAAGTTATAAGTTATAAGTTATAAGAGATAATTGAGAAAATATTATTTATGACATACAGTAGGTCGTCAAATTATGTCTTACAACTACACCCATGTTCATAAAAATCAGAACACCTTGAAAGGCTAGAGATAGGAAGTTCATATTCACAAGACATGTGCAATAGTATGTTCTAAAGAAATGATTGTGATTTGAACCATGTCGGCCCTGAGGTTCAAAGTCCACATCGATATCTCGGCGCACCTCCACCAACTGGTAAAAGGTGCCTGCGGCTCTCGTTGTCACTATAAACCCAAGGTAATGGATCAGTGTGACTTGAGCAGACGTGGAGGATGCCTCGCAGACGTATGCGAGAACCGTGCCGTCAAATGAGTGAGTTTGAAAGAGTGCGCATTATTGGCATGAGAGAACGTGATGCATCCATCCGGGAAATTGCTGCTCGTTTGGGACGGAGTATGTCGGCAGTGCAAAGGGTGTGTACAGAATGGTTCACAGAAGGCCGTAGAACACTAGAGATGGTCTGGTCACACCACCCAGACCACCCCCCGAGAAGATTGACAACTAATTCGAATGGCATTGCAGGGCAGATGTGCGTCCTCCTCGGTTCTGGCGCAATAGTGGAACAGTGTGACACATCGTACACTAACAGGAGTGACAGTCCGTCATCGTTTATTATGGCCTGGGTTACCGGCACGTCATCCACTTCTCCGCCTACCTTTGACTAATGTGCATAAACATGCTAGACTGCAATGGTGTATAGAGCGACGGCACTGGGGACAGGAATGGCAGCAGATAGTGTTTTCGGACGAATCCAGGTTCTGTTTGAAAATGATGGCCGCGTTTTGGTTCGACGTAGACAGAGGGAGAGGCATCACATTGAATGCATTCGCACAAGGCATACAGCGCCAACTCAAGGCCTTATGGTGTGGGGGTGCTATTGGGTACAACCACAAATTACAGTTGGTGCATGTCCACGGCACTGTGACCAGTTTGACCTACGTGAATGACAACCTGCGACCCATACGCATACCCATTCGGCTCGATATCACAAGCGCTATATTTCAGCAGGACAATGCGCGACCACAAGTTGCTGAACGAACATGTGTCTTCTTGTTGTCACAGGATGTCAGACTGTTGCCCTGGCCCGCCCGATTACCGGACTTGACGCCAATCGAAAATGTGTGGGATATGGTGAAACGACGGGTGCGGCGCTGTGACCTAATGCCAATCACCAAAGATGAACTGTTGAACCAGGTGAATGCAACATGGATGTCTATACCCCAGGACGCCATTCGCGCCTTATACGCGTCGATGCCATCATGCATGGAACAAGTTATCAGTGCCCATGGAGCACCCAGTGCCTACTAGGCAACAGGACACATGCTGAACCTAGGTGAGTGAAATTCTAATCGTTTCTGCAGAACATACTAATTTACTTGTCTTGTGAATATGAACAACAACCCCAACTAGAGTATGGTTCCAGTGTATGGGACCCTCACCAGGATTACCTGATTCAAGAACTGGAAAAAATCCAAAGAAATGCAGCTCGATTTGTTCTGGGTGATTTCCGACAAAAGAGTAGCGTTACAAAAATGTTGCAATGTTTGGGTTGGGAAGAATTGAGAGAAAGAAGAAGAGCTGCTCTACTAAGTGGTATGTTCCGAGCTGTCAGCGGAGAGATGGCGTGGAATGACATTAGTAGACGAATAGGTTTGAATGGCGTATATAAAAGTAGGAAAGATCACAATATGAAGATAAAGTTGGAATTCAAGAGGACAAACTGGGGCAAATATTCATTTATAGGAAGGGGAGTTAGGGATTGGAATAACTTAGCAAGGGAGATGTTCAATAAATTTCCAATTTCTTTGAAATCATTTCGGAAAAGGCTAGGAAAGCAACAGATAGGGAATCTGCCACCTGGGCGACTGCCCTAAATGCAGATCAGTATTGATTGATTGATCGATTGATTGATTGAACTTCCTATCTCTAGTCCTTCAAGGTGTTCTGTTCTGTATGAACATGAGAGTATTTACAGTGCATACAACATGCTGAACTTGACTTGGCAGCGCGGAAAGTTATGACTGCTGACCAAATCACGTTTTCCATCCTGCAGCTAATACATAGCTTTGGTGTCCACCGTCGGTGTTCACCCCTGTTCCGGTTTACCAGTTAACTTCATCAAGTAAACAATGAATTTTACACCGAGCTACTTATTAAACTCGTATTTTGTTAAGTTACCGTAAAACACTGAGCCCGTAGTAGATTTTATAGCACAAGTTAGATGAGGACCATGCGCTATATCCACACTCGCATCTTAAAACAGCACTCTAGGTAAATTTAAATTACAGGAAGACAGCTAATAAAGACAAGATATCTGTAACCGCAAGTTGGTTTAATATCCTCTTCTCGGCGTGAACGTAGAGGAAATGTACCACAAATATACTTGCCTCATGAATGTGTTGCATTTATTCTCACGTCCGATAACTGCGGATGTCATCAAACCAAAACAAACCTGTTTATGGCGCTCTCTATTAACAGACAGCTAAATTTGTCACGACAGATCTACATGCTGGGGACCAGCACTGTTGATCCCAATGTCCCCAATATCCCTACCTTACCGAAAAGATAGCCTTTACATTGTCTCCACAAGACTGGAAGAAATTCGTTTAAGATCCTAAAACCTGTCTTAAATTCGGTGGCAGTGCCAAGTATCGAGCCGTAACCCTTTCGGGCGGTAATTTGATACTTTGGTCGCCAGATCTTACGGTACGTTTCTCACGTGTTAACTGAACAGAATCTCGAGAAGACCTATTCTGAATACAGTTAAAACCCTTACAGGCTTAAATACTCAGAATCAGTGTGAGAGTCATAAGTAAAGTGAGATTCTGGACATGGTATTAGTTACCTCACCGAGCCGTGAAGAGGCAATCGGTTATACCGAGCTCGATAGCTGCAGCCGCTTAAGTGCGGCCAGTATCCAGTATTCGGGAGATAGTAGGTTCGAACCCCACAGTCGGCAGCCCTCAAAATGGTTTTCCGTGGTTTCCCATTTTCACACCAGGCAAATGCTGGGGCTGTACCTTAATTGAGGCCACGGCCGCTTCCTTCCCACTCCTAGCCCTTCCCTGTCCCATCGTCGCCGTAAGACCTATCTGTGTCGGTGCGACGTAAAGCAAAAACTCTAGCAATCGGTTATGTAACTATGAATAAATGATAATGAACTCCCGATGGTGTTGTCGCGGATGATCCTAGCAGTGTGATGCATTAGTCTGAGACAACGTTCTGTGTTGTATGTGCATGTTGGGTATTCAGCCCGAAGGCTGGTTGGATCCTCAACAAATTCACAATTAGCCTCTCATAGATGGCCTAGGTGTCACTGAAGAAGCGTACTAGGGAAATGAGGAGTGAGATCGTTCCTGTTGCTTTCCTCACTGAGCCAGAAGTTGCTACTGCACATCAGTCTGCCAAGCCCACTGAAATGCGTGTACCAACCGACCCTATGAGCGACATTTTCACACCATTCATAGCAGGGATGAATCGTAATTTCAATTTTTAATTTACTAAGTGACTGCTTTTGTACGTTGCCAGAACTGACAGCTTAATGACAAAATGCTGAACAATGCATTTTTGTGTGCTATAGCATCTAAAAGCCGGCCCCGTGCCTGGATTCCCGGCCAGATCAGGGATTTTTCTCTCGACCTGAGGTCTGCTTCGACGACCACTCAGCCTATGTGATTAGAATTGAGGAGCTATCTAACGGTGAGATGGCAGCCAGAGTCTCGAAAGCCCAGAATAACGGCCGAGAAGATGTGTCGTGCTGACCACACGACTCCTCGTAATCTGCAGGCCTTCGGGCTGAGCGGTGGTCGCTGGGTAGGCCAAGGCCCCTTCAAGGGCGTTAAATGCCGTGGGGTTTGGTTTTTATAGCATCCAAAAGCACGGATCTGCTGAAGAGTTTCCCGGTGCCTATGCCACGCGTTATGAAATTTTAAACATTTCGAGGAAATTCAAACCTGTGGGTCTAGGGTGCAGTAAGAGAGGTGTAAAGCAACCGAGATCATTATCAAACGAAAAGCTTTGGAAAATTCTTGAAAAATTGAACATACCCCATAAAAACTTTTTTTTGCTAGGGGTTTAACGTCGCACCGACACAAATAGGTCTTATGGCAACGATGGGATAGGAAGGGCTTAGGAGTTGGGAGGAAGCGGCCGTGACCTTAATTAAGGTACAGCCCCAGCATTTGCCTGGTGTGAAAATGGGAAACCGCGGAAAAACCCTTTAGGAAACAAGTAATACCGGGCGAGTTGGCCGTGCGCGTAGAGGCGCGCGGCTGTGAGCTTGCATCCGGGAGATAGTAGGTTCGAATCCCACTATCGGCAGCCCTGAAAATGGTTTTCCGTGGTTTCCCATTTTCACACCAGGCAAATGCTGGGGCTGTACCTTAATTAAGGCCACGGCCGCTTCCTTCCAACTCCTAGGCCTTTCCTATCCCATCTTCGCCATAAGACCTATCTGTGTCGGTGCGACGTAAAGCCCATAGCAAAAAAAAAAAAAAGTAATGCTTATACACTTCCTCACAGACAGGAACCAAACATGAAAATTGAAGTCATACAAAGTACAAAGTTTCAAGATCAACAGTACGCGAGATTAAGTTATTGAAATTAGTTCTTTCATTCAGTAAACAGCGACGAATGAACCCTGAATTTATACAAGGTCATGGTCCTTAATGAGCTGTATGTAGCATGGCTTTGCTCCTGTCTCTGTCGTGAAGGAAGTAAACCCATTATTTTACAAGGAACGTTAGCCTAAGTCATAACTTGTACGCTACAGCAGCGTTTCCTAGAGACTGCTTTTGTGCGTCGCCGTTGCTCAGGGGTAGGTGGAAAACAAGGAGTCAAAAATCAAACGAACTGCAAAACAACATTCGAAAAAAAAAAAACACCCAAAATTTCAGAAACAGCGTTCCGTATTAACGTTTGTTTAGGGACTATGCAACGTCCGCCTCCAAGAGAACGGTGGACGGTATCAACGCTATCCCACCATACAACGTCTCAGAAAATTCAGGACATGTCTCACACAGCTGAAGCTTCAGCAGTAGATAGAATTGAAAACTGAATCCCCCATCTTTTAAGCTCAATTTGAAGAAACTAAGAGCTTCAAAACAAGCTCAACGATCTCATTAACAATGTTTCCACCGTATAAAAACTATTATTTTCAGATAACATAAATATTATTAAATTAAGAATCTGTTAAATAATCAGACCGTTATTTCTCTCGTTACGAATACTGCAAAAATAAATCCGTGGATTGTACTTTCCCTATTGTAACTCCCCCCCTCCCCCAACTCTACAATTTTACAGTAAGGCAGGCATCGAAATAAGTGTCCGGCTACTTTAATGAATAGTAAGCATACTGACCTTCGGTTAAGAGGGCCCTGGGTTCTATTCCCAACTGGGCCGGGGATTAAACTGCGTCTGGTTAATTCCCCTGACTCAGTGACTGGGAATACGTGCCCCAATACAGTCACTTCATGCACACCAAATACACCACACTAACAACCACCACGAAAACACGCAATTGTGGGTTGTCGTCACGAAGGGAAAACGGCAGAAAACCGAGCTTGATAGCTGCAGTCGCTTAAGTGAGGCCAGTATCCAGGAATCGGGAGATAGTGGGTTCGAACACCACTGTCGGCAGCCCTGAAGATGGTTTTCCGTGGTTTCCCATTTTCACACCAGGCAAATGCTGGGGCTGTACCTTAATTAAGGCCACGGCCACTTCCTTCCCATTCCTAGGCCTTTCCTATCCCGTCGTCGCTATAAGACCTATCCGTGTCGGTGCGACGTAGAGCAAATAGCAGAAGAAAAAGGCAGAAAAACAAGGTCAAATCCACACACTAAGTGCCGAAGCGAAGAAATTGGGAAAAGAAAAAACAGGCACTGGAAGAAGTGTCAATATTTCACAGGTACTATTGATAGAATTCTGGTTAAAAAGAGTACACGAGCATGAAACGTTTGGAAATAAAGACCTACAGGTTCAGGCGGAATGCAGTCTCCCAGGATTGCCGTTTTGAAGACCTCACTTACAATGGCCGGGAAAACTCCAGTAAAATGTTTCTAGTGTCCATTACAGGCTCTTTGAGTTTTCAACCATGTATTTACTTCACCAATATTAAGTGCAATGCCACTAATTATTTAACAACAAAATCACAAAGTGTTCTCGTAAACATTTTACTTACAGTCAAATGTACTCGATACCGCAAGCTTTATGGTAGGATCAAAGGAAAGGACCACACACAAACGTGAAATATCTTAAATATTTCAGTGATTTTTAATCAAGTATTGCAGTCGTATCCCAATTATCTGGAAATTTCCTCTGGGGAAATGCTTGCTGGGGTGGAAGAATTAGCTACTCCCTACAGCTCTCACGCACATACACAAAACAAAGCTTGATTTTCAGCCGAAGCGAAGAGAATTTCAACTTAGATTTAGCTATGCGGCTGTTGTGTGCGTTCTTTTTTCATCAAATGAAATGTACTTCAAAGGCCACAGGTCGGCCATATAAAGGCTATGGTTATAGTAAGAGATGCACGACTCGCTTTGCGGACCATACCAACATCAGCATATGGTGGAGAAACTGGTCATTTCATCAGTCTTCAGTACGTGACAGTCAATCTTTTACAGCGGCAAGACAACTGACATGATACTGCCCAGACCAGGGACATGTGATGTAGTCTATGTGGAAAATGAAGTCAATCATTCGTCACCGAATGGTCTGTGTCCAACCGGGTAGAGTACGATTATAAACATGCATAAACGAGGGAAGTTTACGTTTACTATCTTCCATAATATTACAAGTATTTATATTGATTATTTTTTTACAATTTGATGTATGTCGCACCGACACAGATAGGTCTTATGGCGGCGATGGGATAGGAAAGGGCTAGGAGCGGGAAGGAAGTGGCCATGGCCTTAATTAAAATACAGCCCCAGCATTTGCCTGATGTGAAAATGGGAAACCACGGAAAACCATCTTCAAGGCTACCGATAGTGGGATTCGAACCCACTATCTCTCGAATGCAAGCTTACAGCCGCGCGCCCCTAACCGCACAGCCAACTCGCCCGGTGTACCTTATCTAATAAGTAAACTGAGTGGTCGATCTCGGTAAATTAGGTCCTGAGTTTGTCGCGCAATACGCTACCTGTGACGTAGTATTGTGCTTTGGACTAAATTCGATAAAGCACTCTGTTTGGACTCGACGTCACAGACTATGCTACAACGTGCTCTCTGCCAGAGCATTTCTAAAAATAAAATTTAAATGTAACCACTTTCAATCCCCCTGGACCCAGCTTAATTACACCGCAGAAAAGGGATGCGTTGTACCACAAAGATGGAAGTAATGACAAGTGAGAGAAACGAATCTTCAACGATGGGCTTCTTATACATCAATTTGATTTACATTTTTACCATCATATATGACACTGATGACACAACAGGAGAAATGACTGCGTTCTTAATCGTGAAAGCAGACTGTTTTGAAGATTTTCCACCATACATTTTTAATTTATTTAATCATTTTCCCAAATACTGGGAGGTGATCGAGCCAACCTCCATGATGTGTTCCCTGGGTAAGGCTAACAGGCTAAGCAGTGAAAAGAAATAGCACAGAAATGAGCTAGACGACACTCGCCAGAAGCGGTTGTTATCTTGGACTCAATTAACCTATACTTTTTTTTTTCATTCAGAACCGAGTTTCGCCGGGCTGCGTGGCTCAGACGGTTGGGGCGTTGGCCTTCTGACCCCAACTTGGCAGGCTCAAGTACGCCAGCTCCATGTAGTTATATTTATTGGCACATGAAAAAACTCATGTGGGACAAAATTCCGGCATTTCGGCGGCTCCGAAAGCCCTCAAAAGTAGTCAGTGGAACGTAAAGCCAAATACATTATTATTAACAACCCTGTCTGTCTATCTAACTTTCCTGGTTGTATCGGTTGGCTTTCTTGTACTGATCCACTGCCTCTCATACTAGATTGTCCTTCAGTTGTGTCAGCTAAAACCCGCTCAGGTCCTCAGTCTAGAAATGAAATCCTCGAACCCGAGTACTCCAAGTAGGAGACAAATACACTACCACTACATCTCGGAATCCGAATGTTTTTATTTCTTGATGGATGTAGTACACCCTGGTTCTATAGCCCTGGTGAGCAATGGCCCATCAAGCGACGAAATCCGCAAATTCAGACAATAAATAAGTTAAAACTGTCTCTTCACGCAGGCCAGAGTAAAATGTAGCTTCCACAGTAGCTGCTGAAACATAAGTGGTGCCGAGTACAACTAGTGCATCTGAATATTGTGAAAAGCACTGTTCATAGGGTCAGACTTGCTGCAATAGCATTTTCTGGCCCAGGAGGAAAGCAATGGCAAACTACCTTAATCCTCATCCCACCTAGTACGCTATCGGTTCTTGCGGTTTCCCTACATAACCGCATAACCTTTGTCAGTATTTGAGAATCCAACCAGCGTTTGGACTAATGACCTAATAGACACACAAATCATGGAGCTGGTCACTGAACATTTTATATTGCTAGTTGATAGAGGAACTGAGAACCCTACTGATAGTATATTCTACCAAGTACACATGTTCAGTAATAACTTACCTGGTGATTAGGTTGCTAATGTCCAGGGATTAGTTATGGCATTAATGTGCTGATCCATACGTCAGCCTCGTGCCGGTAGATTTACTGGTACTTAAAAGATCTCCTTCGGGACAAAAATCCGGTACCTCGGCGTATCCGAAAACCGTAAAAGTAAATAACATTATTATTAATATGGTAATCCAAGGTAAATTAGACTACCTTAATTAAATTTGAAATAGACAGCTACTGCAGTCTCGAAAAAACAGTAGTGGACCAGAAGAAATCCGAATTCTTTCACATTATTAGAATAAATTGTTGGAACGGTCTAAATTTAAAAATTCAACGATGCGTAAACAGTTCAAATGAAATTAAAACACAAATACGTAATTTTAAATTAAGATGTAATCACACGAATCTTGCAATTAAAGAACAAAGGTAAAGTGATACCCGTCACAGACGAGCAAATAAATTACACGGAGATTCAGAAATAATTACAGCTTCACCTGGACCAACGATCAATAAGAACTAATTCTGGAAGGTACCCCTTAGTACTGTAATCTATCTGTTCAAAGGATTGGAAAATGATTAATAAATAATTATCATTATTTATAGATGCCCGTCATCTTGGTTATTACCAATCATGAAGGTACGATACTGGATTTAACAAACAATATTGTACCGTGTCGGCTACAGAAAACAAAGAATTTTGCGTTGAATACATCTGAGGAGGAACTGAATCCTATGGTCCAAGAATTACAGCGTGAACTCAACGACTGGTTTGTAGAATACTAGATCAATCAGAGCCCTAAGCCAACCAAATTCCCTGGTGCTGCAGCCCTGGTGAGCCCTGGCCTATCAAGAGACGAAATCCGTAAATTCAAACAATAATAAGTTAAAACTGGAAAGCAAACTAATGAATCTGTTCACGGATACATCTTACTTGGCCAAAACGTCCAAGTAGTGAAGAAGAATCAAACTACAAAAATGCCTGATTTTGACAGCATCCAAGGAGGTTGGATTTATTTTAACCAACAGAGGAGTTTCAATCACCTAAAGATCAAAGAATACAACAGGCGTACTTTTCCAGCAACAGGGGACTACCTAGAAACTGTCCGGCTCCATGGCTAAATGGTTAGCGTGCTGGCCTTCGGTCACTGGAGTCCAGGGTTCGATTCCCGGCAGGGTTGGGAATTTTAATCATAATTAGTTAATTTCGCTGGCAGGGAGCCTGGGTGTATGTGTCGTCTTCATCATCATATCATCCTCATCACGACGCGCAGGTCGCCTACGGGAGTCAAATAAAAAAGACCTGCATCTGGCAAGTCGAACTTGTCCTCTGACACTCCCGGCACTAAAAGCCATGCGCCATTTCATTTCATTTACCTAGAGACTGCGACTAACGAATACAAGTGCTCGAAGCTACAATCCACACGAGTGATGGACACACGCATGCTGGGAATAAGCCTCAGGGATAGGATCACGTTACAAGAGATTCAAGAAAGACGAACATGACGGATCTTAGGGAGGTTTGCTAAATTAAAATGGCACCGTGCGCGCTTAGGTTCACCTAGCAGCCAGCTTGCATTCGGGAGATAGTGGGTTCGAATCCTACTATCCCCAGCCTTGAAGATAGTTTTTGGTGGTTTTCCATTTTCACACCAGACAAATTCCGGGGCTGTATCTTAATTAAGGCTACGGCCGCTTCCTTCCCACGCTTAGATCCTATACCATCGTCGCCATAAGAAGTCGGTGCGACGTAAAGCAAATTGGAAAAAGAAAAAAACTTTCATTTCGCGAAGATCAAAGCTTCATCGTGGAGCCGATTGGAAGGCTTACTGTAAATAGAGGATAATATAGCTATTTCGCCCTCTGAAACAAGAACTGACATAAGTGCGAGACTGATGAACACTCGGTTACAAAGAACAACTTACCGTCCACCACAGTCCCATGGAGTAGCAGCAAGGTTACTTACCTGCAACAAAAGAAGACACAATTATAAGATATACTTCAGTTTCATTTGCCTTTCATTTTCTACAGAGTACAAATCTCAGAGGTTATAATAATTCAGTGCACTAAATTAGTTAAGAACTCTTTAAACTGAAGAGTTTTGAAATGTATAAGCAAGCTCAGCATCTGGCATGGTAAGAGAGACTGTATATGCGCTACATGAAACTTTGATTATTTTACATGGGAACATCATCCAGATCATCAATACCACAAAAAGGAAAGACCTAAACCATTGAAGAAACAGGATATCCGAGTTGACCGTGCGCGTAGAGGCGCGCGGCTGTGAGCTTGCATCCGGGAGATAGTAGGTTCGAATCCCACTATCGGCAGCCCTGAAGATGGTTTTCCGTGGTTTCCCATTTTCACACCAGGCAAATGCTGGGGCTGTACCTTAATTAAGGCCACGACCGCTTCCTTCCAACTCCTAGGCCTTTCCTATCCCATCGTCGCCATAAGACCTATCTGTGTCGGTGCGACGTAAAGCCTCTAGCAAAAAAAAAAACAAAAAAACAGGATATCAGGATCATACATGTAAGCACCCTAGGGGTTCATAACGTGTGAGACGTTTGTGTCGCTCCAGATGTCCAGCACAGCTCCTAGTTTCTCGTACCAAGTACCGTGGTGTGTCCGGCTCATGATCCCAAGTTTAGTATTTAACCATTCCCGAAGCTTACTTTCTGGACAATTATTATAAATTAATGTTTATCGTACGTATTCTTACCATTTACCGTACGTCTATCACCTGTTGGAAACTTCAGAAATCCATGAAAAGCCGTTATTAAGCCTTGATGATAGGTAGCACTTGTTTTAAGAGAAGGGAGAAGACGCCAGAGAGCTGTATTTCACATGTTCCTGTTATATTATACTTTCATAACTATATTATACTGCCCCATGGGGCCATGGCAGTAAAACTTTTTTTTGTTTTGCTAGTGGCTTTACGTCGCACCGACACAGATAGGTCTTATGGCAACAATGGGATAGGAAAGACCTAGGAGTTGGAAGGAAGCTGCCGTGGCCTTAAGGTACAGCCCCAGCATTTGTCTAGTGTGAAAATGGTAAACCACGGAAAACCATCTTCAGGGCTGCCGACAGGGGTGTTCGAACCCACTATCTCCCGGATGCAAGCTCACAGCTGCGCGCCCCTAACCGCATGGCCAACTCGCCCGCTGGCAGTAAAATTGATAAGAACACTCCTTCTAATTTAATTTCGTGTGGCTATTTCTAGCCGAGTGCAGCCCTTGTAAGACAGACCCTCCGATGAGGGTGGGCGGCATCTGCCATGTGTAGGTAACTGCGTGTTATTGTGGTGGAGGATAGTGTTGTGTGTGGTGTGTGAATTGCAGGGATGTTGGGGACAGCACAAACACCCAGCCCCCGGATTATTGGAATTAACCAATGAAGGTTAAAATCCCCGACCGGGCCGGGAATCGAACCCGGGACCCTCTGAACCGAAGGCCAATACGCTGACCATTCAGCCAACGAGTCGGACACATTCCTTCTGACGACTATGCATTTAATACTCGGACCCGAGTATACCCTCTTCTACATCGCCCCGTGGCGTCAATTATAATATGTCAAATCTGTGAACTTAACATTGAGGGCATTAGTAGATCTACAGTAAGTGTATTTATCCAAGTTAGTCATGGATGATTCCATAGATGTATTGGCGATATAAGAAACACATTCTGAAGACGATATTCAGCTGTCTAATGGGGGAAATTCCTGAAAACAAAACGACGGATCTGCATCGTCCAAAATATGGTATTGCCATATACAGTCGTGTCTTCTGACAAACAAATTCCATCAAGATACGATATTGCTGAATTGTACTGGCGTATAGACACAGCTTGTGACGTATATGTTGCAGTAAGTTTAATTCTGCTTTATGATATTTCCTACAATGTATAGTTTTACTTTCAGTGAAGTGGACAGAGGTTCGTAAGTTCACAATATGGTAGGCAATATAAGAAAGCCCTCTATATGAAGCCCTTGGGAACAGGTTAAAGAAAGCTGGATAAAATCCACTACTATTAGTTAGCGGTGTTATATACGATAATGTTGTATTTTAAACCAAATCAAACCAAATCCCATGCTGCAACAGCCCCGAAGGGCCATGGCCTACCAAGCGACCGCTGCTCAGCGAGAAGGATTGCGTTCAGCACGACGGATCCTTTCGGCCATTATTCTTGACTTTCTAGACCGGGGCCGCTATCTCACCGTCAGATAGCTCCTCAACTGTAATCACGTAAACTGAGCGGTCCTCGAACCAGCCATCAGCTCCAGGTAAAAATCCCTGACCTGGCCGGGAATCGGACCCGGGGCCTCCGGGTAGAGGCAGGCACGCTAACCCTACACCGCGGGGTCGGTTTTGTTGTATTTTATTGCCGCATAAACACATATTGTGAAGTACATGTTCCGCTCTGTTTCACACATAAATACCGAGTATACCCTCTTCTACATCATCCGGTGGCGTCAATTATAACCCTAGGTTCAAATAATGGAAGTGCATACGGCAGTAAAAATATCACGACGTGAACGGGCGCAAAATGTACAACAGATAAATATTTGCCCAATCTGGTGGATAGTCTGTCTGTTTCTCACTTATGTTGAAGGTTCTATACAGCGTATCCTCTATTAACTTCTCTGCGGATTATCGAAGCATAATCCTTCACATTTTTTAACCCTCAAGCGGAAACGCCACATGTTGTTCGAGCAGTGACAGTGCGGAGCATTATTGCTTCCAGCTTCATGTAATTAATTGACTAAAGAGCAATATTGTTGTATTAAATGAAGGGATTTATTTATCCCTGAAAAAGCTTTTTTATATCCATTTTTAATCGCATGCTCTCCGTCCTTTGTCGACATTTCACCCCTTAAAACCGCTATTATTTTCTCCTCTCTTCCTCTTTCTTTCTCCAAAGTATCTTAACTTGGAAGTATGGTCATCTGAGTCAGACCATGGCTCCACTTATTTGTGTTTTCAACTACCTTATCCGCTTTCTTTTAGTCAAATTTTGATCCCATCCATTTCTTCTTCGCTTCTCTCTTGAAATGGAGGTATTCAACTTATATTCCCTGGCCCTTTTCCTAATTTTATTGGGTAAGCATGTGTGTGTGTTTATGTATGTATGTGTGTATGTGTGTGTATTTGCTCCATTTTTCTGGATTGATGCTCTTCCTGACGCCAAACCTACGTGATGGGATGTAATCACTATTGTGTGCTTCTGTGTGGTTAATAGTGTGATGTGTTGTGTGTAGATGAATGTTTGTATTGATAGGAACACAAACACCCAGTCCCCTAATTATAGGAATTAACGATACATGTTTAAAATCTCCGACCCAGCCGGGAATCGATCCCGGAGCCCTCTGAAACGAAGGCCACAATGCTGACCGTTCAGCTAAGGAGGCGGACAGTACTAGTATTCAACAAATGAAATCATAATAACATCCTACTAATTAATTTTACGGTTTTCAGAAACACCGAGGTGCTAAGTTTGTCGCAGAGGAGTTATTTTACGAGCAGGTTACAGCTCGAATAGCGTTACATAATCGGGAAGGTTAATAAATTATTTTAAAGTAAAATGTGACTGTAAATTTTAAAAAGATATTGCTGGTTTTGTGACTGAAAATTTTGGCATGCTTTACAAAAAATATGTGTCGAATTATATTACTAATAAGCGGGTAAAGGCCTACAGAAAGAGTATTCAAGGAGGAAACTGAACTCAATAAGGGATCGGATAAGACTAAAAGAAAACCTACAAAACGAGTAAGACGGCTCTTGGAGCGACTCAATCTTTATTTCCAGTGTTGCCTCTTGCATAAAGAACAAGGGATCCAGAGAACACATTTCAATTTAATACTGACTTCTGGTAATGAAGCGAAGATATTGAATTAAAATATAATAAAAATGATATAGGTTTAACGTTTGTAAAAGTGTAACTCCTTGGTGAATGGTTAGCGCTGAGATCTGAGGGTCCCGGGTTCGATTACCGGCCAGGTCGGGGATTTTAAACGCGTCCAATTAGTTCCTTTGATTCTAGGATTGAGTATTTGCCCCAAAACTCTCATTTTCATACACACACAACACAACACACTACACTACCAAACAACACAGAAACACGTAATAACGAATAGGTCTACATCCGTACACATAGGATTGGCGTCAAGAAGAACATTCAGCCGTAAAACAAGGCCAAATCAACATGTGCGGTGACACAGACAGCACCCGCGACACCACCAGAGTGGAGCAAGGGTAGAAGAAAAAGAGGAAGAAGAATTTAACGTTTGTAAGAAACCTTGATGTACAATGTAAATCATAGATCTCTTACTTCTGACATCAATCACCATTCTTCAATAAAATTTTGACGTCTGATAAAAATTGTGCAAATGAAAATTTAAATGAATAAAAAAGATGTGGAAATTTCAATTTGCTTACAATGCATGATAGATGTTTCACATGAATAACTCTAGTGACTGTACCTCTTACAGTCTACCACGTCTCTTTTTCATGTTATCCGTGTCTGTTTCTACAATTTCCTGCACTGCATAGCGTAGCTGGTGAGGCATTGGACTTCTATGCACATAATCAGACGAACACAGTAGTTGTCAGCAGACGTAATGGCGTCCTTCACCGGAATAAATGGACTCATAATTCACATCGATGTGTGCCAGAATGTTAAGAAGTCAAGTTTACAACAACATATCCTTGAAATCAATGAGCGCTTATTAGTCTCAGTTCATTCACAACTCGGGGTTCGTTAACTAATGAGGATGTACAGGACAATATTCTTTGAATACAAAAGGCAGGTTCTATAATGAGCACATGGCATATATTAGATCCATGTGATGTAACAGACCACGGCACACGTTAGAAGAGTATTTCTATGAACTGCTAACAAACACTGATGTCAGAGTATCCAGGTATCCGTTACGGTGGTTACCCGAAGCGAAATAACCCGGGTACACGTAACACATAGTATGAATGCATGTGTGTATTCCTGGCGATGCACTGATTCCCTTTCTCCGTGCGAGATTGCTTCTCTTCTCCGCCACCTTTCCCTCGGTAAACGTAGTTCTGGGCGTCCAGAGAATGTTACTTTATTTTTTATTTTGTACATAGAAACAGTTTTCTAAAGGCGTAACTTAACGGTCACATTCTTTCTTCATGTTTTACCCAAAACCCCATGGCACTACAGCCCTTGAAGGGCCTTGGCCTACCAAGCGACCGCTGCTCAGCCCGAAGGCCTGCAGATTGCGAGGTGCCCTGTGGTCAGCACGACGAATCCTCTCGGCCGTTATTCTTGGCTTTCGAGACCGGGGCCCCTATCTCACCGTCAGATAGCTCCTCAATTTTAATCACGTAGGCTGAGTGGACCTCGAACCAGCCCTCAGGTCCAGGTAAAAATCCCTAACCTGGCCGGGAATCGAACCCGGGGCCTCCGGGTAAGAGGCAGGCACGCTACCCTTAGACCACGGGGTCGGCTTTCTTCATGTTTTAATTATTTAAAATATATGGCTTAAGGCGCAATCTTAGAAAAGCGAAATCTCGTTTATATGCGATGGAGAACATTTCAAGACATTGGGCGAGGACATTATATGTTTAGTAGACAATACTGACATTTGGTCAGTTGACGTACCGTTAACGGAAGCAATATCCTGCACTGCGTAGAGTAGCTGGAGATGCATTGGACTTCTATGCTCAAGTTAGTGGGATGACATAAATGTCTGATACCCCGGTCGGTAGATTTACTTGCACTCTAAAGAACCCTTTTCGGGAAATCATCCACCATTCAGACGTCTCCTAAAATCTATATCCACTGAAGGACCAATAAACATATAACATTGGTATTATTAATGTTAAAACCTACGCAAGGAAAATGTCTGCATTTCAAATTATTAAAACGGTGTATTGTAAATATTCATACAGACGTGTGCTGCATCTAATGAAATTGCATATTTCACAGAACATTTATGTTATACGATATTCGCTCAGGAGAGTAATCTACCACGACTGTACCTATACAGAATACAAGCTCAAAACGTTTACAGTGATCCATTCCATTTTTTAGATATCCGTGTCACCAAGGATGGGCACTTAAAGGAATCAAAAACTGATAAATCAGGCTTAGAAGACAGTAACTGTAAATTTACAGAATGCAGAAGTTTCCTTAGTACTTGGACATCGGTGTTTATGGCTACAACAAACTGCACTGTTCCCCAACAAAACATAACTATATCGGTACAAAATACCACCTCACTATCGGAACAACGCGCTGTGGCAGGCTATCGATACAACTCGACGAAATATCAGCAGTGAATGAAACCACTCAATCTCTCAAAGTTCTTGGGTATAAGTTTCAACTTGGAAAAATCTTCGTACAGATGTATGCAGAAAAAACTACTACTACTACTACGAGAATATGTCCAAAACACAAACTTGGAAGGGACAGAACATTTTTTGAGGTGGGGGAGGGTATGTTATGTTTCGGCTGTCGAGGTTACCGAAATAATTGTTGATACTTTAAGAGAATTACCCTCAAAAGAAGAATTACAATACGTGTTAGAAAACCATATTATGAATATCACAGTACCCCTTTTCTACCTCCGACTGCAATAATTGGCTCCAGAATGGACCCGAGGCATTTCGTCGGCATTACTATGATGAAGTTTACAATTCTCATCCTTACATCAGGAAAGTTCCTGAAATGCTAACAATAATTAATTTCGTGTGGCTATTTCTAGCCGAGTGCAGCCCTTGTAAGGCAGACCCTCCGATGAGGGTGGGCGGCATCTGCCATGTGTAGGTAACTGCGTATTATTGTGGTAGAGGATAGTGTTATGTGTGGTGTGTGAGTTGCAGGGATGTTAGGGACAGCACAAACACCCAGCCTCTGGGCCATTAGAATTAACCAATGAAGGTTAAAACCTCCCGTCGCGGCCGAGAATCGAACCCGGGACACTGATTCGAAAGCCAGTACGCTGACCATTCAGCCAACGAGTCGAACTCTGAAATTATGAAGAAAATATAATGTGAAATACAAATCAAGATCACCGAATCAACACATCGAATACGGCCTCCATGGAAAAACGATGTGTCGTGCTGAAAGAATGTTGATGTTGCATTCCGAAGTCCTTAAGGTTAAAATATCATGTGTGGAGTTAGTTAAACAATTCAGTTCATGTAGCACAACTAAATGAATGTACACAAAGAGTAACCATCCACTACAGAAATTATGTTATTAAACGTGGCTGCATGTTGTTGTAGAAGACCTGGACCATGCTGTTTTAACTTGTTGATGGTAAGACTGGGGAGACTTATAGCGATCGGTCTTGTGCGTATTGCAGTGATTTGTTTATGTTTTGGGTATGAAGCATAGAGAGTGTTGTAGAGGTTGACACCTTTGGATATATCAAGCGCAAGAACATGGGAACTTAAGCAGAATTACTGAACCTTTCATTTTTATTATTTGGTCGAAGTCTTTATTGAAATCATATTTTCAGATAAAAAAAAAGCAAAGCCATCTTCATACGGGCCACCATCAACGTATACTGGGGAGTGGAAATGTGGAAGTTCCTCTATTCGTAAATAAGGCATTAAGTAGAACAGAGCGAATGCCAATTTTATTCCGGTACGAATTTCTGTTTCAGATTGAGCGAACCCCACTGCAACAAGCCTCTCAAGATGGAGATCTCATTTCTAAACTTTTAGACTTCCCAACGAAGAATGGAACCCAAGATTACACAGATGCCATATAGGAAGAAACAAAAATACCAACTGAGCGCCAGCACCTCTAGTTTGAGTCATGTTTCATTCGGTTTGAAGCCGAGGTAATACAGATATATTATTGGTAGTGAAGGAATATTCAAGGGCTGGGACTGGGAAGAAAGTGGTTCTAGTGGTTCTAGTATTAATTAAGGCATAATCCCTCACAAAAAATAGTGAATGAGCGTACAGTACTGTATGCTCCTCGCATACTGAATTCTAATTATTATCTAAATATAATTAACTATTTTTTGTACAAGTTGCTTTACGTCACATCGGCAATGGGATAAGAAAGTGCTAGGAGTGGGAAGGAAGCGTCCATGACCTTCCTTAAGGTACAGTTCCAGCATTTTCCTGGTGTGAAAATGGGAAACCACGAAAAACCATCTTCAGGGCCGCCGACAGTAGGGTTCGAACCTACTATCTCCTGAACACTGGATACTGGCCGCACTTAAGTGAGCTCGGTTATAGTTCACCTCTCTTGAAGATGAAATTCTGTGGGTTCCGAGAACAAACATTATATATATATATATATATACGTTTATCTGTTTCTGAGGTAAGTGTACCTGCGAGGAACTTAAAAAAAGACCATGCGCTAATTTTTTCCTATGAGAGACTGTACATCCTAATGTGAACATGAAAAGCAATGGAAAAACCTTGTCAGCCTCAGTGGTACAGTCAGTTAGTCGTCGTTCTTCTGTTTTCAAAGGTATGGGTTCGATCCCTGCTGAGGTCTGTGGCATTAAAGAATGCTTAAGTACAACAATCCATGTTTCTAGCATATAAAAGGACTCCCACGGTACGAAATTTTAACACTCTGGTGTCTGCTGAAGTGTACAGCAAGTGAAGGGTCGTTTAACAATGAATATCATTGTTACTAAGATTCAGTGCTGCCGATGGTGAGATTCGAACTCACCAACACTCGAGCTCAAGCCTACAGCAACACATTTAGCCAACTCACTCTGTTGCTCCATACTATATTTATAAGAATACCGAATTAGAAATTCCGCCTCTTGTTCAATATCTGCGAGCGGGTGGAATGGCTCTTACGGGAAGGTTACATTTCTGCAAGTTAAATCGCACAGACAAACATAATTGATGCTGACTGAGGCTCGGCAAACATTGATTTAAATATTCATTATTTATATGGCAGCGTCGGGCACAAGCAGTTCAAAATACAATCCAGCCTCTGTTGCAGCAGAAGTTTATTAAATATTCACGGCTTCTACTCAAGTGAGCCAGATAAATTTAATTTCAAGTTGACCTATACATTATACATTTAAGAGATTCCTACTCTGGCAAGCAAATTTCAAAAATTACGCTGCCACCGAGTTATTCCTGGTATATTCTCATTTCATGCACAGGATCGAAAGATGACTAAACATAGCATGTATGTTCAGTCTTCAGCCCTAAAGCTGGTTGCATCCTCAACAGCTCTGCCATCAGCTGTCATACATGGCCTATGCATCACTGAAGCGGCGCACTAGGGAAATGAGGAGTGAGGTAGTTTCCCGTTGCTTTCCTCACCGAAACAGAAGTTGCTATTACATATCATTCTGCCAAGCCCACTGAAATGCATGCACCAACCGACCCTGTGAGCAACATTTTCACACCATTCATAGCAGGGACTGGCTGCAGAAGGAATGGCATTACTAGCATCGCTCATACCTCAGTCACTTTCACATAGTCAAAGCCAAGGATAAGACAGAGACAGATTAATGAAAGTAACAAAATTGCTCTAGCCCATACCAGAAGACATAGAACACTGTAAACACTAGGTCCTGCCAGCAAAGGCACATAGCCACAGAACTACCAGTTATAGGTGGAATCCATACAACGGGAATTTGAAGTTCTTTTTCACTAACCCCGCGTGGTAAACTATAACTCCACAACACCGTGGGTTTCCAAGTGCCTGAAGAGAGTTAATAATAATAATAATAATAATAATAATAATAATAATAATAATAATAATAATAATAATAATAATAATAATAATAATAACAGCGAAGCAAAGGAACCTCGGTACAGGCCATGAAAGTCCCTCGAGGGGTGGTAGGTAAAGGCTTCTAATATCCGTAACCTCGGCACTTGATGGGGTAGAGTGGTTAGCTCTACGCCCGGCTGCCTTTGCCCCCAGGAATTAACTTGGTACTCATTTTTGGTGCAGTCTGAGTGAACCTCATGAACATATGCACCTCCGGAAGTGGAAGTCTGGTTTCTTGAATTTTTCAACTTCCTGACGGGTGAACAGAGCACGCCTTTACCACCTCAGCCAGCCAATAATAATAATAATAATAATAATAATAATAATAATAATAATAATAATACGAAATAGATATAAAAATCATCGCCATTCTGCCTCTACTATTTGAAAATTAACCTTATAATTTTCTTTTGTTTTTCACCGAACAGGTCAAATGATAGCCTACATCGGGTTCAGAGTTTTTGTCCCTCCTTCTCCCTCTAACAACCTCGTGGGAAAATGGATTTTCATTAAACTTGGTATTTAGTGTCGTTCAGAATAAGGGTGAATAGGATCTTAGCTATACGCTGATCACAATAATTTAGCAGTAACGGGGCTATAATGGCGGCCTAAAATATTATGTTCACGGCTGGTTTTAAAGGAAAATTGCTGATGACAAAATTTACTTAGAATCTTATTATCTTATTTCCAAAATCTTATTTAAAAAAATATAATTTTGTGACACAGTGAAAAGTAAGGGAAATATCAGTAGCAATAGTGTGAAAATTCCTGATCAAAGACATTTACTATGGAAATAATCTCGGCAATGTTTAAACGGCTTTCGCTCAAAAAGAATGAGTATTTAATATTTTATCAGGTAATTTTAAAATTAAAAATATAATTCTCCAAAAACCGTAAAATAATTTAGAGGAGACGTAAAACCAATAGCATTATAAAATTTTCCCGTGTGGATAAAAACCGTGTGGATACCCACAACAAATAACGCATCTACACTTTCAATTATTTTTGCCGACCCCGCGGTGTAAGGGTAGTTTCTGCCTGTTACCCGGAAGCCCCGAGTTTGATTCCTGGCCAGGTAAGGGATTTTTACCTATATCTGAGGGTTGGTTCGAGGTCCACACAGCCCACGTGAGTACAAGTGAGGAACTATCTGACGGTGAGATGGCGGCCCCGGTCTAGAGAGCCAAGAATAACGGACGTGAGAATTTGTCGTGCTGACCACACGACACCTCGTAATCTGCAAACCTTCGGGCTGAACAGCGGTCGCTTGGTAGTCCCAGGCCCTTCGGAGCTATTGTGGCATGGGTTTTTTTGGTTCAATTATTTCTGAAAAATGTATCCGCGAGAAAGCTCTCATTGTTTGTTAAAAAGTCTGCATATTTGTCAGTACTTTTTGAATATTAATCTGGTAACCTACTTGGCTTTTATCCTGGAATTTTCCATCAGTGTAAAAAGGAAAGGAGAGGAGAGATGAAGACCTGAACACAAACAAATGAGCTAATATTTAGTTTGTAATTTTACTGCATTATATTTCGTGACAAATCTCCCGAAAATGGGACAAATACATACTTCTGAAAGACGTTTAACACTTACAGAGGAAGTCGAGAGGCGTTATGTGGTCATCAGATGGAAATATAACAAGGCTAATGGAAAATATTACGAGGCATCATAAATACCAGATACAATACAATAATATTAATGTTATTCGCTTTACGTCCCACTGAATAATTTTACGGTTTCCGGAGACGCCAAGGTGCCGAAATTTAGTCCTGCAGGAGTTCCTTTACGTGCGAGTAAATCTAAGCACCTTAAAATACCACCGGACTGAGCCAGGATCGAACCTGCCAAGTTGGGGTCACAAGGCCAGCGCCTCAACCGTCTGAGCCACTCAGCCCGGACAGTACGTCCACTAACGCAATCTCATTCAAAAATAATAATTTAGGGGACGACATACGACGTATTATTATTATTATTATTATTATTATTATTATTATTATTATTATTATTATTATTATTATTATTATGTGTGATGACCTGGAAATTCCTACGAATTCTTGACTGTTCGGCTATACATAATCGCTGTATCCTCTTTCAAGTATAAAAATACGTAAGGTGTCCTCTTTGTCCAGTGGTATGACTACTTTGTTCCTGGCGCTTGCTGTTCCTGTCTCCATTAGAGTACTGTGTTCAGTGAAGGGATGAACCAGACAGCTTTAAAAGTGACGGAATCAACACCGATGATAGACATGCTCCTGGCGGCCCTCAACCATGTTAGTGACAGCTGGAAGAGGAGGATTGATGTGCAGCACAACACTTCAGTTGGAATTGGTAAACTGGCAAGCTTTAAGCACCATCGAAAACCTCCAGCACAACAATCTTGAACAAAATATCGTTAGACGAAAACAACTTAGCTATAAAAGTAATCAATACAACGAATGTTGCGTCAGAGGTGCATAATGACTTTAGCCTTTAAGAGTTGAATAAATTTGGCAGGTTACGTAACACCTCCCGTTCGTATTTATCTATCTGAGAAACTATGAATGTATTGCTATATATTTGACAGATTAGCAAATTTACTTGCCACTAATCCAATGCTGCAATTCCTTCACCTACTCCCTAAATTTCTGCTCCATCCAATAACTTCGCTTTAATTGCTAAATTAAATATGTGAATACTTTCATCTTGATATTCACTATTTTTATATTAACCGAAGCACTTACTCCTGTCATTTTTGCTTTCTTTATCTGTTCTACCCAACTTCCATCGCTGCTTCCCTAGGTATTCCATTTTTTAAACAACTTCTATCTTTGCCGTACATATCCACTACCGTTAATTTTTTATGAAAATTTGTGGCCCCCTTTGGCACACCATAACTCTGGTTTATTGTGGATTACTTTTTAGTTTACAATACAATAATGTTCTATTATTGCACCGTGACATGTGTTAATGTGAGTAAAAGGATATCGTCTGCGAAATTCAGGCCCGGAATATCTTGGTTCTCGAGACATGGAGAAGCTTCTGTCTCAACGCTTTTCGACTGGAAGATACTTCAAGTATTGCTATAAGAACATACATACTTAAGGCTAAAATTATTTTATACTACAGCAATAAATTAACATGATTACACAAATTCTGGAAACGCTGAATTTGTAGGTATGCTTCTCTTATTTACACTTATTCTCTGTATAGAACGTCTCAAAGCAAACACCTTGACGAGCACCCCGTTTCACTGAAGAGGGTTTGTGAAGAAGTAGGTGTTTATTTCTTTGTTCTGTCTATTACTACACTCAGCACAGTCCAGCGCAATCCACCGAATGTGTGGCTAGATAAAGTGGTGCTTTTCCGTTGAGTGGCTCCTCGTCTTGTCGGCCCCATGGACCAGGGGTAGTCAGCCTGTCTCTTAACAGAGGCCCCGGTTTCCATTCCCGGCTATGTTACGGACTTCTATCTGAATCCGAGGGCTGGTTCCAGGTCCACTCAGCCAACGTGATGACAACTGAGGAGCTACCTGGCGGTGACATAACGGCCCCGTTCTTGAAGGCAAGAATCACGACGAAAGGATTAGTTGTTCTGATGGGACCACGCGTACAGGCCTTCGGGCTGAGCAAAGGTCACATGGTAGACAAAGGCCCATCAGGGTTGTTGGGTGATGGGTTTTTCTTGGCTCCTCGTCTTGACAGGAAACATCTATATTAAAGACTGCTACGTGATAGATATGGTATTGCCTAAGATTTTCTAAAATATTCATTTTTACCTTTTACCTTAAAATAAGTCTCGGAAAAGTTCCGGCGTACGGGCACAACACACAACAGCGGACCGTGATGCCAATATATTCAACATAAGTGCGCAATGGTTAAAGCATTTTTGCTTGTGGTTTTACGTCGGTCTAACACAGGACCTCGCAAACGCCCAAAATCTCACGCGTGCAAACTGCGGTGCAGAGTTCCTGTGCACAGTGCATCAGTCCCACTCCGCTCAGCTCGGACCAACGCCTCGTCCCTGGGCTACTCGGCTAAGCTCGGCTCAACTCGGCTCGGATTTGAAGCGCTACGGAGCAAGTGAGGAAGAGGGAGACAGGCGGAGCGAGCGAGACAAGAGTGAGGAAAGAGAGAGACAGCGCTATTGCTCCAAATCGAGGAGTGGGGGTCTGCAATCTGGTCAACCAAGCGAAGTCGTCTTTTGCACCGTGCACATTGCATGCACCAGGTGCATGCACCCTGAGAGGCCCTAGTCTAACACATACAAGATATTTCTTGCGCAAGGATGAGAAAGGGCTAGGATTAGGAAGGTAGTAGCTGTAACCCATAATTTGCTCGTACGTAAATGGAAATACCAATATCAGGGTACCGACGGTGAGATTCAAACCCATCTCTCAAGAATGCAAGCTCTCAGCTCAGCAACCCGAACCGCGGAACCCTGCTTTACTTTATTTGTCGCCTTTGAACGTCCTCTACCACTCCTTGTACTTGCCCTGAATTACTGCACGAAAAAAAAAATACGAAGTACATTTATCGAACTAATTCTGTCTAGTACAGCAGACAACGAACCGCCGTGGTTCAGGCGGCAGCACGCGGGCCTCTCACCACCGACTTCCGTAGTTCAAATCCCAGTCACTCAATGTGAGATTTGTGATAGACAAAGTGGAGGAGGGATAGGTGTTTTCCTGATGCTCCGGTTTTCTCTGTCATCATTCATTCCAGCAACAGACTCCAATATCATTTCATCTGTCAGTCATTAATCATTGCCCCAGAAGAGTGCGACAGGCTTCGGCAGCCGGCACAATTCCCGTCCTCGCCGCTAGATGGGGGCTTCATTCATTCCATCCCTGACCCGGTCAAATGACTGGACACAGGCCGTGGATATTAATTCATTTTCACAGCAGACAACACTGGCTGAAGCTTAATAAATGTAAGGGTGTATTCTGCCCGAAGGCAGGTCCGAACCTGTGCCTGAGCCGAAGTTTACATACTGTAGGGTGGCCAGTTCTTTTCCGCTCCTCCATTCCCTTACCCCCACCAACAGGGCGTGGCAATCCATCCACTTCTTGCCCGCGCCCAATGTTGCTTAACTTAGGAGATCTCACGGGATCAGGTGTGTCAACACGGCTACGGCCGTTGGCGAATCTTAATAATAATAATAATAATAATAATAATAATAATAATAATAATAATAATAATAATAATAATACCAAACGGGATAAAATATTTGCGCCCAAACAGGTGTAAATGTGAAAGGATGGGTTTATACGCAGACACTCCCTCGGTCTTCCATTTTGGCTCAAACTGCCGTCACAGTGGCGGATGGATGGAGGGCCGGAGAGAAGGTATGTGCGTTGTCTGGTGGTAGACAGCGATAAACGCTCTACTACATCAACGAGTGCTCAGCCGCCCGGTGACGTGGATGGAGTATGCAACTTATCGGGCTGGCGTGTATTGCGGACCTTCAGGCCCTGCTTCTGACAACGTTACAGCGAATGAACACTAGAAATGGCCGCAGCTCCCCCTGTAATCGTTTGTTCTGCCTCTTTAAATTTAAATACGAAAGGATGAGTAAGCAAAGAGTCATATGAAATATTGTACGTAAACCTAAATAGTGCAGTCGTGAAGCATCTTAGCATCTTGATGGCAATGATTCAATTACAAGTTTATTTTAATTAATTAAAACTTCCTTCAGATTTAATACTTCGCTTGTAGTTCTACATTTATCAACGTGAAAAGGAGTTAAAATAAAGAGTCCTGTTTGCAAAGGTAAATGATGCATGCTAAACAAAGTTATCTCGCTGGAAATATCGAAGGTACTCAAATATTTCCATAATTTTGATTCGCAATAGTACTTAACACAAACTTTAATATTAATAAAATACCAAAAGTGCACAACTAATACTACGAAGATGTTACTCGTTTCTAGATCTTGAAGTTCACCCACATCATTTTGGGTACACAATAATGACACATAATCCCTTGCTTTTTGTAAGAACCCATAAAAAAGGAGACTCTATGGATTCTCAACTTGGGAGTGGTGGCTGGGGACCACCGAGTCTGGTCCCCTGGTATTTTACACCATAATATTCAGGTTTATTTTTCTACCCGAATTCCTATTGTAAACTCAATTTTTCTTCCGATTCTGATATTACTGTAGGTTCGTGAGCCTAAGTAGCCTTTCATTTTCACAGCGTATGTGGCCCATCTGTTCCTTTTGCCGTCACTTTGCTCTTCGAAATGTCAGACCGCTTCTTTTTTCATCTTATTACAGTCAAGGGGAGATTCTTATCTAGTTGTACTTCTCCGTCAAGAAATAATCACCACCCCGCACCTTGAACATCGCGAAGTTATCATTCGGACTGCAAACCTCGGTAGGGACTAAAGAAAATACATTTCTGGTCCCTAGACCAGGACGGAGACTTATAATTTTGTCAGTATATCTGGTCTGAAAGAGGGTGGTTCCTTGGTGAAACGTTGTTACAAATGTGGTCAGTTCTCGTCACAGATCAGTGAATAAAGTAAAACAGTATTTACCGAAAAGAAGCTATGGGAAGATATGGGAATATGATGCAACTCATTCAATCACTTCACGAGATCTGGCCGTGGGCGGAATTTAGATGTCTAAATCTTATGACGAGTCAAGCGTCAATGCACGTTTCGTATTCCAATCAGTACCCAGTCCTTTATATACTGAAAGGGAGCAGAGACATGTACTGAGCGTGGTCAGTGGACATACATTGTGTTCTGCCCTAAATCAGGTCTTCACATGGCAACACTCCTGCTACCCTCTTCGTTTTCCCATAACTTTATTGTATAGTAATCCACCATCCGAAAACGTCTGTGTCTTCACCGTCTCCTCACATGCATCGTTCCTTCAAGACAATCCAACAACAAGCGTTTACTTCTTATCTAGTGTCCAAGCCAATTTTTCTACATTCTGATCACATCTAGTAACTGTTTCTTTTCCGTCTCTCCACCACCACCTCATTTCTTACTCCTACTTACCGCTCTCCTCCGTAACCACATCGTGAATGATTCCAGGAACATTTCGTCTTCCATCCAAGTGCCCATGTGTCAGCTCAATATCGCTACATAGGCCGAACAAAGCATTTTACAAGCATCTTCCTTAGATCATTCTCCATTCCCACAGAAGATGCATTTCATGTTGAAAACTTCCGTGGCAATGCCAATCCCCTATTGGTTGCATTACATATCTACTGTTTGATTCCATTTGATTTGATTTGATTTGATTTGATTTGATTTGATTTCTTTATTTATCATCAACAGAGTTATTCATTCTCCTGTTACAGATGATACAATGCATTCAAATAATAACAGTATTAACAGCAATTGAATGCTGTCGCTTTCTCAGTTTCCTGTTGACATATTGTAATGCTTATTTGTTTCCTCGTGAGTTTATAACCATGTGCGCTTCTAGGTCTTACCTCCCCTGTGCCTGTACGTCTGCCTTTCTAGAAGGGATATATTTATTAATAATGAATTAAAAATAAATATGTAATCTACTTTTTAAACAAAAATTAAGAAAAGCAATATTCTTTGAATGAAATCAACTAATGCATCATTAAAATAACTGTGGCTTTATAATACTGTTTACAACATGTATCCAGTAAATAAACTGGTTATTTTACCTATACAAAGGTCTGCATCGTAATCAAGTTGTCCAAGGTATTCCACATATAAGAACTTAAAACTTTCAATAAATTCAATGAAGTAGAGATGACGATATAAATTCAAGTTGCCTTTCGTTAATGAATGTTACAATATGACTCCCCGAGATATAATGCAGTGTAACTTTTTTTTGCTATTGGCTTTACGTTGCAGCGACACAGATAGGTCTTATGGCGACGATAGGATAGGAAAGGCCTGGGAGTTGGAAGGAAGCGGCCGTGGCCTTAATTAAGGTACACCCCCAGCATTTGCCTGGTGTGAAAATGGGGAAACCACGGAAAACCATCTTCAGGGCTGCGACAGTGGGATTCGAACCCATTATCTCCCGGATGCAAGCTCACAGCCTCGCAATCCTAACCGCATGGCCAACTCGCCCGGTAATGTAGTGTGATAGACAACGATCACACTACCTACATCACTGTATAAATAAAGGAAAACTGAGCAAGTGGCATCATGGTTCGGGTCACGTAGCTCAGCTTGGATTCGGGAGAAGGTGGTTCGAAACCCAATGTCGCCAACCTGAATATCGTTCTTCCATGGATTCCCACCTTCATACCAGACAAATGCTGTGGCTGTACCTCATTTATGGACACGGTCGCTTTCTTCCCACTTCTAGCCCTTTCCTAACCAATCATCGCCATAAAATCTAGCCTGTCTGTGTCGGTGTAACGTAAAACAAATTGTAAGAGATTAAGTATGGATGAGCTAACACCTCACTCCACCAGTTTAAAAACTGAGAAATCGTCTTTTACAGGAGACTCCAGGCACGTTTATCAAAATGCAGTTGTGTGAAACACTGATATAATCAATTTTCCCAGAAGATATTATATTGACCCATTCACTCATATTACTTCTAGCTCTACCTGGCTGGCGCTGACAGAAAAGTTCCTCTTTCTCAATGTTTCTTCTCCTTGTCCATTACAATGAATGATGCTACTCAACTTCTTATAGACTAAATAAGCTGTTTTCAGAAAAGGACGTTTCTTCTTCAGAATTGTTCTGTTACAATAACTATCTTTTGAACTGAAAGAAATCTCGAAAGAGAAGATTTTCTTAATGGGCGGTATGTGGTTGTGGTGAATTAGAATTACTAGACGCGGCAATTAGTCTCCATGAAGACTACACGGCAGGCACTAAACTAGAGAGGGTATCTACCGTGAATAGAGAATAATGGGAATATACGAGGCAGACCTGAACTGGGGATTTTCACGTTAATACCATACCACTTGGCTGCCTTCCTCGCAACATCTCTTCATCAAGCAGCCTGTTAAAGCTACTACCTACAGGCCACATATATTACGGTCCCACCTGCAATGTGCAGATGGTAGACATTACTACTTAGACCGTCAATTTAATAACACATTCACAGGAAACTTCAATAGTAAAGTAGAATATTTTATGCCTCATTATGGAAACTGGAAGTAGCATGCTCTGCTACTAAAATCTATTCACCGAGCAAGTTGGTTGCGCGGTTCAAGGCGTGTAGCTGTTAGTTTGAATTCGGGAGATAGTGGGTTCGGATCCTTTTTCGTGAGCCCTGAAGTGTCCGTGGTTTCCTATTTTCACACCAGGACAAAACTCTAGCGCTGTACATTAAATAAAGCCACGGTCGCTTCATTCCCAGTCCTATCCCATCGTTACCATAAGAACTCTGGATCGGTGCGACGTAAAGCAAATGGCAAACAAAAAACAAGCTGAAATTGTAGTTATTGTAGTAAAGACAATAAAATTATTATAAATTAGGGACTGAAATTTTTGAAAGCGACGAATAAGACCAAACAAGGCAGTGAGGATTGTTGAGTAGTTATTAGGGCCAACGGGCTTAGAAGCTAAATGACGTAATTTTTCTCATTCTTGACTGCATTGTTCTTTACAGGAATAAAAAATTTATTTGCTTTGGGCAGTGCGAGGCTCGAAAATGGTAGGCTATATATTAGGGCCAAAAACCTGGTTTTCTGGGTCCTCTAAAACCGCTAGTTTCCTTCTCGCGTTAGACGCTTAAAATTCTTCAAAATAATATTAGCGAAGTTTTCTTAATATCTTCCCCCAACCAGATTTTCCATCTAGGTTCTAGGCTAATAAAACTGTATATAGCCTGAATTTACAGTTGGACTAACAGGAGCTCAAATACCAAAATTCATATAGGCGGAAACAATAACTTTCCCGTACAAACAAACAAAACTAACAGATACACAGACAAATTGCAAAATGGTTCCTAATCATCATGAAAATGATCCAGAATAACAAAATAATGTCATTTCCGGTCAACATAATGAACAGACATATTCTTCATATTTTACTTAATATGGATTACTGTACGTCAGGGTCACGTCTGGCTCCTTGACTAATTGGTCAGCACCGAGATGTTCGGTTCAGATGGTCCCGAGTTTGATACTCTGCCACTTATTCTTCTTCTTCCTCCAGGCACTTTCCACGATTTATTGGGGTCGGCATATCATGCAGATTTAGCGCTGTTTTACCACCGGATGTCCTTCCTGATACAACCCGATGTAGAGGGATATATTCACTATTGCTTGGTTAGTGTGTTTTATAAACTGTATATAATAATAATAATAATAATAATAATAATAATTTATATTCATTTTACGTCCAACTAACTACCTTTTTATGATTTACAGAGCCACCGAGGTGCAGACATTTTGAATTTCGTCCTGCAGGAGTTATTTTAAGTGCCAGAAAATCTATCGATACGAGGGTGGCGTACTTCAGCACCTTCAAATACCACCGGATTGAATCAAGATCGAACCTGCCAACTTGGAGTTAGAAGACCAGCGCTCAACCATCTGAGCTATTCAGCCCGGCATGTACTGTAGAGACGTGATGTATATTCTGATGAACTCATAACACCCATTCCCCGAGCTAGAGATATTAACCATACGCAGCTAAAATCACCGGCCCGGCCAAGAATCGAGCCACGAAGCCGGACTCAAGGATAAAGGCAGTAATGAATTCCTAACAGCAGGTTTAGAACCGTTGTCGTAGAGCATGTGCGGAAGTAATATTCTCCCACTGAACGAGTGAATAAAATTGCACTGGCCAATGACTCGCAGCAGTCTCCTTCGGGTATTAAATTGCATTGTGGTACACTGAACAACCCTCTTTCATCAAGAGGTTACCGTGGCAACGGAAATAAGCTCATTTCTAGTCCACAGTTTCCATTTTATTCGCGTTCTCTTTTTAAATACTACTTTTTTAGGGAGGTATTTAAAACAATTCGTTGATTGAGTCTCTACAAATTCTATCTTCAATGGCCGTCCTGCCCTCGCAGCGAGCTCTATAACATGCAAACGATAATGATAGTAATTCAGTTAGCGACATATCGGCTATTCTGTAATTCAATAGCGGACGCCGTAATCCTACAGGGTCTCGTTTATTTTTATATCGTCGGTTTAATCACGTTAGAGTCCTCATATTGCACGAATTAATTTTATCTTTTACGTCAACAAACAAAGGAACATATGAAATGCCTTACAAAGGAAGACCCAAGGTAGCACTGACAGCCAATCACGTTTCCTTAAAGTGGAGTGCTATAGTGTACTGTACATAAGCAACAGCGTGAATCACACGTTTGCCTTTTACCGCTGCATTTCGGGAATCATCTCGATGGCTCCATGTTAAATTCGTGATGGACAAAGCAGAGCTGGCACAAATATTTCCGATGATATAAGGATTCTCCTATCAACCTCACATCCCATATTCATTTTATCCCTTCGGGAACCACCGATTTAGGCTATATAATGACGATTAATGAGCAATAATTAGAACCAATAAAATAATTTACTTTTTTTTTACTTCCTCTTCATGGATTAGGCTAATAGCCTGTTCCGACCTCAGATTTCATTCCATCTCTTCATAGGACGACGAATATCTCTTCTTCCTGTAGGATGGTATTCCACGGCAAGTTTTGGGATTCTGTCGTTATCCATCCTCAGAACGTGGTTTTTCCAATTTATCCTGTTTTGGAATATTCTTTCATTCATTGAGAATATATTTAATTTTTGTCTTATCTCTTCATTTCGTATTTTATCTTTTAGGGAGCATCCTTCCGCTGATCTTAGGAATCTCATTTCAGATGACTGTATTTTATTCCTATAGCTTGTTTTATCTACCCATGTCTCACTTCCATATAACAAAGTTGGTACAGCCATAGTCTTATAGAATTTAAGTTGAGTATCTTCTCTTACTTTTCCTTTCAGTGTTCGGCGAATTGTCCCACACATATATTGAAATCGATGAAGCTTCTTCTTCACCTCGTCATCATCATTAAAAGATATTTCACAACCAAGGTACTTAAAATTTTTGACTTGTTCTACTGGTTGATTGTCGATTAATATCTTCCCTCTGATAGGATATTTCCCTTGCCACGCCATAACTTTGGTTTTTGTTCTGGATAGCCGAAGATTATAACTTTTACAAATGGTGTTTAACTGATGTATTGATTTCTGGAGTTTATCTTCATCATCCTGCAGGATAAATTGATCATCTGCAAAGAGCATAGTATTTATGTATGTGTTTGTGTTCAATTTCATTCCAGAGTGCACAATTCGTTTCCAATTTCTGATTACTTCATCTATATATATATTGAATAGTGTTGGAGAGAGGCTGCATCCCTGACGTACACCTTGATTAATTAATATTTCTTCCGTTAGTTTGTATCCTAGATCTAACACAATTCTCGTCCTTTTGTACAGACTTTGGATAACTTGAATAAGATGTTTAGGGTATCCATTTTACCATTATATTCCATAACTGTTCTCTATCTACCCTATCAAAAGCCTTTTCATAGTCGACAAAAGCGACATAAGTATTCAAGTTAAATTCTCTTCTCTTCTCCAGTATCTGTTTGAGGCTAAGTATATTATCTGTGCAGGATCTGCCTTTCCTAAATCCACATTGTTCTTCCAATAACGGATTGTGTGCAATGATTCTAAGTCTATTATTTATTATTTTAGCATATATTTTATAGCCAACATTTAATAAAATTCCTCGATAGTTACTGCAAAAACTTCGATTTCCTTTCTTGAAAAGTGATATTATTTTAGCTTTTCTCCATTCTTCGGGTATATTTCTTCTTTTCCAACAAAGATTAATTAAATGTAACATTCTAAATTTAAGAATGAATAAAATAATGATAACGATAATGAGCAGAAGAAGAAATTCTAACCCTAATCAAACACTGTGATATCACTACTCTTTAGAAGTCTCATACACATTCACATACATCTCTTATATGTTGTTGAAGGAGTGGGCAGTTGTATAGAATAAAGCACACACAGTGGGAACTCGGAAGAGCTGCCCCCATCCACATGCTGCTGTCAAGCTGACTTCAGATACCCACAGACAGGAAGTAAGGCAAGTGGCGGATTGACAGCCCGGAAGTACGGGGTTGTCCACCTGAACTCGGAGCGATTGTGATCGTGTGCTGGGGTCTAAAAGGATACGTGTTTGTCCGTCACATTTTTTCCTATTTGTTTCATGTTGCACCGACACAGGCAAGTCTTGTGGCGGCGATGGGATAGGAAAGGCTACAACTGGGAAAGAAGTGATTGTGGTTTTAATTAAGGTACAGCACCAGCACCCGGTGTGAAAATGGGAAATAACGGTAAAACATCTTCAAGCTGCGAACAGTCGAGTTCGATTCGATTGTAGTTGTTGATGTTGTTGTTGAGTAATTGTTTTTTAACCTTACTTTATTATAACTTGTAATGTTAATCTAGTAGTAAGCTCAACCTATAGTTTTGGAAGCCATAGCGTTAAGTACTGGGAATAATCGTGTATGAAACTGTACAAGACGATGCTGGATTTAGAATGTTAAACTAGTAATATTTCTCGTAATATTTTTTCTCCATGGAATTGCTTTTTGTACTCGTGTTGTAGTTGTTGGGTTGTTATGTTTTTAACTTCACTTCATTATCACTTGTAGTGTCAAGCTAGTGGTAAGCTCAACCTATAGCATTGTAAGCCATAGTGTTAAGTACTGGAAATACCTAAGTTGTCTGCGAATTTGTATACAGTATAATGATGCTGGAATTAGAAAGTTAAACTAGTAGTATCTCTTGTCATATTATCTTTCCGTGGAATTGCTTGTTGTACTCTTGTTGTTTGTTTGTTTGTTTGTTTGTTTGTTTGTTTGTTTGTTTGTTGTGGTGGTTGTTTAATTATGTTAACTTTACTTTGTTATTACACTACTGTAAGTGACCATTGCCACCGGGATATTTCCCATTTGCGATGTAATTGTTAATAATACTAATAATAAATACCCGAATAAGCATACCATCTCCCGAATGCAAGCGCACAGCTATGTGACCCAAACCGCGAGGCCAACTTCCTAGGTCACCAACTATTTTTGGCTATGTTTATTTATTCCGATAAGTTGAAGCATTTCTTCATCCATTTGGAATATATCTACTTAGCGTAGTTGATTAGGCACTCGCCCACTATGTTCGTGTATATGAGATCGAATTCCGGCATATTCTGTAGATCCCCTCTTCGCCCATGGCACAACAGCCCTGATGGCCTGCGCAAACCAACTACCGCTGCTCAGTCCGAAGACCTACATATCATGAGCTGATGCGTGGTCAGCGTAACGGATCTTCTCAGCCGTTATTCTTGATTTTATAGACCGGGACTGCAATATCACCGTCAGTTAGCTCTTGAAATATTTTCATGTAGGGTCGTAAGGCAAAATATTTTCTGCATTTTGGAATAGCACAGTGGTTACTGCACCTCCTTTGGTGTGATCACAAAAAGTTACTGTATAGTGCATTACAAGATACAGAAAAGTGGCTAGAGAGAAGCTGCTTTCACATAAAGCGAAGTTCAGAACTGAAAAGAAGTTTCTAAGGAGTTATGGATGGTCTTGTGAGACTTGCATTGTGAATATCAGCGTTGGTAAAGAAGATGACATCCATTCTGAGCAGAAAACCAGGGGCAGTAAGGTAGGCTACGTCCCCGGACTTCCGTGATAAGTTTACAGATTACAGAGGATATTAGATTGCTTTGTGTCTTACCTCGGGCTATTGCATTTTCTTGAGGTAATTATTAGAAGATACCACGTTATCCAGAATTCATACTGAAATACATCTTCTAAAAGCAAATCATACTCTAAGTCCATACAGAAGAAAAGTAGGATATGAAGAAAAGTAGGATATTTCTTCCCGACATTCTTTCCAACTTATTGAGGTCGGAGATAGATATGGATTAGGTCCAGTTGTAGGGTCTACGGTCGGGTGTCCTTGGCACCAACTATCACGTGTTTCTGTGGTAGCTGGTAGATTAGGTGCTGTATGCATATGAACATACAGTACATGTAATAAGACAGACACAATCTCCCAGTTCACAGCCCACAGGAATTGAACCTACAGAGTTAAAATCCCCGATACTATCGGGAATCGAAACCAGGGCCCTCGGAACTGAAAGCCAGTACACTGACCATTCGGACAAGGAGCTGTATTTGGATATAAATTATTATAATAATAGTAAAATGTTAATGGTGCTCCTTATTCTTCTTCTTCTACCGCTTCTTCTACACCTGTACGGTCGCGGGTACGAATTGTGTAGCAAATGTGGATTCGTTCCCGTTTTACGGCCGGATTCCCTTCCTGACACCAACCCTAGGTGAAGGGATGTAATCACAATATCGTGTTTCCGTTGTGGTTGGTAGTGCGGTGTGTTGTCTGAATACGAAGAGGAGAGTGTTGGGATAAACACAAACACTCGTCCCAGAACCAGAGGAACAATCAGAGGCGCATACAGTCCCCAATCCAGCTGCGAATCGAGCACAGGACCATCTCAACGGAAGCCTCAACGCTGTCCAACCAAGGAGTCGGACTAACATATTAATGATGCTATGGTGAAATAACTTTCCTCAGTTTTCCGTAATTTGTGGGGTCGCAGCGGCCACCCAGAGTCATTTTAGTCTTGGGCGGGATTGTATGGCCGGATGCCTTTTCTGATGTCACATGATTTTAAGATGAAAATGACCGGACTGACCGGGATTCGAACCTCACGTATTGGAAAGCCAGCACCAGAGCCACTGAGCTAATCATGCCGCACCATACCCCTATCTAAATAATGCTACGGGGAGATGGAATGTCGTATCTCCCAAATGATGAAATGACCCAATATACACTGGTGGAAAATGAAATCTCAACACCAAGAAGATTAGTTTAGAGGAATGAAATTCGGACTAAGCTACTGTCTACGTAACATATTTGATTAAAAATTTTGGTCACAGGTTCAAGCATGTGCGAGAAGATATGTGACATGGTGGTATAATTATGAACGCTGTAGTCGCCACGATTTCGAATGCAAGCATACATTGTGTCGTACAGGTGCTGTTTGCCAGTTTGTGGAATGGCGTTCCATGCCTGTTGCACTTGATCAGTGAAGTCAGCGACGGTTAAATGCTGGTATTGGATGACGCTGAATTTGTCGTCCAAAAATATCCCAAATGTGCTCAATGGTCGACAGATCTGGGGACCTCACAAGGAAAGGCAACTGGTCGACACTCTGTAGAGCAGCATGGGTGACAGCAGTAGTATGAGGACGAGCATTATCCTGTTGGAGAACACGAATGTTGCAAATGAACGGCAGCATAACCAGTTCAATCACAGTCTGACGTGCAAATCGCTGTCAAGGTTCTTGGGATCGCTCCCCAGACTGTAACACCTGGTGTAGGTCCGCAGCAGACAGCTTGGTTCCAAGCGCTCACCTGGCCTCTTTCTTACCAACGTACGGCCATCATCACTAGCACCAAGATAGACTCAACAGATCTCCACTCCACCCTCCAATAAGCTCTAGCTTGACACAACTGAAGATGGCAGTGATTCGGAGTCAGTGGCATGAACGCTTCAGAACGTCTGGCTCGGAGCTGTCCCTCAAGTAATCGATTTCTTACAGCTCGCTGTATCACTTTCGTGCCAACTGAAGCTCTAATGGCTGCTGCACTGCTGCAGGCGCAGTACGATCCACCACGGCCGTACAGTAAATACCGCGGTCTTCCCTCTCCTTACTTGCCCGTGTGCGGCCGGATCCCGGTCTTCTTGAGACAGTGTCTTTCCGTGACCATTGTCGCACTGTCGAGCCTTTTTGCAATATCGCGGAAAGAACATCCACCTTCTCCTAGCTCTATTACACAGTCTCGTCCAAACCCAGTAAACTGCTGACACTGCCTTCTTCGCCTCCTTAAAGGCATGTTTCGCTCACCTCCTACCTCACATCGTCAACATCGGACTATGAATAACGCTCACAAAGTGCACAGCGCGTATTTAAAGAAAACTTGCTTTGCAAGGTCATTATGGGTCCGCTAGCACCACTGTACGTCGACTAGCGCACAAATATTAATAGGCGTCATCTTTCAGATGGGCAAACACGCTTCCCGAATTTCGTTTATGTAGCAAAACTCCTTCTTGGTGTTGGGACTTCATTTTCTGTCAGGGTATGTCCTTATGTGCCTGAAATCTCTGCAGCCAATATCTTGGAATAATTACTGTAGGTCTGTTTTTGGCATTTACTGTACGTTCACTGAACCAGACTAAAGTGACCCTTATGATTTGAATATACCGGTCCCTACGACTTAATTTTACGTTAAGCAATTTTCAATGTAATAATGTTATTGGTTTCACATCTAACTACAAAACTTTTTAGGCAGATAAACTGGCCAGGAAAGGGGCACAAACACATTTTGTAGGCCCAGAACCTGCATGCGGGATTTTCTATCGACAGACCCGACACTACATAGGAAAATGGGCACAAAAGAAACAAATGGAGAGCTGGAAAAATACTCCAGGATGCAGGCTTGCAAAGGAACTGATAAAAGGACCAAACAAGAAGCATATTAAAGAACTGTTGAAACTCAGCAGAGAAAATATAAGATGGGTAGTAGGACTGTTGACAAGACACTGCCATCTGAAAAAAAAGCACCTTCATACAATTGGAGTAATAAGAGACAATATACGTAGAAAATGCAATGAAGCAGAGGAATCAGCTGCACACATACTTTTCGAATATGAGGAGCTGGGTATAATCAGACTCTCCACTCTAGGACTACCAGGTGAAGAGAGAAAAAAATTCCAAGACGACCCAATAAGAACAACCTGCAGCTTTGTGAAGGGAGCAGGTATATCTAGGTGAGAATGAAGGAAAAATGGTGGCAAAATTTCTTAGAGGTCGACGCTAATTAGGAACTACCTACCTTTTTACGGTCTTCGGAAACGCCGAGGTGCTTGAATTTTCTCCCACAAGAGTTCTTTTACGCGCCGGTAAATTTATCGACACAAGGATGGCGTATTTATGAACTTTCAGATACCACCGGACTAAGCCAGGACTGAACCTGTCAAGTTGGGCTCAGAAGGACAACGCTTCTAGTGTTCCCTTCACTCAGTCCGAAGGCAGCAGGTTTTGAGTGGAACAAATAATATAAAAGTGTCTGATTCAGGCAGCGAGAACATTCCTGTTACTATGTTACTTTCGTGGATTCCTTCACTACCCTTGTTGAAAATTTGCATGAACTTCGCTTTATAGCTAACAATTAACCCCATGGCATTAGAGCCCTGATGGGCCTTGGCCTACCAAGCGACCGCTGCTCAGCCCAAAGGCCTGCAGATTACGAGGTGTCGTGTGGTCAGCACGACGAATCCTCTCGGCCGTTATTCTTGGTTTTCTAGACCCGGGCCGCTATCTCACCGTCAGATAGCTCCTCAATTCCAATCACGTAGGCTGAGTGGACCTCGAACCAGCCCTCAGATACAGGTAAAATCCCTGACCTGACCGGGAATTGAACCCGGGGCCTCCGGGTAAGTGGCAGGCACGCTACCCCTACACTTCGGGGCCGGCCTTGAAAGGTATAGGTACATACATTAAAAATATCAAATGCCAAAACGTTTCGTGTAATAAAACACTGAAATACAAACCAAGCACCTCAGTCGAAGCAGGCACATTGTTATGTCAATGCTACTAATGGAAACAATAAAACTGTACCTACAAATCAGTGGAAATCAAAGCCTAGTCTGCCACTTGATTTTTGAAATACGGAGGTGTGTACATTGTGTATCAGAGATTTAGTTGCGCTTTGGAGGTATGAAAGGACACTTCTAGTATTTTTTTTTTTTTTGCTAGGGGCTTTACGTCGCACCGACACACATAGGTCTTATGGCGACGATGGGATAGGAAAGGCCTAGGAGTCGGAAGGAAGCGGCCGTGGCCTTAATTAAGGTACAGCCCCAGCATTTGCCTGGTGTGAAAATGGGAAACCACGGAAAACTATCTTCAGGGCTGCCGATAGTGGGATTCGAACCTACTATCTCCCGGATGCAAGCTCACAGCCACGCGCCTCTACACGCACGGCCAACTCGCCCGGTCTTCTAGTATTTTAAAGTGATACGCATATAGCTTAACGCTCCAATAAGCCCCCATTTCAGAGATATTCACGATTATTGAAAATGGTGTCATGTCAAGTAGCTACTACGAAACGTTACGCTTGTGTATTACGGTAGCTCGGTGCTAAGGTGCAGGATTCAAATTTTACGGATCCTAGTTCGAAACGCGATGTAAACGAACATTTTGTATTTAATTACGATAATGTTTGCTCTTTATTACGTTCTTGTTCCACAATCATTGCTCTTCAATTTCATTCTTAATAGCATATTTCAAACTTCGTATCATTGATATCAATAACCGCCGCTGTGGAGTAGTGGTTAGCGTGATTAGCTGCCATCCCCGGAAGTCCGGGTACGATTCCAGGTTCTGCCAAGAAATTTTAAAAGTGGTACGAGTGCTGGAACAGGGTCCACTCAGCCTCGAAAGGTCAACTGAGTAGAGGGGGTTCGATTCCCACCTCAGCCATTAGGGTTTTATATGTAGTTTTCTAGGAGTGCAAGTGTACGTCTCCATTAATTTTGTGTTCGGGCCAGTAATTTAATCTGTTTTTCTTTTCTACGAAGGCCCAGTAGTTTGGGTACTAGTTGCCCCTGTGTACAAATTGTAAAATTGTATGTTGGGCCTAGAGAGGCCAGAAATTTGTAAGATTATTGTAAGAAATTGGGAACGCAGTACGCTCTTTTCTGAGATTGCTGTAATCTTGAGGGGGCGTTTAGAAAGCTGTGTTTGTAACATTTGAAGCAAGGTGCTCTAGTTTTGGGAGATTTCTCCTGGTCTATGTAAACGCTAAAGTTGGAAATTTGGGGCTTGTAGCCCAAATCGGTTAAATTCCTTATTCTTGGGTTTTCCAATTCTTGTATCAAGATTGTTATTGTACCTGATCTTTCTTTTCTTCACCTAGTGAAGAAGCTTCTTAAGTTTGAAATTTGAAAATATTTTTTTTTTGCTAGGGGCTTTACGTCGCACCGACACAGATAGGTCTTATGGCGACGATGGGATAGGAAAGACTTAGGAGTTGGAAGGAAGCGGCCGTGGCCTTAATTAAGGTACAGCCCCAGCATTTGCCTGGTGTGAAAATGGGAAACCACGGAAAACCATTTTCAGGGCTGCCGATAGTGGGATTCGAACCTACTATCTCCCGGATGCAAGCTCACAGCCGCGCGCCTCTACGCGCACGGCCAACTCGCCCGGTGAAATTTGAAAATAAATATAACGTTCATTTTTAAAGTTTTCATTGAATCTTTGGTAAGTTATATTAGATAGACCCATTCCATCCAGCACCTTCTTTCACCTCTTTCTGCTCCATGAAAACACGGTAACAGTTATAATCGCGAATAAATTTTACATAGTCGATGAGAAATATGAAGCAGCTTTACTGGAAGGTCGCGACGTGTAAACATGATGCCACATAATGCTGAATAATAAATGGGAATCTTGAAGACGGAAAGGAGTCAGAGGAATCAAGTCTTATCCAGTCTTTATCACATACCAAGAAGCAGCTGAGTTTCACTCAGGCTGCACTTGGTTTATGGACACTGTATAGTACGTCAATGCGCACTTTTACGGTACATTTCCTTCAAGCAGATTGCCTTGTTAAAAAGAATAAACCTTAGATGTAAGATAAATAGTACTAAATAAAACGTGCAGATTTACAGACGGTTGTCACGTTGGAAAGCAATAATAGTCATCGAATCCAGTTTTATTGGACTAGGTCAGCATAAACTCTCTGTGCAGTAAGTAACCATATACCAATGGTGTTCACTTTGTTTCTTTGGTAATCATGGTCAATTTCTTTTATGAAGTAATCTTTTTGACTTCCTCCTGTGAAATGAATAATTATCATGTTGTCACTTTAAGATATAACAATAAAAGGCATTTAAAATATTCATTTCTTGATGGAGTATCATAAAATAATGAATAAGTTAATAATGGCTGTCTATATATTATGTCAGAAATCTCTATCTTCAGCCGTCATTATGTAATGCTGCACAGAGGAGGAAGGTATTTATTTAATTAAACCCACCTAATCATGTTGGAGCCTCTTGGATCTTGGAACATGCCCTGTTTGGGCAATTCACTGTTCTACTGTGGATCATAGTCGTAATTTGATATTCATATAATATAAAACTGACTGACAAGATCTCTTTGCAGTCCATGGTATTCTCCTCCAGCAGAACATTCCGAAGGCATCTATGTAGTGCATGTCAGCCTTGTTCAGTGTCCAACACTCGGGCAAATTTTATTCAATATGGCATGACTTTTGTTGAAGAGTTTTTTTCTAAATATTTAGAAACTTACTCAAAGAAATCGAGGATCAAATGGATTCATTATCTAATCTGAATTTTAAAAGTAACCCTGGACATATACAATCTTTACGCCCCTTGGCTGTCTAGTCGACTGTAGCCCAGTAAGATGCCCTGAATATACACTGACTGACAGAGCAAATGCAACACCAAGAAGGAGTGGTCAGAACTTTATGCCAATTGCAGGGTAGACTGACGTCGCTGAGGTATGCTCATGATGTGAAATGCGCCGCTGTGCTGCGCACGTAGAGAACGATAAATGGGACACGGCGTTGGCGAATGGCCCACTTCGTACCGTGATTTCTCAGCCGACAGTCATTGTAGAACGTGTTGTCGTGTGCCACAGGACACGTGTATAGCTAAGAATGCCAGGCCGCCGTCAACGGAGGCATTTCCAGCAGACAGACGACTTTACGAGGGGTATGGTGATCGGGCTGAGAAGGGCAGGTTGGTCGCTTCGTCAAATCGCAGCCGATACCCATAGGGATGTGTCCACGGTGCAGCGCCTGTGGCGAAGATGGTTGGCGCAGGGACATGTGGCACGTGCGAGGGGTCCAGCCGCAGCCCGAGTGACGTCAGCACGCGAGGATCGGCGCATCCGCCGCCAAGCGGTGGCAGCCCCACACGCCACGTCAACCGCCATTCTTCAGCATGTGCAAGACACCCTGGCTGTTCCAATATCGACCAGAACAATTTCCCGTCGATTGGTTGAAGGAGGCCTGCACTCCCGGCGTCCGCTCAGAAGACTACCATTGACTCCACAGCATAGACGTGCACGCCTGGCATGGTGCTGGGCTAGAGCGACTTGGATGAGGGAATGGCGGAACGTCGTGTTCTCCGATGAGTCACGCTTCTGTTCTGTCAGTGATAGTCACCGCAGACGAGTGTGGCGTCGGCGTGGAGAAAGGTCAAATCCGGCAGTAATTGTGGAGCGCCCTACCGCTAGACAACGCGGCATCATGGTTTGGGGCGCTATTGCGTATGATTCCACGTCACCTCTAGTGCGTATTCAAGGCACGTTAAATGCCCACCGCTACGTGCAGCATGTGCTGCGGCCAGTGGCACTCCCGTACCTTCAGGGGCTGCCCAATGCTCTGTTTCAGCAGGATAATGCCCGCCCACACACTGCTCGCATCTCCCAACAGGCTCTACGAGGTGTACAGATGCTTCCGTGGCCAGCGTACTCTCCGGATCTCTCACCAATCGAACACGTGTGGGATCTCATTGGACGCCGTTTGCAAACTCTGCCCCAGCCTCGTACGGACGACCAACTGTGGCAAATAGTTGACAGAGAATGGAGAACCATCCCTCGGGACACCATCCGCACTCTTATTGACTCTGTACCTCGACGTGTTTCTGCATGCATCGCCGCTCGCGGTGGTCCTACATCCTACTGAGTCGATGCCGTGCGCATTGTGTAACCTGCATATCGGTTTGAGATAAACATCAATTATTCTTCCGTGCCGACTCTGTTTTTTCCCCAACTTTCATCCCTTTCGAACCACTCCTTCTTGGTGTTGCATGTGCTCTGTCAGTCAGTGTATTAGAGTGCCAGGTTGTCAGCGTGGGGACGTTCTTAGCAATATTTCTTAGCTTTCTAGCAAGGCACCTCCTCAGCTGCTTTCATTGGTCTGAGTTAAGTTTATTTTACGAGCGAGCATCTAAGGTTTCGCCAACTTGACGCCGTGCATTCATATTCATAATTTTTGTTCTTTCTATCCTGACCTTTCTCCCAATACCTATGCTCGGCACTAATCTGCATTAGGCCCCCCTTACTGACGCTAACCTTATATTAGTGTTTCTGTTGTGGTTGGTAGTATGAAGATGTGAGCAAAGACGAACACAAACACAAACTAAACGTGGCTAGACCGGGCGAGTTGGCCGTGCGCGTAGAGGCGCGCGGCTGTGAGCTTGCATCCGGGAGATAGTAGGTTCGAATCCCACTATCGGCAGCCCTGAAAGTGGTTTTCCGTGGTTTCCCATTTTCACACCAGGCAAATGCTGGGGCTGTACCTTAATTAAGGCCACGGCCGCTTCCCTCCAACTCCTAGGCCTTTACTATCCCATCGTCGCCATAAGACCTATCTGTGTCGGTGCGACGTAAAGCCCCTAGAAAAAAAAAAAAAAAACGTGGCTAGAATCTCGGCCCGGCCGGTAATCCAACCCAGGCTCTTCAGCCAAGGAGCCGGATGTGTATTGACATTGTACTTGAAATAAAAATGCAATTTCATTACATCTGTGTCATCAAAAACAAATAGATCAATATCCAGTAATAAGCATAGTCTACAGGGTATGTAGTCATTTTGAAGCAGACAGACAGAACTTGATCCTCCCCCAAGGAGTGATCACAATATGCACGACGCCAAGTGTATAGAGAAACTGTCACTAATGGACAATACTCAAGAGATGGATATCCAGCTTCCTGGCTAGCTATTACAATAAAATCAGCCGAGTGATTTACCCTTGTTTCTGAGGGAGCTGGCCGATCGCAAAACATACATCAACTAGCGGGTCAGTGACCTTCCATTCTCAGCTGGCACGGACAGTCCACTAGTTTAGTATTCATCTTGGTGTCACCATTGCCTGCCAAGTGTCTATAGGTCAGCCACGATGTCCATGAAAGGAGAGTAAAATATGGCAGTTAATAGTAGAATGTGTTCTCACCCTATGAAGAGAGGAAGTAGGCTACTCTTTTCACTCTAGAAACAAACATATTCTCCCCAAACAGACTGATATTTGTTCCCACCTCCTAAACGTTCCGTCTCGTTGTGCTATTTAAAAATATCAAATAATAATAATAATAATAATAATAATAATAATAATAATAATAATAATAATAATAATAATAATAATAATAATAATAATAATAGTAATGGCCTGACTTACTGTAACGGTTTTTGGAGACGTCTAGGTATCGGTGCTATTTTATACCGCAGCTCCTTCGCGTGCCAATAAATCTATCGACACGAGGCTGGCGTGTATCGGCAGACTTAGATACAACTCGCCGAACTGGGATGGGACCTACCGACTTGGGATCAGAAAGCCAGCGTTCAAGCCTGAGCTAGTCAGCCCAGCAAGAAATGCGCAATATTTATTTGTTTGCGTGACAGGCAAAATACATTAATATAAATTTCAGTAGAGAAGAGCAGTGATTATCATAGATAATATGACAGATGCTACCTCAAAATATTCAAATGACTTTTTTTTCAATTTCAGTAAGTATTATCTGGAATATCCACTAACATTATCCAGGTTTTCTATTCTGTTGGATTCGTAGTTAAGGCAGAAACAGCAAAACATATCTTGTGGTCTTTTTTAGCTCTTTGAATTCGACGTTGTGATTTGAACCCGGCCCCCTTGGTAAGAAGCCAGTGGCTGTCTTCCTATCCCACCGAGCGAGTTGGCCGTGCGGTTAGGGGCGCGCGGCTGTGAGCTTGCATCCGGGAGATAGTGGGTTAGAATCCCACTGTCGGCAGCCCTGAATATGGTTTTCCATGGTTTCCCCATTTTCACACCAAGCAAATGCTGGGGCTGTACCTTAATTGAGGCCACGGCCGCTTCCTTCCAACTCCTAGGCCTTTCCTATCGCATCGTCGCTAAAAGACCTATCTCTGTCGGTGCGATGTAAAGCCACTAGCAAAAAAGATATGCATCTTCCTAGCCCAAATCACAAAAACCCAGCTGTGTTAGCGTGTCGTTAAACACTATGGAGAAAAGAGAAACGAACGCATCACGCTCCCTGTAAGTAAGAAGTAATCCCCAGTGTTAGAATTGGAGAATCCTGTATGTAAAACTACTCCCAGTACGTCCTAGTCTCATATCAGTATTACATTTAGAGCAGAGCCAAGACTCGAAACCGGGCCGAGTGTGCGGGAAGAAGCAATGCAATGTTTTGGCCATGACTATGGACTCTCTAAAACAGAGGATCGCAAACTGGGGGGGTGAGAGGTGGGGAAGGAGGGTTCGAGAGAGATTTAGGAGTAGAGCATGGAAAGCGTACTCAGACAAAACAGTGACGCCCATCCCACTGATGTTCCTTGTTCTTTTGAGATTACAACCGAAAAAATAAAACGGATGCTAAGAGTTAAAGGGATTGTTCCAGAGCATATGAATTATTCCTCCTCCTCCTCCTCCTCCTCATCATCATCATCATCATCCTCCAGGCAGGTATCACACCATGTGGTCTGTTACGATTTTCGTCCATCTTTTGATCGAACGCTCACATTGAACACGTATTTTAGGGTTTGTGTCGTTATCTTCCTGTCGATTCTTCCAACATGGTTGTTCCAATCTGTATCTTGAGTGTCTTTATTCTAAAGCACTGGTTCAATTCTTGAAGACACCGATTTTTTTGAAGGCAAATTAATCATGAGCATTTTCCTTCCGTGCTGTGCGAGTCCAAGCAGTTATTTATTTGTGCATACGAATATTTTATTTGAAAATGAAAATCCATAGCCTGTTTCCAATCATTCGACCCTGTCAGGAATGGAATGAACGAAGCCCCCATCTAGCGGCGAGGATATGAACTGTGCCGGCTACCGAAGCCTGTCGCACTCCTCTGAGGAAATGATTAATGACTGACAGATGAGATTAAATTATACTGGAGAGTTTCATTGGAATGAAAGATGACAGGGAAAACCGGAGTACCCGCTTTTTCCAGCACAAATCTTGCATGGACTGACCGGGATTCGAATCATGGAACCCAGCGGTGAGAGGTCGGCGTGCTGCCGCCTGAACGACAGAGGCTCACAAATAATTTATTTTACTTGTTCTAAAATTGTAACGTTACATCTACTATCGTTTTTGTAAATTTGAGGATCCGTGTGGTCTCCCACAGTACCTGTGCAGATGTTCTTATGATTAATGTTTTTACATGCTTACTTTTTATTTGCTAAAAGTCGCACGGACACAGATAAGTATTACGGCAACGACAGGATAGGGTTAGGAATGGGAAGGAAGCGACTGTGGTCTTAATTAAGGTACAGCCCCGGCATTTGCCTGGTGTGGAAATTGTAAACCAAAAACAACGGCCAGGGCTGCCGAAAGTGTAGTTCGAACCCACTACTATCTCTTGAATGCAAGATGACAGCTACGTGACCCAAACCACGCAGTCGCCTTCTCTTCAGGACTACACAATGGCCATGAAATAGCAGCTTAATATTCACGCTTAATTGAAGCACGATTATTTTTATGTATTCCAAAGCACATTCTTGTTTTAGCAGCTTGCTCTAGTTCCTGTTAAAATTTGTTACTGTAGTATTCAGAATGTTGTAATCCTCTAACATATTCGACATTATTCTAAAAGATACATGTTTTGAGAAAAGAATATTTGTGATAACGGTATGGAGGAGGGGGGGAGGGAGCATGGGATATGCAGAGCTTACAAATGGGGCGGGGTCGGACGCCAGCTGGAAAAGTTTAGGGACCATTGCCCTAAAATTTCTGAGAACCACTCAATTCTTGGTAAGCAAGAACATTGCTGGAATTTCTTACTAGTGTATACGCACAGAGCAAGAGGTTTGAGGCATTACCCGTCACAGCCACCGTTGCTTCAGGCTATGTCCACAAATTACGCGACATGAAAACTATTAGGACGTACATGCTTCGTGACTGGTGTTCATTTCCAGAAACGCTCATTCATTTGTAACTTGAACAAACATTATTACGTCAATGTAATGTCTGCAGATAAGTAACGACGAATTATGATGGATAATATATGTTCATAATTCATTATTGAATCAGAACAGATAACTCACGTCAGATGTGCTGTTATGGGCTAGACCGGCTGGGTCTGACATTCGCAGCGGGAATGGGAAGGTCTGTTACTTGTGCAGCGAGCAAGAAGACACAGGCCACAAGAATGTCGTGTCTAAATGAGAAGAGGCGAGTAAAAACACACAAACGTTAGCCCATTAGAGGCAGCTGTGGTCACTTCTTGTAGCCATTAGTCACCGCCGTACGGCCGATGACGAGACGGCTGGAATATGCTGCACAACGGTAGATCGAATTAGCGCAAATGACAACGAGTGACACCAAAATTAAACATGCTCCACAACAATTAGTGAAATAACGTTTCCATGCTTCATAAGACCAGTACGTACGTAACTCATATCATTACATTATGAGCTCAGTAAAACGGCATTTTATATATAAATTATTACCGAGCTCGATAGCTGCAGTAGCTTAAGTGCGGCCAGTATCCAGTATTCGGGAGATACTAGGTTCGAACCCCACTGTCGGCAGCCCTGAAAATGGTTTTCCGTGGTTTCCCATTTTCACACCAGGCAAATGCTGGGTCTGTACCTTAATTAAGGCCACGGCCGCTTCCTTCCCACTCCTAGCCCTTCCATGTCCCATCGTCGCCATAAGACCTAACTGTGTCGGTGCGACGTAAAGCAACTAGCAAAAATATAAATTAACCCATCCGTATGGCTGGACATGATGGCTAGATTTCTAAGAGAGCTCCAAAAAGATGATAATAATAATAATAATAATAATAATAATAATAATAATAATAATAATAATAATAATTGTTATGTGTGGTCCACAGGGAGTGGTGAAGAAAAGTCGGGGCCTTAGGGCTGGGCGAATTAAATGCAAGATCAAATAACCAATATATTTTTATTAGTGTTTTTCCTTTTTCTTATTTCTCTCCTTTCTTTATTCCAAATAACAATAATTGACCAGTAACTCTTAACAATAAGTAACAAAAGATAAAGTTTTATAACAGTTAACAAGTCCAATGCAAGTTCATATTTTAGAACAGAGAAACAAGGCCTTGATAACTTTAGGTACACCGAGGTCCGTCCTCCAGGAGACGATGATCAGAAAAGACATTCGGAAGAAATTTTAGCGTCCTTATATTTACTAAGGGCTAGCTGTAGATTTGTTACCTCTTCGATAATCGAAGAAAGGAATCGCAACATTTAAAAAGAGAGGAAGAAACCCAATGAACCAGGAACATAGCTCACACTCTCAAGAAGCCGTGAGTAAAGAAAAAAGTCCAAACAAAGGTCACAAAATATGTTAGAAAAGGGCATCCAAAGAAAAAAGAGAAAAAGGATACGAATATATAAGTTACGATTTCAAAACATTATGTTGTGAAGTCTAATGGGGCACAAGAGCCTAACATGTGACTAGAAAAAGGAAGAAGAAAACAACAGTCCAAAATAAATTATATTTCGAAAATACCAGTCACAGAAAAAGTATGGAAAGGGGGAAACGAGGGTCTACACACGTGCTTCCTTTAGAAGCTTACAGCCATGTTTGTCACCTACAAAAGCTCTAGGAGGAAGGAAAGTAGGGAGAAAACCTTACATCTACAATATGTTAACCGAAGAAACCGAAGGAAGGTATCTGTCTTAACCTTTCATACTGAGACCACTACGGATGTCCGTCGGCCACAAGATTGAACATTTTACAGAGTGGAGTGAGATCCTATGTTTATTTCGCGATTTCCCCAGTGACCATAGCGAGGTCCATCCTCCAGGAGACTATGATCAGAAAAGACATTCAGAGGCAATCTTAGCTTCCTTATATTTGCTGCGGGCTGGCTGCAGAATGGGCACAGGCAGTGGCAAACTCATATCAGAAAACGGAAACTGAGCTAACCACTAAAGGTTACAATTCTTAATAAAAGATTGAAAGCTAAGCTCCTAGGAGGGGGGGGGGGGATGACCTACATGTTGGGTCACTTTAAACAATCATCATCATTATCATCAAGCTCCTAGGTGCCTACACCAGTCGATGAAACTGTTACCTATGTGCAATCTAAGATAAGTAAACCAATAGCAATGGTATCTTGATGGAGATATATTTCACCAGTAGAAAAGGTGCTTGAAGTGTTGCCTAACAACATGGGGTCTTCTTCATCATGTAATAATAATAATAATAATAATAATAATAATAATAATAATAATAATAATAATAATAATAATAATTATAATAATAATAATAATAATAATAATAATAACATGGCCTCAGTTACCGTGTGCACCGAGCTCGATAGCTGCAGTCGCTTAAGTGCGGCCAGTGTCCAGTATTCTGGAGATAATGGGTTCGAACCCCACTGTCGGCAGCCCTGAAGATTGTTTTCCGTGGTTTCCCATTTTCACACCAGGCAAATGCTGGGGCTGTACCTTAATTAAGGCCACAGCCGCTTCCTTCCCACTCCTAGGCCCTTCCTGTTCCATCGTCGCAACAAAATATCTGTGTCGGTGCGACGTAAAGCAACTAACAAAAATAAAGTTACCCTGTGCAGGCGGTTTCATCTAATGCCACTTAACATTCCAGCGAATCACTTTTGTCGCTCCATTTTACTCTACATGTCAGAGAAGCAAATCACTGTTCGGCGATCTATAGCTGTTTTAATTAATTTGGTCGGATAAATACCACATGTGTCACGTGAGCGTTTTCAAAAGCCGACATCGTAGGACATGGAGTGTCGAATGGATCTTTTACCACCTTAAAAAATCCGTCTACCTCTTGTCAGGTTTGAACCTAAGATCCAGGGATCCGAAAGCCGAAACTCTGTTATTTATCCACAGCGGGAGTTACTGATGATGATGATGATGATAATTCTGCTGTTGCTTTTGCTACTGATTATAATGATTGTGACTACGATAAAATAGGAGGGGGAGCACCAAATTGAAAGCGTTGGCTACGGGCGCGATAAAGAACTCCTTCGAGACAAATTCCGGCAGATCGGCATTTCTTGATAACTGCAGCATTTTACTTGTGAGTATATGGCACAAAAAGGGGAAGAAAATATGTAAAAAGAGATCTGACAACATTTTGTCTTGGCATTAATAATAAATGGCATATCTTAGCACACACGGCAACAGAGACACTGTACAAGTTATTACATACTTCTACTAAATACCTTATGTTCACTTAGTTTTGAGCCTCAACATAATTTATTTTTTCAAATTCATTCATATTGAACGTCGGTTTATTTGCACATAAAAAGGCTATTTAGTTTCATAGTAAAAAAAAAAGTATTTCATTATACGATAATATCAAATACATTGGAGGTATAAATACTGTATATTTATAAACTCGCGTTGAATATTAATATGCAAATATAACACATCAACTGGAAACTAATCAAAATAAATTACGTGAAAAAGGTGTATGTTTCCCATTTTCTGGTACAGTCATCCCTGGGATGGATGACGATTAAAAATTCTAGGTGGTAACGGTTCCATGCTTCAGCCCAGTGACTGGCGTATTTAGTGAACAAAGGATGAATCCACAGACTGTAGACTTAGGGCAAAGGTGTGAAAATTAATGTTTTACTGTGCATCTGTTCATTCTCGAACATACATGACGATTCTATTAGAATAAGTTCCTATCGTTCCGTTTAAGACATTCCGTATGTACATGAGATTAAAGAATACTTTCAGTCTCATCAGAATAAATCGATATTTGTTCAATATGTTAAGGTATGCATGTCGTGTCTAACTAGAAGGGAGAATGTCAAGCACGAGGAAGAGGTTATACAGTATTAAACAGAATAGCCCCAAGTATCACATAACATTAATTCAATGACCGGCGGCAAAAAAGCTTTAATGAGAGTGTTTAAGAGTGAAATGCCGAGTGGCATGTCATCAACGCGGCCACGGTTTGAACCCAGGCGAATACTGTACATGAGGGAGTTTTACAATAATACGTCACGTGCCTATCGTTCAGATTCCACGTAAAACTCGAGGTCTCGTGATTATGAATACAGTATCATCAGTCACGCTAACTATAAACTACCGAGCTCGATAGCTGAAGTCGCTTAAGTGCGGCCAGTATCCAGTATTCGGGAGATAGTAGGCTCGAATCCCACTGTCGGCAGCCCTGAAAATGGTTTTCCGTGGTTTCCCATTTTCACACCAGGCAAATGCTGGGGCTGTACCTTAATTAAGGCCACGGCCGCTTCCTTCCCACTCCTAGCCCTTTCCCGTCCCATCGTCGCCATAAAACCTATCTGTGTCGGTGCGACGTAAAGCAACTAGCAAAAAAAAAAAAAAACTATAAACTTGCTTGAAATTCAAGGAAAATGCAGGGAAATAATCTAAACAAACAACCAGTAGCCGTAAGAACTTCCAGCATATTCTAAACACAATTTACTTCACACAAGTACCTAAAATTGTAATGATTTCCTGCGTGTGAGGTGCTAGGGACCTCGTGGTTATCAATCCCATGTACACAGTAGTTGAAACTCTGATAACGGTAACCGGCTGAGTAACTCAGCTGGCTGTGTGCTCCAGTTCTCTCTCTGCTTAGGGTAGCTGAGTCGAATACCAGGACTATTGGTTCACTTAAAACGTAGATCAGTGGTAAAGTATAAAGTGCCGTATTGGCAAAAAGTAGAAGTGATGGGTTACCGATCTTGCGAGCAGGTTTGCTATTCTTGTCAGTGTCGTATGTGATTGTGACGTTCTATGAAGAGATATATTATCCACGTACAGTAACAACTGCGAGTTGTAGGTGGCCATAATAAAGTGTAGTGGAGGCGCACAAGTAATAATAATAATAATAATAATAATAATAATAATAATAATAATAATAATAATAATAATAATAATAATAATAATAGTAATAATAATAATAATAATAATAATAATAATAATAATAATAATAATAATGTTATTTGCTTTACGTCCCACTAACTACTCTTTTACGGTTTTTGGAGACGCCGAGGTGCCGGAATTTAGTCCCGCAGGAGTTCTTTTACGTGCCAGTAAATCTACCGACACGAGGCTGACGTATTTGAGCACCTTCAAATACCACCGGACTGAGCCAGGATCGAACCTGCCAAGTTGGGGTCAGAAGGCCAGCGCCTCAACCGTCTGAGCCACTCAGCCCGGCAGGTGCACAAGTAAGACTTGTTGTTCTGTGAATTGATTTACGAGTGATGCGAATAACTTTGTGTCATGTAGGTCCCAACCACCACGATCAACAGAAAATATATTTCTAACGGTTCAAAGAGCAACGCGTGCGACGAAATCTGGTAACTTCCTTGGAAGATGGTAAGAAAGAAAACACCGCCCGCTCCTAAATAGATTGCAAATAGTTTGCCGACTAAATATAGTACTCATAATTAAACGGAATATTATAGCCGAGAAGCAAAGAAAGTTGCCACCACCTCCCTTAAATACGAAGGTAGTTTGTGACGCTCTGGTCTTTATAGACATTAGATCTAACAAGAACGAGAACATGCTCCTTGTAATCGTAATATTGGACCACATCATTATGTTTTACACTGCGGCTAATTTGAAGTCTTTGTGAGATTTTTTTTTTTTTATGGACGCAAAACTCAAATACTGTCACTGTCAAAGTTCTAGAAATCGGAAAATGACCCCAATGACCGCAATATAAACCGTTTAGGGGTGGGGAGAGTAACCACACTAGTTCTCCTCTTCGAACAGAATTCGGATACACCTCTCGGTTTAGCACGAATTGTGCTGCTGTTCAGGCGGCCGTTATTTATTACGTCACACTAGTCTAAGTTGGGTAGTGTTAAACATTGCATTAGCCACTTCCTAACAAAACGTTAATTTCGTTATATTAACTTTGATTATTATTATCATTAACTCTAATGATCAATGTATCTGTGGGCACCTTATTTATAGCGTGGCTGATTGCTAGTTGCTCTTTTTCTTGAAGTAATAATCTACCAATTAAATTAGGGCTTGAATAGACTGAAAAGTAATCGCATGAAATTCCATCCCCAAAATTTCTAGTAACTGAAGTGAAAAGTGAGATAAGCTCGTTTAGGTTGGCCGAACTGCGTTTTAAATTCACTTATATTCTAAAACGTTTTGCTTGAGACAGCTCACTTACAGTAGGCACCGCGACGTGAGAGATGGAGGAACATTCCTCTCACAACGCTACGATACTCTTCAATGCCACGTAACTACATACGCCAGGCACTATTGATAACTCGCAAGAAGATTAATTTTGGGTCGCATTTGTATAAGCTCCATTTGTGACATAACCAGAGACTTGGAGTACAATGCATCATCCATTCCCCGTCATTGTCAAATATTTGTTCCAAGAGCTCTCGAAGATTAATGTCTTCATAACTGAGTGCACTGTCAGAGCGAAATTTGAGAAACGAGATGAATACGAGCGAGAGATTTAAAGACTCAATTAGTTGAGGGCCCACAAACGCTAAATACACAGTTCTGGGCTTTCACAATGTGGTGAAGCTTTATATTTTTAGCCCGCTTGGCGGCAAGGTAATTATGTTGAGTGGGGAGAGTTCACGTTGATGGAACTGTGACGTCACCAGCGACATATCACCCCTACTCCTATTCGCGTGTGTGTGTGTGAAAGAGGGAGAGAGAGAGAGAGAGAGAGAGTAAAGATGGCCATCGACTGCAGCCATACATAGAATGTAGTGTAGTGATGGACAGGCGGTGTCCCTCTACAAAAGAACGGCCTCTTTGGTCGACCGCCAGAGGTAACGAGGCGAAACGTACCATGTAAGAGGGAGCCATCCGAGCAGTGAGTGAAGAAAGGGGCAGCTCTCTTGCTCTCCTTTTTCAAATCAAAGATAACTGAGAAAGCCGTTAGAAATAAATTGAAATAACGAACAATTGAGAGCCTCCGTGGCTCAGGCGGCAACGCGCCGGCCTCTCACCACTGGGTTCCGTGGTTCAAATCCCGGCCACTCCATGTGAGATTTGTCCTGGACAAAGCTGAGGCAGGACTGGATTTTCTCCGGGTACTCTGGTTTTCCCTGTCATCTTTCATTCCAGCAACATTCTCAAATACCATTTCATTTAATCTGTCAGTCATTAATCATTGCCTCAGAGGAGTGCGGCAGGCTTCGGCAGCTGGCACAATTCCTATCCTCGCCGCTAGATGGGGGCTTCATTCATTCCATTCCTGACCCGGTCAAATGACTGGAAACAGGCCTGAGGGGGCGCGAAGCTGTGAGCTTACATTTGGGAGATAGCGGGTTCGAACCCCACTATCGGCAACCCAGAAGATGGTTTTCCGTGTTTTCCAATTTTCACACCATACAAATGCTGGGGCTGTAACTTAATTAAGGCCACGGCCACTTCCTCCCCATTCCTAGCCCTTTCCTACCACATCGTCGCCGTAAGACCTATTTGTGTCGGTGCGACGTAAGGTATTCATATAGGTTTCATTAAAAAATCCATAATTTTACATCAAAACATTTAAAATTTTGCTAGTAGTTAACAGAAAGGTAAATGAAGACTGTTATGCTATCAGATTTCTCAATTTATAATTTAAGGGGTGTCCAAGAATTTTTGTTAAAAATGGCACTTTTTCAGACTACCTAGCAACTACAAAAATGCATTTATTTCAATAATTTTTTCGCCTGTTATAATTGGGAACATGCATCATTTTCAAAAATATTTTCTTTGAAAAGTACACCAATGAAATAGTACGGAAACGTATTACATTGTGGTATGTTGCCTTGTTTTCTACCATTAAAAAAATATTTAATAGTGCCTTTCCGCAAGGCGAGTGAAACGGCCTCTGACGTAAGCGGCGCGCTGTGACGTCACGATCCAGTACCGCATGGAGCTCTACCAGCCGTTGTGCATCAGCCGTTGCTAAAAGCCGATCGTTTATTATTCATGATCGCGAATAACTTCAAAATGACAGAAGAAAGGTTCAAAACAGCACAATCAGACAATCTATCGTGTGTAAATGTCATCATTGTTGAAAAATAGTGACTTTTGTGACCGCAGAAATTCGCGGATAAGAAGCAAGTTTGTAAGTGGCGTCTTTTATATACGTGCAATGTACTTTAACCCATAGTATTAGGATAACAACGAACCTGGATAGATATCACATCACTTTCAACATTTCCTTCTAGACTGATTCCCCTATCAAAGAATAACATTACATTTTCGGGCTTTCAGCATTAGTAAAGTAAGAAATCGGATTTCAGCACTAACATAAACATATAGGTAGCATTATAGTACTAGTCCGCTTCTGTGGTGTAGTGATTAATGTGTGCCACTCCCGGAGGCCCGGTTTCGATTCCCGGCTCTGCCATGAAAGTTGAAAACAAATAGTACGAGGGCTGGAACGGGGTCTACTCAGCCTCGGGAGGTCAGCTGAGTAGAAGGGTTTCGAATCCCACCTCAGCCATCCTCGAAGTGGTTTTTCGTATTTTCCTACTTCTCCTCCAGGCACCTAAGGCCACGGCCGTTTCCTTCCCTCTTCCTTGTCTATCCCTTCCGATCCTCCCATCCTCCAACAAGGCCCCTGTTGAGCATAACAGGTGAGGCCGCCTGGGTGAGGTAATGGCCCTCCTCACCAGTTGCATCACCATACTTAAAGTCTCACGTTCCAGGACACTACCCTTGAAGTGGTAGAGGTGAAATCCCTCGCTGAGTCCGAGAGAAAACCAACCCTGAAGGATAAACTGATTAAGAAAGAAAGAAAGAAGGAAAGAAAGAAAGAAAGATCATAGTACTATAGGGCTATAATCTATCATTCTCAAAAAAATATATATATTTATGGTTGGGACAACTGGCCTACCCACTTCTGGGGCCCATGAAAGAGAATTAAATATCTTTGTGGAGGGAAAAATTTAAACATGATAAAGATAAATATGACTTCATCTAGTTTTCACAAGTCGGGCTGAGTGGTTCAGACTGTTGAGGTGCTGGCCTTCTGATCCCAACTTAGCAGGTTCGATCCTGGTTCAGTCCGGTGGTAGTTGAAGGTGCTCAAATACGTCAGCCTCGTGTCGGTAGATTTATTGGCACGTAAAATAACTCCTGCAGGACTAAATTCCTGCACATCGGCGTCTCCGAAAATCGTAGAAGTAGTTAGCGGGGCGTGAAGCCAATAACATTAATTACATTTGGCTTTTAACAAGCTGAGCATATCAGGAAAGAAAAGTGTCCTGGTGACATTTTAGTCGCTCAATACAGGAATGTCTTTGGGTGCTGTGACTTACTTTTTTTTTGCTTTACGTCACACCGTCACATATAGGTCTTATGGCGACGATGGGACAGGAAAGGCCTAGGAATGGGAACAAAGCGGCCGTGTCCTTAGGTACAGCCTCAGCATTTTCCTGGTGTGAAAATGGGAAACCACCGAAAACCATCTTCAGGGCTGCCGGCAGTGGGGTTCAAAACCCACTATCTCCCGGATGCGAGCTCACAGCTGCGCGCTCCTAACCGCACGGCCAACTCGCGCGATATTTTTACCCTTCGGTTTATTGACTTGGCTTGTATAACCTAAAACTTAGGCTAAGTTGGATAATATTTTAAACACCTACATCACTATTTTCACTTGTGTGCAATTATGTTATTTATTTCATTAATATTATGATAATTATTATAATTGAGCATTGTTAACTTATAAGACCCCAACAGACAAGCATTGGTTTTGTGTAGAGTTATACATTTGTTAAATTCACGTTGTTTCCCTTCATGATGTACACGCCTATTCTTTGTTACATTATAGAGTATTTAGATATAGCCTAAATTTCTTTACCAATTAAGCTCTTCAATAAAGACATACATAACTGTCCCATGCCGAGATATATTGGTAGAATTAGAGCTGTCAAAATGGTTCATAACCCCTTTGATTTATTATCTTGACATGGATCGCCCAAAACATAGGTTAGGTTTCGAGAATACTTTAATAATCAGCATTATTTAATGCACTGTTTATTACTTTCATATTCCAAGATGTAATTGAAGCATTTAAATAAAGCATCATACATTAAAATTTAAAGTTTTACCACTAGAACAGCTGACATGGAAAAGTGATTTGAAAATTCAAACAAATTCATCTTACGTTAAAATCTTCAAAAAAATAAACTGTAAACTTTTCCGATATATCACCAGCATTTCTCCAGCTCGCCAAAATCCATTTCTCCCTAGTTTTAGCGTCTTTGGAACGTTTATAAACAATTTGTTTGGTATGGTATGTGATGTGCTATTGCACATCGGAACTCTACACCATTTATAAGTTTTCTGCCTCACTGTCTGCGCAGGATTCATTTTAAGTCTAAAATATACCACTCAGATTATTATCCAATGTATAGACCTCGAATTTAACCATACTAGACACTAACGTAAAGTAGAAATACGCGAAGTGTATCCTGCTTCTCACAGCACACTATGTGTTATTTCGTCTGCTAATTCAGTCAACCTGTACGATGACGTCAGGCCAATGAGATCGCGTACTTGCGTGACGTGACATTTTCGTAGATTTTTATCATGTTTGGAGTTATTATTTGTACATTCTGATCACATTTTTGAATTCTGCATGCAATTTTGAATCAGATTAGCATATTTTTAATTAAAACCCCGGATCATGCATGTTCCCTATTAGTGTTCTTGATGTTCCCTACCAAATGTATTAGTTTATCACGATTACACGACGAATTATAACACATTCTTTCAAAAATGCAAAATTTCAAAAATATTTTTTCATTTTCTTCGTTTTTCGACAGGGATATGTTTTTTCTCAGTTCTAGTACAGGACATTCCTAAATTAATTATCTTCAATTTGAGAACTTTTGTGGTAATATCTGAATTAGAACTCGACTTATTGTTGTTCGAACCTGAAAAGAAAGCACAATTCTTAGTTTTGGGTGAATTAAGTTTAAAGTTTTGTATTGTGATTAGACTTCTCTCTTTACCTGAAAGTATTAGAATTCTCCCGCTGTGTAGGTGGCACCTTCCTCTTCAAGTTTCTTGTCCTCTTTCAGCTTTCTTCTTCCCCTGAGGTACCTCCTTCGCTGTCTTTGTTCAGCAGTGCTCTGAAGCTGACTTCTGCGTACACGTGCCTCATCAGCTTGTGACACTCTTGATGCTGAGTACATACCAGACACAATCTTCGTTCTTCTTGAAATCTCTATTTCAATCTTATTTTCAAAATGAAAGTGTAAAACAGCACCCATGACACCCAGTTTGAGAGTGGACAGCCCCATATATGTATCTTTTCTACACCTCTTCCATACCGTAGCGTTGAATGACTCATTGGTACTTTGAGTCAAACCATTTTGATAAAATTTTTGGATCACAGAGCCTTTCATACACAGGCTTCATTGCACGTACGACTTATAGTTGTATTCTTGCTTTGTGTTTTTAACTGTCAAGTAGATTGCCAGCTTTGGCTCTTTGGTATGAACACCGACTTTCTGTTCCTATAGGGCACCTGTGATGGGAAGGCCTGTCTTTACGGGCAGTCAAATGATACAATGTTGCCCATATAGGATTTGTAATATCCTTTATGGAACTGCAGTTGGAACGCAAAGCAATTCCAAAATAATTCTGACACTTGTCTATCAGTGCCCCAGTTAATTTGCCCCTACCACCCAACTTTTTCTTATGTTGGACAATTTTTCTAAGAGCTGTTCCTAAACGCTTTTGGTGGTGACCCATACATTCAAGTTTATTGACTTCTTTACCATTGCCTTGTAACTTTTGGAATCCCCATCCCCATAGAAATCTACATACTCCAGACCTATACTCTCACTTGAGCGAGACATTATTTTTACTGCTCCATGAGGTTCCATATTAGGCGAAGACCCACTGTAATTTTTGGCACAGACTGCAGCATGATTAGCCTTGCAACCTAAATAGGATGGGGAATGCTTATCATCATTTGAATGCTTCTTACATCCAATACAGTTTCTGGACATTATCTTAACATCTAGAACTTTGTCTGTGTCAACAGATATTGCACATACAACACCAGACAATGAATAATAGCCATGTTTCTGCTATTTAGCATCTACGGAAACACCACATTCTTTACCTTTCTTCTTCAGAACTTCTTGGGCAGCAGACTTCATGCATTCTTCGGCTTAGGAAGACACACCAGAAGATAAAGTTTACACATGTTCATTATAAGCCTTAGGCAAGGGTAGTGGAGCGAGATTCATGATGCAAGCAAACTTTTTGGCATCACTGTATAAAGAAGGCGTCCGTTTACCTCAGGAACGTGTTCCTGCCTTTTTGAGGAAACAAATTGTCTTGCTTTCATAACCACACAATTCATATACCAAACCAAGAACTACAGCCTATCCAATCTTTGATTTTCAAAATTCATAACCTTCAAGGAACAGCAATGAAAGCAGCTAGGGCATGCTACAATATTTATTAAATTCTGAAGACAATAACCTGGTAAGTCACAGTCATCTGAAACACTACTATCACCTGTAGGTCTGATCTTCGATTGTGATGCACAACTTTGTTCAGTACTTACGACATTTACATTGTTTTCGTTTCGACTGGGTTTCTTATACCGGTTGCTACGAAAAATACGTTGTTTATTTTTAACGTTTCGATATTTAGAGCCCAGGACAACGAATATACATCCAAATGCACACAAGTAAACAGGCAACGTGCAAATATTTTCACTCAAAATACGCAGTTATGAAAACCATGGAAGCTGGCATCACCAAAGCGTATTACTGCTGAATGCAAAGAATACGCATCTGTGGTGAGCTATTCTGCAACAACGAGCGCCAAACTTGAATTAAAACATCGAAAGGAACCATGAAATTCTCTGTGCAGCGATGCCACGCCCACCTCAGACAGAGACAAGGGTGCACTGTTCCATTTAAATCAATTTTCTGAGCATGTTTATGCACGAAACATGTGAGAACTATACATTTTCATAAAGTAGAAGAATTAAGCTGCCATCAGGAAACAAAAATTAAAAAATGAAAATTCCGTCCAAATACGTCATTTCAAACGTATAAGAATTCCGTAAGGCCAATTGTAATTTTTTTGCTATTTGTTTTACGTCGCACCGACACAGATAAGTCTTATGGCGATGATGGGAGAGGAAAGGCCTAGAAATGAGAAGTGGCCGTGGCCCTTAATTAAGGTACAGTCCCAGCATTTGCCTGGTGTGAAAATGGGAAACCACGGAAAACCATCTTCAGGGCTGCCGACAGTGGGGTTCGAACCCACTATCTCCCAGTTGCAAGCTCTCAGTTGCGCGCCCCTAATCGCACGGCCAGCTCGCCCGGTATGTAAAAAAAATAAAAAATAATGAACTAGAATCACAGTTAAGGCCTCTTGCGTATGTTGTTATACTGTACAGAGTAATAAATAATTTGATGATGATGATGCGTGTTATTTAAAGGGGCTTAACATCTAGGATATCGGCCCTTAATGGTACGAAATGAGACGAAATGCAATGAAAATTTAAAGGTACAAAATTCATGCACTGACCAGAATTCAAAAAGCGTAACGATGAAGAATGATTGGATCAATATGAATTTAAAACAATCAGTGAATCAGACCCGCAATAATACGAGAAATGGAAAAGATCCAAAAGAAAACAGCACGATTTATTCTGAGTGATTTCTAACTAAAGAGTAGTGTTACGAAAATATTGCATACCTTGAGCAGGGAAGACTTGGAAGTAAGGAGACGAGCTGCTCGACTAAGCGGTATGTTCCGAGCTGTCAGTGGATAGATGGCGTAGAATGACATTAGATGAATGAGACTTAATTCAGGAGAAGAAATCGGGGCAAGTATTCATTTGCAGGAAGAGGAATTAAGGTTTGGAGTAGTTTATCACGGGAAATATTCGATCAATTTCGAAATTCATTGAAATAAAGGAAATACTACGTAAAACAACTACCACCTGGGCGACAGTCTTAAATGCGGATCGATTATGATTGATTGATTGATTGATTGATTGATTGATTGATTGATTGATTGATTGATTGATTGATTGATTGATTGATTGATTGATTGATTGGACAGATGGATCAGAAGCCACTGATCAGACATCATGAGCCATAGTTTACTTGCAGTAAGGTGGCCAGCTCCCCATGTAGCTAAAACGTAACCAAGCCATCCACGTGGTGATCATGGCCAGTGTCGCCTAACTTCGGAGATCTTACAGAATCAGATGTTTCAACATCGTTACGCTGATGGTGTAAATGTATGTAGTTGGACGTCAAACCAATAATAATATTACTACTGTAAATAGGAGAGTTTTAGCGAGTTATGAAGGTTGAAAAATATGAGAATCCTCACATGTATCAGAACAATATATAACCTGTGGCCTAAGGAGACAAACCTGTGAAGTGTACTTCGTACAGTAAGAAGTAGAGGCCTACAGCGCAGTGAAGTGAGCAAAGAGGAGTGCTGTTAGTGCATTACCACACTAATTGTAACCGACAGTAATTCTAGGCCGAGTGGAATTGTTTACCAATAATCCAGCGACTAGCTCGCGTGACTGATACAAGCACGGGAGGCCGGGTTGAGCCGGGGTGGTTTTGGTCTACCTCGAAATGTTGTGCAAATGACATTAATACTTGGCAATTAGCTGGGTCTTCGTTTTCTGTAGTCACTGGTTACACACACCATTTATGGAACAGTGAGAAGAATACGGATGAAGACGGGTAACGTTGAACATTTTATACCCAAAGTTAACGTGGCACGCAGCACTTGGAAGCCTCGTTAAATGGACAATTCTTGGTCATGTCTACAATCCGAGGAAAATGAACTTACTGCCTATGAGGTGTGAAAGCCGAGTGACATCGTTATTGGTTTTCCACCAAGGCGGCCACGGTTCGATGATGATGATAATGATGATGATGATGATGATGATGATGATGGTAATGATGATAATTGCTTTAAGGGACCTAACAGCTAGGTCACCGACCCCCTGCTGGCATGATATGAGACGATAATTCAAAATTTACCCACTGAATAGAATGAATATGTGCACGAGTTAATCGGTGGGTCTAATCCACAAAGTTTTTCGTTCATATAAAAGCTATGAATAAAATGAGACATAAATCAGCAAGGCAATCAGTTAAAAAAAATTCATTAAGATACACTGACTGACAGAGAAAATGCAACACCAAGAAGGAGTGGTCAGAACTTTATGCCAATTGCAGGGTAGATTGACGTCACTGAGGTATGCTCATGATGTGAAATGCGCCGCTGTGCTGCGCACGTAGCGAACGATAAATGGGACACGGCGTTGGCGAATGGCCCACTTCGTACCGTGATTTCTCAGCCGACAGTCATTGTAGAACGTGTTGTCGTGTGCCACAGGACACGTGTATAGCTAAGAATGCCAGGCCGCCGTCAACGGAGGCATTTCCAGCAGACAGACGACTTTACAATTTCCCGTCGATTGGTTGAAGGAGGCCTGCACTCCCGGCGTCCGCTCAGAAGACTACCATTGACTCCACAGCATAGACTGCACGCCTGGCATGGTGCCGGGCTAGAGCGACTTGGATGAGGGAATGGCGGAACGTCGTGTTCTCCGATGAGTCACGCTTCTCTTCTGTCAGTGATAGTCACCGCAGACGAGTGTGGCGTCGGCGTGGAGAAAGGTCAAATCCGCCAGTAACTGTGGAGCGCCCTACCGCTAGACAACGCGGCATCATGGTTTGGGGCGCTATTGCGTATGATTCCACGTCACCTCTAGTGCGTATTCAAGGCACGTTAAATGCCCACCGCTACGTGCAGCATGTGCTGCGGCCGGTGGCACTCCCGTACCTTCAGGGGCTGCCCAATGCTCTGTTTCAGCAGGATAATGCCCGCCCACACACTGCTCGCATCTCCCAACAGGCTCTACGAGGTGTACAGATGCTTCCGTGGCCAGCGTACTCTCCGGATCTCTCACCAATCGAACACGTGTGAGATCTCATTGGACGCCGTTTGCAAACTCTGCCCCAGCCTCGTACGGACGACCAACTGTAGCAAATAGTTGACAGAGAATGGAGAACCATCCCTCAGGACACCATCCGCACTCTTATTGACTCTGTACCTCGACGTGTTCCTGCGTGCATCGCCGCTCGCGGTGGTCCTACATCCTACTGAGTCGATGCCGTGCGCATTGTGTAACCTGCATATCGGTTTGAAATAAACATCAATTATTCGTCCGTGCCGTCTCTGTTTTTTTCCCCAACTTTCATCCCTTTCGAACCATTCCTTCTTGGTGTTGCATTTGCTCTGTCAGTCAGTGTAAAATCGAATTTAAAACAAGTCTCTAAGAGATAAAAAAATACAGTTGAAAGTTTAAAAGATAAAAGCCCCTTTAAAATAGTTAAGAAACAAGTACTAATTTACAACAAAGGAAAAAGTAGTTATATCTAATATAACAAACAGTAAGAATACAATAAATCAGATTACTGTTCCACATAAAACGGATGAGTTTGTCTGCTGACTGCTCGTCATCCGGGAGTGTGACGGACTTGATGCTAGTCAGTTTATATAAATGCAGTTTTGGGAGGTCGGCTGTCTGTAATTTCGTTTGCTTTGCCAATTTTTCAGATATTTGTCAGTTTTTTGTCAACTCAGGACCGAATCAGTGGTTTTTATTTTCCGTGCCTGTTTGTTTGTTCCACCATAACGACGAAACGGCTGGATAGATCTCGACCAAACTTCATATTTAGAGTATACTCATCCCGGGGAAGATTTTGATATGCATGTGGTTTTAAAATATCTTAATAGACGGGGTTTATAGTACAAGCAGAAGGTGTTTCTTCCATGTTCTTTTATACTTTTGATTTTCTGTAAATTTGTTAAATGTCCCTTCATATTCATAATATTGCTTACTCTTCAAATGATGGAGAAAATTACTATTTTCTCCGGGTCTCATGCTAGCATTGAGTGACCGACTGACCGACAACGAACCTACAGGTTACCATGGCTACGGCTCTGACTGCTTGCCACCAGGGAAGTAACGTATTGCCATTTTCGTCATCATCCCTGTAAACTCGTGGTTGTTCCATGGGTAGAAAGCAAGAGAGACGTCAATCAGCCATTCTGCATGCAAGTAGTAATCCCGAAACCTGGACACTCTTTGCTTTGAGGAAAAATTCGAAACTCTTCAAATGTATAAATTTGGCCCCAGAAAATGTATGAAATATGGATGCATTTTAATGACGGTGCAGACCTTCGTTTCTAGGTAGTTGGCGGCTAAACGGTAAGTCGTTTTACAAAACAGATAGCACAATCGCCGTTCAATTTGGAGAGATCTACAACCTTGATCCTATGATTTATTGTCTTTTCTCGATTGTTGATATGTTAGACAGCGCTGCATTTCTCGATTATAATCAAATCTCTCCAACTCGATTGTGACTTGCATTAGGAAGCTGGGTATGTGTTTATAATGAAAACTCTCCATCTCTACTGTGAATGACAGTTGCCAAGTGAGCCTGCCATTATAGTAGAAACTCCCGAAATCGATTGTGATTGGCAGTAGGAAATGTGGCCAGCCATTTTCAACAAAACGTCCCCAATGCCTACCTTCCATCGGAAACAACGTATGGCGTCCTCACTGTTTTGTTTCTCGAATATCGTTAAGAGATATGCAATTGAATATAATCTTAATCACTGCCTTTACAGTCATTTACGGAGAAATCCGTATACAATGTAGAATACCGTAGCGAAGCACGGGTCTATTTGCTAGTTTTACAATATGGCGTAGATCGGCCACATCCTCACACACTTTTTTTGTAAGTTGTTTTACGTCGCACAGACACAGACAGGTCTTATGCGACGATGGGACAGGAAAGGGCTAGGAGTGGAAAGGAAGCGTCCGTCCCCTTAATTAAGGTACATCACCAGCATTTGCTTCGTGTGAAAATGGGAAACCACGGAAAACCATCTTCAGGGCTGCCGACAGTGGGGTTCGAACCTACACACTCTTGTCAGGATTGTATCAAGGTTAGACGACCTCGAAAAGAACAGGTGAGGATGCGTAGCTATACTGTGACCGATTCGTAGGAAAAGAACTCTCCGGCGTTAGGCCTAAGTGAAACATGCACAATGCTAGGGTAAATTTAACATCACTCCTTCGCTAAACATATATACAAGCTGTCAGTCCTCAGCCTGGATAAAATCGGAAAGAAAATTTTCAGGGATTTCTTTTGGATACAGATGAGTTTACATCGTCATTATACTACACTATTTGCAAACGCAGACGAGTTTACATGTCAGACAGTAATTATCCCCTTAATTTCACACGAGTTTACATTCTCCATTCCAGGCACCTTTGAAACTTAAAACTTGTGTTTTTAAACTTGATATTCCCAATATCCCTAGAAAAGTAAAACTCCCTGAGGAAGCTAAGATGTAGGATTCGGAAATGTGACCCTGAAGCAAAATAGCAAAGTACGCAAACGTAAATATTTCTTTTATCAAATGTGAAACGTTTTCTTTTCAAAAGATATAACGTACATGTGCTTAAAAATGAACAAGTGTAATGCCGCAGACAATAAATATTAAATAGATCTCTAGAAAATAAACGTATTATTATTGTTGTTGTCTTGGTAATCAGCCCATGTACTGGGTTTGATACAGACATCCGTGCCACCCTATTATGTGCTAAACTATTCATTTATTCGTAACTACTACATCCTACATCTACTTTAATTTGTTTGTCGTATCCATACTTTCGTCTACCCCTGCCGTTTTTACAACGCACACTTTCCTCAGAACTAACTGAATAAGTCTGAAGATGTGTCATATCATTCTCTTCTTCTGATCAAATTTTGTCAAATCGTTATTTTCTCACCAATTTGATACAATATCCCTTCGCTTGTATTTCGATCTATCCACCTCACCTTCAGCATTCGTCCGTAACACCACATTTCAAAAGTGTCTATACTATTTCTTTCTGAACTAATTATTATCGTTCATGATTCACTTCCATACCATGACACGCTCCAGAGGGAAGTCTTAAAAAATGTCTTCCTAATTCCTAAATGATTGTTCGAAATGAGCAAATTTATTTTCTTAAAAAAGGCTTTCTTGCTTGTGCTAGTCTATATTTGACGTCCTCCTTACTTCTGCCAACATTAAATTACTGTGTAACCACTCAAAAGTATGAACTCAAGGTATTGTATGGTTCCTTGCATTTAATATTTTATCAGACTTAATTATAATTATAATTATTATCAAAATATAATTTACCTCCCATGTAGGTACAAATATGCATACCCACAACATTGTACCTATAGCTTCAATTGTTTCTAATAAAGGTGTGCCAGCGATACCATGCAATACCATGCGCTCATTATTTTCTTTCGAGCGACTATACATGTATATTTTTCTTAGTATGTTTTCGGGAACGCTACGGAGCTGATTCGTATGTTTATCATTAGAGCCCGGATTTTTATGCATTAATAGGTTAGAATGCAAACTTACTGAAGCGAGTTGCAAGTATAGTCTACTTTCACAACGGAATTGCTACGGAATTGCATAGACATTAGGGGTAAGATCCATCAAAACCCCTGTAATTCATGTTGCTCTTACTACGCTACGGAAGAGCGGGTGGCCGACACTTCCTACTAACCAAATTATTTGCAATCTAACCTATTACTGCATAAAAATCCGGGCTTTATATTATTATATTATTGCAAGGTCCATTCAATTAGTAATATTTTTTATTAAAACTCGTTGCGACTTGTATGTGAAGCGAAGAGAAGGGGTACTGCCAATATGAAGTTAAACGTTGTTACAGACTGTAGAATATGGATATGGTATATTTTCCATTAAGAAGGTAATAAAGAGTTTGGAAAAGCAAATTATAAAGTGAAATATGTATAGGGGAATGAATATCATATTTTCAAACTGACTAGAAGGATATGTGACACACAAATTTCACACAAACTCGTTATAGTCTATAGAATATTCAGTCCACGTTGCACGTGAACCTGTATATCCCATTGACCCAAATAAAAGTTCAATCTAGTATGGAAATTCACCATTTCAAATCACGCAACAAATTGTTCTGAAATTCCATTACGGGTAATTTACATGAGTAATAGCATCGAATAAAGATCATTTAAAATTGTAAAACAACGTGGGGGAGCAGAATCTCACAATATTACTGGACCATACAAACGATAAAGGTGAAACCTGTATGTTCTGATAATATGCTGTTATTATGATTTTCATCATTCTCGAAATAAACTTTCAAAGTATTAAATCGTAATCAGTGCATATAGTACATACCAAAGGGATTTTAAGTACGGAACAAAAGTGGCGGAGCGGACACCAGCCTCGCTTCAGATGATCTTACCACATGAATTAACTTATCAACTTTTCGGTATGTACCATACGTAACGCAGATCATGACCTAATATAGTGAAAATTTATTTTGAGTCTAACGTGGTCGTGAAAATTGCAATATGCATTAACAATATTACAGTATCGTGATACAGAGAGTATGTTTATTACCTCCAGCCAGCAGGTTTGACCTAGTTCCTCCAAAGATTTCAATCATGACCAAACGAGTGAGTTGGCCGAGCGGTTAGGGTCGTGAACCTGTGAATTTGCATTCGGGAGATAGTGCTTTCGAATCCCACAGTCAGCATCCCTGAAGATGGTTTTCCGTGGTTTCCCATTTTCACGCCAGGAAAATGTTGGGGCTGTACCTTAATTAAGGCGGTCGCTACCTTCTTAGCATTTTACCTTTTCCCATCCTTACATCACCGAAAACCTTCGATGTGTTTCTGCGACGTTACACAAGTAGCAAAGAAAAAAACATCATGCCTGAGGTCTTGGAGCAGTGATCTATCAGACTTGTGAGGCGAACTGCGAAGCTCTCTGATATGAGAGGCAGCGGCATGGTCGGTTAATAGTCAACAATATGCCTGAGAATATCATCACATTATTCCAATATTTGCAGGCCATCTAACTGGGCAGCAGTCGTTTTGGCAAATCATGACCCTGAAAAGGGCTGAATATGAAGCATGATTTATTATTATTATTATTATTATTATTATTATTATTATTATTATGACGACTCCGTGACGGAGTGGTTTCACGCAGACCTATGGTTCTAGAGGTCCTAGGTTCGATTCTTGATCGGACAGGGTGATAGTGTTACATTTTTACGTCGATTTTCGGAGATGCCGTGATCCGAAAATTTTGTCGCGTAGAAGTTCTTTAACGTGCCGGAAAATCTATCGACACGAGTGTGGTTTATCTGAACATCCTTCAAATACCACCGGACAAAGCCCGGGTCGAATCTACCAACTTGGAGCTCAGAAATACAACGCGTTCTCTCTACCTTCTGAGATACTCAGCCCAAGCTGAGCAGTAGAGTTAACCCCTTCGAGGATGGTCAACACTAGAGTCCGGATTACATGTAATCACATATTCTGTTCCCATATATGTAGCTACAAGAAAAGCTAAAATGTCGACGAATGACACTAAAATGACCATTATTCCAGGAGTTTAAAGTTAGATATTTTTACATATTTCGATGCATAAAATATATTTTGATAAATATTACGTATTTTAAATATTTTGAAGGATATAGCGCATTTGAAAGAATGCAATTATTTTTTCACTAATTTTACATCGACTTAAGATTTTTAATTACACACTAGAAAATAGTTTTAAAATCCTGTACGTCTCTAACATCTAAAAATAATTTAATGTGAGGTATTTTGTCAAAGAATCGCTTCCCTTAGCTATGTTGACGGTGCAAGTTTTTGTGTCTCGTGCTGTATCTATCAATCTTCCCTTGCACAAACTTCGTCACATTGTTCTCCTCCCAGATTTAGTGACTCTTCTTTTGTGATCCCTTCATCAGTCCTCGTTTTCTTTCTTTTTTTTCTTTTTGCTAGTCGCTTTACGTCGCACCGACACAGATATGTCTTGTGGCGACGATGGGATAGGAAAGGCCTAGCTACAGCCCCAGCATTAGCCTGGTGTGAAAATGGAAAACCATCTTCAGGACTGCCGACAGTGGGGCTCGAACCCACGATCTCCCGGATGAAAGCTCACAGCCGCGCTCCTCTACGCGCACGGCCAACTCGCCCGGTAGTCCTCAGTTTAATGTCTCATGTTAAAAGTGCGCTTTCTCTTCCTTTCTTTCTTTCTTTCTATCCTTCTATCTATCTGTATTTCTTTTTCTTTCTGTCTTTCTTATTCGGTTATTGCATATGATTCACTTCAGTATAGGGCTATACTCCATACAAAAGCCTGGTGTATCATGAGATCAAATTTCTTCTCTCTTAATAATGACCTTCCTTACTTGAGCAAGTCTACAATTAAATATTTCTTTTCCGGACAATTTGAAATACACGCCAGTGACTTCATATGAAGTTGAAAGGTCTTTTTCTATATATATGAACATTCTAACAGACAGAAGGTATTCGATGACCGCAGAAAATTTGGAAAAATACTTAGTTATTAAGTGGGCCTCCAAATGAAAATTTGAGGTTGAATAACATCTGTAATTTTTTAGTATTGCTTCCTTTTCTGTGTATAGGAATACATTAAATATATTAATTTACATATTGTTATTTATTACATATTTGACTACATATTTTGTCAATTTTAGCTACATATTTATGTACATATTTCTCATTTTTATATTACATATAAACCGGGCTTTAGTCATCACCCATCACGGAAACACACTGAGCTACATGTTTGGTAACTTATTAACGCTTGATCATAACGGAGAAGGAGCAGTTTGACTAACAGTATCCTACTATGTGTATATCAGAGGACTAAATATCCAGCTTGGTTTTGATCTTACAAATGTGACACAATTGCACTTTAATTGGCGAGGGGAATTGTGTAGGGCTATGCAATGATTGAACGCAGGTGCACTGTACTGTATTAGGTCAACACACTGCTACTCTGCAGGCCTGAGATCAGATTCAGGGAAAGCCCACGCGCTGATTAGGGAGTAATGCTGTACCCATCTCCCGCGAGAGGATCTGGGATTCCTCGGGGGATGCATGCAATATGTTATCATAGTGCTCTATACTAGACCGATATGACTCTGTTATCCACTCATCCACATAAAAGTGGTACAAATTCAAGCATTTATATATTTATACAGTCATCTTGTATGTATCAGACATAATGCTATGTTAGAAAAGATGTGAAAACAATGACAATCAAATCGCCTTGTAAAATAGCAGACCAGGAATTTTCTTAGCCTACTACTCTTTGCTGTTTGCCTTCAGACAGACTGGATCATTGATGATGTCGAGCACAGCATTCACTGAAATGTTGGAAGTTTCAAAACACATAAACCAAGGTTTAAAAGCCCGGGATATTTTTTTTTTGCTAGTGGCTTTACGTCGCACCGACACAGATAGGTCTTATGGCGACGATGGGATAGGAACGCCCTAGGAGTTGGATGGAAGCGGCCGTGGCCTTAAGGTAACAGCCCCAGCATTTGCCTGGTGTGAAAATGGGAAACTTTCAGCTTTCATGAACTCACCATCTAAGCCAATACATATACGAAAATATTTAGCATCAACGAGTTCAATCACAACTTATTTCCATTCATTAATAATTATTTTCCGGTTTTGTTCACATATGTTATTACCAACAATGATTCTCGCAACATTTTAAGAAGACAAGACAAATTCTATTTCTAAATGAATGACACTATATTGATGGCATTTTAATTCCTACAGCAACACCGGGCGAGTTGGCCGTGTGGTTAGGGGCGCTCAGCTGTGAGCTTGCATCCGGGAGATAGTGGGTTCGAACCCCACTGTCGGCAGTCCTGAAGATGGTTTTCCGTGGTTTCTCAGTTTCACACCAGGCAAATGCTGGGGCTGTACCTTACATAAGGCCACGGCTGCTTCCTTCCCGCTCCTAGCCCTTTCCTATCCCATCGCCGCCAGAAGACCTCTATGTCGGTGCGACGAAAACCAAGTAGCAAAACAAAAAAAATCCTACAACAATTACTGTTTTAAATTTTTACTGTTTAGTAATATTCTCAACCTCTTGATCTTTTACAGTGATCTAAGTGATACGACAGTAAATACGCATACAAGTTTCTCAGTGCACTCTTGCTTGGAGGTTCGAAGTTCAAAGCTAGATTCTGCCAGAATCTCTTTTGCGGTGTTTTCGTTTCCAGAGTGTTAGAATCGATTAAAACGTGGAAATCACATGTCAACCTTCATTCATCTTCATCCTCGTGCTAAACAAAGACCGTTACCAATGCTACATAATATTTAAGTGCACTGAGAATTATGATGAAAGTGGTCTTTACCTATACGTAAACCAACAAATACTGAAAATATTTAACAGACGTGCTTCAATAATGTATTCCTTCCCTGTTTTTCTTTCTCTTTCCTCCTTTCTGATGATGGTGACGATTATTGTTTTATGTGGGACAACCTGGACATCTCTGAGCTTTCAAGCTGAAGGGAACCAACGTAGAAGACGGTGACCAGTGGTTTCTGGAGGCAGGAACCTCTGTCCGTTGATGTACACTTCACTTCATTACTTATGTTTATGGAGCAAGCCTTTCGTAAAATTTTGTCATCCCAAATTCGGATAACTGGAATACATCATGCACTATCTCTGAAATGAAATTAACATACATTTAGAAACAACACAAATGCAAACAATTGGAATAAGATGGGGTTCGAACTGTAACAAGTGACACCTTATGTAATTCCGTTTCTGAGCTACGTTTCCCATTTGTATTATACTCTACTTGCAATCATAAATCGCAAGGAACTACCGCTCAACCTTCTCTAAGGCAAACGCCGTGACGTGTTTGGCTGGCAAGGATCAACACACTTCAGTAATGCAGTGTAGTATAAGCACCCCTAGCATCTTAATGCATCTTCTCAACAATCTTACTTTACTCTCTCCCTCCACAATTAAAGTTCTGGCCAACTGTACTGGTATAACTGATCTTGTATCTATAGGCGATAAGTGTGTAATAAATTTCACTGCCCGATAATGCCTCATTTCAATTCCGACAGAACCTAGCCAAGTAAGAGACACATGTTTTTGTACTTGTACACTTGCACTGAAATACGGGCACAACTTACATACGAATATACCTCAGCAGGGCATGCCGAGTGAATGAAATAGCTGCATAATATAAGGCAAAATGGAATGAACATGTGGAACATGGAAAACGAGACATACGAAGACTTGGGGCACACTGGTTTTACAAGAGGCATGGGAACACGTTTATTACCCAATTCTTTGGGAAGTAGAAGTAAGCATCCAGGAAACAAAAAGAGACATCTCAAGTGAAACAGTAGGAGCTGAATATGAAAAATCTGTATTTCCAAAGTAGCTGGAATAAATGCTTCTCTGCAGACCACATGGCAACGCAGACCAGCTGTCAGGTTTGCTGCACCGCGCTAGACGTCAGAGTCACAGTGTATACAGCTTTTCAACAAGGTGTCCTTTCTCGTGGAAAAATTTCAAGATAGATTTCGATATGAGTTCACTAACAGTTCCCTCGTGATTTTCTTTTCCTGTCCTTTCCCCCGATAATTCTAAACACCGAACTTCTCCTCGACGGCCTTGTCAAACTCGTAGGGAATACTGGAAGCAGGATACGTGTTGTAATATTTAATTTTCAACTTCCAAGGTTCTGAAGAAGAATCAGTAAGTATAACACTAAGTCACTCAAGTGTTATTTATACAGCATAAAATGAATGAAACTGTATAAAATATATTTTTCATACGTGCAGAGTAAAGATCATATCTCGTGGTGGTGTAAGAAAAAGAAGCTGTCTCCATGAATAGAGTGGAGACCTTCCTGATGTGCCAAGCAGCAGCAGTAGAATATCTCATTTTATTATCCTCACCGAGTTCGCTAAGCCAGGCAAGCACAGGAGCCTGAGAGGCTGCCAACGCTGCCACCAAATGAAATCTTCTCAATGAGCGCAAGCTAGAGCTGATGGAAAGCCGGCGAACTCCGACGTGATGTATTGTAAATCCTATACAGAAGAGGGACACACACACACACACACACACACACACACACACACACACACACACACACACACACACACACACACACACACACACACACACACACACACACACAGAGAGAGAGAGAGAGAGAGAGAGAGAGAGAGAGAGAGAGAGAGAGAGACCCATAGCACCTCGTAAAACCCATTGGCGTGATGTAAGAGCAAAAGAAAGAGGGAGAAATGCGGGGGATGCATTTTTATTCTATTGCAAGTGATTTAATAGAAGAAATGACAGTAATAAAAATAAATATACCACACAGACATATTAAATCACCGGCAAGCAGAGAGAAATTGAGTCACAGTGCACGCACACAACTCTTGAACGCAAATTTTCTACGTCATTATATCATCGTTTTGGAGACAAGTTGAAGAATGAACAGCAAGAAACAAGAAAATACATCATTTGTCATGAAGAGCTCGCTTGTTAGCTCTTTTTCTTTAGATATGGGTATTTGTGTGGACGGTCAGAAAAACTGTCGTGATGGTAAATATTGGGCCACGTGACATGACGAATAAATCTAAAATGCAATCTTCAGCAGCAATGACGCGCATCATTGCTTAAGGAAGAGAAAAATGTGCATTATGATGGAGAATACAATTTTACGTTAGAATGAAATATGGAGATGAAGAGGAATTCAGAGGGAAAGATGATACATATAAGGAAAGAAAATATACTGCAGACTATCAACGATGTCTGTAACCGGCAACTTAGTTTGTAAACTCTTTCGAACAGAAATAAAGAAAATAAGTTTCTTCTTATATTTAAATGGCCTTCTAACTTTCTGAGACTTGCATAGCAAAAAATGATTATAAAGAAACTATCACACTCTTTATCAGTTATCGAACTTACTTTAGGAACCATTGAAAAGCGATCAGAGAAATGTCTTAGGCACGAGAGTTTAATTTTCTTGATGATCTGTCTTGGAATAAACCCTATCAACTGTCATCCCTGCCTTATCCACTAATCCAGCGTTTCCTAAACTATGGACCGTGGACAAGTCGTCCTCGAGGTCTACCGGAGTTTGGAGATGCTTTTGTTAAAAACTAATCATTTGCTGTATAAAGACGTAAAAATCAATCCATAGTAGCCGAGAATCACAAACAAACTGGCTTACGTTGCAAATTATTTCTTTCATAGACATGTGCTCAACACTGTTTATTGCTTTATGGAGTTTAGAAATTACAAGCAGGTTGTATCTCTTTCTGTGGCCCACACGGGGGAAATTTTATGAAATTCTTAACACGAACTTTTCTACTCGCACGTACAAAGAAAGGGAATCACTACTGCAACAGTTTCTTACACATGTGCTGGGCACGATATAATAAAATTGTTATTGTTGTCACTCCTGTTGACTCATCGATAAAGGAAGCGGACTGGCATTGCAAATATTTTACTTTTTAATACGTGGAAACATACGTTGTACACAGTTCGAAATACATGTTAATGTTTTGTTTCTTCTTGGCTTGATAGCTTTCAGTTGTTCGAAAATCGTGGTACGTGGTGGTTAGGTGTTTTATTTGTTTGTTTTTTTACAGTTTTGCTTTACGTCGCACCGACACAGATAGATTTTATGGTGACGATGGTATAGGAAAGTCGTAGGAGTGACCTTAATTAAGGTACAGCATCTGCCGGGTGTGAAAATGTTAAACCACGAAAAACCATCTTCAGGGCTGCCGACAGTGGGATTCGAACCCACTATCTCCCGGATGCAAGCTCACAGCTGCGTGGCTCTAACTGCACGGCCAACTCACCCGGTATTATTATTATTATTATTAATATTATTATTATTATTAATATTATTATTATTAATATTATTATTATTATTATTCAAGAAATCTTGGCCCAGGTTCAAGACGAACGTATGGTTCATAGTCTCGCACACAGATATACAGACTTTGTGAAATATAACACGTTGAATAGTATTTCTCCTAATGTTATAGGAAAACTTTCCCCCAAGAAAGGTGACAGCCGATAACTGTGTCTGAAAGAGGGCCTAATTTCAAAAAAGTATAATACACTACTATATGCAGAACGAGCCAGCCCCGTGGCGTAGGAGTAGCGTGCCTGCCTCTTACCCGGAGGCCCCGGGTTCGATTCCCGACCAGGTCAGGGATTTTTATCTGGATACGAAGGCTAGCCACTCAGCCTACGTGATTACAACTGAAGAGCTATCTGACGGTGAGATGGCGGCCCCGGTATAGAAAACCAAGAATATCGGCCGAGAGGATACGTCGTGCTGATCACACGACATCTCGTAATCTACAGGCCTTCGGGCAGAGCAGCGGTCGCTTGGTAGGCCATGGCCCTTCGAGGCTGTTGCGCCATAGGGTTTGGCTTGGTATATGCAGAACAGGTAATATAAAATCAAACTCCTATAGAAAACTATATATTTTTTTACAACTTGTTTTACGTCGTACCGACACAGATAGGTCTTACGGCGACGATGGGACAGGAAAGGGCTAAGAGTGGGAAGGAAGCGGCCGTGACCTTAATTAAGGTACAGCCCCAGCATTTTTCTGGTACGAAAATGGGAAACTACGGAAAACCATCTTCAGGGCTGCCGACAGTGGGGTTCGAAACCACTATCTCCCGAATACTGGATACTGGCCGCACTTAAGCGATGCAGCTATCGAGCTCGGTAAACTGCATATATGTGATGAGATTATTCATTTTTAAGAATATGCACTAAGGATACATGATAATCATATAAAGTTATGAAAATGTTAGAGGAATACAATACTGTATAGAAAATAATGCATCCACAAGGCATTGAGAAGTATTTAATTCTCGAGATTGAGGCTACGCGCACTGAGTTTTCGTCTTCTATGTTTACCTTCGTTCTGTGGTAGTTTCGCGTGGCCTTTTAAAAGCATTACTTATAAAAACAACTTGGGTAGAACCAGAAATATCTTTTCAAAACGAACGTGATTAAATTTGCAACGAACTTGCGTCACTGAAAAGAAGAGAAAGGCTTTATTTTTCCTCTTTCATTTTTATGTAAAGTCTTCATTTTACTTATTCCAAGGCGAACGAAGTTTTCAAGAGTTGCTTCAAAACGATGGGTATCAAGTTTAATTTACATATTTACTGTTACCATTACATATTAGAGTAAGGAAGACATGACAATAGCAGAGTGTGAACATCATCAAAGAACAGCGTTGTTAAAGAGCTTTACGTAATACCAAGTCGCGCAGGCGTTTATTTATAACCTGGCACATGCAGATTTCAAGCTCCTTAACGGAATACGAGCTATGTAGTTTCAATAGAAACACTCGTTTCAGTCTAATCTACATTCAGGCAGTTACTCACTCCTTAGACTCCTGTCAGCAACGGAAAACATGTTGCAGACAAGTAATTTGTAGTTTAGCTCGAACATTGCCATAAACAACAAAGGAACAGCGAACAACATGTAAATGGAAATCAACGTTATTTGATCTATTGAAGAATTTTATTACAAAAGAAGAGATGTACATAAACTGAAAAAGAAATCAATATCGAATATCAAGGATTCTCGTTTATTACAAACAAGCAGACATTCGTTTTCCACGAAATCTTTCCAGGGAACTTGGCATCCCTTTATTTATCTCCTGATGACCAGAGTTCCCCAAAAAAAGATGTATATGCAGTTACAAATGTCCAAGCATCGGATATGCGACAATATTTTGACATTTGGCTGCTGAAGTTTGAGTGTTGATTAGAAGAGTATGGACTTGAATTCAGGCACTGCAGTACAATAGTCAATTGATATAAGGAACGAGCAAGCCCGATAAATAGAAAAAAGCCATGATGATAATTTCAAGAAACAAGATACTAAAATCCCAATCATTCAATACATCCCTTCAAAATGAGCTTCATTGTCCCAACAACTTACACAATAATTCAAATGTGTATCCATTTAACGATGATATACTACCTAATGTTCCAACTGCTTTGATATTAACAAGATGCTAAGCGGATTTCCTTTACGTGCCAGTCAATCTACCGACACGAGGCCGACGTATCGGAGCACCTTCATACACCACCGGACTGAGTCAGTATCGAACCTGCCAAGTTGGGGTCAGAAGGCCAGCGCCTCAACCGTCTGAATCACTCGGCCCGACTATAAGGTCTTTATTATTATTATTATTATTATTATTATTATTATTATTATTATTATTATTATTATATGCATGGCTTCGAAGAAATAAAATTAATGTTTCTTTTGCTCAAGGAGTCTTTGTTCAGTTACTTTTTAATTTTCAATCGTTTGATCCCACAATCAAAGATTAAAGTTCAATGATATTGGAGTTGCAGAAAAGATAGATAATTATGGAAAGCTATCGTTGTAAATTTGTTCCTGTTGTTACGGTAACTGTGCTTGTCACATTATTGTTAGAAATTAAGCAATATTGCATGGAAAGAATGAGAGAGAGATTATTGTTGGGAAACGACTTAGTTGTTACAGTTCGGTATTTTCAGTTGTACAATAGTAAGTGGGGATGATCACGAGAAAATATAACGATACTATATTTTGTTTATTCATGGACACAAGTGAGGTCATCATGCTAAAGCTTCGTGCTATTCTATTCCCAGGTAAACTGTTATGCTCGTTATTTCCAGTACAGTTTGATCGGGTGACGCTGTATTCCCATCACCCGCATTGTGTACCAATCATTGAAATATATAACTGTCGTTCATACGAATGCAAAACAGATGTAAAATGTCACAGTCGCAGTAAATAAACTTTCACTGCAGAAATGAGGAATGATCATACCCCGCTGAAACATCAGCCCTGGATGAACATCAGGTATAGATCGGTTTCGTTGCAGGGATGTGTTTTACAGTGACAAAACATCTTCATAACAGTCAATAGATTCAGTCGTATTGCACAAAGGGTAATTGTCTAAAACTGGCATAATTTTGATTTCAAAAACTTTCTTCATTCTCACTGTGTTCCAACTTACAATGTTGAAAACTCGTGATTCCACTGTAGCAGCTAATGGAACGCCAGCACCATTTCAGTAAGGTGTCAGGTTAGTAGCCATTCAGTACGGCAAGAAGACGAAGAATAAGAAGAATATGATTATGATGATGATGATGATGATGATGATGGCAATAACATTTCACTACGTTATTATGGGAAAGCAATCAAGTACAAGTTATCAAACGACTTACCTTAAAATAAATTAAAAGGCAGATTCATAGTCAAATGGGCTTGCTTACAGATGCTCGATTCACCCTGAAGTACGAGGGTTTGATTCCTAGTCATAAAGTCGAGAAATGAAGACTTACTCACATGCCCTGGGGTGTACTCAACTTACATCAAAAATAAGTACCAGGTTAATTCTTGGGAGAAAAGGTGCCATGATCTATAATTAACCACCCCATCCCTCTCAGTGCTTTCCTTTGCTTCAGGCTGTAATGTAGGCCTACATAAGCCATTATTTTCTCCCCCTTTGTTCAATATTACAATTTAGTCAGAAGCGAACAAGATGTAACATAAAGCAATGATAATGCTGTGGTATGGAGTGAAAGATAATTCAGAGTCTCAAACGGGTAGGTTTTTGAAGGAAGTTAAGCAGATTGCAAGAGGTGGCAGCATTAAGTACGTTACAGATATACTAAACTATGCTAAAACGTGGATGGTAGAGGGAAGTGTACTATGAATCCTGCATAGCAAACTCCTCTTTCACAATAAACGATCGTTCAAGACTGCCTTTGAATCGAAATTATCATATCGATGAGTTGTGGAGGAATGAGCCTGCAGCGGTAATAATAAACAAAAGGTCTCATCGATTACTGGGAGCGTGCTGAGTTGTTGCGGTGTCTAGATTACGTCTCAACTCGAGATTACGGTAATAATGAGAAAATGTTCACAAAAGTTATGGCTAACTTCAGACGAGAATTGAGTTTCCCTCATCTCAGTCCGGCGCGGTGTGTGTGCGCGAAGATGCTTGCCTGAATGGCTGGGATTTCTCGGGTATAAGGTGAAACTCAAGTTGAGCGGGCACATCAGCGGTTTCTACTTCAGCAGAAGTTTGTGCATGAGCGCTATCGAGAACTGCGAGCAGTTTATTAGCTTCTGATGCAATTCATCAAAAGAAGCTATCTGATACGACCACAATATCCAATGAAGGTTGTATTATTTGGAGACCTTTCACTGTGTATGGAAGGCAGGTAGAAAATGAAGGCAGGCCTTTCAATTATGAAGCTCCACATATATTGGTCTGGGTTGGATCCGCCATCGCTCTTCTGAGAAGCCAGTTTCTATCAATTAATTATTTCCTTTCATTCCTTTCATCCTCTGTATACTAAAAGGGAACATACGAGGGTGGATCGAAAAAGTAACGCACATCATTTCTACAGAAAACTATCTGGGTTTAAATTTCCGAAGCTGGAAGATAACAAGGTTGAATCTTGTGCTACAGACGGCAACGGCCCGATCAGTGATTACCCATGCTGAGGGAACAGTAACTCGTGAGCAAACATAGTGTGCTAGCATCGTGCTAGCGAGGTGTAGTGCGATTTTCATTTCGTCAAAAGGAAAACACCGAGTAAAATTCGCAGAGAAGTATTGGAAGTGTATAATGCTGATTGTATGGATCGCAGAAACATCTCCAGATTACTAGAAAAGGACCGAGTAAACCTTGCCGATGAGCCGCGCACCGTCCGATCTGTGACTGTTTCAAACTACCCACTTTCAGATGCTCTGAGGTGGCAATTCTGAACGATCGGAAAATGGTTTTGGGAACCGTAGTACAACAATTCAGCGTTACATACAACGTATAGTACGATATGTTGGGATTTCCAAAAGTCAGTGTGCGATGGTTACTCAGGGGGACCTGTCAAAGGATCAGAGAAGGAACCTTTATGCTGACGAAGGTCGTGACTTTCTGGAAAATATGTTAAAATGTGCTGAAACTTAGGCAAATCGCTTCACATCTGAAAAAAAATTAGGCCACTATGGTGTAGAAACATTTCGATTCCCCACTACTGAGCACATTCATGTAATCTGCGAAATAATGCTCGCCCCCTAGTTGCTGCTGTTCCTGCACAGATTGGTGGTACTCAATCTTTCATCATAAAGTACAGACTTTGCACAGTCTTGAAATTCCATTTCTAGGAGGTCAACGCTGCTATGTAAACAACTGGTAGGGAATCTTGCCACCTGGGGGCAGCCCTAAATGCAGATGTTCAGATGAACACAGGTGTCTGAAATTCCAAGGTGATGGTGATGGTTGTTTTAAGAGGAGGTACAAGTGTGTAACCACGGAAGAGGTCCGGCACTTCGAAAAATGGTATTGTCAAAAGAAAAGAAAGGCCCAAGAAGGGCGTTTAAACTCCTTAAGTCCTCACAAGTCTAATGCCGTCGAGTTCGGTAAAGAATAAGACTGATTGGTGTGGCTTCCGGAGCAAGTTGACGCCTGATAGGCGACCCGTGCCCATCTGTGACGACGGGGCCCTACTTATGATGAATAATTCTGAAGACGACACACATAGCCACCCCCTCCCCCCAGCCGCCGAATCATCGGAATTAACCAACGAAGGTTAAAATCCCTTACACGTCCGGGATCGAACATGGGACCCCTTGGATCAAAGGCCAGCGCGTTAACCATTCAACCATGGAATCGGACAAGATCACGATGAATATCCAAGGAACTGAGTTCAATGAACGAGGCACAATTCGACTTGATGGCATGACAGGAGAAACGTCTCAAGAGACTAGGTTCATACGTTGAGGAATATATACAACCTGGAGTTTTTATGCACATTTCGTTTTATTCCTTTTTATTAAATATTTCGTAAACAAAATATTGTGCATTACTTTTTGATGCGACCTAATATTAGTTCATTGAATTGCATGTTATATTAGACCTCGAGGTACAATATCATTTTATTTTGAATAATAAATGTAGGAGCACCGACAGGAATTATGTGAAGAGAGCAATGAAGACTAAATATGGCGAAGTGAAGGCCACAAAACAATTTAAATACCTGGGAGAGATTATCAGCAGATCTGGATGGATAAAGAGGCCTTGGAAAATAGGAGTGAAACGGCTAAACACTGCCACCAAAGCCATTTACGACAAAAGTAATATTTCCATTAATGCCAAACTAAGACATTATGATGCTGTGGTAAAACCAGTGATTCTGTATGGGGTGGAAACAACAACACCAACTAACATGGAAAAACTACTAAGGATTGAAAGAAGAATATTAAGGAGGATTTACGGCCCAAATGTGGTAGAGGGAAACTACATATTACGATCAAATAAGGAGATTCTAAGGACACATGGTCAGAATGGATCCAGCAAGGTTAAATAAACAAACTTTTAATGAAATATACTACTTGAAGAGCCAGGGGGGATATTCCAAGCAGATGAAGGAAGAACTCAATAGGTTAGGAACTGCAAATGAAGAATGTCGTGATAGAGACCAATTCAGGGAAAGACTTTCCAACATAAAAGTTCTTGAGGAAGAAAAGAAAGAATGCGGAGGGGGAAGATGGACTGAAGAGTGAAGAGAGAAAAGCGCAACATTCTGAAAGAAAGAAGGCACTGTGGAGAAAGAGGAAGGAAGATGGGATGTTAAGAAGGAAGTGAAGTGGTATTGGCGTGGTCCTGAGTTTGGCCGGTTCGCATGAAAGAAAGAAATGTAGAATTAATAATGTATCTGAACACCTCCAACCCGATTCTTGTACTTAATGTAAATGATTTAGCTATTGTAAAGGTATGGTTACGTCGCGTAGTATAAAAGTAGCACAAGCGCCGTCCGTAAACAGGTAATCGACCAGGTAGGCTAATAGTTCTGTCACACGTCTTCCTTCGTGTCTACTACAAAGGCACTGCTGTGACATTTAACTGTACGTGTATTTTACGTATGTATTTGTATCGCCTGTCACTCTATCTCTATTAACTCTTTATGTATAATATTGAAAATAACATTGTATATTTTTTTAAATAACACATCCTGATTTCTACGTTACTCAGTGAAGGTGGAGAAGAATAAACGCGACAATGTCGCTGCTGGTGTGGATCACCGACTTGGTGCGAACAAGGTTTTCATGTGCCACTATTAATACATAGCGACCTGATCGTTAACGCTCCATGATCGTGGCTACGCCCACCATCTTTATTTACGACAATTTAGCTTCAGTAATGTATACATCTGAAAAATCCTAACTTTCAAATCCCAAAATATAAAATATTCAATTTCAGAACATTATAAATAGACCCGAATTTTATGCAGTAATAGGTTAGAGCGCAAACTACAGTAAATTGGTTATTAGGATGTGTCGTCTACACTGCTCTTTCGTAATGTAGTGAGAGTAACACATTTTAGGGGTTCTAATGGGCCGAACCCCTATATTTATGCAAGGCTCATAGCATAACCGTTGTGCAGATTAGACTATACTTGTTATTCTCTTCAGTAAGTTTGCATTCTAACCTACGACTGCACAAAATGAAAATCTACAGCCTGTTTCCAGTCATTCGACCAGGTCAGGAATAAGCCTCCGTGGCTCAAGAGGCAGCGCGTCGGCCTCTCACCGCTGGATACCGTGGCTCAAATCCCGGTCACTCCATGTGAGATTTGTGTTGGACAAAGTGGAGGTGGGACAGGTTTTTCTTCGGGGACTCCAGTTTTCCCTGTCAGCTTTCATTCCAGCAACACTCTCCATTAACATTTCATTTCATCTGTCAGTCATTTATCATTGCCCCAGAGGAGTGTAACAGGCTTCGGCAGCCGGCACATTTCCTATCCTCGCCGTTAGATGGGGGCTTCATTCATTCCATCCCTGCATAACAATCCTGGCCCTAATTATAACTCACGAAATCCACCATTAGTGAAATAAACGACGGAAAAATTGAATTCTCTTATAGTGACGCTTCGCTTCAGTCACGTAAGTACCAACATGGTTACAAGCCGACGAGCCAGACTTTGTATAGGGCGCCAAATTGCAGAGTTTCGTTCCGTAGCTGGGATAAAAGGAAAGGGAGGAAATAGGTGATATAAGGCTGGGCAGTAGAAGCTCTCCCTCGTCTTGTCTCTCCACATCGTTAGGTGCACTGCCTCCATTACACACAAGCAAAATAAAACCTCAATCAATGAGTGGTTCTCGATCAATCTTGTGGGCCTTATCTACCGCAAACTAGCTCCTCCTTATTAGCTTCGGCCTCACACTGAGTGGAGATCTTGGGCTCAGTAAACTCACTAGAAAACGAAGCACCCTTTCAGGAATGAAACAGAAAATACTAGTTTAACATACATTTATAGTATAATTAACTAAAACTCAGTTTAATAATAATAATAGTAGAAATAATAAGAAGAATTAAGGAATTAAATACTTCCCAATGTAGTATAAAAGGAAAGCAAAAGGAAAACACTTCACTCATTTATCTTGTACATCTGTTCCTTGACACCTAGGCGACTTATGACAGATGTGGATCTGTTGAGGTTCCAACCAGCCTTGGGTTGAGGGCTCAACATACAATTTAGCATGGATGAGGTTGTAAACAATATTAAATTTATCTAACATTTCTTTTCAGCTTTCTGTGAAAGAGTGCGCTCCACGCGTATATTTAAAAAACAATCAACTTCTGTGACTGAACACAGACAACCGTTGCTTAAAATCCAGTTAATATCTGAGATTTTTGAAGCGAAAATTCACATCTCTGTGATTTGGATTCCACTTAAAACTGAAGGTCCCGTGCCAAAAATCACGATAGCAATAGTAAGGTAAGACTACAAAATTCTGTGATACATTATAGACAGTTTATGTTTTAGTGATCGCACCGTTTCTTCTCATATACAGTAGGTGTATAACATGAAGTTATTTCAGATATCGTTACCAGCTATAAGGTTACTTCAGAGAAAAGTTCTTTTTTTTTTTTTTTTTTTTTGCAAGTTGCTTTACGTCGCAACGACACAGATAGGTTTTATGGTGACGATGGGGCAGAAAAGGGCTAGGAGTGGGAAGGAAGCGTCCGTGGCCTTAGCCCCAGCATTTGCCTGGATGTGAAAATGGGAAACCACGGAAAACCATCTTCAGGGCTGCCGATAGTGGGGTTCGAACCCACTATCTCCCGAATACTGGATACTGGACGTACTTAAGCGACTGCAGCTATCGAGCTCGGTGAGAAAAAAGTTTTCTTTATTACATCAAGTTGCAGCAGGCCCTATTATTACATGTGTTATATTTACGTAAGGGCTGTAATGCCCTGTGGAGGAATAACAATACGTTCACCTTGGATTTGGGCCAGCGTGGATTATTATTTTATTATTATTATTGTTATTATTTATGTGTATTTTATGTCCCTGTGTGATTTACTTCAAATTTGCATTCATTCATTCAATCATTCAATTTTATGTATAGTAATTTCAACTTGTAACCAACTTTCACATGAACAGAGAGCAAAATTTGTTCGAACATCGGTTTTAGTCCATGTGTCGGGACGAGTAGCTGAGACGGTAGGTTTTACGGCGACGATGGGATAGGAAAGCCTAGGAGTTGGAAGGAAGCGGTCATGGCCTTAATTAAGGCACATCCCCACCATTTTCCTGGTGTGAAAATGGAAAACCACCACGGAAAACCATCTTCAGGACTGCCGACTGTGTGGTTTGAACCCACTATCTCCCGGGTGCAAGCTCACAGCTGCGCGCCCCTAACTGTATGGCCAACTTGCCCGGTCAGCCTCGTTCGGTAGGTTTCCTGGCACGTAAAAGAACTCCTGTGGGAATAATTTCTGAACCTCGGCGTCACCAAAAACCATTGGAAAGTGGTTAGTGGGATGTAAACACTATAACAACATTAGCATTATTTTTTAGTCCATGACGGTCGGGCCTCCTTTCCACCGTCAAGCAATGTTTCACGTAGCATTTGTGACTGTCTGTACCATTAAAGAAAATATAATAATAGCTGGTTTCCATACCTGTTAAATAATTCATATTAATCCTAACAAGAACGGAACGCTACAAAACTTTACGCTCCCGCTTTCCATGTTAAATCACAAATACTGGCTTCAATTTCAGAGGTTCTAAGCACTTGACTCCTCAAAACTTTCCCTGTCTAAATTAGTCTTTAGGTATCCCTAGTTTTAACTTATAGTAGAACGTTGCAACATGCAACTATAAAATCCGCTTTTTGTTTCCAGAACGACAATATACAGTATTTATATTTTTAGATTTTATTTCATTCGATTCGATTTGATTTTTAGTTATTCACTTGACTTGACCAAATACGAGTATGTCATTCCGTGTAAAATAATGTCACTCTTTCATTCTTAACTTTTCACTTTTATTATATAATGTGTTCGATAGACTGGAAATTCGTCCCACATTTTCACTGAGATAACGAATTAAACACTCTACCTTTGGTCTAGGAATATTCCTTCCATCCTGGACAATAATGTATGATAGCGTAACATAACTGCAATGTAAATGACAAATAAAATAGGAAATCCAGGTTAACGCCCGAACGATCTACACTTATTATACTTCAGTTGAAATCTGAATAATAATAATAATAATAATAATAATAATAATAATAATAATAATAATAATAATAATAATAATCATAATAATAATAATAATAATTTCTTACATCCCACTTACCTTTGATGGTTTTCAGAGACGCCGAGGTACTGGAATTTTGTCTCGCAGAAGTTATTTTACGTACCAGTAAATCTACAGACGCGAGGCTGACGTATGTGGACGCCTTCTAATACCACCGGGCTGAGCCAAGATGGAACCGGCCATTCTTATTTTTTCTATTTGTTTTACGTCGCATCGACACAGACAGGTCTTATAGCGACGATGAGATAGGAAAGGCCTAGGAATGAGAAGGAAGCGGCCGTGGCCTTAAGTAAGGTACAGCCCCAGAATTTGCCTGGTGTGAAAATGTGAAACCACGGAAAACCATTTTCAGAGCTGCCGACAGTGGGTTTGGAACCCACTATCTCCCGGATGCAAGCTCACAACGGTGTGCTCCTAACCGCACGACCAACTCGCCCGGTAACTGCCAAGTTGGAGTCAGAATGCCAGCGCCTTAATCGTCAGAGCCACTCAGCCCGGCTTGAAATTTGACGCGCAGCCACCGACATGTTATGATGAAAGGTCGATGTCTAATCATTTGAACACAGAAGAGCTACTCTAGCATAACCCACGCTTTAAATGAGCTTTTAATACACAGTACTAAATATTGATTTTTGTTGTTTTGTTTACAATTTGCACTGCATCGCAGCGACACAGATAGGTCTTACGGCGACGATAGCACAGGATAGGGCTAGGAGTGGGAAGGGAGCGTACGTGGCCCCAACATTCGCCTGGTGTGAAAATGGGAAACCACTGAACACCATATTCAGGGCTGTCGACACTGGGGTTGAAACCCACTATCCTCCAATGCTAAAAAATATTTTGCACATTCTGATACAGTGCACTTCTTATTTTGTTACGTGTATGTAGCTACGTTATGCATTGCGAAGGATCCTACAAAGAAAAACAACTTACATTCAGTTATACAACAGCAACAGAAGCACGCAGCTGGTAATGTGAGATTTTGGACACAAAATTATCGTGCATTGTGCGGAACATCGGAACCGTATACAGCCACCTAGGGCCCTAAGGCATACTTGATCATGACGAGGCATGCACAGCACCGTAGAATGCGACTTATTTCGGTTATCCGACTTTTAGATAGCAGCTTCAGTCAATTTCTGAAGGTTAGTAGGAGGACTAAGACAGTTCGTACCATGCATGTTCAGGTGGTCCGCAGAATATGTCGGCCACTGCCATTCGCTGTATGCCCTGCGTCTCAAGAAATTTGCCCGATAGGCACGAGTATTATAATCCACTAGTGTAAAGCCCTCGTCAACAGTTGCACAAAATATCGCAACTACAGGTTAGAGGATGTTGCCTTTGTACACCAGACCACTCATGCCGGATAGAAACTGAAGGCGTACGTCGACCAATTATGATCCCCCACCCCCCCAAAAAAAGTAAAAAAAAATTCTCGGAGGCCCCGTGCATCTGATGCCACTCGAGAATAAAGGGCTCGTTTATCTCTCACCGGATCGTCCCGAGACTCTAATGCTCTTGTTGCATGGGTGCAAGCTTATGGTGATCTCATCAGAAAAGAGTGTACGCTTCCCCTGTTCCTGATGCTATGGGTTATAAATAGTTGCCTACATCACACGAGCCGCCCTATGGTGTTGTTTAAGAGGAGCTTTGGTTCAGGCCTCCTTGATATCCGTCCTCCGTCGTGTAGCCGAATGAGCACTGTCTGATCAGATACATTGACTCAGATGGTCCTCAGAATTCTGGCGGAACGAAGTGCCAGTAGCAGTGGACACTCTACGTGTTGAAAGCGACAAATACCGGTCCTCCCTGCGAGTCGATCAGCAACAGTTTTTCTCTTCCTGAACGTTTTTTTACACTCTGGAGACGTCACCTTGACTCTTTCCAACACCAGCGGCGGCATTCTTCTTTCAGCATGGTCACAATTCGAACGCAGTCATTAGCAGAAATTAACCAAATTAACCTCAGTCCTACACGCATTGTTTATACACCATTGATCTTACAAGTGATGATGCTAAAGTGAACGATACGAAATATTGTATGCCACTTATCGTACAAATATCGCACCTGATCTGAATTTAGTGTCACTGTTTCTCAGACATTGGCGGCCTGCAGAGCATGCTGTAAACATTTTTCACACATACCGTGTAAGCATGAAATTATTTTTGAACACTGTAGCCTATTTTGAAAAATTTACTTCGATAGTAAATATGTACATTTTAAATATGTAGGTAGGTAAAGGTTATTCTGCCCGAAGGCAGGTCCGAACCTCCGCAGAGGTGTTTCTGAGCCGGAGTTTACGTGCGGCAGAGTGGCCAGTTCCTTACCGCTCCTCCATTCCCTTACCCCCCACCAACAGCGCGTGGCAACCCATCCAACTCCTGACCACGCCCAGTGTTGCTTAACTTCGCAGATCTCACGGGATCCGGTGTTTCAACACGGCTACGGCCGTTGGCTTAAATATGTAAAACACAGATGAATTGCACATTACAGCACACGGAATATTTCTCCCTGGATCGCAAACTGGATTTCTTTAGAATAATTAACTGAGAAAGTCCACCTCCGTAGAGTTATGGTTAGTACTACAGTATTAGTTGCCGTCCTAGGAGGTCTGGGTTTGCTTCCTGGCACTACCAGAAATTTAGATTGGCAGGAGTGCTAGTATTTGGTTAATACACAGCTCACCTTCGGGTTGTTGCCTGAAAAGAGCTGCACCACTTCGGGACGAGGACACAATTTTAGTCAGGCTCCGTGGTTGTTAGCATGCTAGTCTTGGGTCCGAGACAAGGGTTCGATTCTCGGTCTGGTCGAGGATGTTGAACGTCATTTGTTAGTTTATCTGGCTCGGGAGATGAGTGTCTTTGCCGTCTTCAACATCAGAATTCATCCTATATAGGGCCCCGTCCTCACAAACACGCAGGTCGGCCATGGGCGTTAACTCGAAACACCTGCACCAGGCCATACACCGTTATTATTATTATTATTATTATTATTAGTATTATTATCGAGTTAAAGAACGTAAAAATTCAATAAATTGCTCCTGTAACTTCAAGATTAAGCTTTCCGTTGATTCACGGAGTTTGCATTTACGAATTTCATATTCTCAGGTATCCTCTTCCGTTCTATAGCGGGATGCTCATCTCTTATTGTTCTGTATCCGGTTTATACTGAGCAAATAGACCAGCTCATCAACAAATCTGGCTCTGTCTCTCCAACTTACTGTTTGAATAGTTGAGTGCACGAAATCCCCGACTCTAATGAATGTTGAACTTGGAGGAGAATCTCCATTCTGCGCTCTACCCGGCCAGCTTCTTACAGAATGCAATTTCGCCACACGTACCGTACAAGTACTGCTTCCTGGTTCCAAGAAATTGAATAGCGCCGGCAATCGCACTCGTGAACGCTTCACTCACCGGAATGACGTCTTCCCTGATTAGCTGCACCCTAGCGTTAACTGATATTGCAGCCGAGCTTGGCGATTTTGGCTCGTGATTCTATGAGATTGCGGGTTTGATGTTGGAAAACTTCCCTTGATGGGCTAATATGTTTTCTTTATTTCATATTTCTTTCTTAAGTAGAAGAACGGCTCATACAATCCGGGCCATTTGAAAAGAGAGCGGAGCTCAGAACTACAGTAGCGGGACAGTTCAGATTGGTTCCATTTAAAGTTGAAATCTCTGTATAGGGATGCATGTGAAGTACGTAAAACGTGCGTTGCAAGTACAAGAAATCGCCAGTATATAGCATTACCCTTCCTGTGCATTACAGCCTTCGAAGGTGGTTGTCCATAGTGCCATGATCTTCTGCAGTTAAGAGAAGATTATGTAAAAAAAAAAAAACGTGTGAGAAAACATTCAGTCCGTATAACATTATTACTGTCACATTAGTCCGGCTCCATGGTTGAATGGTTAGCGTGCTGGCCTTTGGTCACAGGGGTCGTGGGTTCGATTCCCGGCAGGGTCGGGAATTTTAACCATCATTAATTAATTTCCCTGGCATGGGGGATGGGTGTATTTGTTGTCTTCACCCTCATTTCAACCTCATCATGACGCGCAGGTCACCTACGGGAGTCAAATCAAAAGACCTGCACCTGGCGAGCCGAACCCGTCCTGGGATCTCCCGGCACTAAAAGCAATATGCCATTTCATTTTTTTTTTTACTGTCACATCTTGTTGTAAAAAGAAGAAAGACTAGAACATCTTGCACTGCCCTTCGATGCATCCGTAAGTTTAACGAGTTTTTAAATTTCTTTTAATTTCCCATAGCGTGGACAGTCATCGAGTTTTCCATGTTGAATTGAAAATTCGCATGTGCATGTTCCACAGAACACGTGTTTCGGTGAAATTTTCGATGGTCCTAGGCATGAAAACTCTTCTGAGTACTGCTTTCTGTAACATTGATTCACTGCACATCGTCTTTCTCCACGATCACACGGCTCTTCAGTGCTCTTCCGTTTACACAACTTCTTATTATTTTAGTTCATAAATGCTTGCACTACGCGACATAACTTTGCAGCAAAGGCTTGCAATAGAAGTAATAATAAAATCAGCGCAGGCAACTCATTACCAAATCACAGATAGACAGAAATCGAGCACATACGCTGCAACTTTACAAATTGTTAAAGGTGCAAATGTCGCTATTTTGTTATTTTTCCATGAACTGAGTCTCCAACGTATAAAACTCATTCTTTTTCATGTTTCCGGGAGAAATAGAGAATTTATAAACACCATTTCGATTTCTTAAAATCCGTAATAATCAGCACAGCTTCCGTATTCTTTTAGTAAGATATATAAGAGAAAATCGTAGAAACTACGGAAAATGCGTACTACTTGGCATATCTGATTATATGTCAAATCTCTTGGGAAAACCACAGGAGTAGTAAGTGGGGCGTAAAACCAATAATATTATTATTACTTCATATCTTGGAAGATCACTTCGGTGATGGTGGTATTTACTGTTTTAAGATGAAGTACAACTGGGCAATCGTCGTCTGCAAACACTTATGGAGAAAAATAGGATACGTCGAACACTTCGAAGAACGAAGGTCGTCAAACGAAAGGGAAGGGCAACGAAGGGCGTGAAAATGAGACTCCCTGGTCCTCGCAAACCTAATACAACTCGTGTCGGAAGAGAACAAGAGTTCAGCAAGGGAGGTCGGAAAGTACATCACATTAACTATGTAAGTACGTCACATTAACTACGGTTACGGTTTTAGGAGAGCCCGAGGTGCTGGAATTTTGTCCCGCACGAGTTCTATTAGGTGCCGGTAAATCTGCCGATACGGAGGTGACGTATTTTATCACCTTCAAATATCAACGGGCTGAGCCAGGATCGAACATACCAACTTGGGCTCAGAGAGCCAGCGCCTTAACCGTCTAAGCCACTCAGCCAGCACTTAGAGGCTATATACAGTATTGCCTCGTGTACCCGTATTTCGCTATGGAATTTACATTGTACAGTATATGTAATCCTAGATAAAATGCTACACACGTTGCGACTAAGATTTTATTAGTTGCTTTGCTCTTAGCGTTATCCTAGAAATACCATGGGAAGGTCGCCGTACGTCGTTTCTCTTGTAAAGTCCTGGTTGGGGAGTTTTCATTATAATAGCAGAATATTATATTGACGGTCACACTCTACTTTGGAAGTTCTCTTTATAATGGCAGAATACCTTGCCTACATCCAGTCACAGGTGTATCGCGTAGTCATTATAAAGGCAGACCCCTATCCCATTCCGACGGCCGCTCAAATTATATTGCCCAATGTTGTTTCTCAAGTTACAATCGAGTTAGATTTTGTTTTCCGTGGGATCATTTTGTTTTTAACTGTATTCTTAAGAGCTTTTTTAATTGATTCAGAATTTTTCGTCATTGTTAACGTACTGGACTTTGGTCCAGAGGGTCCCGGGTTCGATATCTGGCCGGGTAGGAGATTTTAACCTTAAATGGTTAATTCCCTTGGTTCGGGGACTGGGTATTTGTGCTGTCCCCAACATCCCCGCAACTCACAAACCACACATAACACTATTCTTTACCACAATAACACGCAGTTACCTACACATGGCAGATGCCACCCACCCTCATAGGAGGGTCTGCCTTACAAGGGCTGCATCTGGCTAGAAATAGCCACACGAAATTAATTAACATTAGGTTTTCTTTTCGTATTTTCCTTTAGACTTTAGACTTTTAGACCTACCAATTCTGTCGGTGAAACTAGCGCTGTGCTTTATACCTTTTTGTTTTTTATAGGATGGCAATGTAAACTTTTTTCCAATCAGTGTGAGAATTTACAACATCATCAGGCACAACTGGAAGAAACTTGTTTTTAAGAAGAGGGTGATAATCAGTAAGGGGAAATTCATTGTCGGTTTTGTCGTTGGCAGAATACTGGACAATTGATCATTTTCTTTCATAACCTCTAAGAGCTGTTTATTGTTCTTTACGCACTGCAATTTGGAACTAGTTGAATGAAATGGATCTTAGTGTTTATCTGTAAAAGAGTATATTATACATAGTTTTCAAAAAATATGAGGGTAAATTAATACTCTAAAAATTTCTTGCAATTGTTATGCATTAAATTCCTAGTCCTTGTTCTGATACTGTAGTTAGTTGAGGAGCTAATTTCGGAGGGAAGTGTCACTCAACATAGACTGTGGGGAAGAAGAATGCAGCAATATCAGCGAGTTAGCCGAATTGGAAAACTGGGGAAAAGCAATGTCTTTGACTGACGGAGTGAACAAATGTGTCTAAGAAGGAGAGATATTGCCTCACTTGGAAAGAAACCGCAACGGTCTCTTTGAGCTAGTCGTTGCACCGATTAGAATTCCATATAGCCTGGTTTTCTGAACTACTGGAAACTTCATCATACCTTCCAAGCGCGGGGCACAAAACTAATCATTTTAACTCCAGAGACATGAATGAATCCAGTGAAATGAGGAGACTGAAACAGAAATCAAGTATATCAGGTCTACCACTTGCTCTTAAGCAGAAGGATGAATCAAACTAAAGTGAGGCGAACAGTTCCGTCCACCGACCGTGATACGTGTTTACGTATTGTAGTTATCGGTCGATGACATGATGAAGAAGTGTGGAAGTTGAGTTACAAGAGTTGGAATACTACTTTGCGCCGAATGGACGAAGAAAGCTGGAACCTGGTTTATTAAAGGTTAAGACTGTTTAATTACACGATATTCATTCACAGCATGTCTACACTTTAAACATATATTTCATTAGTTGTCATCAATTATCGGAGAGGACACTAAAATGAAAGGAGGGGCCCATGACCTTCGATGTTAGGCCCCTTAAAACAGCAAGCATCATCGTCGTCATCATCATCATCAAAATGAAAGGAGTGGAAGTTGCAGAGATGATGCAAAGCGGACCAATGCCATATAGCAAATCTAACAAAACTGCAGATGTTGATGTAATAATAATACAAAGTGGGCGACATCGTATCAAACACCGATCGTAAGCGTGAACATTATTCAAATCATGTACTCAATTATTTACAATGTAAAGCATGCAGTCAAACTAGAACTGATGTCAAATGAAGGAGATTTAGATTAATATTAAATGAACTGACTGAATAGTCAGTGGGACACATTCATCAGAGCTGAGAATGCCGTATTTTATTTTGGCATAAAAGTAAACTACCTCGGACAATTATCAATTTACATGTCGTTTCAATTCGTTACCAACTGATATAAAATTAAGTCATTTTCTTGAGTTTTTGCCAACGTTTCGGTTCCGCATATTGGTATTTATAACACTTGAATCAAAACTGTTACGCTTGAATGATACCAATGAATGTAGTGATGCAGGCTTTATATACCAGCATTTACTTGTAAAGAAACTGCAAAGGTCTCTTTGAGTTAGTCGTATAGTAATAAATCTTAACCATATACCTTGTTATGTATTCTTATAGCTGACTTCATTGTCAAGTAGACAATGTCATGTTGTGATAGACTATCAGAGATACATCTTGTCCCAGGGGTTCACAGAGAGAGTTTTAAGAAATGTTGGGCTTTGGCTGCGTATGGTGTTGCTTCCACTTGTGACAGTTTAACGTTTAATTAATTTAATATTATAATTTAGTTATTATATTCTTGGAATTGTAGCTTATTTTATGTAGCCTCAATAGCAAGTAAATCTATATAAATAAAGTTGTAGGGGGTCTGCTGTCTGTAATTTCGTTTGTTTTGCCAATTTTTCAGATATTTATCCGTTTTAGGTCAACTCATGATCGTACCAGTGGTTTTTATTTTTCGTGTCTGTTTGTTTGTTCCATCATCACGGCGACATGACTGGATATATCTCAACCAAACTTCGTATTTAGAGTATTCCCATCCCGGAGAAGGTTCTGATATGCATAAAATTTAAAAATATCTGAATAGACTGAGGTTTATAGGAAAACCAGAACAGTTTCCCTCCATTTTTTCTTATACTATTGATTTTCTGTAAAATCCATGGACTATATGTGAAATGTCCCTTCATTATAAACAACTTTTATTATGTACATAATTTCACTTACTCTTCAAATGACGGAGAAAATTACTATTTACTGCGTGTTTCATGCTCTGCATTGAGTGACCGACAGACCGACAACGAACCTACAGGTTACCATGACAACGTCTCTGACTGCTTGCCAGCAGGGAAGTAACGTATCATCATAATTATTCCTGTAAACTCGTGGTAGTTCTTTGGGTAGAAAGCAAGAGAGATATCAATCGACCATTCTGCGGGATCATGGCGGAATACCGTTGGAGGTTACAATCGTCCTTGAATAGCAGTAAGGGCCGCTGTTAATATTTGAACAGTGTAGCCCATTATTTCACATCGTAAGGTGTTTTCAGTCATTCGTTATATTCTTTATAGTATTTCTATTCTACGTTTGTTTCTCGGTTTGATTTTCTTGCCGTATACCTTGACCCTTTAAGTTTAAGTAATAACACCATAAGTCATCTTCCTATCTGTTTACCTAAGAATCCCTGCACCTAAATTTCTGCTCTGTTACCGCCTTCTTATATCCGTAACTTACACCACCACAATGTATTGAGGGGCATTTTATTTTTAAATTCATTCACTTGGTATTTACATATTTGTCCTACATGGCTGTCCTCAGTTATAATTCTATTTTCTATTAATTTCAACTTCTTTAACTGTGTTACTTTCTTCATTAATTACTCCGTATATATGCGAGTGCAAATCCTGAAACCTGGGCACTCTTTTCTTTGAAGAAAAATTCTATGCTGTTTAAATGTATAACTTTTGTCCCAGGAAAATATCGAAATATGGATGAAATTGTAATGACTCTGCAAACCTTCGTTTCAGGATAATTGGTGGCTAAACGGTAAGTCGTATTACAAAGCAGATAGCACAATAGCCCTTCAATTTGGAGAGATCTACAACTTTGGTCCTATGACTTGCTGTCGTGTCTCGATTGTTGTACTTCAGATAGATCTGCATTTCTTGGTTTTAATCGAATCTCTCCAGCTCGACTGTGACTGGTATTAGGAAAACGGGCCTCTATTTATAATGAAAACTTTCCATCTCTACTGTGAATGGCAGTTACCGAGTGAACCTGCCGTTATAGTGGAAATTCCGGAACTCGATTGTGATTGGCAGTAGGAAATGTGGCATGCCATTACCAACAAAACTTCCCCAATGCCTACATTACATCGGAAACAACGTATAGTGTCTTCCCTGCTTTGTTTCTCGGATAGCACTAAGACACATGCAATTTAATATAATCTTACTCACTGTCTTTACAGTAATTTACAGATAAATCTACATACAATGTTGAATACCGCAGCGAAGCATGGGCACATTTGCTAGTAAATGTAATCTCTTCGTATATACACAGGTATATTTTTCTGGGACAATAGCATTTTTACAACTGTCGACATTTTACCTACTGTACGGCAGGCCTTGTCGAGACTGTCTGGTAGTCTGATGGAACTGACCACCTGCCTGTATGGAATAGATCGGCTCTGGTATCTTTTATTAAAAAAAAACTCTGCATTGTCAAGTGAATGTTGACGTTTCCACCTTATAAAAAGAGGTCTAATTTGAACGACTTCCGGACTGGCTTAGTAGTCTGGATGGCAACCCCTGTATATTATACGCCAATGCACGTCCAGTTTCCAACTTTAACGTATGAGATTTTCCCGATAATGAACAGCAGGTCAGAGAGACGAAAGGTCGTATATTATTATAGCTGACTCTATAGTCAAGGAGAAAATTGCGTATTCCTAGAGAGTATCAGAACTCAATTTGCATCCCCAAGAGCTCACAGACTTCCATGTGTGTATAGAAATTTTGGGCTTCAGATGAGTATGGTGTTGCTTACACTTAAATGTGACAGATTCCAACTGGCACCTCTCCTGGCCAATATGTTCCAATCTAACTTGACTTGGTATTTGTACAAGCACAATTATAATACAAATCTATTTAATGTTTTATCAATATTATAATCATTTAGTATATTCTTAGACTTGTATCTTATTATTTGTAGAAGGCACATAAAGGAACTTTTCAGCCTCACTAGCGTGTAAATTAAGAACAAAGAAATTCATTCTCTTCGTGAAATGAACCTCCTTTCTGACCCAACCGGTAACAGCATCGCGAAACATATGGTGTCTTCCACTTCGTACCCTTCAATGCTCTTCCCTTATTTTCCCCGGTTACTTTACCCTTCAACAAGTTGAATCTCTCCTATTCTATCTATACTTGTTAAGAGGACCGTATAATCTCCTGATTTGAACTTGAAAATCATAATCACGCCCGAAGCTTAGTGACCGTACCTTACATAACCATTTCACCAGGGATCTGATCAATTCAAAAAGAACAATGATTCAAAAGTTCACAGCAAAAATGCTGTTAATGTGTTGAAAGAAACAGGTGATCACGCTGTCGAAGTTACGTAAACTTTCAAATTTGTGTAAATTTATGAACGAATAAGGAAAAAGTAAACTGCAGAAAACTCAGAGTAATTGCAAACAGATAGCAGGGAATTAATGTTCAAATACTTTCCGTAAATGTCATTTTCCTTATTATATGATTCAAAACAGTTTTTAATTCTATGGAGCTGTGATTACAGTAATGCCGGTATTAGCATACGGATATTGGTTCATTTCCTTCTAACTCTATTCATTCAAAATAAAAGTGAAACGCCAATAAAACTGAACGCCATTCATAAAGGGAAGGCCACCTTTAATCTCACGTTCGTCGCATGTACACGAAATAAGAACAGGAGATTCAAACACCACCTTCCTGTAGTTAAAGTTGAAGTACTCACCAGACAGCATCCCTCTCTCAGTCAACTTACCTGGAACACACAGAAACAAATCGATCAATCTTCAGTCCGTACTCAGTAAATAAATAAACCTTTATATATATATATATATATATATATATATATATATATATATATTTCTACAATTTGCTTTACGTCGCACCGGCACGAAAGGGCAAGGATCGGGAAAGAAACGACCGTGGCCTTAATTAGGATAGAGCTCCACCATTATTTACCTTGTGATAAACCACGGAAAACCATTTTCAGGGCAGCCGAGAGTGGGAGTAAGTAAACTACAGAATATACTTGATCCCGGGGTTATGATCATTACGTAACTATAATAATAATAATAATAATAATAATAATAATAATAATAATAATAATAATAATAATAATAATAATAATAATAATAATAATAATATACGGTTAGGGTCGCGTAGCTGTGAGCTGTGAAGAGAGTTTGAGGGAGATGATTAGGATTATCATGAAGGACAGGAAGGCAGGTCTCCCTCAAACAGGGTACATGATACGGTAGGTGTACAAGAGGGATGGGAAGGAAAGGGGGAAATTGTAGGAGGAGGCTAATGTTCTGAGGGGAAGAAATTTGAGGGAATGGGGCTCTATTCAGACGCAAAATTCTGGACCAGTATCGATGATAAATCGCTGTCATTGCAAGTAGAACATTAGAGAGAAGATGAGTAACAGGTAAACTGTTGCACACGAGAGAAGTAAGAAAAAAGGATAAGGTAGGAAAGGAAAATTTAGAGTAGAGGATTGGAAAAGGGAGGAGGAATAAGGCCATGGAAAGGACAAAAGCATAAGGGAAGTAGGTTCTACAGCCGTCAAGAAAGATAGGGATGACCACCAGAGGAGGATGATCAAATGAGGTGGGTAGGGTTGAGGCTCTGGTCATGGGGGGACTCCAGGGATGTGGGGAAAATATGTTCATGAAAGGGAACCAGAGTAGAGTGTTACGCAGGAATTAGTTTAAAGCAGATTTTAAGGAAGGCAGAAGAGAAGGAGGAGGGTAAGTAGGTGACTGCTTATCACATTGGTACCAACAATGTAAGGCAAGCAAGTATGAGTACCAACATATTTGGGGGTGTGTGGGATCTAGTTAACGCAGAACGGGATAATTTGTTAACAGTGGAATTCTCTGAAGAAAGGATGCTGACCATAAGAACGAGGATTTAAATGAGACTATGGAGTGGGTATGTGGGAAACTGGGAGAGAGATTTGTTGATCCGTAGAGTGGATAGCGGACAGTGATCTGCGCTCAGATGGTTTCACTTGAGCTGCAGAGGTACGCGTTTAGAAGGTTTGTTTAGAAGGGTTAAAGGTAGGTACATTCAGGAAAACGGGGTGGACTAGTGCGCGGTGATAATGATAATAATGATAATGAACGGAAAAGAATGAAGTAATTTAGTAGATAACTTACATATTTACGAGATATTGCAATAGGAGTTCAATCATGGCTGAGAGGTGATATTATGGATGTTTAAATTTTCTCTCAGAACTGGAGCTTTTATCGTAGACGGGATTGGAACGATACGAGGGGGAGTATTCATTCCGGTAAAAGAAGAATTTATAAACTACGAAAAAGTTAAGTGTGAGAAACATACAATTCTAGGTGCAAGGCTTACCTCTAAAGATATTAGGCAACTTCATTTTTATGGGGTGAAAAGGGTGGCGCTGACAATGATCAGGTATGTGGGAAATGACACGGAAAGGAACGTAATTGTAGCGGGAGATCTCAATTTACCAAATGCCAATTCGGAAGGTAACGCCAACTACAGGAAGCATGAGCAACAAATGGCAATTATGTTAATCTGGGAAGAACAGCTGCATCAGAAAGTGATGGAACCAACTAGAGGGGAAAAAAATGAAATGTCGTATGGTTTTTAATGCCGGGATATCCCAGGACGGGTTCGGCTCGCCAGGTGCAGGTCTTTCTATTTGACTCCCATAGGCGACCTGCGCGTCGTGATGAGGATGAAGTGATGAAGAAGACGACACATACACCCAGCCCCCGTGCCATTGGAATTAACCAATTAAGGTTAAAATCCCCGACCCGGCCGGGAATTGAACCCGGGACTCTCTGAACCGAAGGCCAGTACGCTGACCGTTCAGCCAACGAGTCGGGAAGAGGAAAGAATATTCTGGACGTGGGACTGATAAAACTAGACGAGCTCTATAGACAAACTGACGTAATAGACGGTGTAGGTGATGACGACGCTGTTTTCGTCATAGGTAAAAAAATGCGATAGAAAAAAACGCGATAAGTGCGGCCTTAACTAAGGTACATCCCCAGCCAGTATTTGCCTGGTGTGAAAATGGATATAGATTGCACAAAGATATTTCTACGATATATACCATATCATGAGAAGTTCGGCTTCTTGAGTCAATGGCCCTTGATTCGATCCTTGGACGAGCTTCAGATTTTACCAGTGTATACCTCGGGTACTTGATGTTTGTGTTCTTGTTAGCACCCATCTTTATTTACACTCACAACACTACAACGACTATAGGAACAAGATATGGTGAATACCATCATTCCATATTCGATTTGCGTCAGATAAGGCGTCTGGCCTTAAACTGAGCTTAATCTACATGTTTTGTCTACCCCAATTAACACGAAAAATGACAAGTAGTAGTAGTAGTAGAAGAAGAAGAAGAAGGAAAAGCTAACAAAAACCCATCCAAAGTGATCTCTCCACTTTATTTTTTTGCTAGTTGTTTTACGTCGCACCGACACAGATAGGTCTTACGGCGACGATGGGACAGGAAAGGGCTAGGAGTGGGAAGGAAGCGGCCGTGGCCTTAATTAAGGAACAGCCCCAGCATTTGCCTGGTGTGAAAATGGGAAACCACGGAAAACCATCTTCAGGGCTGCCGATAGTGGGATTCGAACCTACTATCTCCTGGATGCAAGCTCACAGCCGCGTGCCTCTACGCGCACGGCCAACTCGCCCGGTCTCTCCACTTTAATATACATTTCAGGCGAAAAGCATCCGATAGTCGGTGAATCTGTAAGACGTGATATGCAATGACTGTCAGGGGTACGAGACATCTGTGAAGTTTTAGAGGAACTAAGCAAGGGGTCTGCACACAGGAATTGTGTTAATGAAATCTCGTGACATTGTCGACAGTTGAACAGTTAGAGCAGATGAAAAAAAAAAAAGAAAACTGCTCATGCTCGACTCGCCCAACCAGCGAGTACAATTAATATGCTTTCCTTGAAATGTAAGATACGAGATCAACGAGGACTATATTAAACATGTCACGACTAGGAAATGTTTAGAACTACTGCATAGAATTTCTACTCGTGCTAACATGGTAAGGTAAGGTAAGGTAAGGGTTATTTTGCCCGAAGGCAGGTCCGAACCTCCGCAGAGGTGTTCCTGAGCCGGAGTTTACGTGCAGTAGGGTGGCCAGTTCCTTTCCGCTCCTCCATTCCCTTACCCCCCCCCCCACCACCACCACCACCTCCACAGCGCGTGGCAACCCATCCAACTCCTGACCACGCCCAATGTTGCTTAACTTCGGAGATCTCACGGGATCCAGTGTTTCAACACGGCTACGGCCGTGCTAACATGAGAAGTCGGAAACTCTAGGGTCACGACTGGATAGTTGAGATGTCGGTAAGAGAGCCAGCGCCACGAGTTGTCAAAGCGAAGTAATATGGCTAACTGTATTCCCCTTAGTGTCGATGTTAGGGATGATGGAAGCATTTATCTTTCACTCCTCCAAGGGCCTACATCACCGGTACAAAGATCGCTTTGCCTTTGCACTTGAAGGAACAATATTATCTGCTGACCTAATTAATCTGAGGATCAATGAGGAGGTTATCAACATCAGTCGTGCATGCACAATGAATGTAAGAGCGTAGATGTTTCGGTGTGTTCATTCGTTAATCTGTGAGACTGGGAATGAATAAGATGTCACAAAACCAGATAACGTCTACCTGGAGCCAGGAAAGTACTGTAAAGCAAAGACAGTACTGTAGTAGTGCAGTATAGCAGGATGCTGAGGATCACGGTAGACTTCAGACAAATTTAACCCTTCGCGATCTTTATGAATTCATTGGGGATTAAATTTTAGTCCGTGTTAACATGTCTGTTATAAGATACTGTGATCAAAATAAGTGAGCAATTGTTGTCATTTCAGACGTGGATCGTAATACCTCCAAGGAGGTAACCTTTAAACATCCACACGCAATGGCTTGATCCGCAGTGTTTTAGAAAAGGAATGTCCCTTTCTTCCACCACACTTCATTCAACCTGCCATATTTCACATCACCTTCCGATTTGCAGTTTGCATAGTGTTCAACATAGTTCACGAACAATGAACTTTCCTAAGTCGCAACAGGGTGGATGACTAGCTCAACAGTTTACAATTTTCTACCCTTTTTCGAAAACTCACTTCAAGGTATACTAACAACCATTTTCTTTCCATCTTTTTAGGCAAGTCGCGCTCCCACGTAAATTTTCGCTCGTGTGGCAACTCCACTTCTCAAAGGATGAAAGAAGTGGCTCTCTTAAGACAAGAGTTATTTAACGAAAAATGATTTGAGGCGGGCAAGAAGGGGTCGCGTAATGGAAATGAATGCAGGTAATAAGTCAGGACTCACAGCCCCTCGCGAGCCGCGCCTTGTCACACACGATTTAATGGAACATTCCCTCTCTCATCCTTTTTTGATAAAGCCGTGGTATGAAAACTAATTTATGGAAGCATTCAAAATATATGAGGTTCAGAATGCTAACGCAGTCGTCGCACCTCATTTCAACTGATTCTTATCGAGGAATGAAGTGGAAGAGTTGTGGGAATGGGAATGCTGCAGTCCTGCTAACATTCATTACATGCTCGGCGATACACCAAGTAAGCCAGCTATGAAAGTATTTTTGAATGTTAGTTACGATTAAAAGAACGAATGAAAATATTATTCTGCAAACAAATATTTCAAATGAAATTAATTTACATGTTTTCACAAAATCTTCCGTTGGTTCTCATGGGCACAGAACAACTGGCGAGAATTTTCTATTTCATACTTACTGTATGTCACTTCCACAAATTGGTCTCTATAGTATTATAACGCTTATTTTATAGGACTAAAATTCCAATTCCTAGGTCCAATAATAAATTGATAATTATACAGGGTTTACGGGAGGCGAATAAACACTATCATCTATGCAGACGACACCATGAAATGAAATGGCGTATGGCTTTTAGTGCCGGGAGTCTCCGAGGACATGTTCAGCTCGCCAGGTGCAGGTCTTTGGATTTGACTCCCGTAGGCGACCTGCGCGTCGTGATCAGAAATGAAATGAAATGGCGTATGGCTTTTAGTGCCGGGAGTGTCCGAGGACATGTTCGGCTCGCCAGGTGCAGGTCTTTTGATTTGACACCCGTAGGCGACCTGCGCGTCGTGATGAGGATGAAATTATGATGAAGACGGCACATACACCCAGCCCCCGTGTCAGCGAAATTAACCAATTATGGTTAAAATTCCCGACCCTGCCGGGAATCGAACCCGGGACCCCTGTGGCCAAAGGCCAGCACGCTAACCATTTAGCCATGGAGCCGGACAGACGACACCATGATAATACCAGACAATTTTAATAATATTATTGTTTTTATGTTCCACGAACTACTTTTTGATGGTTTTCGGAGACGCCGAGGTGCCGAAATTTCATCCCGCAGGAGTTCTTTTACGTGCCAGTGAATCTACCAACACGAGGCTGACGTATTTGAGGCCCTTCAAATAACACCGGACTGAGCAAGGATCGAACCTGACAAGCTCGGGTCAGAAGGCCAGCGCCTCAACCGTCTGAGCCACTCAGTCCGACCCCGACAATTTTAGAAGACTTTCGAATCATTTTGATCAATGTCACTAAGTAAAATAATAATAATAATAATAATAATAATAATAATAATAATAATAATAATAATAATAATAATATTGGCTTTACGTCCCACTAACTACTTTTTCGGTTTTTGGAGACGCCGAGGTGCCGGAATTTCATCCCGCATGAGTTTACGTGTCAGTATATCTACGTACACGAGGCTGACGTATTTGAGCATATTCAAATGCCACAGGACTGAGCCAAGATCGAGCCTGCCAAGTTGGAGTCTGAAGGCCAGCGCCTCAACCGTCTGAGCCACTCAGCCCGGCAGAATAAGTTAGAAAGAATCTCGTTAATGAAATAATTAATACTGCTTGCTACCAGACGCAATTTGTATTAAGTTGCATTTCACATCGCGTTTCAGAGCTTATACTCTATCGTCAGGTGATGAAATGGTGACATTCAATTGTTGCTCAATTCGATACACAATTATTTTCAAAGAATATTATGTAATTGAAGAGTCCGACGCCTTGGCTGAATGGTCAGCGTTGAGACCTTCGGTTCTGAAGGTCCCGGGTTCGATTCCTGGCTGGGTCGGGTATTTGTACCACGTGTGATTAATTCTTCTGGCTCGGGGACAAAGTGTTTGTGTTTGTCCCGACACTTTCCTCTTCATGTTCAGACAACACGCTACACTACCAACCATCACAGTAACACGCAATAGTGATTACATCCTAGGCATAGGGTTGGCATCAGGAAGGGCATCCCGTCGTAAAATAGGGCAAAATCCACATGTGCGGCGCATTTCGCATCCGCGACCCCACAGATGTGCGAAAAAGTTGTAGAAGAAGAAGAATATTTCATTGAAGAGTAGAGGCTATGTGCATTATGAATTTAGCATATTAGATCTGTGTTGGGTCACTGAGTATGTGTTCATAAATGATCAAACTTATAATTATTTATAAACAATATTAAGCTTTAGTAGGACGACGCCCGCGTATGGTTGACTCTGCAAAGATGTAACAGGCTGAATTCATAATGCGCATAGCTCCTGCTCTTCAATGAAATAATATCCTGTGGAAACAATTGTGTATCAAATTAAGCAACAATTGCATGTCACTATTTCACCACCTGACGATAGAGTATCAGCTCTGAAACGCGCTGTGGAATACAAATTAATAAAATTTGTGACTGGTAATAGTATTAATTATTTCATAACGAATTAATTCACAGTCACGGACTAGGCCTACATTAACATATGGTTACCCGAGCGACTTGCCCGTGCGATTAGGGGCGCGCAGCTGTAGGCTTGCATTCGGGAGATAGTGGGTTCCAACTCCACTGACCGCAGCCCTGAAGAGTTTTTCCGTGGTTTCCCATTTTTACACTAGGCAAATATGCTGGGACTGTACTTCAATTAAGGCCACGGCTGCTTCCTTCCCACTCCTAGCCCTTTCCTATTCGATCGTCGCCATAAGACCTATCTGTGTCGGTGCGGCGAAAAGCAACATGCAAAAAACAAAAACAAACAAAAAAAATCATGTTTAAGAAAGAGTTGGAAAAAGTCAGAAAATCACCAACGCTGCTGTCGTCCTCAACGAGAATCCATGTCACCTTCTAAATACCGAGCATGCTGGAACACAAGTATGGAATCCAGATGTAAAAATCAAAAGCAGAATAATTGGAACAGCAATAATTAATCCATCGTGTATACTTCCGATTCGAAACTCTTTGGGGGTTAGGGGGTCATGAAGCGGTATCTGTTACCGGTGCTGCTTTAGGGTTTCCAAGGATCAACACCAACACCTCACGGTCAATCAAAGTTACATCAGAAGATGAAACCAAAGATGTGGTTGTATCGTAGAATTTTGATAGTTTCACGAGTAGACCACGTCACCAAAGAGGAGGCACTCCGTCGCGCCTTAATCATGCAAAGTCACAAAACGAAAGGAAGCAGTCTATTTTGGTCACATTTTCCGAAATGACAAATACAGCGTGTTACAATAACAGATCACACAAAACAAGGTAGTGGAGAACGAGCGCGTGGGTGGAGAATATTTTCCTGGACAGTGGTTCGATATCTACGAGACAACTCGGATACAGGAATTAATCTTTTGCGGTTACTTCCCGGCTCCTTAGCTGAATGATCAGTATAGCAGTCTTCGGTTTATAGGAACAGGTGTTCGATTCTCAGCCGCACCCGGGATTTTAGCCAAATTTAATTCGTCTTGCCAGCGGGTTGTAAACAAACAAACAAACAAACAGCTCGCACTATCAACCACCGCAGAAACACGCAAGAGTGAATACATTCCTTTACATAGGATGACAGGCCTTTAATATACATTAGTTTCGGTTCTCACCAGCCGCGCCAGCTATTTTGAAAACTGGGAAATAAGCCAAGAAGAAGAAGAAGAAGAAGAAGAAGAAGAAACTCACGGAGAAGAATTTCACCTGTAGGAAAGAAAATAGTAGGATATCCACATGGATCTTAGGCAACAGATAGGAATACCAGGAATAATGAACAGCTAGATCATGAGAAAAAAATCAGACGCAGAATAGTAATGAAAAGGAATGCCTACAGAAAATCGTTCTTCGTTTGAAATTACGACATAAATCTAAAAGTAAGGCAGAGGATGGTCATCAAAGCTTATGCTCGGTCTATTCTATTACACAATGCAGAAACAAGGACTCTCAAGAACACCTCTTAATTGCCTGGAAGCTTCCAAATGTTGATCCACCGTAGAAAGCTTAAAATCTCTTGGGCTGCTCGGCTATCAAGTGAAGTACTGAACAGAGCAAAAGCTAACACAGAACTCGTTACTACAATCAGACGCAAAACAATATCTTACTTCCGCCACATACTAAAGAATAGCCGCTACCAGATCATACAGCGGCTATTACATGGGTCGATGGGGTGTTGGAAGAAGGATGATATCATAGATAAGAAACATCACCGAAATTTGTAGCACCGAAGAGTTACTCTGTTTGGTAGTAGATCGCAACGTCTCGCCGCAGAGATCGTCCACGTCACGGGGAATTTGAGACGGCACGCAAAGAAGGAGAAGAAGACAATATGGATCTAAATAACTAATTTCTGAGTCATCCGCCTGCCAACAATGTTTATATTCTGAACCGAACAATGTTGCAGCAGCTCTCATTGAGGGAATTGTGGAGTCTGTTTGACAATCACAGAGTACAAGCACGGTTGAAAAAGACCGAGCACATTCTTGAGGAGGTAATACACGGGTGTTTGTATATATTTTGCTAATAAAAGGACACAAGTCTATGCTTTTAAAAAATAATTCGCTACAAATTGCCCTGTAAGCTGCTTGCTATTTTCCTAAAAATATAACTACGGAAATTTAGTGGCAATGTGAGTACTGGAGAAATTAACAATAGAGAGTAAGATAATAAATATTTTATTGTACGAGTTCATAGCACGGGACTGAGTATGCAGAGTATGACGCTGATTCTTCCGTACGAGAATCAACGTGGCCACTTAGATGTCCGAACGTGTTCGAACTCGATCAATTAACGAACTGAGGCACACAGGTTGGACGTTTCGAACATTTGATTTTAATGAATATCAAAAGAGTATATCATAATTGTAGAAAATGACTGTAGTGGAATACAATAAAATCATTCTTGTTTGGACAACACGGAATTTTATCGAACCAAATGTAGGAAAGAAAAGGAATAGTGGATGCGAAACATTTGCAAGAATATTACAAATGAAACATTCGGAAGATTTAGACAATGACAAAAACAAAATTAAACCAAAGATGCGCTGACAAATAATTTAGGAAGAACACTTTTCAAAAAAGAAGCAGTAAGCAATTGCTGAAAGGAATGTCTAGAAGACAAAAGAAACAATGAAGATAAGTTCTTTATAGAAGGAAAAGGAATTCTTACTGAAGAAAAAAACTTTCTACACAATGAAGTGGTGAAAATCATTCAAGAACTTAGTCAATTTTTTCCTTAATTTGACGAATTCCTTGGCTTATTTTTAAAAAATGAGTTGAAGAAATTAATCCAGACCTGTGTACAGGAGTTCAATGACTGAAATAGTTGTACAGTCGTGACCAGCATCAGGATTTATCACCCACTCTTAAGAATAATAATTATGGAATATGGAAGAGGTTGGACTCTGAAAATGAAGATATCAGTTAAAGGATGAGAAGGACCACAAGAAACTGAACATTAATGCAGGGAACATTAGGCTTATAAAATATGTATGACATATGTACGAAATCAGACGAACAACTCTCAATGGTGGTTGAGCTATTTAAAAACAACGTTCGAAGGCGCTAGGGAAATTTTCAAACGCCATCTTTCGAATTTATCTGGATAAATATTGCCTTAATACTTTCCATCTATCATACTAATTCAGTCTTTTTTTTATTTTTATTAACTCACGCATATGTCTAGCGATCAAGATAAAATATAACGTATAATGTTCCCCGCCGTAAGTTGATTTATCATCGAGGTGGCCATAGCTTCTCTGGTCACCACATTGGAAATCTCAGGTGGCCACCATGTGTCATCGTCGTGAGAGAAAGCCATCATAAATGATATGGCCGTTGTGGGAAGAAAGGGGACGCTTCCCTGGAGAATCCCCGAGGTCGCTAATAGCCGCGGTGACCGGCAGATAGCGCGCACGATGACAGCCCAACATGCAGCACGTCATGAAAAATGGCGAAAGGAAAAGCGTGGGGACAGGCACGCGTAAATTAAAGAAAAGGAAGAGAAGTACAAAGGGAAACCATGAAAAATGGGATCTCGGATACCACTGTGTAGAACCAATCCAGTGTAAAGTACGATCTCAAGGCAATAGAGATGAGATTTCCACAAATTGTAGAAAAGGAAGCCGTTTAATCCTAAATCTTAGTTTCTATTGTCTACCTGCAAAAAATATTTTCTTCGCAGAGCTCTTAATTTGATCCCTTCAAGTGCTGTTCTCCCACCATAAAGCTTCCTAAAGTGCACAGACTTTCAGCTCTCAATACTCAATCAGTGAAAAGGAAATGTATCTATTCCGATCATCCTTTAATTAATTTTCCTTTAAACATCTACTATTAATCGTGCACATACAACTGAGTGAAGAGTGAATGATGCAGATAAAGGGGTGTAGTAACGCTTAGCTCATTCTCAGAAGCTTATTGACTAAACGCTGAAAGGCATAACAATCTATAAATAAGGTAAAAAGGCGTATGTATGTATCGACACATAAGACGAAAAGCTCGTAAGTCGCATTTTTTTGGAAATTGAAATATTTGGACAAGAGATTGAAAATGTATATGCCAAGCTGTTCATTGACGTAAAGTAGAAGAACTGAATTATACCGCCCTCCGGTGACCACCTAGTAAACTACATATATCTGAGTAGGCAGAATTTAATGTGAAATACTCGTTGGCCATTGATATACGATTAAAGAATAATAATAATAATAATAATAATAATAACAATAATAATAATAATAATAATAATAATAATAATAATAATAATAATAATAATAATAATTGTTATTATTATTATTATTATTATATCATATCATATCATTATATTAATCATTATTAATCATATCATTTATTATTATTGAATATTTACGATTTAGTTGCCTGTAAAATGCTTATTCGAAAAAGTAAAACTACTGATGGCAGATGAAGTAGTCAAATTAGCTGTTGAAGTCACTTAAATTAAAGTAAATTTTGAAGTAAAAATTTAAAACCCTTTCCACCTTCCATGTAATGAGAGTTACACCTATATCTCCTGAAAATGTATTGGATATTATAAAAACCTCGTAACACTTAACCGTGACAGTGAGAAAAACTCGCATGTTCAGTAACAGGCATATTAAGTAGTTTATTTTAAGCCTGCAAGTTTCAAAGATGTTACAGAATTCTATTGAAAAAGGAACTTTGAAATCTAAACTTTTTTAATTATCCTGTACAATTCGTATGTGCCGTAATAATAAAAATAATGTTATGTCCCACTAACTACTATTATGATTTTCGGTGACCTCGAGATGCCGGAATTTTGTCTTGTAGGAGTTGTTTTACGTGCTGGTAAGTTTACCGACATGAGGTTGACTAGACTCAGCGTACCATTGCCGGATGAGCCCCGAGAACAAAGCGAAAGGCAGTGTAGCCACAAATTTGATGTACCTTCATTTTCTGGACACGCCTCGTATTTTGACACATCTGAACATTTGTACCGTAACTTAATCTACAAAACGATCAATACTGTTTGGTGTCCGTGGTGCAGTCGGTTAAGCGTTACTAGTTTAAATCCAAGATAGTGGATTCGATCCCAACTGAAATCAAAAGCAAATTTTGAGAATTTTTCAGTGTTACAGCTCCGCATCGATGGCCAACGGAGATTTTTGGAGGAGTGAAAGGTAGAAGCCCAGTCAAGAAAACCAAGAGTAACGGCCGAGAGGATTCATCGTGCCGACCATGCAACACCTCGTAATCTGCAGGCCTTCGGGCAAAACAGTGCAGCAGTTGCTTGGTAGGCGACTGCTGCCCTGTTGCCCCATAGGGTTTGGTTTGGAAGATAAGAGGATTTCATTCTTAAACTCAGCACTATATGGGATAAAGTGGTAGCTCTAAGCCAGGCCGCTGTTGCCCCTGTTCCTCATTTTTTGTGAAGGCTGAGTGAACCTAAAGACAATGTGCCTCTTTTGAAATGGAAATCTTGTTTCTAAAATGTTCGACTTTCTGACCGCAAATCGAACAGATGACCTTCCCAGTAAACTGAGCACGTTTTTACTGCCTCGGTTAGGCAACCTCCAAAATTGGTACAGTAATTTTAAATGAAATTCTACTAAAGTAAATAATCCCTGAATGTAGAAAATGCATAAATAGTTCGTACATAAATCCTAAAACAAAAAGTGTTCCTCAGGAAGATACACCAGTCTAGAGGTCAGCGCGCTACTCGTTAGCAGTTCTGTGCTGCAGGTTTCCTTCCTTTATCGCACTCTAGCACGAACTCTTACTGTATTTAAGATAAAGGAGAGCAGCATAACTAATACATTTGAGCTTCTTGTTCCCTCAAGGGACGTGGTGCGGACCCACCCACTTTCAGGCCCCCAGGGTGTACTGATATTCAATTTGGATGGCGTTATCTCCTCGTTAGCCGGCATGCACACTAGGACCTCGCTATTGTCCATAAACTGGGGCCATCATTACGGGATGAATATTTCATTTAGTACTGGGAAGGAAGGAAGTTCAGTTCTAGAACACAGTCATGTTATAAGGAGTTGATGTAGAATTCTGGATAGAAGTACAAGGCGGAAGGGGCACCACAGGCTCGTTCCATCTCCCAAGCGAATCACCTAGATTGGTATGATGGTGATGGTTGATTTAAGTTAAACGTAAAAGGGATTATCAGTATCTGTTTTCGACATCTACGGTGCTGATGGTCATCCATTATCCTTCTGTTCCCATGGCAGTTAGTTTGATCGTGGATAAGGCCAGTGACATCCTGGGACGTTTAATTGCAACGGCTCGATGCTGTTAGTAAGAACACGTGTGGAATAAAATTACGACATCCACGTGTGTCTTAAAAATCTAAAGAAGTTGAAGACATGTTAAACAAACCACTTTATAGCAACCTAATAACTGGGGCTAAGATTAGTTAGGAAGCGGTCGTGGTCAGTACGTTAGATACCATTCCGTCATTCATGAAAAAGTAAAACGGTCAATCATTTCTAACATATCTTTTGAGTTCTGTTTTCAAGTGTGAGCAAGCCCCGTTGCTGACCTTTAAGGCAGTTTAAAATTCATGGCAGAGCCAGGAATTGAAAAGTCTATCCAGGTGTAAAGGTAACTACTTTACCGCGACGACAGATGTGCATTTGCGTGCAGTTTCGCCTCCTTTTATAAAATTGGCAAATGCCCATGTCGATCTCCTCTGTTCGGCGTTGCAGCACCGGTCATTCGCTGCGTGGATGAAATCGTGAGTATACTGTGAGAGAGATCTCTCTATCACATGCTTGTCTCGTTCTGTACCATCATTATTTAGCATGATACTGTGGTGTGACGGGTGAATTTTCTAGAAGAGATTTTGTATCACAGTTATATCGCTGGTGTCGGTAGAGATTCGTATGTTAGACTGAAGTGCTCTCCTTCGAAGTGGTCATGAATATAACCTCCCCTTCAACTTAGGAAACGAATGCCTCACGCCTTGAACTACAGCAGTTTCTGCGTGTGAACTTTCAGTATTTGGGGAAGATGTCTTAAGAAAAATTTTCCCTGATCAAGAAAATGTAGTTGTTATTGATGTTTTATCTTCCAGGTTAGGGACATTACAGTCCTAATATCCAAATATTTAGACAAGTGAAGCCAGTGTGTTACATGTGCGATGGCAGTGTTCACAGAGAGGAATTCATATAAAACTGGGCGGGGCACAATTCATCTAATTAATGAAGTGAAATCGTTCAGGAAATCTTACTTTATTACCACCCGGTATGCTCATGAGGATAGCTTTCAAGGAAATAATGCAATTAGCGTTTAAATGACGCATACATTTTAATGATCCACGTACTAAACCAGCCAATGTAGCATGTGAACGTCATCAACGACGTAAAACTCAACAATAAGAAAATCATATTCCTAGCACCGCTCTACGCCAGAGACGGGCGTTTCCCGTAAGAGGTGGCTTCTTTACGAATGATCGACTGAATCATAGATCGAATGCATTCTATCTAGTGACACTGGTTTCTCCCACATAAGCACGTTGTGGCGGATTCAATCCCACACCTTTAGTAGAGTTGTTCAGCTCCTAACCAATCGTGTTATCAGCAGTTCAGTGTGCACAATCCAGTCTTCACCTACCCCTTGAATTTTCTCTGGTTCTAGGGTATAATTATGTTCTCTATCTAGATCAGTCCTGATAAGTTGTCATTTTTTGTGTTTGTGTTTTACAATTTGCTCTACGTAACATGATGATGATGCTTGTTGTTTTAAGGGGCCTAACATCGAAGGTCGTCGGCCCCTCTCTACGTAACACCGACACAGACAGACCTTATGGCGACGATGGGATAGGAAAGCGCTAGAAGTTGGAAGGAATCGACCGTGGCCTTGAGTAAGGTACAGTCCCAGCATTTGTCTGGTGTGCAAATGAGAAACCACGGAAAACCATCTTCAGGCCTGCCGACAGTGGGGTTCTAACCCACTATATCCCGATTACTGGATACTGGCCACACTTAAGCGACTGCAGCTATCGAGCTCGGTCGACAAGAATCGAATGTACGGAGAGACGCCGCACTGTTATTACACAGTATACGGTAAAATAAACAGTACTCAAATTAAAATTTTGCTCTGAACGGTCACAATAACAAGCAAGGTGACGACCGAAGCACGTATCTGACTACGTTGGTACAGCATGTGTTCAAAATGTGCACCGTAACGCCTCGCGCATTTTTCATAATGGTCCTGTAAATTGTCGAATGTTGATGAACGCAGGTTGCCGCAATATCACAAAAGGAAATTGCATTTTCTCTCATAATTCTGGAATACACCTTGGTAGGTCATCTGAGAAGAAACGGGTTTCTTCAGCATTCCCTGAAATACAGAGCATGTTTGTCAATACTTTTTCTTCTGCCGCATACTGTATTAATAAGATTATGCCTAAAAATGCGAGTGAAGCAAGTGTATAAAGTGAGAAAGCTTGTTACTTATGTACTGAATCGCCACTGTAGAATATAGAAGAGTATTCAGGCAGAACTTCCTTCGCAGATTCGTAGACATATTACAATTCTCCCGACTAAAATATGCCTTACCCTGCTTCTAGCCAGCTTGTAGCTTCTCAAGCCTTAATAAGACCTGGAATGGAATTAAAGCGATCCTCTATGTTACTCTATTCCCAGTACTATCATCCTCAAAGAATTGCCAGCTTTTATTTTCTCTTCCTTTTTCTTTTCCACTCCTTTCTTCTCCTGTAACATTTTATTTATGGAGGCCATTTTTTGCTCTTCTTCTTCTTCACCTCCTTATGTCGCACATTCACTATGTCACAATCTGGCCAGCCCTCCTAATTGATTTATCTGTGTTGCTACCAGGAGAGGTCTCGTCGCCTAGTGATACATTCTTTCTACCTGTGAGACTCAACACATCCTCTGGCGAAATAACGCCGGTGGGAACTAAGACACCATTTAACTTAACCTACCATATGTTAAAGTAATTGTAATGGAATATTTTGTTTCATTTTGTAAATTTTCTGCCGGGGTGACTGTTTTGTAATTATGTCACGATACCCGTATGGGAATATTTTAAGCGTGTTTATTCAATTTTTTTTTTTTTGCTAGGGGCTTTACGTCGCGCCGACACAGATAGGTCTTATGGCGACGATGGGATAGGAAAGGCTTGGGAGCTGGAATGAAGCGGCCGTGGCCTTAATTAGGGTACAGCCCCAGCATTTGCCTGGTGTGAAAATGGGAAACCACGGAAAACCATTTTCAGGGCTGCCGATAGTGGGATTCGAACCTACTATCTCCCGGATGCAAGCTCACAGCCGCGCGCCTCTACGCGCACGGCCAACTCGCCCGGTTTATTCAATTTTAGGACGAGTGCATTTTAATTATGTTTCGAGACCTGTGAGAGAATATTTTAGGTTTATTTCTGTAAATTTCGCAAGAATTCCAATACGATTGCTTGTAATTATCATGTTACACTCATCGTAAGTAATTTTGAATAATGAAGTTCACTCTACACTCCAAATCGTACGTCATCGGCAAGCAAAAGATCTCTGGGCAAACATCTGTGTTCACACGACAAAATTCATTAAAAACTCAGCCCACAAGAGATCTGTGTTTCTTTGATTCAAGCAGGACGCCGACAATGACGAGGGGGCAACCTAGACGACATCGAACTAGAACGTTTGCAGCTGAGGCCATACGATTCTTATTAGTCTATTCTTTTATCGATTTTGGCCAGCTGTGGATCACGTAAATAACTCCTCATGATTTAAGTTTTCTATGGCGCCAGTACTCCGTCATCTTGCTTGCTGCTTCTTTCCTTTCAGCCGTCCATTGTTGTTTCATCTTGGTCGCTGTTTCTGGCTGTAGGAAACACTTAAATGCGTGTAACATTTTCTGAAGGTGGTTGTATTGTGGATGTCTCGATGCGTGATGTTCATTTCTTGCAAATCCTTCTTCGTGTTAACAAACCATTTTTCATAAGAACTGCCTTTCCTATTGGGCTTATTGAAGTGGTTAAAGATTTATTAGCAAGTCTGTCATCAGCCATTATTGAAATATGTCCAAAAAATTAACTCTTCGCTTTTGAATGGCACCTGAAATCTTACTGCATGTTTTATATATTTCTTTGTTACTGCGTAATCGATATGTGTCAGTACATTTCTTTGGACCGAGGATTTTTCTTAAAGTCTTTCTTTCCTTTTTCTCAATTTCTTCAGTGTCTTTCCTGGTTGTTAATCCCAGGCATTCTGAAGTATAGAAGCACTCTGGTTGAATTACTGCCTGATAGTGGCGTAGTTTTGACCTAATATAGATCGCTTTCTTGTTGTATGTGCTATTATCATTATTATTATTATTCGTTTATTGTCAATTTATTTTTTATTATAGTCTATTTTCCTTTCACACTTGTTTTCCTATCATGAAATTTCTTGACTTCATACGAGTTTGTTGCTGTACTATTATAATCAGGCACTCACACCAAGATATCTCCAACTTGTAATGCATTTGTTGTTAATAATAATAATAATAATAATAATAATAATAATAATAATAATAATAATAATAATAATAATAATAATATATAAGTGACAGATAGTTTCACAAGTTTATTATCATGCGGTTTATTATTCAAAACTGCATTTCATTGGTGACCTTCAAATAATTACTCAAAAATGTTGTTGATGGTGGTGACTGATTTTACAAATGATCTTGAAACATCGTGTGGATTTCAGAGACGCCGAGAAGCGGGAAAGTTCGTCCTAAACTCTCTCGTGCATGATACCTCTAGTCACCTCTGACATAAACTGCAATCCAACTTGATGCACTTGGTAATATTTATCGAGCTATTCCCACATACCCCGATACACTGGCGATAGTTCGTGTGCGAAAGAACTGAGATAGTCCACAGTCTATTCCCTCACATTACACCATTGGTACAATAAATATACTCACTCAAACTTCATAAATATCGGACTGGCAGCGCGATACACTGACAACAGTCATGGTCTACAATCAATGCGTACGGACTGAGAGTCACCACAGAATAAGTGGGTCCCAGGTTCGATTCCCGGCCGGGCGGGATTTTAACCTTAATTGGTTAATTCCATTGGCACGGGGGTTGGGTGTATGTATTGTCATCATCATCATTTCATCCTCATCACGATGTACAGGTCGCCTACGGGAGTCAAATAGAAAGACCTGCACCTGGCGAGCCGAATCCGTCCTGGGATATCCCAGCACTAAAAGCCATACATTTCATTTTTCAAGTATCCACCGAACAAAATGAGTAACGTCACGGTTCCTCTGAATCATAATAAACAATCCCTCAATCTAATGAATCCGAATAAGCAGTCATACCCAGACTAACACTTCCCACGTATTTAGGTCCTCACCAATCGCCCTTTTCTACTTTCTTCAAAACGAAATCTTTTCCGTTGCGTCACTCCACCTTTTCATAATCATGTGCATGCCAAATTTTCCTTTCTGTATTCATCACATGCACGCGACTGTTTTTACCTGGATAATCTTGCCCATGGTTTTACACAAGTAAACTAAGTTGAAATGTCCCAGAAAAGGCGGTCTGATTCTTACCACTAATATATATAATAATTGTTCGCAATAATTTACGTTCGATTTCGCGAAAAGGAAAAAAAAAGTTCTCGTTATTTCGCGAAACAGAACTTGAACCATCGCTTGAATTTCGCTGTAATCAGTTTCTAAAATTATTCATAAAAAGTCTCGTTCATCCGATTTTTCAATTATTTGTGTATATTTGTGTATATATATATAGAAGCAATATAATCATTCATCATTCCTTATGTAACCTTTATTAGGACTATAATATAGCGCTAATCAAGATAACGCAATAAATGACCCTTTCATCCCATATGGTGATACCACTAAGGGATTTCCTGAAATATTAAAGGTATTTCTGTCGAATTCAGAAATCCTTATTCTGTCTTCCATTTCTCTTCATATACAATTCACATTGGAATACAATTTAAAGCTCGTCATTTTCCATGAATTTCTCTGCAGTTTCGCACTTATCGCAAAATAAGTAAATTTCGCCTTAACGCTTTAATTCGCTGTAATTCGCGAAAACGAAATTACTAATTTCTTAACCAGAATCAGATGACTCGTTAAGATATCTCAGAATCGCTTCAAATATTTTTATCGCGTTTATCGTTAATACAAAAAATCATGCCTCTACACATTAATAATATGAAACAACCTATACAACCGTGCATGTAACATAAAATTACCCATCCTTCGACCTGTAGTAGCACCGATAACAAATATCGCTTCACGATACTCCAATAAATAATGATAACATTACTGAAGACGAGAATTAAGACGGATTCCGTGTACTGCAACACAGATCCGATTGATATCGATAAAATAATTGATCACAGTGAATTCCTGGCAGAGTTACTAGAGAGGTAATGAAAATATAAACAAGAATCTCGCAAAATGAATCTAATCTCGAGCTTCTATCCGCCGAAACGATGCTGGCGAAATTCTTGGAGAAGTTAGCATAGGAATTGAGCAGAATTCTGTAAGTAATGTAGGAAATGCTTTCCTCGTTCGTAAGCAGCACGGAGCTCGTTCGCATTCCAGCGGTGGGAGGGAGACGAGGCCAGCTGGGCAGTATGCCGCCAATCCCAGCCATTAGGGCCGCACGGCGGAGTGGAAGGCTAAACCGCTTAGGGTTACGTGAGGAGACTGATATTCCAAGATGTGGGTTAGCGGTGATGGAGCATTGTCATAACGTGACTCTTATCATACTTAGGATAACCCAGTTCTGTTGAACTAAATAAGTTGATATATCAGTAATTAATATGAATAATATATCATCATCATCATCATCTGTTTACCCTCCAAGTTCGGTTTTTCCCTCGGACTTAGCGAGGGATCCCACCTCTACCGCCTCAGGGGCAGTGTCCTGGAGCTTCAGACTCTTGGTCGGGGGATACAACTGGGGAGTATGACCAGTACCTCGCCCAGGCGGCCTCACCTGCTATGCTGAACAGGGGCCTTGTGGAGGGATGGGAAGAGTGGAAGGGATAGGCAAGGAAGAGGGAAGGAAGCGGCCGTGGCCTTAAGTTAGGTACCATCCCGGCATTCGCCTGGAGGAGAAGTGGGAAACCACGGAAAACCACTTCCAGGATGGCTGAGGTGGGAATCGAACCCACCTCTACTCAGTTGACCTCCCGAGGCTGAGTGGACCCCGTTCCAGCCCTCGTACCACTTTTCAAATTTCGTGGCAGAGCCGGGAATCGAACCCGGACCTCCGGGGGTGGCAGCTAATCACGCTAACCACTACACCACAGAGGCGGACATGAATAATATATGCTTAGTATTATTCTTCCTGGCCTTCTTAATGTTACGGCTGGATGCTCTTCTTGCACAATTGCACGTTACCGTGGTGGTTGATAGTATAGTGTATTTTACGTACAAGAAGATACGTAATAATACGAACACAAGCACTCAGTCCCTGAGTCAGAGGAATTTACCGTTCGCAGATAAAATCCGCGCTCGCCCGGGGATCAAACCCGGAACTCTCTGAAACGAAGGCCAGTAGGCTGACCATTCACTAAGGAGCTAGACCACATACCCTATGCTGAATATGCGAGTTTATATAATTTCGTATTAAGAATGAACATTCTGTCTGCTGATAAGCTGACCGGGTGCCGTAACTGCTCTGTATCCCCAGTGAAGTTAGAAAGAAAGAAAAAAAGAAAGAAAGAAAGAAAGAATGAAGAAGAGGAATTGAAGTTTGGTTGCCACAGACATGCATACCCAGTCAAGTCAGAAATATTAATTTCAATGTAGCTGGTAGTGAGTGCAAATAACGTACGCGAAGAATAGTTTTCTCTTTTACTAATACTCACGTTATATTTATTTAAAATTCATGCTTATACATTCATAACAGTAATTACAAAACTGTAGAAGATAGCGATGCCGGCCCCGTGGTGTAGGGGTAGCGTGCCTTCCTCTTACCCGGACGCCCCGGGTTCGATTCGCGGCCACGACAGGGATTTTTACCTGGATCTGAGGGCTGGTTCGAGGTCCACTCAGCCTACGTGATTACAATTGAGGAGCTATCTGACGGTGAGACAGCGGCCCCGGTCTCGAGAGCCAAGAATAACGGCCGAGAGGATTCGTCGTGCTGACCACACGACACCTCGTAATCTGCTTTCGGGCTGAGCAGCGGTCGCTTGGTAGGCCAAGGCCCTACCAGGCCTGTTGTTCCATGGGGTTTTGGGGTTTGGGGAGAAGATTGCGATGCAATAAATAATAGCCCTCATATCGCCTCATTTGCTCTTAGCACCGTGGTGTACTGTCCTCACGTCACTATACTGGCTCATATTTATTTATTTATTTATTTATTTATTTATTTATTTATTTATTTATTTATTTATTTATTTATTTATTTATGTATTTATGTATTTAGCGTATGGCTGTAGGACTGCATATCATTGTATAACAATAAATATGTAATGTATGTAAAACTTATACACCTGTGAGGTTTCAACACCCCTGCCAACAGAAAGATGTAGCTCACAGTTTTAGAGTCGTACATCAAGTTTATGGATTAATGATGGTAGAATATTTACAATATCTGTCTATGGTCCTTCGTGTAAGTGCAGCGAGCATTTCGAAAATATATGCTTCACAGCCTGTTTGGAAGCAGGAAAGAATGCAGTCAGCAATAGTTTAAGTACTTTATTTATAACAAATTCCAGGAATAGTTCATAATAATATAGCCCAGTGCACAATCCGACTATTCATGAACTGAAATACCAAGTGTACCGGGCGGTACACCTCCGCTCCGCTAATTCAAACATTGCGCCAGTTGAAACTCCTCTACTGGAGGAAGCCGGAACTTTAACTTCCACTTTAATTCTCTGAGTCCTCAGAAGATGTCTCTACTGTAAATTTTGAAGTGTTCTGAACTATGTCAGTTTCGATGCGTATTTATTTGCTCTGTAGTAAGAAGTGTGAACATTCTCTTCTAGATGGCACCTCTTAAGAACTACAATTGTGCACCCTAGTGCGAAGTGAGGGAACCTTTTTTTGAAGAAATTTAGTATTTATAAGTTTGTTCTTTATTAAATTTCTTTCAGCCATTGTTTAAGTTGGCAATGTTAATCCTTTCTTTCCGCCAGTTTTGAAATTGGCCAATCGCAAATTTCTGTAATTAATTTTCCACCAATCCTGGTTTTCTTCTCCAGTTTTGACATGTAATCTTTTGGTCGTCCAATAAAAAGCTTGTGGGCGGGTGTTATCATTCATGAAAAGTCTCGAATGTTCCACGAGGGTATATAAACTGCTGATTTTCGGGTCTCCGCGCCACTTCAGTAACATCTCTCATTGTGTAATTATGTAGCAGGGGGCGGGAAGTGCCTTTTTCTTCGGGCAGCAGTCCAACCACCAGGTAATGGCCGTTTTATAACTTATTTTCTTGCCAGCTCAGCAGTTTAATCCTCGGGGCGGGTTCGAAATTTTCCTCATGTAACCTATATTTAAAATGTAAAAGTCACTTGGTATAAATTCTGTCTCTTTAACTACAAATTGGGATAGAGAGTGCCTAACCCTCTCGAGCTCCCATTCATTTTGTTTTGAGGTGACTACGTTTTTATAACAGTTTCCCTTCTACTCGTAATGTCATAACATTTTTCAATCGTGTCACCTCCGTAGTATGGTATTAGCCCTTGCATAAGCGGCCTAGTGCCAAATAGGTTTTAAAGAAATGTATTAGGAGTGCAGTTTCGCCTCCTCTCAAGCTGGTATTTTGGGGGCCCATAATTGTCCTGTTTCTTCATGGAATAGGCCTCAGTAGGTTGGGTAGTTTTACCCCTGTTTTCATGTGCTTGGAGGTCAGCTTGAAGGTGGAGTTGGTGTGGCCTTTGATAGGCTTGAACTTTGAGAGCGGGTTGCTCTTTCTTTAAGTTGGTTTCTGTGTGCCTCGAGCAGGCTTTACTGAGTAATAGGGAGCAAGTGCTCCTGGGCATGATTGGGGTTTTCTGCCCCTTTGTCAAACTTTGTATTTGGGTAAAGTTGGGCTAATTGCTCAAGAATTGTGTGTCTGGGTCTCAGAGCCCAAATCCTGTAACAACTGTAATTGTATATTCTTGATTTGTTGCTAGGCTACTGAGTACCTGTTATATTTGTTATTTCTTGATCTTGAAAAGAAAATATAACCTTGTTAAATTTTAAGTTAACTTTAATTTCGTATATTGAGACCTACTCATCCCAGCACCTTCTTTCACCTCTGTTGATCCACCAAACCACGGTAACACCAAGTTTTGAGAAATTCTGTTAAGCCGTTTTCCGTGATATTGTAATGTACCTTCCCCTGTCCACCATTTTACCTAGCTCATTACAATAAAATTCGCCTTCACAAATTTTAAATAGAAACACGGGTCTCGAACTCAAATTACAATGATCATTGTGGAATACGGTGGTATTATTGTGTTTTTGATGTAGGATTAAAGTAAATTAAACTGGGCATTGCACGTAGCTTCGATCTGAATCGTCTCTTTACAAGAAACATAATTATAGATTCGCACATCTCGGCCTGATTAGGTAAATCCGAACTAGTCGGTAAACAAATATAATGAACACTTGCTTTGGACTGGCATATACCCCCAAAAGGACACTGAATTTACTATCACGGGATCCGCCCGGAACCAAATGGAAAGGGAACAGAACCTCACAACCTCAAAATCAGCACGTGCTGTAAATCCCTTGATCAACGATGTATACAATAACAATGGACAAAAACACATCGGTAAAACACACACAAGGTCGCAATAAACACATCCTGAAAATGAAATCAGATATATACATTGAATGTCATCGTCTGGGGTCTTTGCTCCCGAACACAAGACCTCTAGGGCTCTGGATGTCAACTGCCATGTATTATGCACGGCGGGTAATTGCCGGCCAACTTAGTAATCCCTGGTCAGCTGTGGAGAGACGAAGTGAACGGCGAAATACTTTTACAGGCAAACAGAAATGACCTGCCTCGGTCTGGACAACGTGTTTGTGTGTACACCCCATTCATTCATTGCGGCTCAGTCGGCTAACATCGACAGTCTTTACCTGCGTTTGAGGACAACAGACCTTTCTCCTCTCGGCTTTCAAAAGCATTCTCGTCTTTCAACACGCTGTCAGAGAGGCGGGTCTCTGAGCTAAACTTGAACCTCATTATGACGCATCAAACTGTGTCCCAATATTATGCCGCAATTAGGTCTCTCATCAGCCTGTACTCCAATACATAATTCGCATCTCTCATGAGGATAGCGTGTTCTCTTTACGGTTTCTCACGCTTCGCATCTAGAATACACAGGTTTGAATCTAGTCTCTATCTTGGCCTATTCTCGCACCTAAGCCTCCTCGGGCTACTTTTACACATATCTCACTGCGGTATCACACACAAATAACCAACCAACCAACCAACCAACCAACCTACCAACCAACCTACCAACCGGACACAGACAAACATTCAACCGATTCTATTGACAATACTAGATACCTACTTAATCTTTGGCGGAAACGATATATGAGGCAAAAAATTGAAGTGTACAGAGTTGTACGAATATCTACCAGTGGCATCGAATGTGTCTCGTGTCGTGGGTCTGTGCAGTCACCTTCTTCCTCGTGCCGATTGGAATTCAAGTACGTGTAGTTAGAGGTCCACTTCGACAACGCTGGAACTTCATTAAGGACAAACGGGACCAGTTCTAAGTAATCTGGATAAGAGTATTCAATTTATTCCACCAATAGTATGAAGCTACAATCATTTTTTTGGTGCTTGCTCTCAATAGCAAAGAAATACATACCACGAGGGCCACGCAAAGAGTGTATACCTGGATGGAATGATCCACTGAGGAACTGTACCTACAGCGCTTACTCATTGGAGATTCTGAAGTAGCTGACGATCTGAATGAGTCTGTATTTACCAATCGCCTTTGTTACAAAATCATTTTGTTTTATATAGGGATAGTACTTAAGGCCACGGCCGCTTCCTTCCATCTTCCGTATCTATCCCTTCTAATCTTCCCATACCCGTCATGGCCCCTGTTTAATATAGGCCGCCTGGGAAATGTACTGGTCCTCCTCCTTCTCCTCAGTAGTATCCCAGACCCAAAGTCTCACGCTCCAAGACACTGCCCTTGAGGCGGTAGAGGTGGGAACCCTCGCTGAGTCCGAAGGAAGAAACAACCCTGGAGGGGGGTAAGCGGATTAAGAAAGAAAGAAAGAAAGAAAGAAAGAAAGAAAGAAAGAAAGAAAGAAAGAAAGAAAGAAAGAAAATAATAATAATAATAATAATAATAATAATAATAATAATTTCGTGTGGTTAATGCTAGTCCTTGTAAAGCAGACCCTCCGATGAGGGGGGCGGCATTTGCTATGTGCGAAAAACAGCATATTATTTTGATGGTGGATAGGGTTGTGTGTGGTATATGAGTTGCAGGAATGTTGGGGAAGCATAAACGCCCAGTCCTCGAACCATTCAGATTAAAATCACCGACCCGGCCGAGAATCGCACCCAGAGTCCTCTGACTCCGCTGACCATTCATCCAAGGAGCCGGACTAGTAAATAATGCATGTAGAGAGAGAAATGTCTGGGGTAAACACCTGTGTGGCGAGAATGCCGGAGACGAGAGTGAGTTGGCGACGTAGATTACGAGTTCGTGTCAACCACATGACGGTAATTCCCCTCTCTCGTCCACCACTTGAGTTGAGAGGAGGAGCTGCTTGTCTGTAAAGCTCATTTTCGCTGAGCATTCACAGCTCGACGCGTCTTTTAAGACCTTCACACTTTGTTCTACTTTTCAATTACGAACAGTGAGCCATACATCGCCCATGTCTGTCAACACACCACGTTCCAATTTATTTTATCTCTCTTCCAGCTTGTATCGAACTGGTTGGTTTTGGATTTATGCTCTTAGAATATATCCCTTCACCAGGGAAGGAAAAATGCTTCGCTGGTCCATCTCCCTCTATTTCCCTTGCCCCATCCCTCAATAAGGTGGCTGTACTATCATATCCGATCTCAAAAACATTTTCCTCCACTCGGCTTACGGAAAGATGGATGGCGGGCCTGTGACGTCACCAAAGTCAGCGGCTAGACCTGAGCTATAATGTATGGGCCAGAAGGGTTCATATATATTATAAACACGGTGAAGAGGAAGAGAGTCTGGTAGAATGAGGAATGGATGTGCACGAGTGGCAGTAAATCCCCATCTCCTGTTTTTGAGATCATGTGACATTCACTATCGATATGCAAGCATCGAGGGCCGTGTGTGTATCGATCCAAACAAGGCAGTAGGTGAGCTTGCCTCTTGCTGTGCACTATGCATGCAGCGAGCCGCATTATCCATTCATTTTTATGACTCAGTAACAGGACGACAGCATATTAAAACTCGTATGACAGTACCTTATCTGTTTCCACAGACATTCCCACCCTATCTATCGCACACCTCTACAGATACTGCACTATATAGTCCACTTTTAATTGGTGTTATTAAAATAATAAATTTATAGTACAGTTAGCACAACTCGACGTTATCAACGATTTGGTGTTTCAGAATTATTTCATTTTCATTGAAAAGAATGGTATAAAATGACAGGGAGTAATTCAATTGGGTAAAAATATAGAAATAAGCTTATCCTATGCCACCGACTTGATCTTAATTGTGGATTGTATTAAAGCTTGCAACCTAATATCTTAGAACTTAAGAAGAATTGTATGATATGAAAATAAACATCACTAAATTGGGGAGAAATATAAGATGATTCGGATAGGGAATACAAAACTGGAAAGGGTGGATCTTTTTTTGTCTTTTTTTTTTTTGCAAGTTTCATTACGTCGCACCGACACAGATACTGTAGGTCTTATGGCGACGATGAGAAGGAAAGGGATATTAGTGGAAAGGGAGCAACCGTGGCCTCATTTAATGTACATCCCCAGCATTTGCCTGGTGTAAAAATGGGAAACCACGGAAAACCATCTTCAGCGCTACCAACAGTGGGGTTCGAACCCACAATCTCCCGGATGCAAACTCATAGCTGCGCGCCCCTAACCGCAAGGCCCTCGCCCGGTGGTGGATCATTTGAAGTCCTCAGGATGTGTACTCTTCCGGGCTGATATCAGAGTAAATCAAATAAAATCAATGCACAGCAAAGGTATAGACATGAGCATGCAGTCGCGATCACTGAGTTACCAGGCAAAACTAACCTTACAACGCTCTATTCCACGTCACCCTTACTGTAAGGGAATTAAAACTGAGTGGATCCACAATATGTCATTCCGTAAGCTGGAAAGAAAATAAAGCAGCGAGAATGATTGGTGCTGCAAACAACTAGAAACCATGGTAGGACAATGTGGACATGAATGCTAAGTTGGGAATGGACACCATGGATGAAACTGTGCGCAAGGACAGGCTTCAGAGGGCAAGAGAAACAGAGATGGTTAGATTCGGCCTTTAATTGTTAGGAGTTAAGAAGTGCAGAACTAGACGGGGGTTCACAGCTTGATGCAGTTAGATTATCGTAGATGCACTTGTTTCGTTGGCTGAGGGTTGACGACTGAAAAATGAAAGAGATAACAATCTATAATGATAATGATATATATTGTACCAGGAAAAGTTAATTTTCAAGAGCATGAGGTCTTTCTATGGGGTGTCTAGTCCTTAGGAGATGGTACAGAGAGAGAGGATCGCACGGCGAAATAATAGATATTATATTTTTTCTTTCCTTTATTCAATCTCTGGTAGGTCACCCTATTATATCGCCGAATCATAGATATTTACTAGAAAATATATCCCAATTTCAACAACGGAATATTAAAAAAACAAGTTGATCAAATAAAATTCAACTGAATAATGTCTTTCTCAATCAGTCATGTCCATCGTAGCTTTCATGGCATAAATTAATAACAAAGCATGTTGTAAGTAAATAAGAAATCCTTAAATCTTTCTAGTGTCACTTGCGATTTTAGTTTACGCTTTCTATATATATTAAAGAAAGTAAAATCCGTAATTTCTTCTTGTAAACACATAAATCTCAAATATGAAACACTTCAAATTAAATCTGATCTTCTGGTATAAAGTTCTGAGTATTGTCCTATTTCTTTTGAAACTTATTATGTACGTGACATAAATATCGTAAATGAAGAGTTTATGATACACTTTCACTATGAATGAAACACTCAGTTGAAATCCTAAAGTTCCAATAAGGGAGAAAATACGACATTACGAGAGCACAGTTATTTGAAAGTCTGTCTTTACTTTTGAGTGTCGTAAAGCGTTAATTTTCCAAGTTTATGAAATATTAAATAAGTGAGCTTTTGATGTTCTTTGCCAGTAATGACACTGTTTGTAAAAGTTGTTCCAAGTCAGAATTATGATTTTGAATGAAAAAACCACTGATATCACCTGACATACGCCTTCTCGTTGAGCTCGAACAGTTGAATACTGCTCTGCAAGCAGCAATCTGGAACTCAGCTAACAGTTATCACCACGATGTTCCATAGTACCATGTTTCTGGAACTGTCCCTCGTAGTCCACGTTGATCTGCATCAAATCTCCGTCGATCTACGTCGTTCTCCGTCGATCTCCGTCGTCTCGAGTCAGGATTTCTCATGTTAATATAAGAGTGGCTTTAACACGAGGAAGTCCAACTGACCAAGTTGAAATGTGCACCATTTGATTTGCACTGTTAGAACTGATTATGATTGTCTCATAAATAATCACAATTCACTGGATGAGAAATACGTCGGAGCACTGTCTATTATCATAAATTACGATAATGAGAAAATACGCTTCCCCGCACAGTTCGTCTTGACACTTACTGCACACTGTTCGTATTGAAAAAAAAACTTTCATTCGAAGCACAGTTTATCATGGCTCACTTTCACAGCAAAGAAATAAATAAATGGCTCTCTCTCGTAATATCTCGTAATGTTCCTTCTCACTATCACTGAATTACGAAGTTCATTATACAGTCTATCCACACGGGTTGTTTTAAATGGTACAGTCTGTTATGACGATACGCGAACAGTTTTTCGGAACAAATTAAAGTGTTCTAGGCTCTGATAATACTCAAAATAGTCAATGTGTTGCGACCTACACTCACGATATTCTAAGTACAAATAGTTCAAGATCATTACAATTTAAAGTAGCCGTGCTAACTTCAAGTTTGTTATAGTTATCGACACGAAAATTGAGATATTTGTCAAGTTCAAATATTGGTGAAATATTATAAGTGATATGACTCCAATGTTGTACACAGGTTAATTTCCACAGTTTGAATGTCTGACGAATTGCAAGTCCAACAGTTTATAAGTTAATCACTGGTATATACAGAAACTAAGTGTCAACTTGCCGTCGAAATTATATAAGTATTACTATGTCTGGCAGCATGAATACCGAGTTCGTCTCGTCGCGTGCAGCATGACGTGCGAGCCAGCGGTGAAGAATACGAACTGAATTGCTACGGTTTGGTCTGCTGCTTATATTCCGTACGACCCAAGGTTGCTTGCCATGTCTCCGGGGGAAGTGTGATTCCTTTCTCGCTTATATCTTTATGCCTTTCAGTGGTCAGTCTGCAAGCCTCTGTGAATTTACTAAACGTCGCCACAATCCTCTATCTGCAACTAGTGTTGCGGCATCATTTAGTTCTATACCTCTTATCTTTAAATCGTTAGATACCGAGGCTTACCATCGTCGTCTTGGCCTCCCTCTACTTATCTTACCCCCCATAAGAGAGTCCATTATTCTCCCAGTTAACCTATCCTCCTCCATTTGTCTCACATGACCCCACCACCGAAGCCGGTTTATGCGTACAGCTCCATCCATCGAGTTCATTCCTAAATTAGCCTTTATCTCCTCATTCCGAGTACCATCCTGCCATTGTTCCACGTGCTTGTGCCAGCAATCATTCTCACTACTTTCATGTCTGTTACTTCTAACTTATGAACAAGATATTCTGAGTCCACCCAGCTCCCGTAAAGCAAAGTTGGTCTGAAAACAGATCGATGTAAAGATAGTTTCGTCCGGGAGCTGACTTCCTTCTTGTAGAACACTGTTGATCGCAACTGCGAGCTCACTGCATTAGCTTTACTACACCTTAATTCAATCTCGCTTACTACTGTATATTACCATCCTGGGAGAACACATAACCTTAACTACTTAAAATTATCTACCTGTTCCAGCTTTGTGTCACCAATATGACATTCAGTTCTGTTGAATGTCTTACCTACAGACATAAATTTAGTCTTCGAAAGGCTAATTTTCATACCATATTCATTGAACCTATTTTTAAGTTCCAAGATATTAGACTGCAGGCTTTCGGCACAATCTGCCATTAGGACCAAGTCGTCAGCATAGGCCAGACTGCTTACTATATTTCCTTCTAACTGAATCCCTCCCTGCCACTTTATACCTCTCAGGAGATGATCCATGTAAACTACGAACAGCAAAGGTGAGAGATTACAGCCTTGTCTAACCCTTGTAAATACCCTGAACCAAGAACTCATTCAACGATCAAATCACTGCAGCCCGATTGTCAACATAAACGCCTTTGATTGATTTTAATAATGTAGTATTAAAACCACCAACATTTATGCCGCAGTTGGTCACTGGCTTTTATTCGCATGATAGTGACTCGGAAAAAAAAGTAAATTAATCCCGTCTAGGGAATACTTATTTATTTATTTATTTATTTATTTATTTATTTATTTATTTATTTATTTATTTATTTATTTATTTATTTATGTCTGTCTTTCTGTACAAGGCGGGGCTCATGCTATGAAGCCTGCTATTATGCCAAACCATATAATTAAGCAGCTGCATAAACATAATATACTGTACATTATAACTACTTAAAATTAAAAATAAGTTTATTATGATTTAAAGTTAACGTGAAATGTAATTTAACTGAAATTTAAAGCATCATAAAAATAATTTTAACATTTAAAATGAATTTATAGTATTTACTATTATTAAAACTATATCTCGAAAAATATAAACTATAATGTTTCTAACCTTACATTTACAATTTATTCATTTAACTTAATAATCTGACATTTAAGGGTGCTTCTAAGAGTAAATTAATCTGAATGTAGGTAAAAATTCCAGCACATTCTGAATAGCTTTAGGTGGCTAACTACCTGTCGTTCTCTTCCGGAAAGAACTCCTGTTGTACCGAAATCCCTACTCTCTGGTATCCAATTAATAAAATACGTTAAACAAGTGATATTATTGCAAGAATCATTTCTATCACTTTTCGTTTAGGCAACTCAGAGAACAGCCTGGCAGTATGAAATGATCCCTGTTCTCTTGATACCATTAGTCTGTGTCCCAATGGCAAGCACGTCAAGTGAGCAAACTGTCACGTAGTTTGACGTGCGGCTGTGATCCGTGGGGGGAGAAGAGGCGGCCTAGTTCCACAGAGCAGTTGTCGCCGCATTCATTAACGCACAGTACACACGGCTCAAGAAAAGTTCAACACAGTGAATAATTTCTTCCCACCGAGAAATGTGTCTGAAACCAAATGAATATGTTTTTGTTGGTGCTATATTTAAAGTGATGAAAGCATATGTAATCTTCAGCCATACGCTCTTCATTATGTAAAACAAGTCGGATAACCTGAAAAATGCCAATGCTTGCACTGGTAACGTAAATGCATGTACTCTTTTCGAGACCGAGGATTCAGAAAAAGTATTCTGCCAACTCTGTCAGGTTAGGAGTCTTCCTGGATCTGAAGGCTGGTTCGTGGTCTACACTGCCTATGTGATATTGGAGGGACCGTCTGACGGTAAGGTAGTGCGCGACGATGGGATAGAAAAGGGCTAGGAGTGGGAAGGAATCGGCCGTGGCCTTAATTAAGGTACAGCCTCAGCATTTGCATGGTGTGAAATGGGAAACCACAGAAAACCATCTTCAGGGCGGCCGACAGTGGGGATCGAACCCACTATCTCCCGAATGCAAGCTCACCGTTGCGCGATCCTCACCGCACGGCCAACTCGCCCACTCGGTGATTTAATTTCAGTGCTTGCCATGGTAACGTAAGCGCATGTACTCTTTTCGAGACCTAGGATTCAGAAAAGGTTTTCTGCCGGCCCCCTGGTCTGGGGTTAGTGTGCCTGCTTCTCGCCCCGAGGCACCGGTTTCGATTCCCGTCCAGATCAGGAATTTTTCCCTGAATCTCAGGGCTGATTCATGTGATTATAGTTGAGGGATTGACTGACGGTGAGATAGTGTCCTGATTTAGAAAGCCAAGAATAATGGCCGAGATGAATGATCGAGCTGGCCACGGGTTAACTCGTAATCAGTAGGCCTGCGGGCTGAGCAGTAGCGCCATGGTGTTTGTTTTGCTTTATTCTGCAGTTTGAAATTGGGGAATATACCACTATGCCTAGAAAATGAAAACCTACAACCTGTTTTCCAGTCATTGACCGGGCCAGGGATGGAATGAATGAAACAGATATAGGCTATTAATACGATGGGGTCGCCACTCCCAAAGTGATTTATTAATGACTGACAGATGAAATGAAATGATAGTGGAGAGTGTTGCTGGAATGAAAGATGACAGAGAAAACCGGAGTACCCGGAGAAAAACCTGTCCCACCTCCGCTTTGTCCAGCACAAATCTCACATGGAACGACCGGGATTTGAACCACGGTATCCAGCGGTGAGAGGCCGACGCGCTGCCGTCTGAGCCACGGAGGCTCCACTATTCCTAGACTGAATAGAAAATCCTAGCTAAATTTACGGTATTCTCTGACTCCTGAACGAAGACTTTTTTTCTTCTGAGGACTTCCCAACATAATCAGAGTCTGATAACCCAGTATACGAAATCATCACGTGAAGGCTGAAGATCCTTCTAATTACTTCCTCTCTGTCTTCTTCTTCTGCCACTTTTCCCACGCCGGTGGAGTCGCGGGTGCGAGTTGTGTCGCATATCTGGATTTGACCCAGTTCTACAGCCGTTTTTGACGTCAACCGAGTGTGGAGCAATGTGTTCATTACTATGTGTGGCTTTTAGAGCTTTAACGTGAGAAAGGACTAATATTAGGATGGTAACGGCTGTGATTTTAATTAATAGCCTCGTATGAAATTGCTAAATCACGGGAAACCACCTTCAGGGCTCCCGACGATGGAATTCGAATCCACTGTTTCCCGAGCCACAACCTCACAGCTACGCGACCTAAATCCGCGACCAACTAGCTCGGTACTATTGCGGTTGTTGGTAGAGAGGCATGTTGTGTGTCACTTAAGAGGTATGTTTGAAGACAATTACAAACAATCCTCGCGGAACAGCAATTAACAAGACGTGCCTAAATTTCCCATGACTAAGTTATTAAGCGTTTCTACTCTGGGGACACACCAAAAATTTCTCAAGTTTTGCTTCTGCTGGGAAAGGCATTACTTATCATTTATAGATACAATACATGCATACATGAATGTGTGTTGTACGGAGCATACTGAATGAATACATTTTATACTCTTTTTTTTTTTTTCTATTTGTCACCTCTAAAGCGTGCGACTCGTTGGCGGAATGGCCTTCGTTTCAGAGAGTCCCGAGTTCGAGACCCCGGGGCTGCGTGTTTGTGCTGTCTCCAACATCCCTGCTACTTACACGCCACACATAACACTATCCTCCAGCACAATAACACGCAGTTACCTACACATGGCAGATGCCGCCCACTGTCGTCATGGGTTTGCCTTACAAGGGCTGCACTCGGCTAGAAATAGCCACACGAAGTTATTATCATACCTCTTTAAAGCAAAATATTCTTCAGCAGTTCCAAGGAGATTCGTAGAAATGCAGGGATTATTATTACTGTTAATTGGAACTTGAAAATAGGTGCAATGAGTATGGTATGAAAATTAGCCTCTCGAAGACTAAATTGATGTCAGTAGGTAAGAAATTCAACAGAATTGAATGTCGGATTGGTGATACAAAGGTAGAACAGGTCGATAATTTCAAGTATTTAGGTTGTGTGTTCTCCCAGGATGGTAATACAGTAAGTGAGATTGAATCAAGGTGTAGTAAAGCTAATGCAGCGAGCTCGCAGTTGCGATCAGCAGTATTCTCTAAGAAGGAAGTCAGCTCACAGACGAAACTATCTTTACATCGGTCTGTTTTCAGACCAAATTTGCTTTACGGGAGCGAAAGCTGGGTGGACTCTGGATATCTTATTCATAAGTTAGAAGTAACAGACATGAAAGTAGCAAGAATGATTCCTGGTACAAACAGGTTGGAACAATGGCAGGAGGGTACTCGGAATGAGGAGATAAAAGCTAATTTAGGAATGAACTCGATGGATGAAGCTGTACGCATAAACCGGCTTCGGTGGTGGGGTCATGTGCGGCGAATGGAGGAGGATAGGTTACCTAGGAGAATAATGGACTCTGCTATGAAGGGTAAGAGGAGTAGAGGGAGACCGAGACGACGATGGTTAGACTCGATTTCTAACGATTTAAAGATAAGAGGTATAGAACTAAATGAGGCCACAACACTGGTCGCAAATCGAGGATTGTGGCGACGTTTAGTAAATTATCAGAGGCTTGCAGACTGAACGCTGAAAGTCATAACAGTCTATAATGATAATGTATGTATGTATGTATGTATGTATGTATGTATGTATGTATGTATGTATGTATGTTAGTAAATTAATACCAAGTAATAATAATAATAATAATAATAATAATAATAATAATAATAATAATAATAATCATAATAATAATAATACTTCGCGGTTTTCAGAAATTTCGTTTCATATGCCGGTACACTGACTAGGAATCATTTTTATCTCCAGTTTAAGTGAGTAGAGCGAATTTGTAAAAATCTATTTCATTTCTTGCACACTTTGCATTTTACGCAGTTTTGCACGAATTAAAAAGCCCGAATCTACAAAGGGAAACGAAATTCCACAACATGTCTGCCGGAGATATCTCCTGTTTATCATACAATTCCAGGGATCTGATTGGTTTATTAATTGCGGACCAGCTCTCCTCTGCTTCCCCTGATGACAATTGATCCGCTGGCGAGCTTTGAGCCTTCCATCACGTAGCGGTCAGAGCGCCGGTAAGCCCGTACAGCGCGTCCTACTTACCACTCAGGGAAATCCCTCCCAATTCCCTGCTCTACAATGTTAAATGCACCGAAAATACAAATACTAGATTACCAACTAACAGAAACAGCGTTAGTAGACATGGAGGTTTCCGAGATTGAAGCACTAATCACACACCTCAAAAGAATTGTTTTTACTAGCTACGCACAGAATAACTGAATATTTGTACACACATACGAGTAAACGTCAAAGAACCGCAAAACCCTAGTGTTTACCAAAACATAAATCAGTCAATATCATTCAAGATGCACTAGTTCATGTTATTATTTCATGCACGCCAACTTCAACTAGTTTAATAACTAAATACACGTTTTCTTGAAGATTATGTTCTTCTGAACAAATCATCTGCAACATTTTCAAACTATTTTTCATTATTGATTTTAGTTTTCGTCGTCTCATGAGAAGTCCATAAACAAGGTGTTTCCACCATCCTAGGTGCGTTCATATCCGGTGACCAAAGTGGCTGTTCTTTTCAGGCGAAACTGACAAAGAGTGGAAGCACGGACTATCACTAACCGATATTGAAATATTTCGTATCGACGTTAAATGTCAACAACAGCATCAAGTTTAAAGTTAAGTCACATCTTGAACCTGAAACAATGCTACTCAGTAAGTGTCAGCAAAATATAAGAGATCGAGTTGGTTAGAATTCCGTTTCAGAAACGGTTATTTTATTTGGTAGGGGAGTCTCTGGGTCATCGAGTTCTTATCCTTGTTTTAAGTTCTCTTTTTATGCAATAATATTCTAAAAAACATAGATAAGTGATAGTTTCTTCTACTTGCATACTTCATTCTTCCAACTCAATCTGAATGAAAGTCATAAGCTCCATTTAGAGTGCTAAGGGGAAATAACAAATGCTATGGTGAGCTTGGGAAGTAAAAGGATGAATGTTTAAGGCGGTTTGGAGTTAAGGGTTGAGGATGAGTGACCTTAAAGACATTTTAAAATGCAAGCTGTGGCAAAATACGTTTGTATAACAAACGGACCAGGCTACGGTACTTGCGAACCATGACACACTCCCCTTCTCCTTCATAATAAGAAGAATTTCAACTCGTACAGATTTTTGGGGACGGTTTCTGTTTCTTTCCTCCCAGCAGGAGCGCTAGAAGTGCTGGAAGCAAACTACATGTACGAAATTTTAGAAATCCTTTAAATGCAACAACGTCAACCAGAATCGAACCTACTACCTTTGGAACAGAAGGATGACTGAGTTACTGACTGTATTAATTCTCTCTTTGTTGTCCAGACGTGGTCTACCATAATCACGACGAGTTGATCGAGTATGACAGAGAATGTGGCTGCAGGAGTACATTAAATAAATAAATAAATAAATAAATAAATAAATAAATAAATAAATAAATAAATAAATAAATAAATAAATAAATAAATAAAATTTGGTAAGTCAGCAGTAATTCGTACTTCTCTCCTGTTTCTTGGCTGAATGGACAGCATAGTGCCTTCGGTTCAGAAGGCGCCGGGTTCGATTCCCGGATGGGTTGGGCATTTTAACTTTGCTTGCTTGATTTCTCCAGCTCGGAGGATGGTTGTTTGCCTTCATATTAGTACACATCTTCATTTGCATACAATACACTACAAACCACCATAGAAATAACCCTCCAAAGCGAGTTGTCTCGAAAAGCATCTAACCGTCAAAATGGTCTAAATCCATACGAAGTACCGACCTTACGTAACAGGGAAAAGGCCAGAAGGAGGAGGAACAAGAAATGCGTGTTTCTTGTGAACCCTCACGTAAATTTTTTTTAACAAGTTGTGTTACGTCGCACCGACACAAGAGAGCTCTTATGCCAATGGGACAGGAAAAGGCTAGGAGTGGGAATGAAGCGGTTGTGGCCGTAAGGTACAGCCCCAGCAACAGCTTGGTGTGAAAATGGGAAACCACGGAAAACCATCTTCAGGGCTGCCGATAGTGGGGTTCGAACCCACTCTCCCGAATACTGGATACTGGCCGCACTTAAGCAACAGCAGCTATTGAGCTCGGTGCAATTTTCTTAAAGAATTAACGTTTAAAATTGCAAAATTATCATCCTCGCGATGATCGGCTTGTCTGTCTCTTAGGTCATCAGCCCAGAGGCTGGTTTGATCCTCAAATAGCACCACCAAAGGCTATGCAGTTATAGGGAAACTGCAAAAACCAATGGCAGAGCCCAAATGAGGCGTACTAGGTAAGATGAGGAGTGAGGTAGTTTGCCATTGCTTTCCTCACCGGACCAGAAGGTGCCACTGCAGCACGACTGATCCTATGAACAACACCTTTCATAACACTCAGACAGTAGTTGTGCCCCAAATGTCATTACTCAACACCACCCATACCCCAGCAGCTTCCATATTGTCACAGCCATGGATGAGACTGGGACTTAGGTGGAAGCTACACTTTGCTCTGGCCTGTGCCAAGAGACGGATACAAAAATACTGCATCCATCAAGAAATGGCAACAGGCTTAGTACAGTGGTTGGTCACTCGCTTTCTATTGCAAGGTTAGTGGAACGAATCCTAACGCAGCTGGTTTATATCTGAGAGTTCTTAAATACGAGAAAACTTTGCGAGATGGTTTGCCGGCACGTTACATTCAGTACAATATTGCAGTACTGTACTCTTACTAAACATAATTCACTCATGAAAGGGTTAAGATTAGGTTTGGAACAGACTGCATGGGACCACCGTAACAACAGCAAACGAACTAAGAACGCTAACAAATGACGATTCTTTTCACAGAGGTGGGGACAATTGTTGATTTTTAAATTAAAAGGCATGTCCCTCTTTTGGAATCCACGTAGAACTTAAGATCGCGTGGCTCTAATCCCTGTAGGAACAGGCAGAAATCAGTAACTGACTAATCTTATGGTTTTAGAAGACGCCGAGGTATTGGAATTTCGTCCTACGAGAGTTCTTTTACGTGCCGGTAAACCAACCGACTTGGCCGGCATCAAACCCCGCATATTGAACTTAGGAAGGCACGGCTATGCCGTCTGAACTACTCAGCTCGGTGGATCATTTAGCAGAACTACAAGCTTGCTTCTTGCGTTTTTTGTTGTGAGGAGTTCATTCTAGATTCGCTCAAATGCATTTCTCTACAGCAATATTTTGGTTCCAGTGAAATGATTTAATCTGGAACGGACTCACCTGGTAAACGTAGGGCGGGTGCCGATGTGAGTGTGTTATTGTGTCGTCACCTGGCTCAAGGGGGCCGTGACTACTGTAATTAGCAGGATGATTGATAAGCGCGTAGGCCAAGCACAATCCATTAGACCGTGGTCTGCTGTGCGCCACCTGAAGATGTTCCCACACTCTGCTGTTTACAAACTAGACACCGCGGTGTGAGTGTGTCTCCTGCGGAGTGAAGATTTCTTGAATCCTACAAGTGATCCTTCCAATTCACACTAGACAAATACATATTATAATAACAGGATTCTTAGTACGCCATTATAATTGAAAGTCCGGCTCTATGGCTGAATGGTTAGCGTGCTGGCCTTTGGTCAAAGAGGTCCCGGGTTCGGCAGGGTCGGAAATTTTAACCATCATTGGTTAATTTCGCTGGCACGGGGGCTGGGTGTATGTGTCGTCTTCATCATCATTTCATCCTCATCACGACGCGCAGTCGCCTATGGGAGTCAAATCAAAAGACCTGCACCTGGCGAGTCGAACATGTCCTCGGACACTCCCGGCACTAAAAGCCATACACCATTTCATTTCATAACAGAAAACTTCCACTGCAGTATGAAAGTTAGACAGTCTCGTCTACATAAATAATTTTGTCTGCACACTTCAAATATTGACCTCGTACTTCACATTTACCTCGCATTAGGGAGGCCTATACAAAACGTTCTATTTGTGTTTGTCTGTTTGCGTGTTGTTTATTTGTGTCGACATCACAGATTAAACCTGGTATTTAGAATCGGGAATAGCCGGGATGTGACTAGGCTATTGAGTCATTTTCCGCATGCAATTTAAGCACTGTGAAGTAGCTGGCAGTTTAATTGGAAGCATTATGTTATTACTGTAAATAACCAGCGTAGACCAGTGTAGTCTTTGATGTTGCGACCTACTCAAATCTGATTTTATTCATGACATTTTACGCATAAAAAATGTCTTAAGAATGAATGGAAGTCAATAATCATTGTCATAAATCAATACTGGAATTATGGAAATATGAAGAGGACAAAGGAATCGAAATTTTAAATGAGCGGGAAGACAGAAGATGCCAAGTTATTTTTGGAAGTAAGGAGATATTCTATCGGAGTGGAAGGCATCAAACTGAAACGATCCCCAGATCTCGCAAAGCAAATACCATCGCGGTTAAAGCGTTGATCAAGGAAGATCAGGAAAGGAACACGAACATAAGGTGTCTAGCACAGGTAAATGGAAGCACTGCAGAAAATCAACCCATTGCCTCTTACGACAATTAGGGGTTACCTTGGATGAAGCTTATGACCACATCCACAGGGTGATCATTGAAATGCATGAAGTTCTCGCAATTTCCTCGTGAACGGCCGGCAAGCTTTTGAAGTCCATGTTGCAGTCCAGATGGTGTCTGTCATTTACAAGGCAAGCATGCTGTTGGTGAAGAATCATTTGCTATTGGTCGACAGTCGAGACAATCGTGTATCTGGTCATTGTCGGCGGTAGGTGCTGCTTGACATACGAGTCGCCGGACATTAACGATGAAACTGCGAGAACTTAAACAGACTATAATAACAATGTATTTATGTACGTATGTAAAGTGGGTGGAGGCGGTAGAATAACACCCACAGTATCCACTGCCTGCCGTAACAGGTGACTAATAGGGGCCCCAGGGGCTCTGAACTTGGGAGCGTGGATTGACGACTACGGAGCCCATATATGAGTCCTGGCCTTGCTTGCACTTAGTTGTGCCAGGCTCCTCACTTTTATCTGGTATATCCGACCTCCCTTGGTCAATTCTTGTTCTTTTCCGACACCCACGGTATTAGGCTGCGAGGCCTAGGGAGTCTTTCATTTTCACATTCTTCGTGGTCCTTGTCTTCCTTCGGTCGATACCTTCATTTATCGAAATGTCGGAACCCCTCAATTTTTTCTTCCTGATTAGTGTTACATAGAGGACAACTAGTTGTACTTCCTCCTAAACAATAATCACCAACACCACCACTACCTGTAAAGTAGTTATTATAGCAGTTACACTTGTTGTGTTTGGAGTAAAAATGCTTGCGCACTCTTACATTCTTTGAAGCCACGTCATGCATTCGAAATGCCAAACCTACGAGAAGGACAAATTACTATATTTCTCCTTTGGAGAAGTAAGACAGCTCGAGTCCAAGAGTATGTTAAATTCCCGCCACTTCATTAGTCCGGAGGACAACTAGACTGTGGTCAAGCTCGAGTGGACATGATGTATATAAAATTATCTGGGTCTGCTCCCATTCATCAGAGGAAGCCGGAGGCAGCTCTGTGGCGAGAACTAGCAAGTTTGTAGTGGACAGTCGTCTTAAGCTGTGGTTCACCGCACGACAGAGGAGCTTAACTCTACCAACTGTGAGCTGGATAGCAGCACACATCAATCGAGATCTACAGTCGAGCAGTTAATTTCCCTTCACCAAGCAGTCTACCCCTCGAAAAACTTCTCATTTGGGGAAAAAATGGTGAACATAGCGACATAAAATGAAGTAATACAAGCCGATAACTATGGACTATACACATGAGTATGTTTTCTATTTATTTGACGTCGCAACGACACAGAGTGCTGTCACGGCGACGAAGGGATAGTATAGGACTAGGACTTGGAAGGAAGCGACCGTGGACTTCATTAAGGTTCTTTTTTTTTTTTTTACAAGATGTTTTACGTCGCCCTGACACAGATAGGTCTTATGACGACGACGGGACAGGAAAGAACTAGGAGTGGGAATGAAGCAGCCGTGGCCTTAATCAAGGTACAGCCCCAGCATTTATATGGTATGAAAATGGGAAACTACCGAGCTCGATAGCTGCAGTCGCTTAAGTGAGGCCAGTGACCAGTATTCGGGAGATAGTAGGTTCGAACCCCACTGTCGGCAGCCCTGAAAATGGTTTTCCGTGGTTTCCCATTTTCACACCAGCCAAATACTGGGGCTGTACCTTAATTAAGGCCACGGCCGCTTCCTTACCACTCCTAGCCCTTTCCTGTCCAATCGTCGCCATAAGACCTATCTGTGCCGGTGCGACGTAAAGTAACTAGAAAAAAATGGGAAACCACAGAAACCATCTTTAGGGCTGCCGACAGTGGGGTTCGAACCCACTATCTCCCGAATGCAAGATGACAGATACTTAACGCAAACCGCAGAGCGACTTGCTCGGTTTAGTCCATCTTCTCTGGACATTTACTGGAGTTAGTGCGACATTAAACTCATCTATATAAATAAAATTGTAGGGGGTCCGCTGTCTGTAATTTCTTTTGTTTTGCCAATTTTTCAGATATTTATCCGTTTTAGGTCAACTCAAGACCGAATCGGTGGTTTTTACGTTTCGTGTCTGTTTGTTTGTCTGTTTGTCTGTTTGTCTGTCTGTCTGTTTGTTTGTCTGTTCCAACATCACGTCGAAACGGCTGGATAGATCTCAACCAAACTTCATATTTAGAGTATACTCATCCCGGGGAAGGTTTCGATATATATATCATTTTAAAATCTTTGAATAGACGGGGGGTTTATAGGAAAACCAGAATGGTTTTTCCACCATCACGTCGAAACGGCTGGATAGATCTCAACCAAACTTCATATTTAGGGTATACTCATCCCGGGGAAGGTTTTGATATGCATATCATTTTAAAATCTTTGAATATACGGGGGTTTTATAGGAAAACCAGAATGGTTTTTCCGCCATCACGTCGAAACGGCTGGATAGATCTTAACCAAACGTCATATCTGGAGTATACTCATACCGGGGAAGGTTTCAATATGCATATCATTTTAAAATCTTTGAATAGACGGGGGTTTATAGGAAAACTAGAATGGTTTTCCTCCATTTTCTCTTATACTATTGATTTTCTGTAAACTTCATTTACCGTACGTGAAACGCCTCTTCATTATAAACAACTTTCGTTATGTTCATAATTTACCTTACTTTTCACATGACGGAGAAATTTACAATTTTCCGCTGGTATCATGCTCTGCATTGAGTGACCGACAGACCGACAACGAACCTACAGGTTACCATGGCAACGTCTCTGACTGCATGCCAGCAGCGAAGTAACGTATTGCCATTTTCCTCATCATGCTTTTAAATTCGTGGTTGTTCCTTGGGTAGAAGGAAACGGAGGCGACAATCGGCCTATCTGCGGGATATTGGCGGAATATCGTTGGATGTTATAACCGCCCTCGAATAGATTAAATAATAACACCATCAGTCATATTCTTATTATTTGTTTACCTAGGAATCACTGGACCTAAATTTCTCCTCTGTTACCACTTTATTATATCCATAACTCACACTAGCATAATTTATTAAGGGGCATTTGATTTTCCAATACATTAACTTGGCATTTACATATTTGTCGTTATCCGGCTGTCCTCAGTTATAATCCATTTTCTATTACTTTCAACTTTCTTAACTGTATTATTTTCTTCCTTAATTACGCCGATGTACGCGAGTGCTACAAACTACTGGATGTATTTCCACCAGGACTCATATTTAGAATACACCTGTCCTTGATAGGTTTTAGGGCAAATATTGTTTCTAAATCCCTGAACTGACTGGGGGTTTATACGAAACCGAAACAGTGATTTTGCACTTCCACAAAATATCCACAACCAAAGTTAATTTAAATCTACCTGCCTTGGTAGAAATTAATTTCTAAACCTTTTTTTCTCATGTGCATCATTTCGATACGAGGATTAATACGGGAGATATCAATAACGGACCGTTTTTCTGTACAAGTCCCATCGGACTTAACTCACGAGCGGGTGCGTGTAAAGCGTATTCCTTACAACTTGAAAACTACTGAAGACATTCGAACCAAAATTTATATTTAGCATCCACCTGTCCAAAGGTAGGTTTTAAACGTAAATAACATTTCATGTTCGGGAATGGACTGGCGGTTTATAGGGAACCGAAATGGTGATTTTACTCTTCCACAATATATACAGAACAAGATCAACCTGACTGGAAATCGAGCAAACGTGATGGAATTCCACCTCTAAAGCTTTTTTTCATGTGCATTTTTTCGTCAGGAGGATTAATAAGGGAGTATCATGAATGGTCACTTTTGCAGGTTAAGTCCAGCGGACATAGCCCAAAAGGTGTTTTACATGGAGCAGATTCCTTATCTATATAAATCAAATCGTAACGACTGTGTGCCTCTACACTGACTATTTTGGCGAAATTTTCGTACAGCTTTCCGTTTAAGGGGTAATAATGACCATCTGCATAATTTTTGGTTTAGTTTCCTGAATGTCCTAATTATTACCCGCCTCGCCCAAAATCCAGATTGCAGCATAATCTGCCAGAAGAAAAAGAAGATAATTGAAATTTGACAAAATTATACGTTTTAGCCTGTAACGAACGGAAAACATCCAAGATCATTAAATTTTTCATTTTTATCCCCGAAGAATATCGAAATGTGCAGGCAATTTTCATGATGGTGCAGACCTTCGGAAATTCCTATCACATAACGGATTGCACAATCTCCGTTCAATTTGGAATGATCTACAACCTTGGTCTTATGACTTTTAGCTGTATCTGTATCCCTTTTACGTTTGATTCTTCTCTATTAATCGATGTTAAGTCAATTTGGAATTTTCACATGCATAATTCATAATTTCGATTACTTCTATGAAATACAGAGTCATCAAACTCTTCACGAAAATTGGCCCTCCCAGTAGCCATATGTGAGCCAAATGCTATGTATGTAGCTGTCACATAATTATCCGAAAAGTAATGTAATGTGAGATAATCTTACAAAAACGTTACCCTGTTCCACGTTTCTAACTCAATCTGACCCAAGAATAGATGACATATCATAGGACCAGCCATTTAGGCCACTAAATCCGGCGTGTCTTATGGTATAATCCTTTGTCGATATGACGTACGTTTAATAGCAGTTAATCTGTAAATGAAGGTCTTCAATATTGTAAACACGCATATACTTTCGTATGTCGATCTATATATATTCACTGATGTCGATTTGTAGCGATCGAGAAAGGGTGGGTCTGCTATTGTAATCAGTACTCCCCACACCGACTTTGACTGGCAGTACGAAAGGGTTCCTTCTCCAACTCCTGTGTAACTGTCATTAGCAAGGAAGGCCTACAATTGTAATGAATAGTTCACTTCTCGATTTGACTCGCAGAAGGCAAGTGAGCATGCAGTTTTGTTTAAAACTCCCCTACCCGATTGTGTTTGGCATTAGGCAAGGGTGCCCGCCATTATAAAGAAATGTCCTCATCTAAAATGTGACTGGCATTAGGCATAGTGGCCTGCTATTTTGATGGAAACTCACCAAATTGGTGTGACTGGCAGTAAGCTGGCTGGAAGTAGGAAAATGGGCCTGGCATTATAATGATAACTGCACAACTCAATTTCGAGTGATAGTAGGGTAATTGCCTGCTATTGTAATAAAAACTCCTCAACTGTAATCTGTCTGGAAGTAGGAAAGGGGGCTGCCATTTTAACGAAAACTCCCCAAATCGATTCTGTCCGCGTAGTAGGCAATGGGGCCTGCAATTATAATGTAAACTTCCCAACTCGATTGTGAATGGCAGTAGGCAAGTGAGCCTGCCGTTATATCACAAATCCATAACAAACACTTTACATTGGAAACAACGTACGGGGACCTCCCCATGCTCTTTCTCGGATAACGCTAAGAGACATGCAATTTTAAAACAATCTTATTTACTGCATGTACACTATTTACTTCGATATTCGAATACAATGTAGAATACCGTAGCGAAGCACGGGTACATTCGCTAGTCATTTATAATTTTAATACCGTCCAGTTCTAAACGAAAAAAGACTACGGAAAATAAGACGGGGAAAATAAAAGAGAAGAGACTGGCATATGTGTGTGGAAGAAATAGCAGATTCAGCTCGGGTTCCGAGTTCGCAACTCCACGTCTCCATGCAGTAAATCTCTGGAGGGGAGGCATCTTGTCTTGCTAATAAAGAGATATGTTATTTACATTTACATCCTACTCCCATTATTATTATTATTAGTAGTAGTAGTAGTAGTAGTAGTAGTAGTAGTAGTAGTAGTAGTAGTAGTAGTAGTAGTAGTAGTGTCCCGCTCTTGGCTGACTGACAGCGTAGTGGCCTGCCGTTCAAAGGGCCTCGGGGTCTATAACCGGCCGGGTCGGGGATTTTAATTTTAAGTGGTTAATTCCCTTGGCACGGGTACTAGGTGCGTCTGACCGTCTCCAATATCCCTGTAACTCACGTACTACCAGAGGCTTTGAATGCAGAAGAATGCCTTGCTATGAACAAGAAAGGCCTGATAGAAAATTTAGAAACTAAAGAGAAAGAAATTCAGGAAAATTCTTGGCCCAATTAAAAGATGAATATAGACGTCGGCATAACCACGAGCTGTACACTCATGTCCAGAAGATCTCTGATGGCATGCGGATAAGGAGAATTGCATTTTATGACTACTTGCTAAGAATGAATCCCACACGATTATCGAACTACATCTTTACCTATTTTAAAGATCAGAAGACCCATCCGACTTGGTTCAAGGCGGTGGAAAAGGGACCTATAGGAGATGGAGGTCACTTATGAAAATATACAAGAACGCAACCTACTCAGGAGGAAACTAAAAGACCACCAGGGTTTTCAAGAAAGGCCAAAGTTGAAGACGGGAAAGACGTGGATGGAGGAAAGAAAAGAGCGGCAACGAATGAAGGAGCTCTGGGCATAGACAGATCAAAGCCGAGAGAAGACAGCTGAAATAACGTGATCCTTGGTAGGTTAGAGTCCCAGCAAGTCTAGGGATTTTAATTCTGGACTGAAGGCTGAAACAGGGCTCATTTGGCCCCGTGAGACCAACCGACGAGCTGTCCGTTCTGAGAGGTTCTGTATAGATAGAGATCAGCGCTTGCAGTCCTACTTGCACAGTAGCAGCTGCCTTGGCAGGCCAATGTCCTTACCGACTGTCGAGCCACGGGACTGTTCGTTCGTTCGTTCGTTTGTTTGTTTGTTTGTTTGTTTGTTTGTTTGTTTGTTTGTTTGTTCGGATCCCTTAAATAAAGCAAAGGAAGAGGAATTTATGGACTCTCTAAGTTTAATAATCGTAGTACAATCGAGGACGGAAAAGAAAGGGAGTTGATGAGACAAGCTTTGGAGAGTAAGAATGACCGGAGGAGGCTAAAGTAAAAGGATTCAAAGTAAAGCTCATCAGAATCATGACAAAGTTTGCGAACTGACTTAGAAGGTCCAGGCTATATCAAAATTACTTCCGCAGTGGTGGGAACCGTAGTACTAACGAATAACAGAACTGTCCGAAGGAAGGCAGCTGTCGTCAGTAAACTAAATACCCAAGTACCTCGTCGTGCGAGGAAGGGGTATTTCTTGCCACTTTTATCATAGCAATATTGACTTTCCCTCAGACCGGGGACAAATTAAACACAATAATCCTTGGCAGCATGTTCGCTTAGTAGCAGCTCGCGCGGATATAAATTGCCGCACAATATATTAAACAGCTGTTGACACTTTTATCACACTCTGCCGCTTTTGTGGAACAGGAGAGTGAGGAAGCAGGAAAAAGATTATCGGGTGAACGTAAAGATTTGCTATTCGTTTAACTGGTCTCGGCTCAATCAATCACGACTGGCGAGTGGACACGGGCTATTGATTGGGACCCTCTCATTGGCGAAGCCGGCCAAGGCTAGCGCCTTAAGATCGCCGGACCACATCCATCATAGTCCCGCCACTAGGCCGCGCCGCCATCAATCTTCATCCCTCGCACGGCGTGCCGGACATAGCCGAGTGGACCCGAGTGGGCACACAGAATACATATGTAACACAGTACCACTGTACAGCCGGGATCAAGTCAGACAGATGTATGCTACGTCCACCACGGGTTCATTAAATCCCCTTCCCCGCAAAACAAAACTTTTACTAAATATTCATGCCAACACACACCAATATCGGATTCTACATACTAATGAAGGCAGCCATGTTCTGAATTTGTCAAATGTGCCCTGAGGGGCTTTATCTATGTGACATGCTAAGCACTCACATTATGAGGCATTTGCTTCTCTTCACTATGTTAATTACAGAAATTCAATGGAGTTCCAAGTGCTAAGTTAAACCGTAACAAGTCGGGTAAGTGCAAACTGCGTTCCAGTTTTCACGGTAATGTGTGGAAATAAAATACACTGACAGTTATTGCATTCAATTACGTAAATAAGAATCGTGACAATTCTATGAGAGATTCGGACCCAGAGCAATTACTGAAAAATGAATCCTCAGAAATCAAAATGAGGAGAATATTTTAAAAGTAACCAATCGTTAGGTTCAGATACTGAAGTTAGAAGAATGTGAATTGAATTCCTCACCAAACTTCGAAATTAGAAATGATAACAAGAAATATGTAGCTTGTTATGTATATACATATTTTATATTTTATATTATGTATCTTCTATCTAGCAACGAAAGCGGAATTTTGCTAAAACGGCTACTATGGCTCAGTTAAATTTTATCGAATGATAATGAGTGCGCCACCAGAGATTGTTATATGGAGCATCAGTCAATAGACTGGTGTGATGTAACTCTCCATGTCACCCTAACCTGTGTCACACTTTTCATTTCTGCGTAAATAATACGTCCTACATACACACTATTTTTTGGCATATTTATACCTTGGCCTACCCCTACAATTCTTAGCGCCTTCGTGATTCTATTTATCCGTCTCACCTTCAGCATCTTTTGTAACACTTAATTTCAAAAGCTTTTATTCTCTTCCTTTCTGAGCTAGTTAGTGTCTATGTTTCACTTCCGTACAATGCCACGCTCCAGATCAGGGGTTCCCGACTGGAGGCCCGCGGGCGATATGAGATCTCGAGCCCACTTTTTGCGGGCCGCGAAAGCGTTTTGAAAAAAAAATTAAGAAATATGAAGGAAATGTACGAAAAATATTTTATAGCTCGTTCAAAACATGTGTGCATTTTTATACCCATTACAGACTCGAGCGAGAACTAAGTCATTCTCTAATATTATTGTTTTAAGTATTCACTTTATCCAAATAGAGTATATTTGATTCCAAATCTTGAACCCCGTGCACTAGAAGTAGCAGCGGCGCCACCGGCTGCGAGAGAATCATTGAAGCCTAAAATTGAAATCTCAGCTGTTTGGCAAGAAGCTCACTCTGCTATTCTGATCAATGTGGACTTTTAAAACTGTTTCGATATTGATGTGGTTTAAAATTCTTACATGTAAACATTCTCAGAGACCACAGTATACTTGCAGCGTTTCTCTCCATTAGACACAAAGCCCAAAAAGAAGAAATACAGGACAAATGCTTGATAAGAGAGGGCGGTGCTCAATTGCAGTTAAGTAAACAAAATCAATTTACTCTTCATGTTGTCTTCTAACAACATACTTTTAGAATGGAGATACGTATATTTCGCTATCTTTTGTGTAAATGAAATAAATGGACAGGACTTCGGCATAATTTTGCTCAACGATCGAAAACATTCTCTCTCGTATGAAGCGAATAAGCGAGTTTTTAGCCCTAAAAGCGTTGGCGAGATGTTGGAGCAAAGTAGACAAAATATTCTCACCGCCGGTTAAGACGCTGGCTTTCTGAGCCCAAGTTGACAGGTTCGATCTTAGCTCAGTCCAGTGATATTTGGTGCTCAAATATGTCAGCCTCGCGTCGGAAATTTGCCAGTACGTAAAGGAATTCCCGTGCGGCAAAATTTCGGCACCTCGGCGTCTCCGAAGACCGTAAAAGTAATTAGTGGGACGTAAAGCCAATATTACTATTACTATTATTATTATTATTATTATTATTATTATTATTATTATTATTATTATTATTATTGTTACTACCATTACGATCACTGTTTCCGAAACGTGATTACAAATGGAAATATGACACTCGGTTGTGGTTTCACTCTATTATAGTGTTTTCTACACTGACTGACAGAGCAAATGCAACACCAAAAAGGAGTGGTTCGAAAGGGATGAAAGTTGGGGAAAAAACAGAGACGGCACGGACGAATAATTGATGTTTATTTCAAACCGATATGCAGGTTACACAATGCGCACGGCATCGACTCAGTAGGATGTAGGACCACCGCGAGCGGCGATGCACGCAGAGACACGTCGAGGTACAGAGTCAATAAGAGTGCGGATGGTGTCCTGAGGGATGGTTCTCCATTCTCTGTCAACCATTTGCCACAGTTGGTCGTCCGTACGAGGCTGGGGCAGAGTGTGCAAACGGCGTCCAATGAGATCCCACACGTGTTCGATTGGTGAGAGATCCGGAGAGTACGCTGGCCACGGAAGCATCTGTACACCTCGTAGAGCCTGTTGGGAGATGCGAGCAGTGTGTGGGCGGGCATTATCCTGCTGAAACAGAGCATTGGGCAGCCCATGAAGGTACGGGAGTGCCACCGGCCGCAGCACATGCTGCACGTAGCGGTGGGCATTTAACGTGCCTTGAATACGCACTAGAGGTGACGTGGAATCATACGCAATAGCGCCCCAAACCATGATGCCGCGTTGTCTAGCGGTAGGGCGCTCCACAGTTACTGCCGGATTTGACCTTTCTCCACGCCGACGCCACACTCGTCTGCGGTGACTATCACTGACAGAACAGAAGCGTGACTCATCGGAGAACACGACGTTCCGCTATTCCCTCATCCAAGTCGCTCTAGCCCGGCACCATGCCAGGCGTGCACGTCTATGCTGTGGAGTCAATGGTAGTCTTCTGAGCGGGCGGACGCCGGGAGTGCAGGCCTCCTTCAACCAATCGACGGGAAATTGTTCTGGTCGATATTGGAACCGCCAGGGTGTCTTACACATGCTGAAGAATGGCGGTTAACGTGGCGTGCGGGGCTGCCACCGCTTGGCGGCGGATGCGCCGATCCTCGCGTGCTGACGTCACTCGGGCTGCGCCTGGACCCCTCGCACGTGCCACATGTCCCTGCGCCAACCATCTTCGCCACAGGCGCTGCACCGTGGACACATCCCTATGGGTATCGGCTGCGATTTGACGAAGCGACCAACCTGCCCTTCTCAGCCCGATCACCATACGCCTCGTAAAGTCGTCTGTCTGCTGGAAATGCCTCCGTTGACGGCGGCCTGGCATTCTTAGCTATACACGTGTCCTGTGGCACACGACAACACGTTCTACAATGACTGTCGGCTGAGAAATCACGGTACGAAGTGGGCCATTCGCCAACGCCGTGTCCCATTTATCGTTCGCTACGTGCGCAGCACAGCGGCGCATTTCACATCATGAGCATACCTCAGTGACGTCAGTCTACCCTGCAATTGGCATAAAGTTCTGACCACTCCTTCTTGGTGTTGCATTTGCTCTGTCAGTCAGTGTATTTAGCTTCTCGTGAAATGTTTGATTTGCTTTAAGATTTTAAGTTGTAAAATTGTTTCCTTTAATGGAAAGTGGGAGAGGTAAATGATATGATTAAAGAGAACTGAAAAACAATCTTTATAATCATATTTTGTTTGTTTAAAACTTGCTTTACGTCGCACCGACACAGATAGATCTTATTGAGACGATGTGATAGATTAATGAATATTCAAGATAAACTTAAATATTATAATTAAGCGGTCCGCCTATTCAATACAATATATAATTTATTAATATCTAGGACATGTTTCGTCCCCTAAGGGACATCATCAGCTAATAATAAATTAATATTAATATATCAGAAATGTTAAAATTGGAAAAGACACATTACATTTTTTTTTTGGCAATTTAAAATCAGATCTTCAAATTTTGTTAAAATTGTAAGTCATAAGACAGGTAAAACAGTTAAATTGTCCATATTTCTCTTGTTGATGTTCTTGGAAAATACCTGTTTTGCTTATAAAATCTTAAAATATCATTTGTTGTAAATAGCAAATATTTCACCAAGCAATACAAAATCAAGTGATATTTTAAGATTTTATAAGCAAAACTGGTATTTTCCAAGAACATCAACAAGAGAAATATGGACATTTTAACTGTTTTACCTGTCTTATGACTTACAATTTTAACAAAATTTGAAGATCTGATTTTAAATTGTCAAAAAAAATTTAATGTGTATTTTCCAATTTTAACATTTCTGATATATTAATATTAATTTATTATTAGCTGATGTTGTCCCTTAGGGGACGAAACATGTCCTAGATATTAATAAATTATATATTGTATTGAATAGGCGGACCGCTTAATTATAATATTTATCTTGAATATTCATTAATTGATTATAGTCAATACGGGATTAGTATTACTTGAAATGAAGCTGTTAAAGCTTATCACTTGTAATGTTGTGATAGGAAAGGGCTAGGAGTAGGAAGGAAGTGCCCGTGGAATTGGAAGTGGAAACCACGGAAAAACATTCTCAGGGCTACCGATAGTGGAGTTCGAACCCACTATCTCCCGAAACAAAACCTGCAACCACTCGCTCGGTATCATGCAAATAAGTGGCACTGCAAGAAAGGAAAGAAATACCTCAGGTTAACCTCTAAGAGTAGTCATGGTCATGAGGAGCCAATTATACCCGCCAATATAATCAGCGCTGTAAGAAATATGTTGAGAAATCAAAATTACTTTCTGATTATAACGAAGAGTAACAGTATATCAATCTATTGGTTACGAAACAAAATTGTCTTCGTTAACCTACTTCTAATATAAGGATCATGCATGTACGATCTGCCAACACTATATCTACATAGGCCTATATTCGTATACTTTTTCACTGGATTTTCTGGATATTCGCTTTCAAAGACATGCGATTCAGTGAAAGAAAAATGTGTTCCCTTATATTTCCTTTTTTTTTTTTTTTTTTTGCTAGTGGCTTTACGTCGCACCGACACAGATAGGTCTTATGGCGACGATGGGATAGGGAAGGCCTAGGAATGGGAAGGAAGCAGCCGTGGCCTTAATTAAGATACAGGCCCAGCATTTGCCTCGAGTGAAAATGGGAAACCACGGAAAACCACCTTCAGGGCTGCCGACAGTGGGATTCGAACCCGCTATCTCCCAGATGCAAGCTCACAGCCGCGCGCCCTTAACTGCACGGCCAACTCGCTCGGTCTTATATTTCCTAAAACATTTATTTCAGCCTTCGTGGTCAAGTCCAAAGAATCTCATTCACGCCGACAGGGAAAGAAACCGCGAAGTCAGCGCAAGTAGGCCAGTCCACATGGCGATAAGTGTCACCCAAATAATTGTTTTATTCGCACGAAAGTGAATTTCAAATAAACATATCTGTGAAATGACTCGCCTCTGCCCTTTATGGACCCCCCTGTGCAGCCATGAGACTAACATTTTCCTTAAGAGATGTATAAGGCTTCAATTTATCGAGAAACTCCAGTAGTGACAGTGCCAAACAATCCAGCTTTTGCCAAACAGCGCACTCGTTCAACTACGCCCGCGACTGCAGCACCAGTGCTACCTCTAGTGTACTATTTACTATCTCTATGTCCATTCCAACCTCAGCCATGGAAATTTTATGCAAACAGTCATACAATGAATACCAAAAAAACGACTTCCATTTCCATTGTTGTAGAAGGCGGTTTCAGTTCTCCATTCTTTTTTTTCTTTTTTTCTTTTGCGTCGCACCGACAGAGATAGGTCTTATGGCGACGAAATTCTTCCCTTGTACCGGATGGTACACAGTGCTGCACTTTCGATTAATTTTCCTTCCCATTCCTAGGCCTTTCCTATCCCATCGACGCTATAAGACCTATCTGTGCCGGTGCGACGTAAAGCAACTAGCAAAAAAAAAAAAAAAAAAAAAAAAAGGTATAAAAATAAACTACAAGGAATGTCTGTTTAAGAAAACCCTTCAATAAATATTTACCCGACTGACTACCATGTCTTGACGGGTTTCAGATTATTATTATTATTATTATTATTATTATTATTATTATTATTATTATTATTATTATTATTATTATTATTAAGAAATACGCCAAAACTTCTCAATCAGCCTGAAGAAGGACCTCCATTCTGTGACCTGTCTGTGCCATGCTCACTTTGCTTGGCACTAAGGAGCCATTTTAAAAATTTAATTAGCTCCCACGCTGGCATTACTGATCAAGGGTGTCTGGGACGCGAACGAGTCGAGTAAAGATCAATAGAGGGTTTTATTTAGCAGAGTAATTAACCCACATTCTGACGTTGACTTGCAAACTCTTAAGGACAAGATATCGGTATCTGAAATCAGAATGGAGTCGTTTCTTTCTATATCATTATGAACGCAAGAAGACCCGCCTACATGTTCAGTCCTGTTGCCTTCTACACGTGAGCCTTTAACCGCAGAGAAATACATGAAGACTTATTTACACTTAGAAAACGGCCAGATACAACACAATTTATTTATTTATTTATTTATGTATTAATTTATTTATTTATTTATTTATTTATTTATTTATTTATTTATTTATTTATTTATTTATTTATTTATTTATTTATTTATTTATTTATTTTGCTAGTTGCTTTACGTCGCACCGACACAGATAGGTCTTATAGCGACGATGGGACAGGAAAGACCTAGGAATGGGAAGGAAGCGACCGTGGCCTTAATTAAGGTACAGCCCCAGCATTTGCCTGGTGTGAAAATGGGAAACCACGGAAAACCCTCTTCAGGGCTGCCGACAGTGGGGTTCGAACCCACTATCTCCCGGATGCGAGCTCACAGCTGCGCGCTTCTAACCGCACGGCCAACTCCCCCGAGACACAGTTTATTGTTGTTATAACATTTAAAATAAGTATCACCTTTTCTATGGTAAATTAATTGATATCCATATTTTAATACTTGGGATTTAGATACATGTCATAGTACAAGAAAGAAATAATGGCTACACTTCTGCTCTTCAAATGTCCAAATTGTTTTCTTTAACAAACTGAGGAATAGTTGTCCGATAACTTTCTTTGTATTCGAAGAAAAACACATCTGCGAATATGTGCTGACATCATTACCCAACATGAATATTATCTACACTCATGATAAACTATTTAATCGCTATTACTCTAAAGTTACTCTAAAGGAATTCCCCAGTCATCCCTTTTTAATTAAAACACTAAACTTCGTGTGAGTTCTGATATAGACAATTTCGCCAAATCCGGAAGATAACACACGAGAATATTGTAATATATAAAACTTTCGACAGTTGGTTAAGAAAAATGCCATTAGTTTTACGTTTTTCAGTTTAAGTAGTCATACACTGAGTAGTGCGAAATACAATTAAATAACTCGGCTTCTTGACTAAATCGTCAGCGTCGAGACATTCGGTTCAGAGGGTCCCAGGTTCGATCACTGACCGATCACGTCTGGTTAGTTCCTTAAACTCACTGACTGGCGAATGGGTGTTCGTGTTTATTCCAACATTAATCCTATTCATATACATACCACACTTAAAACCACCACAGAAACACGTAATATTGAATAAACCCTTCCATGTAGCGTGGGCGTGAGCAAGGGCATCAGGCCATAAAACAGGGCCAAGTACACAGTTCACACCGGGGTGTGGGCAAAGCGGCAGAAGACGAAGAAGAAGACATAATTACTTAACATTCGCCGTTTCCGTTTCTTCCCTATCCTTACGTATGCCGCTTCTCTTCAGAGGCAGAAACACTGGAATTATGAAAGTGCTACTCATAGGCAATTTTAGAGTGCTTACATGCGAGAGACTCGTAGCCTTGGCACCTTAATGAACAGTGCAATCTATCGGTACCCAAGCTTCTCTTAAAACCGATAGCAGTTGAAGGAAAGTTAAACATTGGTATCAATCAAGGGTGATGTTCCCACCCAGCCTTTTGTATCTCTGAAGGGCCGTCAAATGAAAACCGAACACCGCTACAACATGATCATACAATGGTGTTATTCAAAAGTAGTTACCAAAAGCGTCAATACATTTATCCCGCTGGGAGACGAGGTGATCAGTTCGTTTTGTAGAAAGAGGTAGGCCGCTGACGGATCCACAACCACACCCACTCTTGCACTTCCTCGTCCGAATAAAACCGACGTCCACGAATGTCTTTCTATCCGTAGTTCGTCGGTTTTCCCGGATAAGGCCATCAATCCGTGCTATCACATAAGGAGTAATAGTTCGAAGGGCCTGTCCTTGGCGCGCATCGTTTTGCAGTGAGTGTTCCTTCTCGGAATCTTCTATGCCACTCGTGCACACTCGTCGCGGACATGCAGTGTTCGCCATACACGAGAGATATGCGACCGTGAGCTGTTTCTACCGCTGGACGAACACACTAGACCAGCCCGCGCACCAACAAAGACACAATCCAACAACTGCGTGCACCTGAGAGTTGTCACTATGCAGTTCTCCTACCACAGCGTCGGCAGCATCGATACGTAACAACAGTGTAGCCACCCTTCGGGCGGAGTGTGTTTTATGGCGGGTGTTCGGTTTTTGTTTGACTGCCCATTATATCAAGTGCGAACGAAAAAATCCGAATATTTACTGAAATATTTTTTTTAAAATCAGAAAGTTTTCCGGAAGTTGTATGTACAACAATACGAAATCAAGGAAAAGAGATGCAATATTAAGTAGGAAAATAAATCAGGGTGAATCGGAAAGGAATAAATTACAATGAACAGCGAAGCAAAAGGATTGTGTGTGTTGCTACTTCTTGATAGATGCAGTATTTTGGTCATAACAAAATGCAGCTTCCACTGAGGTCTGTCTCATTTATGGCTGCAACTATGGAGGCTGCTGAGGTATGTGTGGTGCTGAGTAATGACATTCGAAGGCCACTATAATAGTTTAATTGGTAAGACCATCCGACGAGAACTAAAGCGTCATGAAAGGTGATAATCATACGTCCAGTCATGGTGCTAAAGCACATTAAGGACCATTGAGGAAAGCAATGGCAAACTACCACTCTCATCATTAATGCCTCGTGCACCTCATTATGGCTATTTTGTAGATTTAAATTCGATCAGGTTGCCATACAATATTCTAATAAAAGGGTGAACTTTATATGTAGAGCTTAAATCTACCGCACTATTCTGCCATATTAGAAATTAGTTAATATAGGTAGTTCGGAATATGAATGTTCAGCTGGAGGATAAGATTGATATCATTCTAATGAACTTACCATATTTATAGGGAATAAGACAGTTCGATTTGAGATTATACTTTCTCAAATAATGAAAATAAGGAAGATAATTCCAATAAAAGAGATAGTTGACCCTAGGCTTGAAACAACATTTCAAGATGTGTAACTGTCTGGATAATCAGAGTATCGACGTGGTATACCAGCTAGTCCTAAAAAGTGTTGAGGAAAGAATGTTAAGTTTACTCCTACAAATATAGTTGTAAATTGAATTTTTAATCACTTAGGGTTTAGGGTTAAACCTGTAAATAATGGATATCATTGAATAAATCCAGCTATAATTGCAAATACTGCTCCTATAGATAAAACATAGTGGAAGTGAGCAACGACATAGTATGTGTCGTGTAAAATGATGTCAATTGAGGAGTTGGCTAATACAACTCCTGTTAGTCCTCCAATAGTGAAGAGGAAGACAAAGCCTAATACTCAAAGTAAGGCTGGGCTATAAGTTAGTTGGGTTCCGTGAAGTGTAGCTAATCAACTAAAAATTTTAATTCCTGTAGGAACAGCAATAATTATAGTGGCGGATGTGAAATAAGCCCGTGTGTCTACATCTATTCCTACAGTAAATATATGGTGTGCTCATACGACGAACCCGAGGAGTCCAATTGCTATTATTGCGTAGATTATTCCTAAAGTACCAAATGCTTCCTTTTTCCCTCTTTCTTGACTAATAATATGAGAGACCATACCAAATCCTGGAAGAATTAAAATATAGACTTCAGGGTGACCAAAAAATCAAAATAGGTGCTGATAGAGAATAGGATCCCCCCCACCTGCAGGATCGAAAAAAGAGGTATTAAGATTTCGGTCAGTAAGTAATATAGTAATAGCACCTGCTAAAACAGGTAAGGATAGGAGGAGAAGAAGAGCGGTAATTGCTACAGCTCATACAAATAAAGGTGTTTGGTCTAGTGATATCCCAGGGGCTCGTATATTAATAGTTGTGGTAATAAAATTAACGGCTCCGAGAATTGATGAGACTCCTGCTAAATGAAGAGAGAAAATTGCTAAGTCAACAGAAGCACCAGCGTGTGCAATTCCTGAAGAAAGGGGAGGGTAGACTGTTCAACCAGTACCTGCACCGCTTTCCACTAGACTACTTCTAAGTAATAGGACAAGTGAAGGAGGAAGTAATCAGAAACTTATATTGTTTATTCGAGGGAAGGCTATATCAGGGGCCCCAAGTATAAGAGGAACTAATCAATTTCCAAATCCCCCAATTATGATGGGCATTACCATGAAGAAAATTATTACAAATGCGTGAGCAGTGACGATTACATTATAAATTTGATCATCACCAATTAAATAACCTGGTTGTCCTAATTCTGCACGGATTAATAAGCTGAGAGATGTACCTACCATTCCTGCTCAGACACCAAAAATGAAGTATAATGTTCCAATGTCCTTATGATTAGTTGAAAAAAGTCATTGTTGCGGTAGGGTGGCTGAGGTTATAGGCGGTAAACTGTAAATTTATTTAGGAGAATTATTCTCCCCTTCCAGGCTTTATAGTCAATGATGATATTAGACTGCAATTCTAAAGGAGTAGGTAAAACCTATTAAGGCTTAAAGACACTGTCTTTATTTATAGCTTTGAAGGCTATTAGTTTTATTAACTTAAAGCCTTAAAGCATAAAATAGATAACAGAACAGAAAGGTAATCCCAAAGTTGAAATTCTGGTAAAGGTTAATAGAAGGGGTAAAAAGGTGCGATTGTAGGAGCTTATTAAAGTTAATTTTAATTCAGTGTAGGAGAATAGGAATGCAAGAAATGTTAATCGAAGATAATAAAATAGTGTTACTAAAGTTATAATTACTATGATGATGACGATGAATTGATAATTTAGATCTACTAAGGTTTGGATAATCAATCATTTAGGTAGAAATCCTAAGAAAGGAGGTAAACCACCAAGGGAAAGAAGAAGGAGGAATAAACAAGACTTTGTAATTTGGTTGTTAGTTATTGTTAAGAAGTTTTGGTTGATATGGTAAATGCGATGAACATTAAATATTAGAATAATAGATAGGGTAAGAAATGTGTAGATAATAAAATATAGTTCCCATAGGTTTTCTCCTACTACTATGGCGGCAACTATTCAACCAATATGATTAATAGAGGAATAAGCTATTAGTTTTCGTAAAGAACTTTGATTTAATCCCCCTAAAGATCCGATTAGTACTGAGGATAAAATAATTATTCTAATGAAAATGTTTATTTCAATAATGTATGCTAACAATATTAGAGGGGCGATTTTTTGTCAGGTTATTAAAATAAAACAGTTTTTTCATCTTAATCCTTCTATTGTTGCTGGAAACCAAAAATGGAAGGGGGCGGCTCCCATTTTTAGTAGCAATGCTGAAGATATCAGGGTTGAAAAGATTTCGGTATTTATATAAAAAGGATTATTGGAGAATGCAAATATTAAAATAATAGAGAAAAGTAGTGCAGCAGATGCTAAGGCTTGCACTAAAAAATATTTTAGGGAAGCTTCTGTTGATATTAGGTTTTTTGTATCAGTTATTAGAGGGATAAAAGATAGGAGGTTAATTTCTAATCCCATCCAAACTCCTAACCAGGAAGTTGACGTTGTGGCAATGAGCGTACCTAAGATTAAAGTTGTAGTAAATAAAGTTTTAGCAGGAGTAGTGAAGATTAAAAAGGAGGACAATCCTATTTACGGGGTATGAACCCATTAGCTTATATTTAGCTTACCTTTTTGTTAAAGTTTATGAATATATCTAGGTGTATGAAGCACGAAAGTTTTTGATACTTTAGGAAATAGTTTAAATCTATTAGATATAATGAAGGTAAATAATTACATGATTTACTCTATCACAGTAATCCTTTTTATCAGGCACTTCATTACTAAAACTTTAACGTATGGATAATAAGAGTTGGTGCAAAGTGTTTATTAGTATTAAAATAGCTATTTAAGGAGAGAATAATTTCTTTTTTTGAAATTTTTTTTTGGAAAGTGCACAAATTTTGCATTTTTGGTAATCAAGAATTTTTGGAAATTTTGAAGTTAGTGAAAAAGTAATTAAAATAGATTTAGTTGATAAAGATTAGTAACAATTTTGAAATTTTAGAAATTTTCAAAATTTTAAAATAAAGGCCTTATTTGAGATTGATTTTGAGATAGTTAATAGTTTTTAGTAAGAAAAATTGGTCAGTTACAATAGTTATATATATATATATATACATTTATATAATATTAATTACATATAGAAAAGGTACATTAATTAATAATAACTTATTAATATATAATCCCCCGATAATGTTAATAACAAATATACTTGAGAGAGAAAAAGAGGATATTATAGATATTTCTAGCATTGTAGGGGATATATATCTACATATATATTATATATATATTTATATATTAATAAATGTTTATATAATATATATTTAAATATTGGTATAAATATATAATAACCTATATTCATTATCTATTTAGTTTTTAGTAATAAATTAAAGTATTTATTTTAAATATACATTTATATTAATATATATACCTATTTAAGTATATATTTCAAGAAATATACACAAAAAAAATATACTATGATTAATATTCTAATTAAATATTTATTACCCGCTGCTGAAGGCGGTTTCAAAAGTATTAATAAGTTTATAAGGTGGAATGATTAGTGTTATAGGATAGGTCCCATATGTTATTTTTTAGATAAGTGAATATTTTCATTGTATAGGGGCGAAAAATGCGATGAAAATTCAACGCCAGGAAATACTCAAAATGAGTTCATTATATTATATATTAATATTTATGTGATATTATTTTATAATTGTAATATTAAATATTTGACCCATATTTTAATAATGAATTTAGAAAGTTTTATTCTTGCTTAATTGTTTACTTTTTATATGTTTTACATGTGAATTTTTGTGATTATTGATTTATGAGCTTAGATAGTATACATATATTTGCAGTATTTAATATTATTTATCAAGGTGACTTGGAATTAGTAATATAATATGTAGCCGGCAAAAGTCGTGCCAGCCGCCGCGGTTATACGTAGGGTTAAAGTGAACATTGTTAGTGTAGGAGTTAGTAAATTTTTAATAGACTTGAATGTAAATTTTTAAGGTAGAATTTTGAATTTATTTGGAGTTTAGAATTGGTATACGAAGCTTTGAAAATTGGGCTATAAACTAGGATTAGATACCCTATTATTCCAATTGTAAATATCATTACTTGAGTAGTAATAGTTATGTTCTTGAAACTCAAAGAATTTGGCGGTGTTTTAGTCTTTTCAGAGGAATCTGTCCTGTAATCGATAGTACACGTTATAATCGACTTGATTTTGTTATCAGTTTGTATACCGCCGTCGTAAGATTATTTTTTAAGAGTGATAATTTTCTATAACTCTTATTAGAGTAAATGTCAGGTCAAGGTGCAGCTTATGATCAAGTAAGAGATGGATTACAATAAAAAAATTTAAATGGATCTTGCATTGAAAAGTAGTGCGCTTGAAGGTGGATTTGAAAGTAATATTGTTATATTATGATAATATGATTTTAGCTCTAAAACATGTACACATCGCCCGTCGCTCTCATTATAAGGTGAGATAAGTCGTAACATAGTAGATGTACTGGAAAGTGTATCTAGAATGCAAAATAAAGCTTAAAGTGAAGCATTTCATTTACACTGAGAGGATGTTCGTGCGATTCGAATTATTTTGAAAGTATCAATTTAAAATTTGATGAATGGGGGAGTTTGATTTAATTGAAATAACATTAATTATGTATGTTTTAGTATAGTAATAGAACAAATTTATTTATTTATAGTGGAGTAGTACTGTGAAGGGAAATTGAAAAAAGTTGAAAATAAATTTTTAGAAAAGTAAATTAATATTGTACCTTGTGTATCAGGGTTTATTAAAATTGGAATAGAGATTTATTTTTCCCGAATTAAAGAGAGCTAATTTGTTATGTTGGTTAGTGTGGTACTATTATCAAGAATAGCAAGTTTGTAATGAAATATTAGTCGGTTTTTAAGATATCTGGTTCTTCAAGAAATGAATTTAATTCAGTATTTAATAGTAGTTTTTATATTAATATATTGACTGTTAATTGAGTATAATATTTTAAGGGATAAGCTTTAGAATAGAATTTATAATTATTGTAGAATTATAAAGAAGTGTAGGCTTTAAATTAGCCATCAGTTGAATAATGTTATAAGTTATTTTATTGTAATATGATTTTATAATAATATTAAGTTGAATATTGAAGTGATTTATGTAATATAAATGTAAATGTAATAATGATAAAATTAGTATATAAAGGTGTAAGACGTTTAATATATGTAAATTTACATGAAGGAACTAGGCAATTTTAATGTTCGCCTGTTTATCAAAAACATGTCCTTTTGGGATGAATTTAAGGTCGGGCCTGCCCCCTGATAGTAAAATTAAAGGGCCGCGGTATTTTGACCGTGCAAAGGTAGCATAATCATTAGTCTTTTAATTGAAGGCTGGAATGAATGGTTTGACGAAACATTAACTGTCTCCGTGTAATAAATAGAATTTAACTTTTGAGTCAAAAGGCTTAAATAAATATGAAAGACGAGAAGACCCTATAGATCTTTATATGGAATTGTATATATTTTGTTTGGTGGTGTTATTAATATGTATTCTACCGTATTTTGTTGGGGTGACACAAAGATAAGAATAACTCTTTGTTTTATAAACATTGATTTATGAATATTTGATCCGTTATTAACGATTATAAGATAAAGTTACCTTAGGGATAACAGCGTAATTTTTTTTGAGAGTTCATATCGACAAAAAAGATTGCGACCTCGATGTTGGATTAAGGAATATGATTAGGTGTAGAAGTTTAATTAATAAGTCTGTTCGACTTTTGAATCCTTACATGATCTGAGTTCAGACCGGCGTAAGCCAGGTCGGTTTCTATCTTTATAATAAGTGAATATTTTAGTACGAAAGGACCAAATATTCAAAATAATTTTTGATATAGATGATAAACATTAAGTACTACTTTGGCAGAGAAGTGTATTGAATTTAGAATTCAAAAATGTAAGAGTATTACAGGTAGTATTGTTAACGGAGATTTTAATGAGATTGTTAGGAGTTGTTATGTTGATTATTTGTGTATTAATTGGGGTGGCTTTCCTTACTTTATTAGAACGGAAGGTTTTAGGCTTTTGAGCTTTCCCTATCAGTGCATAGCCTTTGACGATGCTATTTCAGGAACCAACCTACCTCTGTGATGAAGATTTAACAGACAGTAAAATGACTGTTATTTTCTGGGTACGTACCAAGCCAATAAGTTACCCACTACGGCTCCACAACTCTACCAGTTCAGCAGATGTCGAAAGGCCCATCCACTAGCATCGTAAATATTTTGTACCGGTAGCAATCCCACATGTCCCGTAGGTCAATTTCAACGTTACACCTTCGATCACATTGCATAATTTGTTTCAGAACATATTAAACAAATATTCTGTATCATATTATTTAATACACAGATACAATTACTGAATGTGCTGGAAAATATCCGCGCGAACGTAAACAGTTGCTTGACATCTACTCTGCTGTGCTAATACACAGCTCAAATAAACAAACATAAAACATAAAGCATACAACATTGCACTATGTTACGCAAATCCATAAGAATAGTTTCTGCCATGAAATTAGAGTATTTTCCAATTTCAACCACCCTTTACCGATTATCATTAAAATATGACGACCGCGTGCCTAAATGATGAAACAAATTCTACCAGTGGAATTTAGCATGAAGTAGAAGAGATCGTCTTATCCTTGTATTTAACAAAAAAATGGGTTAAAATTCAAATCTTTCCGCAGAGCATTTATAGAAAGAGTAACTGAAGAACCAAGTGAGTGGCTGCGTGATTTGAGCCACGGCATGTCAACTTGCATTTGAGAGATAGTGGGTTTGAGCCCCACTGTCGGCAGCCTTGAAGACGGTTTACCGTGGTTTCCTATTTTCACACCAGGCAAATGCTGGGCCACGGTCTTTCCTTCCCTCTCCTAGTCGTTACCCCTCCCATCGTCGCCATAAAACTTACCAGAGACTGTGCGACGTAAAGCAAATTTAAAAAAAATGAAGTAAGACTAAATCGTCATCCATAAAGTAACTTGAAATGACTTAACCCTGAATCAAATTGCCTTAGATAAAAATTAGAAAATCCCTCCCGTCATTAGTTCCAGTTATGGCAACATTTAAGCCATCCACACCGAATGCTACCCCAGTGAGTTTGTCAACAAGTATTCTATATTTATTTCTATTTTATAGCAAACCCAAATAGCTGTCATTCTTGCTCTAAGTTATTACACCTATATACGAAATTAACGAATCGTATCCATGAAATTTCATTGTAATTTTTGTCCTAAAAGTAGGATAATAATTGCTTTCACGCAAATCAAGCTAAACTAATAAATACCATAATTACTGGAGAAATATACATACGTACTGTAACGGTTCAAATCCCGTTACAAGATGATATCTGTATTTTTATTATTGTATGATTTTATCTGTATTTTATTATTATTATTATTATTATTATTATTATTATTATTATTATTATTATTATTATGTCAGTATTATTATGTTATCTGTGATATTGTACTATTATTGTAATTATCCGTTTTATTCAATTTTGCAATTGCCTGTTGCTTGCAAGATTGCACTTAGATGTATGCATATATACGTATGTGTAGTATAACACTCAATACCTGTACAGTGAGAATTGTTGTATATATCAGAGATTGAGTGTGACGTTGGGACATTGTGCAAGATTAGTGGCGATTCTGCCAAGTCATCGCCGCGCCTTGGCTATGTCATCGTATTTATTTAGATGTGCGCGCATCGACTCAATCGCCGCGGGGCTATTTCACCACTGTATGTAATATCTGTCGCGTAGGTGGGAGTATGTCATTGTTATTTTTGGAGATTACGTAGCTGTGTCAACCAAAGTCTATATAAGGTGGGTGCACATTGTAGCGTCAGTCATTACTTATACGGATGCAGTACAGTGAAGTAGTCTACTAGATCAAGAGGCCTTAAGTGGTCAGCCAACCAGTGTGGACGAGAGATGGTGAAGACTCAGTGAGCCATTATTGGTCATTGAGAGAGTGAGACCAAATGGTTGGTCCGTCACTTAGTGGAAGACGCGGACGCAAGGCTTACCAAGAAGTCAGAGAGGGCAACCCTGGACCTACCAAGAGGTCATACCATATTGACTTACAAAGAAGTCAGATGATATGGAGAAGAAGCAGTCTCAAGGATGTATCACCACGTTAGGCGTGACATATCTACAGTAAACACCAGAGCAATGGATTACGTCGTAATTACACTCAAAGTGTTGAAGGTACAGTCAAGTGAATCAGTGAGGGAAATATTTCGTATAAATTGTTAAATGTCCGGTCAAGAAGAATTCAAATTCATGCCTAGTTTCTTTTAGTTGCAATGTCATAATTTCACATTCTCATCTGTTTTATCGCAACAAGACTCACTATTTTTTGATATATTATTTAAAGAATATATATTGTTCTATCAAACGAATTCATAGTTTCATTTCATTGCCAGTAAAATATCTTAACCTCAAAATTAATGGGGAAACCGAACGCCAATCTCCTTTTCCCAGAACTTATATGGTATGTTGTCAAAAGTAAGCTTATTACCCCACACCCTAGAGATGGTCAAGAGTCTCATTCTATTATTGCTGTACTGAGTGACAGCTGGCGCCCTTCAAATAACGTATGTGTAAGTAAGCAGGTAACAAGTAAGTGTGAGTACAGGGTTCGACGAGTGTGTATTTTATTTAATGAATGTTAATTTTCATAATTTCCATTTTAAATGCAGATATTCAGATTTATCAAGTTAAATTCCAGATTTATATGTTTGTAAAGTTAGTCAGACAGTTATGAAATCATACAATGTGTCGACGCAACGTGGGACTCGAATAAATTCAGAACTTGGTCTGAATGACAGCATATCATAGGTTCATTCTGGGAAGAGTATGCACAATTAAAGCCAACGGAAGTATTACCGGTAAATGTCAGGAGTATAATTTTGCGATATATATTTGTATTTTGGGGATATGTCAAGGGATTTGAAGAGGGAAATTAATTTGAGATCGCGTACTATTACTAGTGAACCAAAGATGGACAAGGAAGACAATAACAAGTCATGTGAGGACGAGGTCATTGCTTCTGCGGACATCCAAGGTGAAATTCAGAGTAGGGAGCAGGTGAATACGATGAAACCTTCTGAGGAAATTCAGGAAAGTGCAGAAATTGAGAAGCATACTGAAACCCAAAAGGAAATCGCGGGGGGAATGAACCAAGATATTCTAAATTTGCTGATGGCCAGACTTACCGAGCTCAGTAATGAAAATAAGAAGCTCAGTGAAAAGATTGATACTAATAGTGAAAAGAGTCAAAAAAGAATGGAGGAAAAGATTGATACTAATAGTGAAAATAATAAGAAAGAGATGAAAGAATTTTTTAGTAGTAGTAGTAGTGAAAATAATAAAGAGATAAAAGAATTAATTAGTACTAATAATGAAAATAATAAGAAAGAGATGAAAGAGATGAAAGAATTTTTTAGTACCAATAATGAAAATTGTAATAAACAGATTAACTCTTTAAGTAATAAAATGGAACAAATGATTGATATTAGTAATGAAAATAATAAGAAACAAATGGAAGAATTAATTGGCAGTAATAAAGAAAATTTTAATATGACCAATGAGAAAATCGATGCTTTAAGTGAATCACTAAATTATAAAATAGATACTAAGATAGTAGAGGTAACTAGTCAAATATCTAAGTTAGAAAATAAGGTAAATAAAGAGTGCGTTGACCTTAGAAGTGAAATGGAGTTGAATCGGAGCGATCTTCATACTCAAATTGAACATGTCAAGGGAACTTGTACAGAGAATATCAAAGAGTTAAGTAATAAGATTTCTAGTAATCAGGAAGAAATTCACGAGATCATAGATAAAAGACTAGACAAGATCCATAATGCAGTGGGGCAAGATATGAGGGAATGTGTTAGTAAGGTAGAAACGTTTGAAAAAGAGCTTGGGCAGGTCAGAGAACTAATGAATCAACAAGAAACTTTGTCGCAGAAGGTTACAGAGAAAGAGGAAAAATTACAGGAAGAATTAAGAATAATGAAAGAGAATGCGGAGAAAGTGGCGGAAGAAAAAGTTTTGAATTGCCAGAGGGTACTACGGCAAGAAATGAGAGAAGGTCAGATTACAAGAGAAATAGTAGTAACGAGTGGTTTATACAATAGGGACCAAGATTTGCCTAAGTTTACTGGAAAACAATTTAATCCTATGGAATTTCTAACATTAGTTGAGAAAAGATTTGCAAATAAGTTGAGGGATAATATTATCGAATGGGAATACGTATTAGAGATCTTGTCGAATTCCTTCATTGGTGAAAGTAAAACCTGGTTTCGAGTGTACTGGGATAATATGTCTAATTTAGGAGAGTTTAAAGTTTTCATTGATAGGCTTTGGGAGGAATGTGTGCAAGGGCGCGCGCGAGAGAGAGAACGCATGATGGCTGGGGAAAGTAATATTGTAGAGAGAAGGGGAAAAATGTTAGCCGTGTATCAGAGGAGAGGGGGTGATCATGATCCGCAGAGGATTAATAGTTGTGTTGATGGTGATAGTGATCAGAAGAGTAATCAGAGAGAATCGGAAGATGGGAGGCGTATGTATTTGAGTTATGAGAGAAAAGGTCAGAAGAGTAATCAGAGAGAATCGGAAGATGGGAGGCGTACGGATTTGAGTTATCAAAGGGATTATGATAGTCTTAATATGAATGTTATCAAGGTGTTGTTATCGAGCCAGAGTATTTCAGATTCACAGGGAATCGGGTAAGGTAAGTGGACAGGCTGAAGGTAGAAAATGAACAGGTATTTAGTGTAGATAATTGTGTAGTAAAAGTAGATTTAAGAGAACAGCGTGATTGTGACCTAAGTAATGTTAAGTGAGATATTTAAGTAATGACGTAGTCGTAGATAATGCAGTAATTAATGGTAGCGGTAAGTTAGACGTAAGAAGTGTTCTGTTAAGTGATGTAAGTACTTGTAATGCCGAGAATATGACGTAAGTAGTGAAATAGTAACTCCAATGATGGAAATTGTGATGTGAAGAAGGTACTATTTTATAACAGCCGTTGGGTAAGTCGTAGTGAGTAAATAAGATAGCGGTACCAGTCAATTGAAGATATATGTAAGTTTTAACTATGCCTTGTTGTACCAAAACTTGTGTATTCAGTTATTTTAGGAGCTGACTTGGTTGCAAATCATGGAAGTAGAGTAGACTTTAATTTAGGTAGTGTGTGTTTGTTCTATGAGGAAACTAGCAAAGAAGTACGTGTTAATTATGATAGTCTGAGGTAAGTGTGTTGGTGACGTGTGTTCTTTGAAATATATGAGAGGTAAGTGAAGTTGTTCCTAGTGAGAGGAAATGTGTTGTTGGGTGTGTTACGTGTCTATACGACCAGGATCTGAGGGATCGTCGGTATGAGGCAGTGACGTGAGGTAATTTGAGTGAATTACAGGAGGAGTAATTGTGGTCGATGTTAGGTAAGCATCGAGATGTATTTAGTGGTAAGTGAGGAAGAACACGTATATGAACATAAATTTGTAGTACATGACCATAGATCGTTTGTGGGAGGTAAGTACCCCATTCAACTTAAAAATGCTAGTGAAGTCTAAGAACAAATAAACATTATGCTGGATTACGGAATAATTGAACCATCTTGTAGCTATGGTATTGAACATTTAATTATTGTTGCCAAGATGGATGTGATTTATTGATATATGTAAGTCAATGAGGGCAAAATTGATTCAGTTTGCGTGACAGAGTGCTGCTCAGAGTTCCATTTCATCATCTGCAGAGGCGGGAAATATGTTGAAGTTATTATTTTGTATAACAGGGGTATTTCACTATTGTGAACCGTATCGGGAAGTGTGCATATTCCTTAAAAGATCAGGAAGGGGATATTGTCGGTATTTGTAATATTATATATGTAAAGGAGTATTTCACGTGAGATTTGTTGAAATAAGAGTAAGATGATTAAAGTTTTGTAAGAAACTGGCAAAATAAAATTAACATACATGAATTAGCGTGTGAACCAAGTGTCGTATTGGTGCATTGGAAGAATAAGTGCTACATTGTCATGTTCTGTGTGAGAAAAAAAACGGAGAACAGGACATTGGACAGTTATCTGCGATAACAATATGCGAGAACAGTTCTCATATAAGTGATATTTCACAAAAAGTTTTGATATGTAAAAAAAAAAAGAAGAATGTAGTGTAATCATGTAAAATTATTTGTGTGTGTTAAATTAAGGGCTATGCTCTTGTGAATTGTATGAGAATGGGACACTGAACAGTTATCTACGATGGCAATGTGCGAGAAAAATTCTCATATGTGATGTATTATAAAATTTATGGATGCTGAAAAAGAAAATTATTGTTGTATACTCATTTAAAGTGTTTATATGTGTCAGTGTTATATATATAATTTTGTTCATAAATCAATCGATTCTTTGTTCTTCGATTTATTTATGAGGGAGGCGAATTGTAACGGTTCAAATCCCGTTACAAGATGATATCTGTATTTTTATTATTGTATGATTTTATCTGTATTTTATTATTATTATTATTATTATTATTATTATTATTATTATTATTATTATTATGTCAGTATTATTATGTTATCTGTGATATTGTACTATTATTGTAATTATCCGTTTTATTCAATTTTGCAATTGCCTGTTGCTTGCAAGATTGCACTTAGATGTATGCATATATACGTATGTGTAGTATAACACTCAATACCTGTACAGTGAGAATTGTTGTATATATCAGAGATTGAGTGTGACGTTGGGACATTGTGCAAGATTAGTGGCGATTCTGCCAAGTCATCGCCGCGCCTTGGCTATGTCATCGTATTTATTTAGATGTGCGCGCATCGACTCAATCGCCGCGGGGCTATTTCACCACTGTATGTAATATCTGTCGCGTAGGTGGGAGTATGTCATTGTTATTTTTGGAGATTACGTAGCTGTGTCAACCAAAGTCTATATAAGGTGGGTGCACATTGTAGCGTCAGTCATTACTTATACGGATGCAGTACAGTGAAGTAGTCTACTAGATCAAGAGGCCTTAAGTGGTCAGCCAACCAGTGTGGACGAGAGATGGTGAAGACTCAGTGAGCCATTATTGGTCATTGAGAGAGTGAGACCAAATGGTTGGTCCGTCACTTAGTGGAAGACGCGGACGCAAGGCTTACCAAGAAGTCAGAGAGGGCAACCCTGGACCTACCAAGAGGTCATACCATATTGACTTACAAAGAAGTCAGATGATATGGAGAAGAAGCAGTCTCAAGGATGTATCACCACGTTAGGCGTGACATATCTACAGTAAACACCAGAGCAATGGATTACGTCGTAATTACACTCAAAGTGTTGAAGGTACAGTCAAGTGAATCAGTGAGGGAAATATTTCGTATAAATTGTTAAATGTCCGGTCAAGAAGAATTCAAATTCATGCCTAGTTTCTTTTAGTTGCAATGTCATAATTTCACATTCTCATCTGTTTTATCGCAACAAGACTCACTATTTTTTGATATATTATTTAAAGAATATATATTGTTCTATCAAACGAATTCATAGTTTCATTTCATTGCCAGTAAAATATCTTAACCTCAAAATTAATGGGGAAACCGAACGCCAATCTCCTTTTCCCAGAACTTATATGGTATGTTGTCAAAAGTAAGCTTATTACCCCACACCCTAGAGATGGTCAAGAGTCTCATTCTATTATTGCTGTACTGAGTGACAGCTGGCGCCCTTCAAATAACGTATGTGTAAGTAAGCAGGTAACAAGTAAGTGTGAGTACAGGGTTCGACGAGTGTGTATTTTATTTAATGAATGTTAATTTTCATAATTTCCATTTTAAATGCAGATATTCAGATTTATCAAGTTAAATTCCAGATTTATATGTTTGTAAAGTTAGTCAGACAGTTATGAAATCATACAGTACCTACGGCGACTTTTTCCCTGCAGACACGACTCTCTTCTGTGTCATTCCGCTTCATCTGCCGTCTTTTGTTGAATGGGAGTGCTATTCAAAATTAGAACCGAGGAAGATATTCATGTTAATGTGGTTATGGGACTCTAAATCTCGCGTCTAAGCGGCTGCCAAGATCCATAATATCACCAAGCATTGTGTGGTCCACTTCATCGCTCCGTCTTTTGTTTCCTTCCCGAGGTCCAGGTCTAGCACCGACAAATGGGATTGCTATGTCTGTCAATTCTCGACATCTTTGTCCATCATGAAGAGCGTGGGCAGTTCAAACGGAAATTGGAGGTGAAATTATATCGAAAGTAACATACAAATAAGAAAACTAGCATGATTCTTGGACCAATAATTATGAGTTACGGGCACAAGTCACCAAGAAAAGCAAAGACGTTAAGTGAGCAATGAACAAAAGACATACTAAAGCGCTGTAACGTAGTAGAATTCATAGTCGTAATGCAGCAAAGTATTTGTGTATATATGTCTCTAGTAACAGTGGTATTTATTAATTTACCGGTATTTTTATTCCTGATTTACGTAAAAGCAATAAATTATCTTCCATTTAGGACTAAAACTATAATGAAATTTCATCGATACGATTTGTTCACGTAACCGGGTTGCGTATAGTTATTAACTTATTTATTCGTATTATATTTTTTTCAAGGTTTTACTTTGTTTGCAAATATCTAATGTTAATAGATCCTGCTGCATAATCAGAGAAATACTCTAGGGATCCTGACATCATTTCACGGCATCCCATGCGTGTCACAAACGACAAGTAAACAGCACTTTATTTTTAGCCTGTATTGACTACATACTCTATCAGTAATCAACGGTAGGCCTACTTTCTAACAAAATACTTTCTGGCATAGAATTTTAATGATCTTCGATAGCTCTTCGAGTTTTTCTTTCCCATTGCTTGTACTGTACACAGATTCATTGTAGTTAGGCTTAATTGTTCTCTGTGTCCGGCTCCATGGCTAAATGGTTAGCGTGCTGGCGTCAAATCAAAAGACCTGCACCTGGCGAGCCGAACCCGTCCTGGGATTTCCCGGCACTAAAAGACATACGACATTTCATTTCATTGTTCTCTGTGTTGGAAATCCTTCCGCAATTAAATAAATATAAGATACGGCCTTTCTACGTGCTTAGTCTGGCTTTAAATACTGTCACAAACTACCTGTCAAGCCCCGCCATCCATCCCGTGGCATCATCTGGTCGCATTTAAAGAGAACCTCTTCTGTAAACAACCTGAATGAACTTCCAAAGTGATTCTTTTGCATCCACTGTCTCGTAAATATGGAATGGGGCGATTATAGGGAGAGAAAGTGCGAGAGGTTAGACACTGATGGTACGGTAATGTCATACGCCACGACTGCTGTACTGTGGCAAAAGTGACTCTTCATTTTGATCCTGTAGGACGTCGTTCACGTGAATGGCCATTGAAAGTGTGGATGGACTTCATCACAGAAGAAATGCGGTTTGCAGATCACAGTCCAGAGAACGAGCAGGATCGACTGAAATGGAGAGGTCATAGGAAGAGAACGGACCCCATGCGACGGGCGAGAAGAAGAAGGAGAAGAAGAAGAAGAAGAAGAAGAGACACTTTTAACACGTGCCAACAGCATACGAACCGGACAGGCCTATGGAGGACGCTGGCCACTACGAGAGGGTTGCTGCAAGCATGACAGTCATGACTAAAGGTTGAACTGGTGACGACGTACTTTCAGGTGTGCTGTTAGCACAGACGTCTCTACAGAACACTATAACCTAGGGCTACTTATATATGAAAGTTATTTTTGCTTGTCAAATTAAAACGAATATATGAAGAGTCAAGGAGAAAAGGCAGGTGTCAACTTTGTCGTACTCGAGTTAGCTTAGTTACTGCATTTCGGACGTCAGCTATTCAAAGCATAATAAGATTTTGTAACTTTTTATTTGTTTATGTAGTAACGTTCTGAAATTAAAATGTTGTTTTTCTGAGTTCTGAAGGAAGTTGACTGATCTGTTTATTTTCCTGACTTCATAATCGTTTACTTTTAAATAGATTTCACCTAATGAGAGTCCGGCTCCATGGCTAAATGGTCAGCGTGCTGGCCTTTGGTCACAGGAGACCCGGGTTCGATTCCCGGCAAGGCCGGGAATTTTAACCTTAATTGTTAATTTCGCTGGTACGGGGGCTGGGTGTATGTATCGTCTTCATCATCATTTCATCCTCATCACGACGCGCAGGTCGCCTACGGGAATCAAATCCAAAGACCTGCATCTGGCGAGCCGAACTTGTCCTCGGACACTCCCGACACTAAAAGCCATACACCATTTCATTTTACCTAATGGGATTACGGAGTGCTTACTGGGGACAATTCCTTTTTATCTTCAGGATGTTCAGAAACTCCCATTACGAATTCGTAGGGCTTGTAGAAGGAACTGAGCAGATACAATTTGGAGTAGGAACTCTCATGTCCGGAAACGTGGTTTCCCTGTTGCTTGTATAACAGCTTCAAAACTATTTAAATCTGCTGTTGCTTCCGGTGGGTGAAGGGGCGATTACATCTGTATGCAAGTATGCCTGTATTGGCACGCAACCGGGTTGACAAGCTGCGAGGTGCTTCGGTTATGATACCGCAGTACGACGATCACCTGATGTCACGTGATGTCTACACAATACTGCTTCGAACTGTACGTATCATACCAAATTAGTGAATAATATAACCCGAGTCAAAACTAATTAAATTATTAGAACCTACACCCAGCACAAGTGAAACATTTTAACACGTGATTTGAAATGGTTGTACCTGTAGCACGAAAACGGTACGTTTGCGAACATGGACTCTTATTCAAAGCACTACCTACTCAGTCTCTTCTACAATCGCAAGGAGTTTGTAATGGAAATTTCCGAACACCCTGTATATTAAACACATTAAAAATACAACGATGCAATTAGTAACGAACACAGTGCAATTACTGTATACATTTTTGTTACAAGTTGCTTTACGTCGCATCGACACAGATAGGTCTTATAGCGACGATGGGACAGGAAAGGGCTAGGAGTGGGAAGGAAGTGGCCGTGACCCCAGCATTTGCCTGGTGTGAAAATGGGAAACCACGGAAAGTCATCTTCAGGGCTGCCGATAGTGGGGTTCGAACCCACTATCTCCCGAATAATGTATACTGGCCGCAATTAAGCGATGGCGGCTATCGAGCTCGGTACTTCTTATTTCAACAATGTGCGTGGGTCGTTTCCTAAATCATGGTAAGTGTGTTATTATCGTTCGTAAATATGGCTGCACGGTACGGCCGATATTAAAATTGCAACCCTGTAACACACGCGAACAGATCGCGACTGTGGGAACGTGTAGCTATGTGCTGGTGACCAACATAGCCGTGTGCGTCCGGCCGTGCTCCAAGAGAGAGGTACTATAAGTGCAACAGCGGTCATACGTGAAAATGACATTTCTCTATGGAAGATTTACAGGCGGTAAAGGGTAAGTTAGGAATGAACTCGCTGGATGAAGCTGTGCGTAGAGAGTGAGACAAATGGAGGAGGATAATGGACTCAGCGAAGAAGAGGAAAAGAAGCATAGAGAATCCAAGGTGACGATAGTCAGACTCAGTTTTTAATGATGTAAAGAGATACAAAACTAAACGAAGACTCCAAGCCAACTGCAGAAAGAGGATTGATGATGATGCTTGTTTAAAGAGGTCTGACAGCTAGGTCATCGACCCCTAATGGTACGAGGTGCAATGAAATTAAACACTAATTAAAACTTCAAAATTAATCCACTGACTAGAATCTAAAACGAATGATGATGAAAAATAGCCATGGATCCAAAACAATAAAAGTCATCTCCGTACAGGCCACGAAGGCCCTAGGAGTGGTGGAAGGTAAAGGCTTCCACTATTCGTAACCTCGGCACTTGATGGGTTAGCTCTACGCCCGGCCGCCTTTCCCCCAGCAATTAACCTGGTACTCATTTTTGGTGTAGGATGAGTGAACCTCAGGACCATATGCACCTCCGGAAGTCGAAATCTTGTTTCTTAAATTTTACGACTTCCTGACGGGGATTCGAACCCACGTCCTTCCGGGCGAACTGAGCACGCCTTTACCGCCTCGGCCAGGCAGCCCCTATCCAAAACAATCAGTGGATTCAATTATTTCCTGAGATGCTGCTTGTTGTCCAAAGGGGTCCCAAATCCAAGTCACCGGTTCCTCCTAATGGTACTAATCACTGGTAAAGAAGAACCATAGTTTTACTCCCATATTGGTATTAATCACAGGTAAACAAAACTCATGGTGTTCCTAACATTGTGGTACTAATCAGAGGTAATGTAGACCCATGGTATGTAAACTTCTGGAAGCACGTAGTTAATTGATTCACAGAGGGCCACAGGTTGAATGCAGAAAGCCACAACAGTCAATAATAAAGATTTATGTACGTACGTATGTAGGGCCCATGTACAATGGTTCAGAGACTACTATGACTCAGTCCTTCATACAGGACTGATGAACAAGGTGTCAATACAATATTAGCAATGACAACAATAAGCAGTGTGGCACTCTCAAAGCAGAGTGCCCCCCCCCCCCCTCCCCCTCCTCATTCCTATGCTGTTCCTTCAGAACTCCTGTACAACAAATGCTATAACAAGTAAAGAAGGAATCTCTTGTTCGACAAAGGGAATGTTCATTGTAGTAGGCTGGTCTCTTGAGATCCACGTATGATGCCATGACCTGCGGGTTGGGTTTCAAGTATGAACACAGTCGGCACATACTTTTTGTTTTCTGATGTTGTTGTTTCTTCCTCCTTCCATCGACCTGCGCTGTAGTTTCGTTATGTTTTGTGTTTGCTTTTCCCAGCGGGCTTTGCGTTGTTGCAAGAGTTGAATGCAGAAATAAAACGCCTTTAAATATTTACCCCGAGAGTAAGCGAGTGCCTCAGGTGCTTTAGTTAGAACAAAGTGCATCTGATTTACGATGCCAAACGACACATCTCGAAGACATTCACAGTATTCTCCGCCATATCGTCCTTCAGAGATCAAGAACGAGTGACTTAATGCTCCCATTAATTCTTACTCCCGATTAGACCACGTTCAGCGGCAAAGATCGCACACAACTGTCCAGGAGATTCTATTCTCTGAGCTCTTTAAGACTTAGAATGATGTTGATGAAACAGTATCGCTATAAACGCACATGTCTACCCTGTGGTGATATTATTAGGTTTAGGTTAACGAGCTATCTCGTTACAGTAATTAGATATAAACTTAGTGTTTCGAATTACTTCACAGCTAATTACGGAATTTTTCGAGTAACATACTATTTAAACAATTATGAATGAATAACGAATTTATTTATTTATTTATTTATTTATTTATTTATTTATTTATTTATTTATTTATTTATTTATTTATTTATTTATTTGATTTCTTGTTCAACAGGTAGGTCTATTTCTACCCACTTACTAATGAGAATGGAAATGTTATGTATGTATACAGCTGTATTTACTCCTAAAACAATAATCACCTCTGTTAACACTAATCAGAAGGAAAATGTCCGTCTCTACGGCTAAATGGTTAGCGTGCTTGCCTTTGGTAACAAGGGTCCTGGGTTCGATTCCCGGCAGGGTAGGAAATTTTAACCAAAATTGTTTAATTTCGCTGGCACGGTAGCTAGGTGCATGTGTCGTCTTCATCATCATTTCATCCTCATCAGTATGCTCAGGTCGCCTACGGGTGTCAAATCGAAAGACCTGCACCTGGCGAGCCAAACTTGTTCTCGGACACTCCCGGCACTAAAAGCCATACGCCATTTCATTTCTTAGAAGGAAAATGGAAGAGGACCTACACTTCGAACAATGAAAGGACTGGGAGGTTGACGAAGGGTGTGAAATTAAGACTCCCTAGGCCCTGCAAACCTAACACCGTCGGGGTCGGAAGAGAACAAGAGGTGGCCAGACTCAGCTAGGGGACTAGTCGTCACCAAACGGTGAAAGCCCCTGCGTTCCCTTCTAGTCGCCTCTTACAACAGGTACGGGATACCATGGATGTACTCTACCCGCCCACACCCACAGAGGAAAAAGGACAAGAAATAGGGATTAAATTCCTCCACAGGGCTGAAGTAAGGAAGGGCATCCACTAAGATGGCACCAGAACTCTCACACAACAACTAGTCACTAAAAAACAAATAGAATGAGAGCATGGTATTTTATAACTTCCTGGCAGATACAATTTTCTAAGAAACAACTGAACCAATAGATACGACTAGCATATCCCGCGTAGAATATCTCGTGCTAATTTTTAAAATTTTAATTTCATTTAATTTGAAGCACAAGAAGTAAAGCATATTTTGGTAATAATTAAAATTAAGTCTGATAAAACATTAAGCGCGAGGAATATACAATACTATGCGCTTAATCTGCAAGGATGAGGAAGTTTTGGGAAGATAAGAAGAACAAGAAGGTGAAGAATACCAGTGCTATTTAATAGTTCCACTTGCTCCTTAAGGGGCTAAACGAATGTAAATAATAATAATAATAATAATAATAATAATAATAATAATAATAATAATAATAATAATAATAATAATAATAATAATAATAATACTTCAACATTTATACTCAGGATAAGAGAATAAATATAGTTGTTGGAACTTCGATTAATCTACCCGATTCACCACTTCCCTGTCATACTTAACACAATTGTCAATGTACAAGCGTTAGTGCCCCAATTCTCATTTCGTTTAACTGTTTAATACCACTTCCATCCGCCTCAAATGTTTTTGCACCATTTGAACCAGTCACTCTCACCAACCACTCTACTGAATCCTCCTGGTAGATGTCTCAGTTTCAACTTTATTCCTGCCAATAGTCTGGAACAAGTTGTTGGCACCAACAAAATTTGTTCCATTGTCGCTGAAAATTATTTTGGGACGTCTTTTCCGAGCGCTGAATATCTTCAAATCTAGAGGGAATTCTTCTGTCGATAACGAAGTTACAAGTTCTAGGTGGACATTTCTGTACACTGCACAAAATAATGGACAGTATTAACCAGCTTATTCTTCCGTCATTTAGGATCAAATAACCTGACAAATTGACTCCAGTAACTTCGAACTCACCAGCGTCCCGAACTCTTTCTTCAGGTAGTGTTCCAGGGATTGTTGGAATCCTCTTCGAACTGTGATGCCTGCATCTAATACATTTGAAGATGACCCTACGAATTGTTTTTGTTGCTCACAATATCCAGGAATATGCTCGTAACTTCGTCAGAAGAATACGAATTCCTGCATGATTTAGTTTCAAGTGTTGATCTCGAGTAATCGGTTCAACCCTTTCCAGAACACTAGTAAGGAACATAGGATACTGAAGTACTTTTCATCCTGTCGGATTTTAATCTGGTTCATACACGTAGAATACCCTCAGTATCCTTAAAAACTAATAACGTTTTCAAATTTGATTTCCATTCCGAGGTGAATGCTACTCTTTGTATGATTTTCACTACTATCCTCTCTGCAGCATTCAGCTCGTTAGATAACAATTCTTCCTTGTGTATACTCTTTCGTTCCCGGGTAATGTTGACGAACCGAACCATCCACGTGAACATTCTCAGAATCTTCGTGTAAGAAGAAATACATATCATGTACCATTATCTTCTTGGACTCCAACTGTTAGCGTAACTACCGCTTCCCCTTCTCGAAACACTTCTTCGTTGATGATCACTTCCGATTTTGGCCAGCTGTCTTCTTCAAGCCAAAGCTAGCAAAGCCCCTCGCACCATTGCGATTCCACAAGCATACCGGCATAGATATAATGATTTGCATTATTATATGAGAATATTGTACAATGGGTACCGGTACAGTTACGAGCCGCTAATTATCCTGTACCGGTACTGTAATATGTAATTCTCGCGGTAATGGCTTCCCAATACTCGTATTTTGCAAACGTAGTTATCATCTGATGTTGTCCGGCCCCATGGATAAGTGGTTAGCGTGCTGGCCTTTTGTCACACGGGTCCCGGATTCGATTCCCGACAGGATCGGGAATTTTAACCATAATTGGTTTATTCCCCTGACACGGGGACTTGGTGTATGTGCCGTCTTCATAATTTCATCCTCATCACGACGCGTAGGTCGCCTACGGGAGTCAAATCAAAAGAACTGCACCAGGCCTCTCTGGAAGCCACACGGCATTTAAATTCATCTGATGCAACTACGTACAGTGTATTTCTTAGTTTGAATTTGCTTTTTAAAAATTAGTTCGATGCCCTAACGAGAAAGGATTCCGAGTTACGATGACATGATGTTCCATTGGTTCGAACCTGTCCGGCTCCTTGGCTGAATGGTCAGCGTTTCAGACTTCGGTTCAGAGAGCTCTGGGGATCGCTTATCGGCCAGGGTGAATATTTTACCTGCGTATAGTTAATTCGTCTGGCTCGGACACTGTGCGGTTGTGTTCGTCTTAAAACGCTTCTCTTCATTTACATACAACACACTATATACCAACAATAAAAACGCACAATGTTGAAAACATCCCTCCACATAGCGCTGGCAACAGACAGGGCATTCGGCCGTAAAACTAAGCCAAATCTACATCAATTGCTGCCCCTAATAATCAGGGGAAAGGCGAATAATAAGAATTTTGTACAGTGATATTTATTTCAAGTTCTTTAGTGATCTTTAGTCATGAATCTCATGCGCAAAACTAGGAGTAGTTGCCGGCTGTGTTGCGATGAGGTCTGTAGTACGAAGAGATACTGAAATTAATTAGTCTAACGATGGGAATAGGTACCTGCGGTCTTCGAATGACACCCATCGAGTTGGATGGACGGTTAGGGTCACAAAGCTTTGAGCTTGCATTCGGGAGATTGTGGGTTGGAATCTCACTGTCGCAGCTCTGAAGATGGTTTTTCCAGTTTCACACCAGACAAATGTTCGGGCTGTACGGTACCGTAATTATCAAGACCTCGGTTACTTCCCACGAAGTCGTAGGCCTCTTTCATCGGATTGCTGCCATAAAACCAACTGAATGGAGTACTTCCTACTCATCGTGAATGGCGATAAGCCAGGGATTAAAACACACGTGGAACCGAGATTCAGATCTCCGAATGATCTAATTTTGCCGTCCTGTCATGAACTACTTGTGATTATAGCCATGTTGGAGAAAATCAGGATCATCTGTCGCTTATAGGCTCAACTGACAGCGACAAATCAGGAAGTGATACGAACTCCAAGAATGAGGTACCGTTAAATGGGAATGAGAGTCATCGAACTTAGAAAAATGAAACACTCCGTAAGCCTCAAGAATCTTCATGCCATCGGGATCGGAAGAGAACATGAATTCCAAGAATTCACCACGGGATGTCGCTTAGGGAATACTTTTAAAAAGAGCGATCTCAGATAAGTAAATGGAAGCGATGTCAGTCTAGCTGGGCCATTACTCGTTGTGAGCTCCTGGAGTCTACTGTGGCGAGGACATAGACTATTCCCTCGACTATAAAGAGAAAGGTCATTGTACCAAAATAGAGATCAATGACAGAGTGACGTGACCCACGTATTAGGACGGCTATGCAACAGAAGCCATAATTATTTCAATGTGTACATGTACCAAACAGAGCAATGGAATACGGGCAACAAAATGTTACATTGGGCGCATTCATCGGAGCTGAAAACACAGAATTAGATGAGCATGTTGTGTTTATACGAACAGTTAATACCTTATATGAGCGAATACAATAATAGTAACAATGGTTGTCGTATTTTATAGCACTCGTAAGTTAGCAAGGTTTACAGCCCTCATTTTAATCCTGATTGATACCGAATTATAAACTACTCTCCATGGACTGTATAGAAATCTGTTTATCATTATTTCACGTGTATATTATTTTGTTTCATATATAACAACGCCGCGCATTAGCTATCGTTGTGGATTATGAAACATTATGTCGATCCTGGCTCAGTCCGGTGGTACTTGAAGGTGTTCAAATACGTCAAACCTCGTGTCCGTAGATTTACTGACACGTAAAAGAACTCTTGCGGGGCACAATTCCGGCACCTCGGCGTCTCCGAAAACCATAAAAGTAGTTAGTGGGACGTAAAGCAACTAACATTATTATTGAACATGATGTCCACCAAAACATCAACCGAACGTAGCCTAATAATGATAATAATAATAGTATAGCAAGACAGAACCAATAGAATCATGAGTTAAAAAGAAAAGGAAAACTTGGATCTTTTGTATAACAAAAGACCGGCTGTGTAAGAAGATCTGAAAATTCAAAAATTCAAAGAGGACAAAGTCGAGATGGTTCCAAAAATGTAAGAAAGATCTGAGATGGATCGGTATCCCAGAAAATAGAAAGAATGGCGTTTAAAGTTTAGATGGACGGTTAAAAGTTATCAAAGCGCAAAAGACCGACGGAGGTTGAGGGGGTTCTCTCTCAGAAAAGAGAAAGAAGGCATTGATGGATTGGCTTTCGAGATACTGGTAGAATGTCAGCTATCAGATGAATAAGATCCTGACTCGCATGATGAGATTAGTTTTTAGCTGGCAATCCGTAGAGACTCGACTCGAATAATAATAATAATAATAATAATAATAATAATAATAATAATAATAATAATAATAATAATAATAATAATAATAATAATAATCAAGCAAATGAAGAAAGAATGTTCAAACTACAAAAAGCTTACAGGATCACTTGGAACAGGTAAAAAAATCAATATCTCGGAAAGCAAAACTTAGACACTATAATACAGGGGTCAAACCTGAAGTGTTATATGCTTCAGAAACCGTAATCATTGGTGGCAGGTCTCTAACCAAAGACACAGAGAAACAGGAAAGGAAAATTTTAAGAAAAAAAATGAAATGGCCCACTTTGTACAGAGGAAATATGGAGGAAAAAATCATCTCAGGAAATATATTGTCATTCTGAAAAAATATCTCACACTTTTCGGAAAAGATGATTGAAATGTTATGGACACATAATCAGGATGACCAGTAACAGACTACTTAAAATAATTCTCATCTTGGCCCTTTCATCTAAAACCAAGAATAGCTGGCTTCGTGAAACTGAAACAGATCTCCAAGAAATCAACATCTCAGAAGATCTAGTACAGGGCCGATGTAAATTCAGAACCAAAATCGACAGTCAGCAGTTTGAAGACAAACCCAACACCAGAGCTACTATAACTTGGACGGGAGAACGAAAGAAGAAGCTCGGTGAAAGGATGAAGAGACTTTGGGAGGAGAAGATCAACATATCAGCTGAGCTGGTTCAATCGAGCCCCTAAGTAGGGCATAACGATGTAAAAACTAACTGAGCACGATTTTTTTATTTCTACTTCCTACAATGACAGGCTGCCTAAATCTGAAAGTACACCATACCCCTGTAATATTGAATGTATGTTTAATAATGAATAATGAATTTGGGCGAGTCTTTAATGGCCAAGACGGCTAAATCACGTACAGATTCTTGGGAATGCCCACACGTTTGAAAAACTGAACTAAGAATTTTAATATGGTCCGATGAAAAGTCCTACAACTCTTATACAGGAAATGCTTTATGATTCTTTGAAGTACTGATGGTTGGTTCATAGATGGCTGGCTGACTGGAGTCAACCTCACATCTAATGGTGGGGTCCAGAATATATGTAAAGTCCTTTTCTCGGTCAATTTTGATTATATCTGTACCGGGAGGTACACCTCAACCCCGTGCATTTAAATGAAGCGTCTTGAAGAACGCTATCTATCATATAAACATTGAAACATCTAGTACAATGATTTAAATATGTCACTACTAAAATGATATAGTAATATGTTATTTTAAAGTTCCCTAAACTAACTGGATTTCTTTTGTTTTGTTTTGATGTATCACTGGTTGCAACAACTATTTCAAGAAATTTGGACTTTTCTCCATGGATGCCTCTATTAAAGAAATGATGTCACGCACTCTGGTGCAAAGTGGAATAACTAGAAATTTAAAGAAATTTTGTGTTTATAGGTTTCCTGAACTGAATTGACTTTCCTTATTTTTGATACTTCAAGGTTTGCAACACTTCTTATTCATCCCGCCAGCTTGGGAGTCTGGCCAATCATAATTTTTGTGTATTCAATTTTCAGCCAATCATAGGCTACTTGCAACCTTTTGTCTGTCCAATAAAATGAGAGGGTGTGTCCGGATTTAGTCCAGAGTCTTCTCGAACCTTCCTCTAGGGTATAATAGCTGTCGATTTTTCGAAATAACTTGTCTTATTGATCGTCGCATTTCTGAGTGTGCTGTGTTAAGTGAGGGGGCGGGGGCCTCACCCATCGGCAGGCAGAACATCAGCTAAGGTAATGGCCACCATTTTCTAATTCTGTAGTTATCTCCGCAATCTGACTAGAGGGGAAGGTTCCAATCTTTTCATGTAAAAGTTCAAGTAAGTTAAAAGTACTTACCTGAAAACCGGGTATAGAGAGCGCGTACCCTCTCGAGTTCCCCTTCATTAATCTTGAGGTGACTACGATTTTGTAACTGTTTTACCCTTGTAAATTGTTAATAATCTTGTCCATCTAGTCACCTCAGTAGTTTTGGATTCGCCTCTGCATCATCGGGCCGCAAGCCCAAGTAGGGTTTTAACCTTGGTTTTCAAGGAGCGCGAGTGTACGCCTCCATACATTTTTGAGTTTGGGCTAGTAATTTAACCTTTTCCTTTTCACGAAGGCCCTGTAGTATGGGTACTCGATACCCCTGTATTGTTTCTTAAATCCAACTGCTACAGTCTTACCAAATGTAGGTTGTGCCTAGAGAAGCCAGAAATTGTAAAGTGCTATGCAAAGGTAAAAGTTAAAAGTTACCTTGAGTAGGCCGTAAGTGTTTGGGAGCGCAGCCTCCTTGGTAGAGTTTGTAGAGCATGTAAGCTCTTTTCTTGTAATGTAACAGATATTTGTGTAACAGTGAGTGGTGCCTGTGGAAGGTCGTAACTTATAACCGTTGGAGCAAAGTGCTCTTGAAAATTGCGTTTTGGGAGATTTATCTCCTTGTATACCTAACTAAATGCAATATTAGCGATGTTGTGACCTTTGTAAATTATGGGCTTGAAGCTCAAAATTGTAACATACCAATTCTTGGTTTTCCTGTTTGTAGACTTTGGACCACAATTGCTCTGTACCTGAAATCTGGTTCTTTCACAAAGTGAAGAGTTTGTTAAAATTTAAGATCTTAAAAGGAATGTAACCTTTATTTTAACGTTTTAAATTAATCTTTGACTATCGTAGATAGACCCATTGCAGCCCGCACCTTCTTTCACCTATGCGTTCCACAGAATACACCGGAACAATATCTATTCTTCGGTTACTTCCACCATCAGCAACACACGGCACCTCTTAACCTTTCTGGGAGAATGCTGCTGCAATTCTAGACCTTATTCTCTTGTGCCTAACATACCTAAGCAAGTCCTCCCGTGGACATGAACCAAGAACGTTAAATTAACAGCAAGACAAAATCATGTTTTAAAGATTAGTATTATACATATCAGAGAATACGATTATTATATCGCAAGTCAGTGCGACACTGGACCCACGTCGATGTAGGCTGCAGTAAAGGAAGCAGCTACATGACACTGTTTTCGCAGCAATGGATTCCCAATACTCGTTAGAAAGATCTCAAATCTTGACAAAGTTTGGCGTTAAACTTTCACTTTACAGAGCTCTGTAATTACATCCAACTTGCTTAATAACACGAGTTCATAACTTTTGTTTATGTAAAATGTCAATAACACCGTCGAGAAGGAAGCAGCCACAGAATTAGGGAAGTGAGGATGGTGTACGCATAGGAAATCACTTAACTGCTCGGAGGTTATGTCATACTATACAATCTCTACAGCTTAGTCAAGATTCTTAGGCTCTGAGCTGCAACGTGTTGAGGATAATTGTTGGCAACAGCGTTACAGCTAGAGTAGTGATAGGCAACAGCATTACAGCTAGAGAGTAGTAGTAGTAGTAGTAGTTGATAACTACTTGTTCATCGGAAGTTTAACAGCGTACATGGCAACTTTGATTTTATTGGAGAGATTAAAGCCTAGAAATTAAATAAAATTCAGCTGGCATTAAAACCCATACACCTCAAATCATTATTCAGGAACATTTTTGTTAAAAATGAGGATTTTTGGCAACTCTGTGGTGTCTGCCTCTATGGCTAAATAAATAGTTAGAGTGCTGGTCTTTGGTCATAGGGGTCCCGAGGTCGATGCCCGGTAGGGTAGGGAATTTTAACCACCATTGGTTAATTCCGTTGGCACGGGGCTGGGTGTATCTGTGGGATCATGCCATCCTCAACACGACACGCAGGTCGCCTACGGGAGTCTAATCAAAAGACCTGCGGCTGGCGAGCCGAACATGTCCTCGGACACTCCCCGCACCAAAAACCATAGACAATTCTAACTCTGTGGTTAAACACAAACGAAAATGTGATACCGAAAGGAAAAAGTAATCAATGCACGATGAAAAGGTCCTTCTTTTGATCAGTTCAATCAAAATCATACGTTACATCTACCCAAACTGCTTTGTTTTAAGTGCAGGGATAATTTAAAACCTTGAGCTGCTCCAAATAATGATAAAATATAATGGCTGGCTCATGGAACAGAGATATCGGCTCCGGAGCGGGAGCAATAAAGTGTCCCTAGGCATTCGAAGTGTGACTGCGTAGAAGAATGTCATGGATTTCGTCATTAGATGTAATAACTAATAAATAATTTCTGCGAAGAGCCATAAAGTGAATATTTAATAACAGTTAAAATTAGGAAAACTGTGTACCTTGATCATTGTGAGAGGAAAAATTTGTCAACTGCTGAACATCATTCTCTAAGGCAAGATTGATGTTGGATGTGGCGTGAGTCAACGAAGAATATCCTAGTTCTGCAATGAACAGAATTCGGAAGAAATTTTCAGAGTTGCAAGGGACTGAAGACATCACAGAAATTGCGAATAGGGTTTTACAGTCGATCCGTTTGACATCCACTACATACCTTTGCGAGGCAGAAATCTATTGAAGATGCTCTCCGACATCTGACGTAACTACTTTCTCAGAAAAGCTTAGTCAACATGTCATTTTCAAAGAAGCGTATTGCGAGAACCGTAAAGGCGTAATATATAAAATACAATTATTTCAACAGTTGGAACTCAGAATGGGAGGGCTATAAACCCAACTTTACTCGAGTCTGCTTTTACCTTCCACATGAGAGGAATCCTAAGACTCTTTAAAATAGACTTTAATACCAGAAATGTAGAGAATTTTGTGACCAAATTAAAAAGTCCGCAACATGATACACAGAGTAAGGTCTCGTAAAAGAGCGCGCATCCTGATTAGGATTGCTCCATCGTTAAAGGGGCCTGCACTTTGAGGACATGTAAAAAGCAGCACTAGAGCAGCCGTCACACAGGGTAGATTGCCATTAACAAATTAAAAACATGAAGAAAAACTGGGTAACGTCATTGCGGCAACCGCAGCTCGCCAGATGAGAGTTTTAGAAGAGAAAAAGTGCTTTAAAGTAGCACTGGTGAGCCAGAGCAGAATTACACAAATCAAATGTTGTAAGATTGATCCAAGCAATACTTCTGAAAGAATAATTTATTACTTGAACATAATCTTGCACGTATAAATGTTTGGGAGAAGTCCGGGCGAGTTGGCCGTGCGGTTAGGAGCGCGCAGCTATCAACTCGCATCCGGGAGATAGTCGGTTCGAACCCCACTGTCGGCAGCCCTGAAGATGGTTTTCCTTGGTTTCCCATTTTCACACCAGGCAAATGCTGGGGCTGTACCTTAATTAAGGCCACGGCCGCTTCCTTCCCATTCCTAGGGCTTTCCTGTCCCATCGTCGCCATAAGACCTATCTGAGTCAGTGCGACGTAAAGCAACTAGAAAAAAAATGTTTGGGAGAAGTACTACCATGAATTAAGAAATTCTCTGTGTGTTATCTAAAATAAGGGCCTCAATTAGTCACAAGCTCGACTCAAGGCATCTTCAATTCATTCCAAACACCATACTGAATTGGTTGCATACTATACACAATGGATCTTCAACTGGTCATTCTTCACTCACTGCACCTACAATTCATTGGAATCTCTACTCTATGCATTTATAATCATCAGCATTTTCCCTCATAATCATCTCTAATTCTTCACATGTTCGACTGACTAAATATTCAATTCACTGTAAGTTCCAATCCAATTAATTGGAATTTCCACTTATTGCATTTTCAATTCAATATATTCTTTAATCACTGCATCTATAATCCTCTGGAAGCTCCGCTCACAGTATCTTCAGCTCTAGGTAAGCTCAACTCATTGCCATCTTCAATTCACTAGAAGCACCACTCATCGCATCCTTAATTGGTTATACTCCATTCTCTACAACTTCAATACATTCCATGCTCCACTCATCGCATCCTTGACTGGCTACACTACACTCTCTGCAACTTCAGTACATTGGATGCTCCACTCATTCCATCCTTGATTGGCTCCACTACACTCCCTGCAAATTTAGGTCAACTGATGCTCCATTCATCGTATCCTCAACCGGATACACGACACTCCCTGCAACGTCAATGCAATGCATGCTCCTCTCATTGCATCCTTGATTAGTTATACTCAGCTCCCTGCGCAACTGCACAACATTGCATGCTTCACTCATCGCATTTTCATTGCAATACAAGGTCCACTCTACGCAACTTCAGCACATTTTAAGTTCTACACACTGCATTTCCAATTCGTGCAGCCTCCACTCTCTGCCTCTTCAAATCATACAGACTCCACCCAATTCATCCTCAATTCATTGCAAGATCCACTCACGGCATAACTGTGAGATGGACAGCAGACAATGGCATGATTGCAAAAGGGAGGAACAGGCAGGTTGTACGTTTTACAAAGAGGAGAAATACCCTCAGTCCCAATTACTGCGTTGATAACAGTAACTCATGGGGATAACTGTAAGTACCTAAGTGTTAATATAAGCAAAGTTCTTAATTGGGGTAATCACATAAACGGGATAGCAGTAAGAATATAAAGGACAGGGCGTATAAGTCACTGGTAACCCGCGATTAGAGTCTGATCAAAAGTATAAGGACACCCCTATGTGATGAGGTATTGAACCCTGGATGTCACGAGAGGCGGACTAATGTGTATGAAGAGAGGCGAGGAGTATCGTGTTGTCAGTAGAGAAGCAGTAACAGCAGAATTAGTTGGTCAGGAGAGCCCAGTGACTTCGAACGTAGACTGGTCGCTGGATGTCATCTGAGTAACAAATCCATCTGCGTATAGCAGAGGACCCATTTCGAGACGGTAATTGTTTGCATCAGCATTACAATGCAACCTGTCATAAAGATGCATCTGTGAGGCAATGTTTTGTGTACAATAACATTTCGAAAGGGACTGGCCTACGCAGAGTTCCGACAAAAACCCAATGGAACAGTTTTGGGATGAGTTAAGACGTCGACTTCGCTTCAGGCCCCAGTGTCCAACATTACTACCTTCTCTGGTTTCGGCTTTTGAGGAAGAATGGGTTGCCATTCCTCCACTGTCATTCATACACCTCACTGAAAGTGTCCGCAGCAGACATAAAGCTGTCATAAAGGCGAAGGGTGGATCTGCCCTGTATTAATGTCCAGTAATAGGGAACATGACACGGGTAAAATACAAGTGCAATTTCATATACAGTAAGTGTCCGGATAGTTTTGATCAGGTAGTATATGTTTCTAGAGTATGGGACCCTCATTACGATTACTTGATACGGTAATTGGAAAAGATAGAAAGGAAGACAGCACGATTTCCGACAAAAAAAAGTAGTGTTACGAAAATTTTAAAAACTTTAGGGTGGGAAGACTTGGGAGTAAGGAAACGAATAGTTGGACTAAGCCGAATGTTTCTAGCTGTCAGTGAAATGACATGGAATGACATAAGTAGACGAATACGCTTGAGTGGAGTTTTTAAAGTAGAAAAGATCAAAAAATGAAGATAACGTTGGAATTCAAGAGGAAGATATGTGGCAAATACTCATTTCTACGAAGAGGAATTTGGGTTTGGAATAATTTATCACGGGAGATACGTGATAGATGTTCAACTTCTTTTAAATCATTAAAGAAAAGACTAGGAAAACCACTGATTGGGAATCTGCCACCTGGGTAGCAGCCCTAATGCAGATCAATGGTGACTGACTGACTGACTGACTGACTGACTCACTGACTGACTGACTGACTGATTGATTGACTGATTGATTGATCTAAATTCAACGCAAGCACAACTCTCTCTGAGTTCAATTAATTACAAGCTCCACTCACTGCATCTTCAATTCATTTTAAGCTGCATTCATAACATCCGTAATATTTATTACAATATCTACTCACTGCATCTGCAATTTATTATAATGTTTCTGAACAACAGCTGCATACTGTACTCACAGAGGAACTAATTCATTGCATTCTCACTTAGCTGAGAGCTCTACTAATCGTATGAAAAAATATTGTAGCATATGTATTCCACCGTGAAGTACAGTACACACTAGTACTCATTTCATACCTTCGGAAATGTTAATAATTCTATCACTTCCGGAGCACGTGCAACTACTCTCTCAATTTTAACACTTTGAACGTCCGGTATTTTAAAATAATGTATTTACAATAAACGCTCCATTAATCAGATATTCAAGCAAGTTTGGGGTTTCACCTGATTGTTGGTACGGTGGTAGTACACAAGGGATCTCCAATACATGGACTCCGCACAATAGATATGTGAATTTAATTTCCAAATTCCAAATGCATTAGTTGGGGTATTCATTCGCTAATTCAACTACCAATCAGTAAATCCATCAAATCATTCGTATTAAAGGTCGTGTCCTATTAAATCAATGAACCAAATATCATCTCCGTTTTTAGTCTCATTCGGACTATATGATGTGCAACTCATTGAACTATTAATGGCAGTGTGAGGAAAATAATGCAAATTGCTTCCTGGGTTGCAGGTATAAAATATTCTGTGCACCATGTAAAGTACGGAAATATCTAATATATCTCCAGTGATCCGTTAATAATTATTATTCTGATTTCATATTTTTGAGTATCGCGCACAAATGTATTACACTGAGTTGCCAAAAGTCATTGGAAGACACTGAATATGATGTTAATAACGAGTTGCTCCTCCGCCAGCCCCCAAAACGGCAGTAATTGGGCGAGGCTTCGACTCTACAAGGAGTTGGAATTGTTCTGGAGTGAACTGGACCCACCCATTTTGCACTGCTACCCATAACTGGTCTTGTGTAGTTGGTGCGGAGTTCATGGAGCGTACACTAGTATCGACAGCATCCCATAAATGCACGATTGGATTAAGATCGAGAGATATGGAGGGCCAATCCATGGTCGTAATTTCACTGCAGTGCTCCTCCAACCAATGCGTGCCACTACAGAGCGGGGGCACGGCGCACTGTCCTGTTGAAACATGGCACATCCATCAAGGTACTCTAGGGATAGAAAGGGATGCAAATGGTCTGAAAGGATGTCCGTATACCGTACACCTGTCAGCGCTCCCTGCAGCCGGAAAATGGGGCCTAATTGCGACCATGAGAACGCCGCCCAGGCCAAAACTGAGCCACCTTTCGCATGGACACAATCTTATTGCAACGCAGGATCCATAGATTCATTGGGTATACAGGACATTCTCACGCGCCCATCAGGTCGATACAACACTACCGGGATTCATCGGACCATACCATACGCCGCCACTGTTCCATGGTCCATTGCTGAAGTTTGCGTGCCCATGCACGTCGATGAGCTCTGTGTCCAGGTGTCAGCAAAGGGATACGAGTTGGTCGACGGCTGATGGAAGACATGCGGTGCAGATGCCTCCTTACATTCCTGGTAGAAATGGTTTCTTGATTCCCAACATTCAACTGGGCGGTGATCTGACTCACAGCAGCCCGTCTTCCTGTGTGGCGGTTTACGCGGGTGGTAACATTCTCTTTGCGATACTGAAGATCCACCCTCGACACTGTTGACTTCGGAAACCCGAATTCGCGAGTAAATTTCGCATGCGCCGTGCGCCGATGATCGTCCCACGTTCAAAGTCGGTTAACTCGCGACGTGTTGCCATCTTCATGGACTGGTGTCTGTGACAGAATGCTCAGCTACGCCACAGCTAGACGCAACGCTCAGTGTTCATACACGGTACATTTTCTAATGGGGCAGCCCTTCCCGTGACTTTTGGCCACTCAGTGTACAATACAACGCACAACCACTTTCCTCCTTGTTTCCCATGACCATAGATCGTCCAGGAAATCCACGAGACGCTGTGTTAAATATTTTACTTACTGAATCGAGACAAAGATGAGTTTTTCCAGTAAAGAACTGAGCAAAACTAATTGAGTGTTAACCCCTGTGGTATACTTCATGTACAGTAAAAAATTAGCAAGTGGCTGGGCGGTTTGGGTGACGTAACTTGCATTCGTGAGATAGTGAATTCAAACTTCACTGTCGGCAGCCCTGAAGATGCTTTTCCGTGGTTTCCCAATTTAATATCAGACAAATTCTGGGGCTGTACCTGAATAATTAAGACCATGGTCGTTTTCTTTCCACTCCTAGCCCTTTCCTTATCCCATCGTCACCGTAGGATCTATCTGTGTCGGTGCGACGTAAAGCAAATGGTAAAAATAATAAAGCTACGGAATAAGAGAGAGGTGACTCCCACTTATCGCGCAAACACGTCAAGAGAGCGGATATTATACAACATCCGCACATAAAAATCGCATGACTTCGATGACTTAAGAGATAAAAATTATCATACAATACTCACTCAAAACTAGCACACAGTCGAAGAGATCACCTTACCTGAAAAAAGATAAGAACAATATTACTATGACGTAAAACTTGGACAAACATAAAAGAAACAGAAAACACTGCCACCTATCTTTATATTAAGTGGAAGTTAAAATGTAGCTATCTGCAAAGATGTGAATCTATGATACGTAGCGTTGAAATATTTACAGTGTAAATAAAACTGAATGTTACGTAGAATATTAGACTAAAGGTATGTTTTGTACAGTACTACGGTACAATATACTGAGAATACAAGTTTATTCTATTGCATAAGAGAAATATCACACCTTTACAGATTAAGTTTAAAATAAATAAATGAATACATAAATAAATCGTTAAATAAATAAACAAATAAATACATATATAAATAATGTGTGTTTAATAGCCATTCTATTGCTATTGGTTTTTAGAGATGCTTCTTCTTTAACGATTCAGTAAATCTACTGCCGTGGATAGCTCGTATTTAAAACTTGCCACTATGCGGGATTCGATCCCGCAATATTGAGAATAGAAGGTGAACATCCGACATTAATTTTTTTCTCCAATTCGTTCTACGTCGCACCGACACAGATAGGTTTTACGGCGACGATGGAATAGGAGTTGGAAAGAAGAGACCGTGGCCTTAATTAAGGTACAGTTCCAGCTTTTGCTGGTGTGAAAATGGGAAACGACGAGAAACCATCTTCAGTGGTGCCGACAACGGGGTTCGAACCCACTATCTTCCGAATTCAAGGTGATAGCTACGTGATCCAAACCACTTGCTCGAAGGGCACTCAACCACTATGCTTCGAAGCCAATATATTTGTTCTGATAGTAAATGCCGACATCTAGAATTTCTTGTCTCTCCTCACATACAGTATATGTTTGGAACACCAATTTAAAATTATTCCGTTACGAACGCTTGCTGACAATTAATCTAATACACAATAGGATTTTGTGACGTGATGGTAGAGGGAGCCTTTTCTCTCAAAGAAACCATAAAATAGCCTCAAAAACATTTATCCTATGTTAACTGTCAAACATGTGTTTTATCTGCAACTGTGAATTAATCGATTATTTTTACGCTCTTTCTTATAAAGGAGTTCGAGGGACCGGAGAAATGGAGTTCGGAACTGAAACACATGATAAAGTACTAAGCAAGTAATTTTAACACAAGTTCTTATGGAAGAGTCAAAGGGAGTGTGGATCAATTTGGGATAGCGTCTAATCTGATTATATTTACGTCTTATGGAATAGTTTCAGAGACCGGAGAAAGGCAGGATAGCGTTCTAAGAGGTTCTTATAGAAGTGTACAGGCGAGGAGAGAAAAAGAACGCAAGCTTAGCCTATTACGTGATGAAGCGTATGGCGTATATTTCTGCACAAGTTCTTATGAATCTTCGGCTATCCAGTACGAAAACCAAAGTTATGGCATGGGAAGGGAAGTATCCTATCAGAGCGAAGATAATAACTGACAATCAACCAGTAGAACAAGTCTTAAGTACGTTGGGTGTGAAATATCTTTTAATGATGATGACGAGGTGAAGGACAAGCTTCATCGATTTCAACATAACTTATGTGTGGGACAATTCGCCGAACACTGAAAGGAAAAGTAAGAGAAGATACTCAACTTAAAATCTATAAGACTATGGCTGTACCAACTTTGTTATATGGAAGTGAGACATGAGTGGATAAAACAAGCTATATGAATAAAATACAATCATCTGGAATGAGATTCCTACGATCAGTGAAAGGATACTCCCTAAAAGATAAAGTACGAAATGAAGAGATAAGACAACAATTAAATATATTCTCAGTAAATGAAAGAATATTCCAAAACAGGATAAATTGGAAAAACCACGTTCTGAGGATGGATAACAAGAGAATCCCGAAACTTGCCCTGGAATACCATCCTACGGGAAGAAGAGAAACTGGTCGTCCTATGAAGAGGAAGAAAGTAAGTAAGTAAGTAAGTAAGTAAGTAAGTAAGTAAGTAAGTAAGTAAGTAAGTAAGTAAGTAAGTAAGTAAGTTCTTATGAAAGAGTTCTAGAGACAGTAGAAATTGACTTATTTATGCTTTTATGAAGTACTGTAAGCACTGGCGAAAATAACGTACATTACGACGTAATAAAGGGAAGAGTAAAATTAAATTATAAAATCAAAATACTGTGTAACTAGGGTTAGCAGGCCTAATGAGCCGTTCAATATACAATAAGGAAATAAAACACTGCACAAAAAATGGCACGTGACCTCCAGAGAGTTAAATCCCAGGGACGAGCTGCGCGCCCGTGAGCATGACGACCCACCCAGGGTGAATTCTAATGTTGAAGACGAGACACTCACAGATTTCCCGAGGCAAAAAAAATTAACCAATGAAATCCAAAATCTCCGATCCGGCTGGAAATCGAACTCGGCCCCCCCCCCCCTTCGACCAAAATGCCAACATGCTAACCAGTTAGCCACATACCTGAACAATAGAAATATGAAACACAACAGTAAAAAGATAAACATATTTCATGATAATTTTTTTCTTGCTAGTTGCTTTATGTCGCACCGACTCAGATAGGTCTTATGGCGACGATGGGACCGGAAAGGCCTAGGAATGGGAAGGAGGCGGCCGAGGCCTTAATTAAGGTACAGCGCCAGCATTTGGCTGGTGTGAAAATGGGATACCACGGAAAATCATCTTCAGGGCTGCCGACAGTGGGGTTCGAACCCACTATTTCTCGGATGCGAGCTCACAGCTGCGCGCTTCTAACCGCACGGCGAACTCGCTCGGTGCTTTCATGAGAATGAAAACAAATAAAATACAATATTAAAACGTAAGTCAAAGCATAAACGGAATACAAAAGGTAACAAGAGAAAATAATTGCAGCGGTGTACAATTATTTGATTTTAATTCTATGTAAATAACATCACATCACATTAATGTCAATGAAATGTTTAATTTCAACGCGCGCTCATCGAGGAAGAAATAAAATATGTACATTCCTTTCTTAAATTCTACAACTACAGGCCTGCGTAACTAAGTTTGCCTCCTTAATCTACTATTAACAAAGTAAATCAAAAATTAAACCAGAAACAAAATAAATTCTCAGATGCGGAGAAAATAAAAATATTCAGCAACAGTTAACGAATCCATTCGCAATGACCAAGCAATGAAATAAATGATAATGGCAATGCACAACCTAACATCAATCCTTACAATATAATCCCGCAAAAAATATATAATGTGAAAAATAACAAACAACTAAACTGAATATCTGTAGCTTAGTGGTCTAGACTAGTTTCCGTTAGCTGGGCTTTCATGTGTTATGACACATTTAAGCTGGCTAGTGCGACACTACTATGGAGGCAATTCTCAGCTAACAGGTAGGTCATTCCGAAACATGACCAAATACTGAGGCCCACTAGCTCACTTTCCGAGACCTAGCCCACCACTTCAAACACTAAAATTATTCCTTAATGTCGATACCAAAAGAAATTCAAATCCCAATATTCATAATATTTCGGTCCTATCACAAACCCTACGACAATGCTGATAGAAAACCTCTTAACATTAAACACAAAGGAAAATATTTACAACACTGACGGCTCAGTCTGACCGTAATTGTATGTCCCCCCCAGTGAAATAAAGTTATTAAGTTAACTAGTGATCTCAACACACGGTCTAACACATGAAAAACAATCATTCCATACACCAAGTTCGACTGACACAAATAAAATAGATTGAAGATTAGAAACACCTCCCATATCACAACCACCTAGTGACAACTCGACTAGTTAGTGAATTTATTCACCCTAACCGTTACATGCTAGAGGGGAACTCTGGTTTCTTCCCGTCGCCACACCTTTGTTAGCCACCTACCTTGGATGCTGCCCTAGCTCGCCTGTACAACGGCGCCCATGCCCAGGGACAAGGGGGGCCATCCCACCCCCCTAGCTATCGGGGAAAGGCAAAAATCTAATGTAGTCAGGTATATTTCTTTCAAGAAAATTATTTAAAAATCGGTATTACGTAGAAGTGGTAGTACCTCTCCCAACCAACAGGCAGGGGATACCATGGGTGTTATTCTACGGCCATTCATCTTCCAACATTTTGGAAATATTACATACCCCCAGGTCTAGGCCTCCCCTTAAAAACTGCCATATGAGCGCCCACGCGCCTGTAGCCTTTTGTGAGGAGTACCTCACTGTTCAACGCCTTGATCATCGATGCATAAGGTCCAAGTGTATTCCTATTTATAGGGACGAGCTGGGCGATGATAGGTTGATTTTGAAATCACCGTAGTGACAACATAGAAACAGATGACATACTCTAGCTTGTGCCAACTCCAAATAGGTACAATAATCCACTAAACAGATTCCATAACAAGTCCCTAGGTGGCACTCTAAACCAAAGTAGTGGCATCTGTTAAGATGTGATGTAGTCTCCGCGAGACTATATCACATTCAAGCGTTTAAGGTGTTGCCTTAAGGCACACCACACCCCGATCTTCTGATCGTGTAGAGGCATTTCCTTGCACTCATGAAGGTCGTCAAGCGATCCAGACACGAGTGTTATGTTAAAGTATCTCTACAGATTAAACCACCATGCCATTCCAAATTTTTTGGCTACACTGCAATGCACTATTACTTTTTGTACACCCTGTAATTAGTACGTGTAATGTAACAGGCAAGAATAATTGCAATTTGGATTATTATACAAAGCATGGGTCAAACAATACGAATCGAAACAAAATAATATCTCCTCAGTTTTTGGTATAGAAGTGACCAAATTATTATACGCATCATGACTTTCTTTACATATTTTAATTTACCTACGCTTATCACACACTGCAGTTGAACATTAAGTGTTTTATAACCTCGAATGCATCCCCTTGTTCTTAATCAACATCCAGACTTTCAGGCACGCTTTCCACAAGACGTGTACATGCCGTACGTACATCAGTGTCATTATCCCACATTTTGACAAGTTCACGTTTCAGTTGTTCTTTGGTTGTAACATTTTTCTGTTTCAGTTTTTTCTTCAGAACTACCCATATGTTTCCTATGGGGTTCATATCGGGAGAATTGCCTGACCATGGGAGCACAGTGACTTTATTATCTAGAAGAAACTTCCGACACAGTCCTTGCTTTGTGACACGGTGCAGCATCATGCATGAAGATGAACTCCATGTTTCCAAACCACTGATGAGCCTGAGACAATAGTTGATTCTGAAGCACCGATAAATACTGGTCCTGCTTCATGGTGCCTTCTAAAAAGTAAAGTCACTTTATTTGCCCCATAGACTCAAAATATACAATGGCAGATGTTCCACTGATAAACACACCACCACATGAAATTCTTGAATTCAAAATGCAAAAATAACACCCCACAAATAATAAGAGGTGACTCTCTTCACGATCATTACAGCAAAACTGAAGATTAATTGGAAAAGAATGTATATATAAACAATAACATAAATATAAGAATCACTCTTATGAAAACTGAAAATCAACAATGTGCCATTGTGGTGACTGCTGTTGCCAAGTTATGAGAAAAAATTCCTTGAATCTTATTGTTGGAAGATGTAAGACATTACTGAACAAAGAAAACACCCAATACATACTTTCATATATGCGCAAAGTACAGGAAAACACAAATAAATAGGAAAAAGCATCTTGAGTATAATAATTTGGCCACCTCTGCAGTCTGAAATTAGGTGAAGGGAGTTACATTGTTCTCTTGTAGTAACTCAAACGAAACACGAACTGAAACCGCATCGATACTGGGGGTTCAAGTCCACCTAAGGGAAGACTTAACACTGAGCAGAACGATATCGTGAAATGTTGAACGCGGAGTCTCCTTTAAAGCAACGCTCAACAGTTGTGCCGTCAAAAGCCGAGTGATCTCAATGGAGAAACTAGCTGCTGGCACGAACTCTGTGTCGGCTGGGATATGGAGCTCTTGTTTCTCTGCTTCTGTCGTGTACTGTCTAAATTAAACAAAGACTTTGGGGAAATATAAAGACAGCATGTGCGCATACAATACACTCATGGGTCTAAGGTCCAGCAAACAAGTCTGAGGAACTCGGAAACCAAACTCAAACGGGAAGATGACGATAAAGGTTCTAGTGGGAGCATAAAGTAAAAAAGGGAAGACATTTATTTTTATAGTGGAAGATTATAAAACTCAATATATTTAATTTTAAAACTAATATTACTTTTGATTTAACATGGAAATAAACTGAGCTCGGCTTGAATCTTCATCTCGATATCATAGGTTCGACTATCGGTAAGTTCGACGTACATATAAAGTCATTTAAAACGCAACAGATGATGTCGCATCACAATTCAACTGTGCCAGGGTTCGTTTCTACAATCCTCAGTGTAGAAGGCGGGTGTATCATCAACTACCCAACTGACTTTATTATTATTATTATTATTATTATTATTATTATTATTATTATTATTATTATTATTATTATTATTATTATTAATGCATTAAATTGTAAACATACATAGAAAAAATTGGTAACAATGTGAGATGTGGCCTAAGAAACCATGCCAAATATCTCCGAAATAATTTTTCTCCTTTTTTTCCCTTCCACCAAGGAACTCAACTGAGAACATTTTTAAAATGAAGTTAACTCTCTAGCTGTAAAATTACACGTATATTAAACATTAACATACATTTTTATTCATTTCTGGAAAATGGTGATCAAAGTTCAAGAGATGAAAAAGATCTATACAAATACATTTGATTTCAGTTTAATATAATGTGTTTAGGTAATCGACTCTATTACAGCCAGCCTCCTGAGATTTGTTACTCAGTGCGATAACTGTAAGCGCACTCCCCACCCAACCACCCACCCCTTAACACATGACCTAATTTTTATCTGCAATGTGAATCCTCCACAATTGCCATGTGAATACTTACTCACTCTCACACTGTCTAATAACAATGTAATTTTCTTCTTTTCATTCAAGTGCTTACGAACCATTATTGAGTTAAAGAACAACGCATACGGAGGAACTACAACATAAAGAGCGAGTAGTTCGAACAGTGAATTCATATTTTGTAAACATATATCCTATTTATTGTTGATGTTTGAAAATATGGTCCTACCAATAAACTGCCGGCCTGAGAGATGGCACGACACACACACACACACACACACACACACACACACACACACACACACACACACACACTCTCTCTCTCTCTCTCTCTCTCTCTCTCTCTCTCTCTCTCTCTCTCTCTCTCTCTCTCTCTCTCTCCTGAGAAATCCTTGGGCTGTGCTTTAACTAAATGGCGCTAAGAGTCAGAAATAGTCTTTTGACCCGACTTACATTTTCTACGTACTAAAATAGTTCTCTAAGGGACATGTCGCATGGTTTCCTGAGCCGTGTCAAATATATTTAAGTACAATGTATGCCAACTACAATAATGAAAAATGAAAAGGGCAAAATGCAGGTTTTGGCGCAGGGAATGCCTTTTTATTCATGCACACTATATCTATCAACCAATCAATCGATCCTGGCTCAGTCCGGTGGTGTTTGAAGGTGCTCAAATACGTCAGCCTCGTGTCGGTAGATTCAATGGCACTAAGAGAACTCCTGCGGGACTAAGTTCCGGCATATCGGCCTCTTCGAAAACTGTAAAAGTAGTTAGTACGACGTAAAAAAACAACATTATTATTATTATTATTATTATTATTATTATTATTATTATTATTATTATTATTATTATTATTATTATTATTATTCAGGTCATGGTGTACCCTCTTCTAACAGCAACATAGGCCACAACTGTCGCACTGAAGATGTTATTGAGCTACTGCTTCCTTTTTCTTTTCTTTTTCGGATATAGTTTTTAGTGCCGGGAGTGTCTGAGAACACGTTTAGCTCATCAACTCTGCAGCTACTTTTTCCGGTACATCCTTTGGGTCAGCTATATGTACCACAGTTGTCTATGGGTATAGGTGTAATTGTACGGGTTAGGAAAAGGAAATGACCGTGGCTTTGAGAAATGTACCAGCCTGGAAACAACAGAAAATTTCGAAGATGGTTGACAGGATTTTCGAACCGATCTATCTCCCGAGTACAAAACTAGAAACCATAACTGGTCCTGCTGCAACGCACTGAGTTCTATGAAATTTTCACCTGGTGAGGTAGATGAGCGCGGGTAGCCACCGGTGTCAAAGACCGAACATTTTTCGTTCTCCTAATTGAGCTACGGTGACCTCGGCCATTCTTATTCTGTTGGCAGCTCAATCGAGAGAACATCGGATGTGAAATCTGACGGTTGCTGGTTTGGTTCCGCTGCTATCTAGGGTTTCTGCACTTGACATTCCTTAGAGATATAGGCCTACTATGCTTACACGATACGATCTAAGGAGCTGAAAATCTCTTTCTTGTACATTACACTCGTGAAAGATAAATATCCAATTACGGTACCGGTACTTTTAGTCTAAACTTGCTGACTTTCCTTCTACATTGTGTTTTCTTATTATTATTCCAATGTTTCAACACCTTGGTGGAGTCAGGGGTGCGGTCCGTGTTTTACACGTGGACTTCCCCTTCCTGACATCAACACTATGTGAAGCGATGTAATCACTATTGCGTGTTTCTGTGGTTGCTTGTAGTGTAGTGTGTGTATAAATATGACAGTGTGAGGACAAACATAAACATCCAGTCCCCAAATCGGAGGAATTAACCACACGATCAAAATCCCCGACCCGGCCCAACCGAAAATATCGAAGCTGATCATTCAGCCAAGGAGCCGCACTTGCGTTATCTATTGTTGGGAGATCAGAAGAATGCACATACCCGGTGAGGCACGGGGCGAAGGGGTTTTCACCAGCAGAGCCAGTGACGCAATGGTTACCATAGCAACTCCGCTACTACCCATGCGACTTTATATTCTACTGGCAGCTCTTCGCTCTTGTGCTCTCTCTCCTTGCCAGGCGCTCTGTACTTTCCCAGTACTAGTCAGGCAGCTGTACTTGTTAGTACATCTTCGAAAGAGCATTGTCTGAGCTGAGCACTTCTCAGTGCTCCCTCTTTCTCTTTCAGAGTTTGTTACAGGAGGACCAGGATGGACAACCAGGCGGATACGATGACGACCCAGGAACGGGCGGTGGCGATCGGGCACTTGCTCCGAGATCTCTTCACCGGCATGACACCGACACCGGAGAGCAACACGGAGCCGCAGACGCTGGAACCTGTGCCGGAGACCCCGGCACCCGAGCCGGAGCTGCCACAGGAGGACCCGGAGATCGAGGTGGAGACGGAGCCTTACAGGGACGGGTGTGACCCCCCTAACGGCTTCTTCTTCTCCGAAGGCTACACCGACCCGGCGCACGAAGCGCTGCTCGTGTACTACAGGCCGGGGCGCCCTGTAACTTCTGAACGGGGCCTCGTCCTGGACAGAATGCGGCGCCCTCGCCGAGGAGGCAGGATCATCTCGACAACCATGGCCGTCGAGAGCTTCCTACCAGGAGGCCTCATTATCAGGCATCACGACCAGGAGCGGATGCGCGACGCAGAGAGGGAGCTTTCTTCTCTGTTCCAGGTCATCCGTCTACCAGGGAGGGACGGAGTGCCAGGGATGAACACCGGCGCAGTCAGGGCCGCGACGGAGACCAGGGAGACGCCGAGGAGGCTAAGGAATAGGGCGGTTAATACCGACCTAGTCCTGGCCACCCAGCCGGCGACCAGCGACGCCACCACGGAGGTGAGGCATGACGCCCCCTGGCGTCGCGACTGTGCGACTTCTGTGGAGGAGGACGCCCCCTGGCGTTCTGAGGTTGCTGTCCAGGCCCAGCCTGACAGCACGTCTGTCGAGCTGCAGACCTCGATGTGCGCCCCACAGGACAGGGAACGCAGTCAAGCGTTAGCAGCGACCGACGCCGCCGCCGCCAGCCAGGAGAAGGAAGAAGACGGCGACGCAGCGGAACCACCAGCTACCCTGGGGTCACCAGGCCGGGAGGAGGGTCACCAGGACGAGGCCTCTTCCCCCGCCGAGAAGCAACCCCCGGGAAGAAGAAGAAGAAGAAGACGCCGCACCAGGAAGCAGAAGGCGTCGCTGGCTCACCAGGAGAGGACCGCCAAGCCGCAACCCAGGACTGCTCCCAGGACAGCAGTCAACCGAGGAGCCAATCAGGAGAGGACCTCAGCGGGTAGCGGCAGTCAGGTGAGAGTCAAACGTCCCCCTCAGCAGCTCTTGCAGTGTTTCCGCTGTCTGAGGTGGGACCACCGTCAAGTTAGCTGTGGACTCCAAGTGAAGTGCAACCGCTGTGGTGGTGATCACCACTACACGGCCTGCGCAACACTTAAGGAGGCGCCGGTGTGCGCCAATTGCGCGGGGGGCCACCCGGCCTCCCACCGCAGTTGCCCAGTCTACAGGGCCATGGCGCGGGCAGAGAGGAGGGAGGCCCGGCGCCATGACCCACCCCATTCCAGGAGGCCCCCGCCTCGGCGGGCTTGGCCTCATTCTCCGGGATCGGAGACTGGGTACGAGGTACCCCAAGGAGGTGGAGTCGTGCGACAGGCCCTAGTGGTACTTGACGCATGGCTCCGCAGCCGGCAAGGACCGCGCTAGTCCCAGCAGTGCCCAGACGGACTGATCCCCAGGCGATGGAATGGCGAGGAATTGGTTTATGTTTTATGCATGTTACCTGTTCCTAACTAACATAACCTCTGGTCTTTTTCCAGCCCACATCCTTGCATGTGCTATCACAAGATGTCAGGTTTTACATGTAGGCTCTTTCTTCTTTCTGCCTATGTGGTTTTTCCCAGACCCTTCAATACCATACCTTAACACTATCCAACCAACACAAACTTTGCCGTGGTAGCGAGTCTGACTCGGAAACCGGCAGATACTCCTTGTATCACTTCCCACTCCTCCCAGCTATCTCTTTCTTCTTCTTAGAAATAATAGCATGTTGGAGGCCATGTAGATTGAGTCGTTGGTCACGCGGGGGGAGCGGGCTTCGGGGGCCCCCCCGAAGAAAAAAAAGAAAGAAAAAAAATTCGCTCTTGTCAGTTGTAATCCAGCAAGCTGCAAAGTGTGAGTCAATGTTTTCGTGTAGCAGATAAGAGCCGATCTGTCTGGGCAGAACAGGAAGTTCTTTCTTGCAGGTCGCATTCCTCATTCTTGCATTCTTCTCATCTCTACACAATACATCAATACTGTTATTTGAGTAAGCAAAATGAAGAAACGTCAATCCCACAAAGCACGTTCCTTAAGGGTTATATCCTTATTTTTTTTAACGGAGGACAAACGATGATCACTTCTCATATTGGCTATGAGTCAACGTACACTTTATCAAACAGTAAATCTATAAACGCTTACGAATACACTGCCCGTATGACGGGTATTACTAACAATAATCTTTCTTGCCACTTAATGATTTGGCATAGAGTAGGTATGTCCTCTGGGTATAGTAAAACAATAAGATACAGGATGAAAAGAAAAGTAGTTATTTGAACAGACTCGAGTTTGTTTTCTCCAAGTCACTGCCTGAAATGGTTATTACCAACTTTATTTTCTTTCCTTATACTCTGATGGAACAAACAAAACATTAGAACGAAGTTCTAATGATTTCACTTCAGACTCCGAGTTACATAGCATTACTATTGAAATGGCCTATAAATATCTTCAGCCTTCTCCCGCACCGTTTCTTTCAGATATAGGAACTTCTATTCATGAGTCTTAAATGGCTAGCCACAGTTATAAACTCCATCCCTTGACAATTCTTTTATATTCCATTTGAATTATAAAACTTTCTGAATAAGCAAATGTTGCGTTAGCAACAAGTTTTCCTCCATTTCTTTATTTTCTTGTGTCCTCTGGCGAGTTGTTAGCGCGGTCGTTCTGTTGGGATCAATTCTCCTTTCGTTATATATATATTTTAAACGACCCTAAACGACTTCCAATTGTACTCAGTCCCTTCAGTTCTACGTGCTATGTTCGTTTCCATTTAATTAAATCAGTAATATATTTTTTTCAGCAGCCTTCAAGTTCTTTTGTGACACAGAATGTTTTCCTAGATTAATATTCTCTTTTACTCTGCATGCTGTTTGGTTTCATTTTTCTCTATTATAAATTCGATATTACAGTGTGTCTTGGCTCTGACAATATACAATATCGATGCTAGTAACAATATTCTTTTGTATACCTCGTCCTGTGCTATGGACTTCCGTAATAAAATATTTCTTGACGTGTATTTTAATATACTGTATATGTTCAATTTACAATCTTTCACTAAACTTGAGTGGTTCTATTGCGTTAGAAAAGCGAGAAGTAAAGCACAGGACAGTTTTGTAGCGGAAGTTATCATCATATCAAACTCGTTCTAAAAGTATTGAAGTCCACATAGTGTAGATCAACCTCCGTGTGTTTAAGTAGCTAAAAAATCTTTACGATACAACGCTTCTTCATTTCGGTCATGCTTATACTCTGAGACTTAGTTTTCCGTCGATCACTTCTTCTGCCAGGAGGAGTTCTTAATAGATTTAATGAATTATGAAGTTCTGTGGAGAACTAAAAATAATGAGCTATTTTTCCTGCCTCATACTGGACTTCGTGTTCACCACTTGAAAAGAAAATTTAAAATGAAATACGTACTTATGTAAAGGATTTTCTAAGATATTAATAACAGTTTAATAGTTAAAAGTCATCTGAAGACTAAATAATATTATCGATATCACTGTTGTATGGATCCATAGATGAAAGGTTACTTTCTTGGCCGCTGGCCCTGGAGCCATGGGTTCCATTCCCGGGTGGATCGTGGGATTTTAATCGTAAATGGTTAATTCGCTTGGCTCGGAGACTGGCACTTTGTTATGCCCCCTACATTACTCCAACTTACACACTCCACACACAATGCCATCCTCTACCACAATAAAATGCAGTCACCCATACATGGTACTCGGTACCCAATATCATCGGAAGGTCTATCTTACAAGAACTGCATTCGGCTGCGATAGTATCACGAAATTATACTACTAATCCGTTGTTTTCATATTCTTCAGTCATAGTAAGGAGCTCGCAAAATACTGTTCTGCGTTTTCTCGTGGGAAGATTTATAACCGTGAATTCAATACAAACATACATACATACATTATCATTATAGACTGTTATGCCTTTCAGCGTTCAGTCTGCAAGCCTCTGAGAATTTACTAAACGTCGCCACAATCCTCGATTTATGGTTCATGTTTGTGGGTTACTGTAGTCACGTCCTAGTTCGTGAACCATGGGCAACGGCTGAGCGGCCTAGTAAGTAGTCCTGAGAGTCGGGATACCAGTTGCTATGGAATGGGAGTGGGCAACTCAGACATATTCTGATTCGTGGCCCTCCTTGTGCTCAGGCGGCTAGGACTATACAATTCACCGGTGGTCCATAACTCGTTAGAGGAGAGATCCTCACTTGGACTATGTGCAAGTAGGGCAGCATCCTGCTTCATGAATTTACCAAGCTCAGAACACTTTAAGCAAGCCTCAATACAAACTTCATTTAAAAATAATTTTGCTAACTAATACACCTGGCAAAAATGTTCAAATTGTTGGAAGTTCAAAGAGGTAGGTACTTCAAAAATAGGACATTTAAAAAAAGATAACGGCAATGTTTTAACACGCGATTCGGGGATCTAAACACGAGCTGTAACACAGAGCGTTCGATGGCGCAAGGCTAAGGCTAAGCAATACATAAAGAGAACAGCTAATGTGTGAAACCGTCTAGTTTGTAAATACTGTTCTAAACTTAAACAACACCGTTTGTCTGACTCATTAAAAATGTCCTCTTCGTGAACTACTTTTAATGCAACAAAGAGAGCTTTGTTTAAGTTTCAATAATATCGAGTATTTGCGTTTAGTTCTTACATTATTTAACGATATTATAACTACAACTATTTAAAAATGTTATTTACATTTACAGTAGTTCTTTCATTCTTTCTTGACCAGTTTACCCTCCTGGGTTGGTTTCTCTCGGACTCAGCGAAGGATCCCACCTCTGCCGCCTCAAGGGCAGTGGCCTTTGGGTCGGGGGTTAAAACTGGGAAGGTGAACCAGTACCTCGCCCAGGCGGCGTCACCAGCTTGGCTGAATAGGGTCCTTGTGGGGGGTTGAGAACATTGGAAGGGATAGACAAAGAAGAGGGAAGGGAACGGCCATATCCTTAGGTTTGGTACCATCGCGGCATGTGCCTGAGAAGAAGTGAGAAACCACAGAAAGCCACTTCAAGGATGACTGAAGTGGAAATCGAACCCCCTCTACTCAGTTAATAATAATTTCGTGTGGCTATTTCTATCCGAGTGCAGCCCTTGTGAGGCGGACCCTCCGATGAGGGTGGGCGGCATCTGCCATGTGTAGGTAAGAGCGTGTTATTGTGGTGGAGGATAGTGTCATATGTAGTGTGTGAGTTGCAGGGATGTTGGGGACAGCACAAACACCCAGCCCCCGGGCCATTGGAATTAACCAATGAAGGTTAAAATCCCCGACCCGGCCGGGAATCGAACCCGGGACCCTCTGAACCGAAGGCCAGTACGCTGACCATTCGGCCAACGAGTCGGACTCTACTCAGTTGACCTCCCGAGGCAAAGCCGCGAATGGAATCCGGGCCTCCGGGGGTAGTAACTAATCACACTAAACACTCCACTACAGACCGAGCTCGATAGCTGCAGTCGCTTAAGTGCGGCCAGTATAGTGGGTTCGAGCCCCACTGTCGGCAGCTCTGAAGATGGTTTTCCGTGGTTTCCCATTTTCACACCAGGAAAATGCCTTAAGGCCACGGCCGCTTCCTTCCACTTCCTAGGCCTTTCCTATCCCATCGTCGACATAAGACATATCTATGTCGGTGCGATGTAAAGCAAATAGCAAAAACTCCACCGCAGAGACGGACTTTCACATGATTTACAGTCATTATAGTACAGTACCATTATCATCGACAAAGCTCAGTTACGGTATAATTTTATACCGCACACATTCAATGTAAATAATATAAAAGTTAAACGTAAATAAATGCATGTGTAATTAGCTGTAGATATAATCTGTAATGCAGTATTAGAAATAGACATGCTTAAGCCCCTATCTCGTAAGTTGACTTTTCAGACTCTAATTTTTGCATGCTTTTACTGAAACGCATATTTTTACGCAAAATATGATCATCCCTTGAGAATTTCCAACAAAACATTTAAAAATGAAGTTAGCTACTTTTGTTCCTTCAGTTTCTTTAGCGAGCATTGTGCATGCTCGCAGGACAATAGCTTCGCTACGTGATTGTTATTGCTGCAATTACCTCCCCCACGGTCCTGCTCACCTCCAGAAGCACATTCGGCAGGAAATAGACCTTGATTAACCCCTAGACCACTTCCCAGCACTTTCCACGTTCAATGTTACCATACCCAGATGGAACAAGCATTAGACCGCGTCTTCAAAAAGAGATTTCAACCAAATGATCATTGCATAAAAGTCCTGTTAAACACATACAGTATGTGTAATTAGAATGCCGTCCCACTCTGTAGCGTAACGGTTAGTGTTATTAGTTTCCGTCCTCGGGGGCCCGGGATCGATGCCAAAAATTTAAGACTGGCAGGAGGACAGGTATGTGGTGGTGATTATTGTTTTAAGAGAAAGTACAACTAGACAACCATCCTCTATATAACACCAATTAGAGGAAAAATCCGACACTTCGAAAAATGAAGGTATCGGCCAAAGAAAGACAAGGCCCATAGCCCCGCAACCTAATACCGTCGGGGTCGAAAAATAACAAGAGTTGACCAAGGGAGATCGGACAGGGTAGAGGAAAGTTACGAGCCTGGCACAAGTAAATGGAAGCAATGCCAGGACTCAACTAAGGACCCCGTTGTCGCCAACCAACGCTCCCAAGTTAGGAGCCCCTTTTAGTCGCCTCTTACGATGGGCAAGGGATACCCTGTGTGTTATTCTACCGCCACCACCCACAGGGGGACACCTCCATAAGGTGTGCCTGAAAAGAGCTGCACCACCTCGGGAGTTTACTCTTTATTAGAACGCCGAAACATTTTTACAATTATTAAATTAAGTATATGATAACTGTACATTTCTGCAAGGTGGATCGGCAAATACAGTTAGGAGTTTATTTGCAACCACATTGTCGATACCCCGCATAATGGGAATTACTACTGAGAAATGTGTTATAATTAATATTTAACATTTTATAAATCGCGCTGTTGTTTCTTTACATTAGGGATAAGAAAACCATGATCGTCAGTTTCATGCACAGAGTGTCATACTAAACTGACAATCAGTACGAGGTATGGTGTATGTATCGCTCTACTTAACGTAAAGGTGAAGTAAATGCTGCTATTTTCATATCCACTAACCGAAATGGGGTTTAAGATAAGCTAGAGTACCAGAATTTCACCCCAGAGATGACTAATCGACTGCCATGGCCTCCCTCGCATTTCAGCCCTCTTTAAGTGCCAACCAACAACCCTGAACATAGAAAGCAAGAGCCTAACCTAGTATAAATGTATTCAAGTGATAACAATCCGAAGAAGTTCAGCATTTACACTGACTGACAGTGACAATGCAACACCAAGGAGGAGTGGTTCGAAAGGGATGAAAGTAGGGGAAAAAACAGAGACGGCACGGATGAATAATTGATGTTTATTTCAAACCGATATGCAGGTTACACAATGCGCACGGCATCGACTCAGTAGGATGTAGGACCACCGCGAGCGGCGATGCACGCAGAAACACGTCGAGGTACAGAGTCAATAACAGTGCGGATGGTGTCCTGAGGGATGGTTCTCCATTCTCTGTCAACCATTTGTCACAGTTGGTCGTCCGTACGAGGCTGGGGCAGAGTTTGCAAACGGCGTCCAATGAGATCCCACACGTGTTCGATTGGTGAGAGATCCGGAGAGTACGCTGGCCACGGAAGCATCTGTACACCTCGTAGAGCCTGTTGGGAGATGCGAGCAGTGTGTGGGCGGGCATTATCCTGCTGAAACAGAGCATTGGGCAGCCCCTGAAGGTACGGGAGTGCCACCGGCCGCAGCACAAGCTGCACGTAGCGGTGGGCATTTAACGTGCCTTGAATACGCACTAGAGGTGACGTGGAATCATACGCAATAGCGCCCCAAACCATGATGCCGCGTTGTCTAGCGGTAGGGCGCTCCACAGTTACTGCCGGATTTGACCTTTCTCCACGCCGACGCCACACTCGTCTGCGGTGACTATCACTGACAGAACAGAAGCGTGACTCATCGGAGAACACGACGTTCCGCCATTCCCTCATCCAAGTCGCTCTAGCCCGGCACCATGCCAGGCGTGCACGTCTATGCTGTGGAGTCAATGGTAGTCTTCTGAGCGGACGCCGGGAGTGCAGGCCTCCTTCAACCAATCGACGGGAAATTGTTCTGGTCGATATTGGAACAGCCAGGGTGTCTATGTCTTGCACATGCTGAAGAATGGCGGTTGACGTGGCGTGCGGGGCTGCCACCGCTTGGCGGCGGATGCGCCGATCCTCGCGTGCTGACGTCACTCGGGCTGCGCCTGGACCCCTCGCACGTGCCACATGTCCCTGCGCCAACCATCTTCGCCACAGGCGCTGCACCGTGGACACATCCCTATGGGTATCGGCTGCGATTTGACGAAGCGACCAACCTGCCCTTCTCAGCCCGATCACCATACCCCTCGTAAAGTCGTCTGTCTGCTGGAAATGCCTCCGTTGACGGCGGCCTGGCATTCTTAGCTATACACGTGTCCTGTGGCACACGACAACACGTTCTACAATGACTGTCGGCTGAGAAATCACGGTACGAAGTGGGCCATTCGCCAACGCCGTGTCCCATTTATTGTTCGCTACGTGCGCAGCACAGCGGCGCATTTCACATCATGAGCATACCTCAGTGACGTCAGTCTACCCTGCAATTGGCATAAAGTTCTGACCACTCCTTCTTGGTGTTGCATTTGCTCTGTCAGTCAGTGTATATGAACATTCGGCATAGGTCGCAACTTGTCTGAACAGGCAGCCAGCATTCCACTTGATGATGATGATGATGATGATGATGATGATGATGATGATGATTACATACATATTTATCCTTGTGCAAATCAAGTATTCCGTTCAAAGAAAGTTAGTACGAACGATGTTTTTTTTTATTTTTACAAGTTATTTTACGTCGCATCGACACAGATAGGTCTTATGGCGACGATAGGACAGGAAAGGTCTAGGAGAGGGAAGGAAACAGCCGTGACCTCAATTAAGGTACAGCTCCAGCATTTTCCTGGTGTAGAAGTGGCAAAACATGGAAAACCATCTTCAGGGCTGCCGACAGTTGGGTTCGAACCCCACTATCTTCCGAATAACGAACAATGAGAAGCGTGTAATTTACTCCTTCAAAGTGGATGCCCTGGGTAATAATACCATACATATATCATGTATATACTGGTGAACAATTGAATTAGAGACATCTGGTAAGTAGCACGTAGTGCCTCTTTCGCCCTGATGATGGCAGTGACGTGGTGCGACTCCGCAAGATATAGAAGGCGTTAGGGATACACTCTGATCCATGACCACACAACCTCTCATAATGCACGAAGATTGGTTAGTACAGGGTCCAGGGCAAGCAGGTCCCTCTCGAAAGGGGGCGGTGCAATGTCTTGCTGCAGGAAACCTCATGGTACCGGAGGCGAACAAATGGGTGGTCATGATCAGACAGGCAGGTTCCTGTACATTCGCCGGCCAAAAGGGCAGCTATCTGTAATTCAATTCCCCATCATTGTAAAAAGTAACACTGGTGCAACGTTAGCTACCCTAACGCATATTTGGTATTTAATCAGTGCCTCACACAGGGAGTTTTTCTAAGTAGAATTATGTCATCGTCATTCCCATCCCTAAGAAGATTGCGGTTGTACCTTAGTGCTAGTACATCTGCAGACCATAGCATAAAGATACTCGCAGTGTGTAATCGCCTGGCAACATCGCGTATGTAAATAATTGCAAATAGCAGTAATCTGAGAACAGGGCGTTCCTCAGGGTTTGATAAGTCACTCATATTTGTCGTTATTTAATGCAACGCATTGACGGTGGTTTGTGGGATATGAACTAAAAAATTGCATTGCCGTCTGGCTGAAATTCAATGATTCCAATTTCTGAAGTAGCAGCTGAGGAACAAAGGTATCAAAATCATTAGAAAAATCAAGTAGAACTAGTGCAGTCACTTGTCGGCTGCCCGTTGCTTGTGGGATATTGTCGGTTACTTTCAATACTGCAGTTGCTGTGTCGTGTCCTTTCTGAAACTTGGTTGACAAGGGTCAGGGAATGAGTAGTTAAACAAATAAGTAAGGACTTGTTCTTGTTCCAAGCGTTCTATTACTTTGGAAAGGGGTTGAGGAAGGGATAATGGGCGATACTTGATGGTACAATAGAAGATCTCGTCTCCTGCCCGTTCTGTGGTCAATTGTTGCTCACACGGCCAGTACGAGGTCTGACGACATGGCAGTCACGTGATATGGGCCGACCACAGCGCCATTTTCCCAAAATGGCAGCTATATATAATTCAGTTTGCCTGGTATGAAATTGGGAAACCACGGAAAACCATCTTCAGGGCTCCTGACAGTGGGATCTCCCGAATCCAAGCTCACAGTTGCGCGACCCCAACTGAACGGCGAACTCGCTCGGTGACTTAAGGTTTAAAAGTAACTTCGCATTTAATACCATTCAACTGAACTTCCTCAAAACGCAGGCAATTATCATCGGCACTTTACAAAACGTAAAACAATCCTATGTTCCACTAAACAATACCATTATTCCATACAGTAAATCAGTTACGATTCTTGGTGTAGCTAGAAGCGAAACAATAAACGGGTCGCAGCAAGTGACAATTGTGTACAAAATGATTGTATCAAAACCTGCATTCCCTGAAGCGGTTCGATGATATTTCCTCAGTCCCTGAAAATAAAACTCATTCACTCACTTCTGTTTCCACTACTCGATTACCGGGATATAATTTTTATTGATAACGAACAAGGCATTAAATTGCAACGTGCTCAAATTGTAGGCACCAGATACACATTCGACATTCGTCCCTATGCAGAGAGTTGCGACGGAACAATATACGCACAATGCATGAGACTAGTATAATGTTCCCAGGTACGTACAGAAAACACTCCCACTTATCTGTCCTCTAGATTCCACTGTCTTACTTCCCTGTACATGTTCATTACGTCGTCAGGCCATGCGCTAGAAATTCCATTTGCATACAAACGTTATATAATACAGAGGTATTAAGAGTAAAAACAACCACTCTCAGAGACAGAATTTATATATTTAAACTACTTTAGACAATATATGTTTCGTGTTTCATCGTAGGCAATGCTTATAGAAGGTTATTGATTTTGTTAACAATCAACACATTCGCATCTATAGTTTTGTACTCGTGTCATGAGATATTTTTTTGAAACAATAACACTCATTTTATAAATTTAGCTTACCACTGCATAGTCATTTTATTAATGTATTAAATTACTGATTCATTACGCATCATTTGTACATTATTTATTCGCATCATTATTTACATAACAGTATATTACATGAAAATATAATTATAATTCATATAAATAACCAATGTACACCTATCATCTCTGATACATTGCAGAGTAACATTCTCCTATATAAAAACATAAACTAGATCACATTCAATATTATTAGGAAGCGTGGAACGAAGTCAGGCACAAACAGAAACAAGACTGATATACAGAAGTATTTAATTTCAAAGCAGGCTTGTTATTTTTGTTACAAATGATTGATATCATGTTCACAGCCAAGAGACTTCAACTATGGATTGCATCCGAACCAGGAAATTCTACATGCAATAGCTAGGATTCGAACTACAGCCACTTTGGTTGTTAACAAAGTCACGATTTTATGAAATATCCCCTCCCACACACACACACTCCTCCCCATCAACTTAAACTTACGCCTTAAAGGGTTCATTCCCTTAGCTCGGGGACTGGGTTTTTGTGCAGTCCCCAACACTACTGCAATTCACTAACCTCCATCACAATAACACGCACTTTCCCATACACAGCAGACGCCACCCTCCTCGGAGGGTTGCTATACGAGACTTGAGATAGGTCAGCAATAACCACACGAAATAATATTTATAATAATTGTACCGGGAGGTGCACCCACCCTGTTCATTCAAAAGAAGCGCCTTGGAGAATGCCTTCTGATATATGAAGTTTGCAACAATTAATACAAGTACTATGGATTAATTTACATATGTTTCTACAAAAAGGTATTATGCCCTCTGGTGTGAAGAAGAATTATTAAAATTGTTAAGTAATTTTTTATATTTTAAGGTGTACTATACTGAATTAATTATTCTTTGTTTTTGGTACGTTAAAGTTGACAACACTTCGATCTCTTCCCGCCAACTTAAGATGTTGGCCAATAGAACATTTTATATATTTATATTCAGCCAATCAAACTGTGTCTAGTATTCATTGAATTACCCAATAAGAATTGGGGGTGTGTCGGGCCTTAGCCCAGAGCTCTCTAGAACCTTCCTCTCGGGTATAAAAGCTGGAACATTTTCGACCAGGTCGGTTTTCCTTCACTCCAGTCTAGTGTGTGATTGTAAAGGGAGGCGGAGGTGCCTCGTCCATCGTCGAGTAGTCCACCAGCTCAAGGTAATAGCAGTCCCGGTTTTACTAAGTGATAGTCTTTGAAAGCTAGCTAGAGGTGAAGGTTTCCGATCTTTAACTATATAACTTTTCTGAAATGTAAATTCCAAATTCAAGTGTAAATTTCAAACTAGTCAAAAGAACTTAGTCGAAATCAGATAATATAGAGTGTGATACCCTCTCGGATTCCCTATCAACTTGATTTTGAGGAGACTATGATGCTGTAAACTATTTAGTTTTTAATCCTTGTAATTTAAATATTCTCTCCATCTAGTCACCTCAGTAGTATAGGGTTAGCCTCTAACTTCGGGCCATAAGCCCAAATAGGATTTTAACTTTCATTTTGATTTTCAAGGAGCGGAAATATCCGCCCCCTCTATATGTCGTTTTTCCCAATGGCCTGATAGAATCGGTAGTCGATACACCTGTGCCATTTCTTTTATGTAAAGAGTTAGATTGTTGAGCACGTAAGACAGTGCCTACTGCTTGAATTGTAAAATGTAGGTTGTGCCTTTGATATGCCTGGAAATTTCTGGAAATTCCTCAGTGTGATAGAACAAAGACGCTCTTTCTAGTAATGTAACTGTTGAATGGTGCCTTTGTAAGGCCGTAATGCCATAATCAGCTATGTGGGAAACGATAAGGAAAGGGACGTGATTGTAGCAGGTGATCTCAATTTACCAAATGCCAATTTGAAAGGTAATGCAAACGACGGGAAGCATGACCAACAAATGGCAAATAAATTAATATGGGAAGGTCACCTGATTCAGAAAGTGATGGAACCAACTAGAGGGAAGAATATTTTGGATGTGGTGCTGATAAAACCAGATGAGCTCTGTAGTGATCACGAAGTTGTTTATGTCGCTGTTAAAATTAAATGTGAAAGAAAGGAAGGTATGACAATTAGGACTATTAGGCAGTACCATATGGCTGATAAAACAGGCATGAGGGAGTTTAAAAAAAGTAACTATGATCGCTGGAAAGTGGTAAATAAAAATGTAAAGACTCTGGGATGGGATTAAAGCAATTGTTGAGGAATGTGAAAATAGATTTGTACCTTTAAAGGTGGTAAGAAATGATAAAGATCCACTATATTATAACAGAGAAGTAAAGAGACTAAGAAGCACGTGCAGGATGGAACGAACTAGAGTTAGAAATGGTTATGGAAGTAAGGAGGAATTGAACGAACTTACTAGGAAATTGAATCTAGCAAAGAAGTCAGCTAAGGATAACATGATGGTAAGCATAATTGGTGGTCATACAAATTTTAGTGAAAGATGGAAGGGTATGTATAGGTACTTCAAGGCAGAAACAGGTTCAAAGAAGGACATTCCAGGAATAATTAATGAACAAGGGGAGTGTGTATGCGAGGATCTTCAAAAGGTAGAAGTATTCAGTCAGCAGTATGTAAAGATTGTTGGTTACAAGGATAGCGAATGTGAGTAATACTAAAGAAGTATTAAAATTTACCTATGATAACAATGACATTTACAGTAAGATACAAAAGTTGAAAACTAGAAAAGCAGTTGGAATTGATAAGATTTCTGGGGATATACTAAAGGCAATGGGTTGGGATATAGCACCATATCTGAAATACTTATCTGATTATTGTTTGTTTGAAGGAGCTATACCAAATGAATGGAGAGTTGCTATAGTAGCTCCTGTGTATAAAGGAAAGGGTGATTGACATAAAGCTGAAAATTGCAGGCCAGTCAGTTTGACATGCATTGCATGTAAGCTTTGGGAAATCATTCTTTCGGGATATATTAGACATGTTCGCGAAATTAATAACAGGTTTGACAGAAGGAAGTTTGGGTTTAGGAAAGGTTTTTCCACTGAAGCTCAGCTTGTAGGATTTCAGCAAGATACAGCAGATATCCTGGATTCAGGAGGCCAAATGGACTGTACTGCGATTGACCTATCTAAGGCATTTGATAGGGTAGATCATGGAAGACTACTGGCAAAAATGAATGCTATTGGACTAGAAAAAATAGTGACTGAATGTGTGGCTATATTTCTAGAAAATGGAACTCAGAGAATTAGAGTAGGCGAAGCTTTATCTGACCCTGCAATAATTAAGAGGGAATTCCTCAAGGCAGTATTATTGGACCGTTAGGTTTTATGGCGACGATGGGACAGGGAAGGGCTAGGAGTGGGAAGGAAGCGGCCGTGGCCTTAATTAAGGTACAGCTCCAACATTTGCTTGGTGTGAAAATCAGAAACCACGGAAAACCATATTCAGATCTGCCGAAAGTGGTATCCCCTATTAATTCTGAAGATAGTAATTTATAGTTACTTTCTAAGTGTTCGGTCGGATTCAATGTCACTAACCATACAGTTTAGGGACTCTGCCTGCCGATACATCTTACATATACCTTTATCTCGCCTGTTGGCACTATTTAGTCACAATTTTGTCGTGACGTGTGCATATTGCCACTGCTGTGTTGTCAAAAGTCACTACTGTTACATTTGCGAGAATAAGTAGTGCATATTTTCTTTTTTATGTAGGATTGCAAAGCAACTTGGATAATACCAGGTAAGTGGACTTGTGGCGTGTTCGAGTAACACATTTAACAACGTAGTTACTGTGAAATGACAAACGCAGCATTTTATCAATTCGATCTTATTTCGTTCAATTCTTACATACCGCGGTATAGAATTCAATTACGATATCTAAGAAGCAAGAAAAATATGCTAAACTGCACCTGAAAAGGAAATGAACGTTACCTCCTCTTTTCTATGATAAGGTTTTGACATAATGAGAAAGTTGAAAAGGAAGGAAATTTCGTTATCAACCTAACTTAACCTAAACTAACCTAACCTTGTCTTGTCTTGTATCGACTTTGGTACAGCTTGCAGACTTAACATTTGTGCATTTTTATTGACTTACGGGATATGCACATGTGATATATTTGCTCGTGTGTATTATTACAGTGTGGTTTCACTTCGGTCCGACAATTAACAACAAATTTCAAGGAGGGAGCTTAATTATTATTTACACCAGGCAAACGCTGGAGGAATACAGTCATAGTAATGCGTATATCAAAATTATGGCAGAAATGCAGTACATAACATTAAATAGAATGAGGGCGAGAGTGTGTTTATTTCCGTAATTCCTCACTGAGCTTGAAAACCGACTTAATTATGAACATCTTGATTTCTCATTCACCGAGCTCGATAGCTGCAGTCGCTTAAGTGCGGCCAGTATCCAGTATTCGGGAGATAGTAGGTTCGAACCCCACTGTCGACAGCCCTGAAAATGGTTTTCCTAGACCTTTCCTATCCCATCGTCGCCATAAGACATCTGTGTCGGTGCGACGTAAAGCAACTAGCAAAGAAAAAAAAAAAGATTTCTCATTCACTTGTGTAAGGGAACCTCCATTATTGATGCTTACACTGATGTTACAGTTCGTTATGGTTACGTCTGGTGATTTCAATATGCAACTAGTCAAGTTGGCAGCCGCGATGAGACATTAAAAAGACGATACTAGGACGGCAATATTTGCTTTTTAGTGTATAGCCCGACGTGCCGAGTACTATAAATGAGATATGCTTTCTCTCTTCGAATGCGACTCTTCTCCGCTAGATGGCATCACCACTACAACTGTACACGACTAACCAATCGATGACAGGTTCATAAAAACAAATAAAATAAAAAAGAAAGTAGGTTAGCCAAGAGGTTGCGACCCCAGCGTTTCATCAAGCACCCATCACTCCACATGTGGCATCTCGCATAATAATCCCTTACCAAAAAATTAATGTCGCCAACCACCAAGATTACTCACCTCACCCAACTCCTCCTTCCATCACACCTCCAAGGCCAGCTCATCTCTTGGCCAAACGACGGGTGTTACCCATTTGGTAACCCACTTTACATTTCAGATAGGGAATGAAATCATGCATAGAACAGATATTTGGATAGATAGTTGTATGGTGTCATTAACGTCTTTCATTTTGAAGTGCAACACTGAACGAACAGATCCTCAGTAAAATATGGAGTGGACAGTGAATGAAAATACAGGTTTGCATTCTCATTTGAATCGTCTAGGTGCAGAAGACATTAAGTCAATTATGAGTAGATTTGAGAAAAACAAGAGAAAACCGTTTATTCACTTTTGAACAGAGTCAAGCTGTTTCGACTGATACGTATGTATGTACACTGCCTGTCAAAAAAGTTAAGCACCCAGAAGGAGTGGTTCAATATTATACCACTTCGGTATACATGCATACCACTGATGTGTGAGTGATTAGATTTACAAGGATCTGTACGCCAACCAGAGTGCATTCATAATGGCACCGTCCTGTTGTTGATAAGTTGTTACCAGTCAACTATTATGAGCCAGCCAGTTAAGCAAGACGTGCAGAGAGGGCTACGTAAAGTACGAAGCACTCGCGATGCCTCGCAGACGCGTTAGACAGCCTATCCTCCAATTGACAGCATTTGACAGAGGCCGCATTGTGAGACTGCATGAGGCTGGTTGGTCGATCCTGCAGTTGCTAGGCATGTTGGCCATTCAGATGTCACAGTTGGCGATATTGGATTCAATGGGTACATGAGGGCACGCAGTCACGACGTGCAGGTTCAGGTCGACTAAGAAACATCACCCCGAGGGAAGAGCGTCGTATGGTGCTCCAAGCTTTGCGGGATCCCTTAACTTCGGCACCCGTCATCCGCGAACATGTTCTGGAGACTCTACAACATACTGTGAGTTCCCGCACACTGTCTTGACGACTCGTATCCGCCGGATCGGGGTCCTACCCCCCATTTGTCGGTTGCCATTGACACCAGAACACCAACGCTTGCGTTTGGAGTGATGCCGGGAACGGGAAGCAGGGACAGAGGACGACTGGTTAGTGATTAGTCTTGCTTCTCCATAAAATCCGATGACCATCGTGTGCAGGCTTGGCGGCGTCAAGGGCAGAGGGCAGATCCTGCTCATATTGTGGAAAGAACCACAGGCGTAATCTCTGGCATCATGGTGTAGGTAGCCATAGGATGTACGTTCAGGTCACCTCTAATAGTGCTTCGGTGGACTTTGATGGCACAGCGATACATCACAGACATTCTGCGTCAGCACGTCCTACCCCTTATGGCACAGACCCCTGGGGACAGTGTTCCAACAAGATAATGCACGTCCATACACAGGACGTGTGTCTATGGGCTGCCTAGAGGATGTTGAGGTCCTACCGAGGCCAGCAAGTTCCCCGCACCTCTCCATCATTGAACACGTGTGGGATGTCATTAGAAGGAGGTCTCCGTCCCAGTACCAACCTGCGGGATCTGGAGGGACAGCTGCAATAACTGTGGACGAACTTGACTTGAGGATCCAAAGGCTGTTTGACACCATTCCGAACCGCATTAGGGCATGCATTGCTGCCAGAGAGGGTGCGACACCCTAGTGACCTCTGTCCAACATTCCACCTGTAACTGCCAACGGCCTTGTCTCTTTCATCCCATATTGTAATATGTTAAATAAAGGCACATGGTCCTTCAGAATATGTAGTTTCACTTTCAACCCCTCCTTCTGCGTGCTTAACCTTTTTTGTCAATCAGTTTATGTATGTATGTATGTATGTATGTATGTATGATATGGTGTTGCTATAATAAATTGGTGAAGTAACAAGAAATATAAATGTAGGGAACATTTTAACAGTTTTTGTTTGGACTGGCTAAGTGTTGCAGCAACAGTATGGGATTAGTAAGTATTGTAAGGACAATACATGTTTGTGATGGTAGTAGTACCAGACCTGTAGCTTAGATCCTTTCCAACAGAACAAAGATGGCCTAGGCCACCATAGCTCAATTGGTAGAGCAACCGACGCGAAATCGGGAGGTTGTGGGTTCGGATCCCACTGGTGTCTGGTTGGCCATTTTTGTTCTGTACTTAACATCTCTTCATCACGTACTAAATGTACGTAATACGACCTAATAGGTTGAGAGTCGCTTTCGAATACATGTTTGTGTTCACAAATACTGCTGAACGTGACTGTTATATGTCATAACACATCGTAATAGTGTTTGTCAATAATATTTACTTGTATTGGAATCAACATTTTTACGAGTACAAACTCAACTCAAAATGCCTTGACAAATAAACTGTAAATTCATTTTTAAATTCTATAAAGCTATGAAAACACTAACTCAACTTGAAACCGGAAAAGATAACCAAAGAGAATAACAAAGGCATATATGAGGACTTCCAGCAGGAAAACGAGATAAAGTATTTAAAATTTGCAACAGAATGCAGATTTTGCCATTAAAAATACAAACTATTATAGAGTTATTTAAACTCCTCAAAGAGGACGGCGATATGCAGGCAAGATAATAGTTGTCTCCATTTTTATTTTGGATTACACGCATCATTTGTAAGTTCCTTCATTTCAAAACCTCCTACTGGGTAATAATCAGTAAGTGCCTTACATCTTGGATTATATTATCCATTAGAGTTTTAAGTTTAGCAACGATATGCGATGAAATAAATTATACTGTGAACGTGAAACGATGTTACATCTGTGGGTTAGTTGAAGTGCAGTGATGAAAAGAGAAAAACTTCGCAGAAAGCAACAATAAAATATACAAATATAATTCAATACATTTCGTAATTGTTATTTCCGTTCGCACAAGCTTTGAATCCCCGAGGTACATATTCACTCATTCCTCGCGCACCATAGGCAATTCTGTAGATTCATTATTTCCCAAATTGAATTAAACTGTTATGGAAAAAAATATTTACAATTCTTTTACACTGAACAGATTGATGCCAATGAATTTAAATAGAATGAAAAGAAAGTATTAACTTTATCTCAGTCTAGTTCATGTTTGCATGCATTTTGTGGAAAACCGATGCTGCGAACGCGTAGATCAGAATATTGTAAGCGTTTTTATATCTATTTTTATACCTTCTCTTCACAACTTCCTCAAAGGTTTACACAATGATATATCGATAAATTGTTTTCTTATGTTTTCTGTAGCATATAACGAGAGCATTTTTAATTTTAGAGAAATCTCGAGTTGTAATTTATTTACATTATTCATTGAATAACCCCAAAATGAAATAAGTATGGTAATAATAGTGTAAAAATATAAAACAAATGAAATACATAGGTAGGCCTATTCATAATGTACACAGAAAAATTCAGCAAGGAAATACACTGACTTATTATCAATTTAAACTCCTTCCGCCACAGTCTCCCAATATGTCAGATTTCGCGTCCACCAGAATAACACATTTAAGTCCTGTTGATTGCATTAAGACAAACACAAACACCCAACCCCCGAGCCGGAAGAATAAACCAAACTTGGCTAAAATAACCCAGCCTGGCAGGTGGAAACCGAGCCCGGAATGCTATATGCCAAAGGCCACTATGCTGATCATTCAGCCAAGGAACCAGAGTAGTAGTAGTAGTAGTAGTAGTAGTAGTAGTAGTAGTAGTAGTAGTAGTAGTAGGATTGCTGTATAAAATCCGACCCGGTTCCTTGGTGCATTCTCTCACCTACCAGTTTCGGAGGGATGGAAACAAGGAAAGGAAAAAAGAAAAGAAGTTACATTGTTATTGATTTTAATAATTCAATATGCTGTAATAAACACATTATAATGTTCTGTATTATGTCTGAAATACCTGTATTGTCTTTATAGTTCAGTCACCATGCCAAATAGGCCCTATATAGCCTACTCGAATAATAAATCGTTAGTGGACCGCAGATTATTCGAAAAAGGCGACATCTATATAGCCGATATATAAAAGAAGACTTTTGTCTGTACATTGCTCAGAATTTGAAAAGAATGGTATTTATGTATCGGTCAGGTCCACAGTAACAAGGAAATTCAATTTTTACTTTTCCGTAATTTCTGTCTGTCTGTCTGTCTGTCTGTCTGTCTGTCTGTCTGTCTGTCTGTCTGTCTGTCTGTCTGTCTGTACACACATCACGAGAAAACGGCTGAAGAGAATTTAATGGAAATCGGTATGTAAAGTCGGGGGATGAGCCACTACAATCTAGGCTATAAATCAGTTTATTCACGCTGAGTGAAATGATAGTTTGGGAGAAGGCCTAAAATTTATTTCTCAAACATGTATATTATTAGTGGCCCTATCGATAAATACTGCATGACTTAAGTTATATAGAATTATATTTCCGAACATTTATGTCTTATACATTTTTACCATAACACACATATTCATGAATTTGCATTTTTGTTGCTAGGTCCATATCAACGCCAAGCCACGAGAAAATGGGTTAGCAGAATTTAATAAAAATCGGCATATAGAGTCGGGGCACAAGAAACTACAGTCTAAGTTATAAACAGTTTTATTCACCCTGGATGAAATTGTAGTTTAGTGGAAGGCGCCTAAAATTTAATTCATAAATGCCTATGTTATTGGTTTTATCGAAAAGTCCTACATAAGAAAAGTTATAGAGAATACAATTTCCTATCATTTATGTTTTATTCAGTTTTACCGTACCGACTATGATAAGAGTGGCATTTCAGAGTCTCAAAAAAACTAAATGTGAAGCCCTACAATATCGACAGCGCATAACATTGATCAACAATAACATTACATTACCTTACATTGACCACTGTTACTTGTGATGTTCTTTGTCTCTTATGCTGCCACAACTCCGATAGATGGGATTACTGCTGCGTACCGAGTATAACAGCCTGACTGAATATTGGCGGGAAATAGCTGGTGAGTTAGAAAACTTTCTTCTTTAGCATGCCATTCCTCTGGTTCATACATTTCTGATACTGCTGGTACGTAACACACTGGTTCATCATAGTATTCCAGCTATTCGATCCCTACTCTGACGCGCTGGTTTGAATGAACAGTGCGCACACATAAGGCAGAGATTCAGTAGTAGTATGACCTGGTCTAGAATTACAATTGAGGCCTATTCCAAATTACAACACCACAATTCACTAAATAACTCGAAATTCAATCCTGAAAATAGCCGTTTCTTTAGAAAAGCTGTCTCTTTTATTAAATTCTACACTCATTTTATTCCAAACTAGCTGATGTACCCGTGCTTCGCTACGGGATTCTCAGAAAGACTGGCTTGGTGGTTTTCCTAACTGAATGCAACATGGGCCATTACAAAAACGTCAGTAGGAATGTAGCGATTGAAAGCAATGTTATCATATACAATACTCGATCAAATGAAAAACTGCACACTTTCTCACTTTCAACGAACAGTGCTACGGTGCCGATCTAACAGTCCAAAGTTCCAGAGCTGGATTAACCAGGTCGCAGACTGCCGTGAACACTCCTCTGTCATTATTCCGTTAAATATGCACACTACTCATTCCAACAAGTGCCTCAGAGTAGGGATTGAATAACTCGAATGCTATGATGAACCAGTGTATTACGTACCAGTAATATCAGAAAATGTATGAACCAGAGGAATGGCATGCTAAAGAAGAAAGTTATCTAACTACCCAGCTACTTCCCGCCAATATACAGGCAGGCTGTTACACTCGGTACGACCAGGCGAGTTGGCCGAGTGGTTAGAGGCGCGCAGCTGTGAGCTTGCATCCGGGAGTTAGTGGATTCGAACCCCACTGCCGGCATCCCTGAAGATGGTATTCCGTGGTTTCCCATTTCACACCAGTCACACCAGACTGTACCTTAATTAAAGCGTAGGCCGCTTCCTTCACAACCCTGTTCCTTTCCTATCCCATCGTCGCCATAGGACCTACCTGTGTCGGTGCGACGTAAATCAAATTTAAAAATCCTCGGTACGCTGCAGTAATCCTATCTATCGGGGATGAGTGGAAACAGAAGACAAAAAGCACATCACAACAAACAATGGTCAATGTAATGTTATTGTTGATAAAGTTTATGAGCTTTCTATATTGCAGGCCTTCACATTAGTTTTCTTTCGACTCTGCGATATTAGGGCGTCTAACAAAATTATTTATATCGTAGACTGTAGTTGCTTATTCTCAGACTTACATACCTATTTTCACTAAATTCTGTTTACCCATTTTCTCGTGACTCGGCGCTTATATGACTTAGTAACAAAAATCCAAATTCATTAAATATCTCTGAGATTATATGCGGTACGGTAACAATGTATAAGACATAAGTGATCGGAAATTTAATAACTTCTTACATAACTACTACTAAATTACGATATAACTAAAATTATGTTAGTTATGTAGTATTTATCGATACCTTCCTACCAGGTATCCCTTGAGAACCTTATTTGAGAAATAAATAAGATAAATAACTTATTTGAGAATTACATTTCAGGCCTTCCCCTAAACTACCATTTCACTCAGCGTGAATAAAATAATTTATAGCCTAGATTGTAGTGGTTCATCGCCCGACTTTACACATAGATTTTCATTAAATTATCTTTAGCCGTTTTCTCGTGATGCGTGTACATACACACTGACGGACAGACAGATAGGAATTACGGAAAAGTAAAAATGCATTTAGTTGTTACTGTGGACATGGCAGATACAGAAATACCATTATTTTCAATTTCTGAGCACTATACAGACAAAACTCTTATTTTATATATAGATTACATTTCAGGCCTTCCCCTAAACTACCATTTCAATCGGAGTGAATATAATTATTGATGGCCTAGATTATAGCGACTTATTCCCCGACTTTGCATACCAATTTTAGTGAAGATACGACCACTAATATAATAAATATTTGAGAATTAAATTTTAGGCCTTCCCCTAAACTACCATTTTTCTCAGCGTGAATACAATTATTTATGGCCTAGATTATATCGAATTATTACCCCGACCTTGCATACCGATTTTCATTAAGACACGGCCACTAATAACATAAATATTTGAGAATTAAATTTTAGGCCTTCCCCTAAACTACCATTTCACTCGGCGTGAATAAAATAATTAATAGCCTAGATTGTAGCGGTTAACCACCCGACTTTACATTCCGATTTTCATTAAATTCTCTTCAGCCGTTTTCTCGTGATGCGTGTACATACATACAGACTGATAGACAGACAGATAGACAGACAGACAGACAGAAATTACGGAAAAAATTACGGAAAAGAAAAAAATGCATTTCCTTGTTACTGTGGACATGACCGATACAGAAATACCATTCTTTTCAAATTCTGAGCAATGTACAGACAAAACTCTTATTTTATACATATAGATTAGCACTGAAGAGGGGGATTGTCCTCTGGCTTGGAGGAAACATTTGCCCCAAGTCAGATAGATTTTTCCGCCGTCAGAGTAGCGAATTGAGATTTTCCGACTCATCGGGTACTCCTAGGAAACAGGCTAGTAAAAGGACATAGTTTTTGCCCTGGGACACTCCACTATTCGATCCCCCCCCTCCCGCCGAAACAAGACGAAGAGTGTTCACGAAGCCCTAACTGAAGAAAACGAAGTAGCGCTACAATGGAAAGAGAGCCCTACCAGTGAATTCTTGATACAGATGCCATGGAAAGTGAGGACCAAGTGGAAGTTGATGAGCTAGGACCATCGATACTCAGAGAAGAATTTGATGCGGCTCTCAAGAGATCAAGACACAGAAAGGCTTCAGGACCCGATGAAATCCCTGCAGAAATCTTACAAGTCTTAGAAGACATAGCCAAATACAATCTATACGAGCTAATAAATAAAAAGAAGAACAGTTTGGATTTAGGAAGGGAAGAGGCACACGCGAAGCCATTGTTAGTCTCAGAATCATAATTAGAAATAGGCAGACCAATGGTAATCGAGTTCATTGCGACCTGTATCCCAGTTTCAACGTTACGTACAATTCCATGGCATTCCAGCAGTGGAGCGAAACTGTAAAGCAGGGCCTCTCAGAGTGCATGCACCTGCACTGTGCACGGTGCAAAAGACGACTTCGCTTGGTTGACCAGAGTGCAGCCCCCGCTCCTCGATTTGGAGCAATAGCGCTGTCTCTCTCCTTCCCCACACCTGTCTCGCTCGCTCCGCATGTTTCTCTCCTCCTCACTTGCTCCGTAGCGCTCCATATCAGAGCCGAGTTGAGCCGAGTAGGGCAGAGACGAAGCGTTGGTCTGAGCCGAGCCGAATGGGACCGATGCACTGTGCACAGGAACTCTGCGCCTCAATTCGTACGCGCGAGATTTTGGGCGTTTGAGAGGCCCTGCTGTAAAGGATAGTTTCTAAGGCTTCGTTTTTATCCCGGTCTTGCTTTAGTTTTGGAATGAACATAACACATGAATTACGACGTCGCTTTAGATTCAAGACATGTGATGTTGTTCCGTTTTTAGTTCTTCCTTCTTGAAGAGCGTACGATTTTGATCTCATCAATTCTGAGACCTTTGCCGTGAAAGGAGGAGGAAAACTGAATAGAGTGTTTCGAGGACAGTCCTCAAAGAATCTAATTTAAGAAATGTGGTGAAGACTCAACAGCGTCTACTCACTCCCTCAGATTCTTCAACCATGCCTTCAATTTTTCTTCTATAATAATAATAATAATAATAATAATAATAATAATAATAATAATAATAATCGTCATAATCATCATCGTCATCTATGGCCTCATTGGTCCATTTCAAGTCTGTTGAGTAGACACAAATTGGATGACTTAGGCATCAATTTCGACGGTCCATTTCCCTCATTAGATTACACCACCGCTGTAAACGCAAGATGATGAGCAACCCCTCTTCCTGTGTGGTATAGCCTCCCTTTGATTCAAGACTTTTGGTTTTTCCCCCAGAAACGTTCCTCATTAAACTGGGGAGAAATGTACATTTTCCGAGCGAACTACTTGAAAGCGATATACTGAAGTGGATCTTAGAGGATGTTGATTCAAGGAAACAGGAGCTCATCACAGACTGTTGGTCGGAGTGAGGTACGCCGCAAACAGACCACCGTTTGCTCGTGCTAATGAATTACCGTGCGGTGCCGCCAGAGGTCAGCACAGGGTCAATAGACGGGGAAGGGGCGTGGAGCTAGCAATTACTTCTCTACCCGGTCCGGCACGGAATAGAGAAATATTTCGTGAATATACTCATCAGAGAACTGAAGATGCTTTCCAGTTTGCCACTGACAAACAAAATTGGGGTCTTGCGAAGGAGCCTTCGCAATTGAATGAGTATGACTCCGTAGACTACGTTTTGCTCCTGTAGTACACAAGTTTTTCACTGGAACAGGTATTGCTACATACTTCTGATTTCTAATCGATGCCATATTGACAACTTCTTCATCTTCCTGGCCGTTTATCCAATTACCCGGGGTCGGCACTTTATATAGATTTAGCCCATTTTTTCCGCCCGATGCTTTTCCTATCACCAAAACTATGAAGAGGGATTATTCACAATTGCGTGTTAATATGGTGGGTTTTGGTGTGATGCATTGTAAAGATGTGTATTAAAACGACCACAAATGCCTAGCCCCCGAGCTAGAGAAAAAAACAGACACGCTTAAAATTCCCCATCCGGGTAAGAATAAAACCCGGGGCCCTCTGAACTAAAGGCCACTACACTGATCATTCAGCCACGGAGATGACAGTGTTATAATGAGAACTATTTATCTTAAAGATATAGACTGGTATATTTTTCTTTGATAGATGCGATATGTTTCTGTTCTTTCAGCAAATTTATGATTATGTTTGAGTGACATACACTTCCATGAATTTAAATCTTTCTCATAAGTAGATAAATATTAGAACGCTGAGCAATCTACTCGTTTTATTTATAGAAGCTGTGGACTTCATTTCTCCGTTCAGTAACATGTAAAATTAAACAAAGTACGAAGTACCATAACGGAGACGGTAGAGCGCTTCTTTTCTGAATCCAGCTTGGCAGGTTCGATCCCGACGGCATCTGAAGGTGCTCAAAAACGCTAGTCCTGTGTCGGTAGATTTATTGGCACGTAAAAGAACGCCTGTAAAACAAACCGGCATCGAGGCCTCTCCAAAAATCGCAAACGTAGTCAATATTATTAGTAAAACAAAGTGTCGGGCTGGTTGGTTCAGACGGCAGAGTCTAAGTTGGATGGTTTGATCCCGGTTCAGTCCGGTGGTATCTCAAGGTGTTCAAATACGCCTGCCTCCTATTCGTAGATTTACTGGCACGTAAAAGAAATCCTGTGGGACAAAATTCCATCATCTCACCGTCTCTGAAAATCGTTAAAATAATCAGTGGGTCGAAAAACGAATTTATTATTATACTATATATTGCGTTTCGCCCTCTAAGGAGCATTACTTAGCAATGGTTTTCTTGTTCTTGTCCTTCTTGCCTTCCCAAAACTTCCTCCTCATCGTTCTTCTTCTCTTTGTATCGCTATGCCCGTTAATAGAGCGCGTTGGAATTTGTTCACTGGCTTGATGACTTTCGCCTTCCTATTCTTCCAAAATCTCTGCATGAACTCACTGTGCTGTCTCTTTCGTTCTTCTGACCACTCTTTACCGGTCCTGTTGCTAGTTTTGACCAAAAGTGTGTGTTCACTGAGGTTCTGAAGACTTGGAGATTTTTCATGATGTCTTCCCCGATGTTCAGTTCATTCCGATTTCCTCTTGTTTCCTCCAGCCAAATTTTTCTACTGTTTTTTGGAGTTTATAACATTGCATAACCATTTTATGAGTATTATTATCCATGCTAAAAAGGTACTAAGAAATTTCTAACGTCTCCTCCATACAGTATTGATGAAAATATCTGTGTAAGTATAGAAGTCTGCAAGTCGCCTTTAAATCCAAATTTTTTCTGGTTGTCGAAGCTGGACATTCCAGTTTAATTACCTCTATGTTTTAATTTGTATTTTAATTGTATATCATTACACATTGTGCTTCTAAATGCCATACGATAATAATAATAATAATAATAATAATAATAATAATAATAATAATAATAATAATAATAATAATAATAATCCACATTTTTTCTTGTATGGGACCGAAATTTTTTCTAAGAATTGTACGTCCTTGTTTCTTAATATCTGCAATATCTCGTTATTATTATTATTATTATTATTATTATTATTATTATTATTATTATTATTATTATTATTATTATTATTATTATTATGTATCTACAGTACATATCCAATTCCGTTGCTACGCAAAATTATGAAAAACAAAACTACAGTACTCCTGATGATACGAAAAGCCGAATTCGAATCACCACTAACTCAAGAATTATGCAAACAAACTCGAAATATTTGTTTATAATTTTTTCAAACGTTATAAACCAGGTCTAATCAATAATGACCAAGCGAATGCGAATGTTCTCAATGTGAATTACTTAATTTATCTAAAAAGTTTTGCTTGTTTATGTAATTCTCACTGCTGAGAGCCATAGATTAGTCCTTAATAGGGTACTGCAGTGTATAATGAGTGAGTTTAGAGGAAGACCAGCAAATGGCCGCGGAGTGTTGTTTAAACCTGACTATTAAGACGGTTAAGTATAACACCGGACTTTACAATGTTAATAAGTTAAGCAGCGTAAAAGTTTGTTTATGTGGTTCTCCCTGTTGGAAGAGATTTCTCCATAATGCGAGCAGTCTAGTCCATATTGAGTGGGGCTGAAGGAAGACCAGCAAGACGAGACCGCGTATTTCGATATACAAGACATTTTAAGAACAGGCGGGTTAAGCAGGCATTTTAAAATTCGAAGTTTACTGGGCGAAAATGTAGTAACCGAACATAGCAAACTGATAGAAGCAATGAGTATCCAGTGTGTGTGTGCATTTTCATGTCTTTTTTATACATTATGCAAATGGAGAAGGCTTGATTCTAATTCTGTTATGTCTTTCAAGCAGTTGTGCGTTTGAATCAATTGTTGCCTTCGGTGCCATGGATGACATGTTCCATACTATTACAATTTTAAACAGTCATCCAACAGGCAAGCAGAGGCAGACTCTTGGATTCAACCTTCCTAAGCTCGTGTCAATTGGATGTTTCATTCAGTCATGTCAAGAATCCAGAAGACCCATTCAAAATACAAGTGAATAAGGCCAGGCAATACAGTAATTATTACAAAAGGTATTGTTCACAAAGGAATATAAATGTACAATTATTAAACTCCGGTTGTCTGTGGCCTGTGAAATAGTACTTCAAAGGTCTTCCCTATCTACCGCAGCTCAATAATAATAATAATAATAATAATAATAATAATAATAATAATAATAATAATAATAATAATAATAATAATAGCTTTACGTCCCACTAAGTACTTTTACGGTTTGCAGAGACGCCGAGGTGCCGAAATTTTGTCCGGTAGGAGTTATTTTACATGCCAGTAAATCTACTGACACGAGACTGACGTATTTGAGCACCTTCAAATACCACCGGACTGAGCCAGGATCGAACCTGCCATGTTGGTGTCAGAAGGCCTACGCCTCAACCGTCTGAGCCACTAACCCCGGCAGTAGCTCAGTGATACATACACGAACCGGTTGCAGTGGTGGGGTCCAACAGTCATATTAGTTACATATATTTTCTTTATGCAAGATTGAATAATTCTGATTATTATATTATTATTTTTATTGCCAATTATTCCACAACAAACTGTTTCTAACAGTAGTTATAACTGCAATATAATCAAATTAAATGAAAATGTATTTAGTTGTATTTATTGCCTTATAAAGGAATACAATTATTGCAAATGGTATGTTTAATTTTATAGCCTAATATTTAAGCGGGATCATTCCAATGAAAGGCGGACACAATATTTTGCGCTTCAGAAAAGGGATTGAAAGATTTGATTTCAACTCATTTTCTAGCAAACCACTGGGCATACAATTAAACGAAGATAGTGTGATTTAATAATGAATATTGGCGAAGGTTTCTAGCCAATGTTATTATTTTATTGTAATTTAATTGCTTAGCTATCTTGACCTCAATATACGGCACGAACAAAGGATAAAGGTAGACTGCGCAACAATACAAAGGAATTGCTAAAACCAAATGAACCGGGCGAGTTGGCCATGCGGTCACGGGCACGCTGCTGTGAGCTTGCATCCGGGAGATAGTGGGTTCGAATCCCACTGTCGGCAGCCCTGAAGATGGTTTTCCGTGGTTTCCTATTTTCACACTAGGCACCACCTTAATTAAGGCCATGGCAGCTTCCTTCCAACTCCTAGGCCTTTCCTATCCCATCGTTACCATAAGACCTGTCTGACCCCACTGTCGGCAGCCCTGAAGATGGTTTTCCGTGGTTTCCCATTTTCACACCAGGCAAATGCTGGGGCTGTACCTTAATTAAGGCCACGGCCGCTTCCTTCCCACTCCTAGCCCCTTCCTGCCTCATCGTCGCCATAAGACCTATCTGTGTCGGTGCGACGTAAAGCAAATAACAAAAAAACAAAAAAAAGACCTGTCTGTGTCCGTGAGACGTAAAGCAACTAGCATAAAAACCAAACCAAATGAGGGGCTGACCCTGGTTGATGATGATGCTTGTCGTTTTAAGGGGCCTAACGTCTAGGTCATCGGCCCCTGATGGTACGAAATGAAATGACAAAACCAAAGTTTTAAATCATCCACTGACCAAAAGAAAAAAAAAAAAAGATGACATGAAGAATGAATGGATGGACATGAACCCAAAAACAATCAGCGGATCCTACCCAAAAACTACCAGAAAGAAACAGCGTTACCGACCAAGGGACCATTCTAAAGTACAATCCTGATGATGATGATGATGATGATGACGCTTGTTTTCTAAAGCCAGGTCCATGGCCCCTCATAATGGTACATGTCGCTAGTAAAGTAGAACCATGGTATTTGTCATGTTGGGGTACTAATCAAAAGTAGCGAAGACTCACGCTGTTCCACACAAGATGGTACTACTCACAAGTATTGTACTTCGTACGGGTAATGCAGACCTATGGAGTTTCTCACACAATGGCGACACTCACAGTCAACGCAAACCGGGGCTGACCCTCCGTGAGGCAGAGACGTATGAGTAGTAACATTCCGTTACCAACATAAAGCACTGTTTCTATATCGGCAAGATTCTGTGCACACGACTGTACTGAATGAACACTACTCGATCTAATAGCTTATAGACCAACTTGAAAGTGGATGCCTTTTCTATTTTTGATAGTGATTTAACTAATAAAGTTTTATGGCGACACTGGGACAGGAAAGGCTTAGAACTATTAATGTAATGGCAGTGGATTTAATAAAAATTACAGCTCCAGAATTTCCCTTTTGTGATATACAGTAGAAAACTACGGATAACCCAAACATCTGCAGATTTTACGGCAATGGTATTTTAATCTATCACCTCCCGAATGCAAGCTTTCAGTCTCATAATCCATACTGCTTAACGAACTCGATCTGTATTATTATTATTATTATTATTATTATTATTATTATTATTATTATTATTATTATTTGTATCAATTCATCCACATCCTTGGTTTAACTGTCAGCGTAATGGTCTACGGTTCAGAGGGCTGGGCTCGATTCCCGGCTGGGCAGCGAATTTTAACAGCGTATGGGTAATTCCCCTGGCTCGGAGACTGAGTGTTTTAGTTCGGCTTAATACACATATTTCCATCTACATACAACACACCATACTACCAGACACAAAAGAAACATGTAATAGTGAATACATCGCTCTACATAGGGTTGGCGACGGTAAGGGCATCCGACCAAAAAACAAGGCCAAATTCATAACTTGGGAGAAGGGACCAGGAGGAGGAAGTAAATCATTTGTTGTATGGTCCACAAGCGGACCCTGCACTGAGGGCGGGATAAGCACGAGTAAGAAGAAGGTGAAATAATGGTACCAGTCCACTAAGGATAATTTCATTCTGTTACACAGCTATTAGTGTATATCCATTGCTTTGTAAGCAGATATAGGCCTACTTCAAAATGTACTGAGTTTTATTTCATGGGACAGAGAAATTAATTCTTCATCCCTTATCGAGATGAAAGAGAATATTTTCTTTAGAAAAAAAAAAAAACAGACAGTACAAATTGGGACTAACAAAACGAACAGTTTTACAACACTTTCAAACAAATTTAAGAGTATTACTTTAAATATGAGCAGAGCTCTCTTGCTAGACTTCTAACGTTCCTTTTACAACATGGGGCTCAGAACTGCATCTGTATGAAGTTCCCCAGTGGGCCACATTTCTTCAAAAAGAAAGGAAGGAAGGGAAGGAAGAGCTGCTTGTGACTTAATATTTTCATCTTCTTTTCATATTGTTTGTACTCGGCGACATTTTGATTAATTAGGTGCTCGCTGGCTGCCGGGCTGTGTGATGATAAACGACTAGCGCCAGTTAGTTCCTTAGGGGCACTTCTCGTCTTCTCCATGTTAATGGTTCGCTGTACAGTATTGACGCGAGTTTCCAGAGCAACTTTGTCGGCAAGTTTAAGCCACGTCGTGGTTGACCTCGGGCCACCGGATGTTTGTCGCGATCCAGCAACCAGTGCGACACACGCACCATGCATTAGTGGCTAAGATATACACCAGCCTTATGGCTTGCATCACACGCACAACGGCACTGAAATTAGACCTGCATAACTGTGTGTAAAGGTATAAGTGATAACGCGAGGGAACCCAAATATTACACTAGAAGTCTATGATCAGATTCATTTAATACAAAATACAGATACTTTTCTACATTAAAGTGGTTACTTTCCTTTAAAAGTCTTCCCTAAACTATGACTTGTATAGCATGCATACTAACTAGTTCTGCTTGTCGGAAGCTGAGAAGAATACGATGTAGAATAATTAGGACTGATGAGCACGGAGTCGATCTATTAAAAGACGGCAGTGCATGAAGATTGTCTTTGACGTTTTTTGTTTTCATATTTGTCCTATCTCCTCTTTCTGTTACACTGATATATCACCGTATTTGTGTTGTGTGTTCCTTTACGTGCTCATATTTTCTGAGTTAAAAGTGAATGTTGTGCTGCCATCATGTGGAATAGCAGGGAATAATATTTACAATGTGTGCGTGAAAACCATTGACATTATTCAGACATACAGTAGGTACTGTGATGGTACGTTGTAAAAAAATATTGTACGCTCAACTTTTAGTGATAGCCGGTGTTACGGGGGTTGAGGAGTAAGGAGGGATCTCTCCCGGTTCCGCTAATACTGCCAACTGAATGGAAATGAAATATCAATTGAATCGATAGTATGATCGATCGACATGAATTTTCTAAACCTTCCTTATCTTCAGCTAACAACTCTGTCACACACACATTTTATAACATTTATCGATGCGAATCTTGTTCCTAGCATGAATTCTATAATTTGGCTTTGCTGTGTAAACAACAACAGTACTACAGTAGTACGTAAAGTGTACGCCAGATGTCTCATGGCAATACATATTTTGTGTGTCAAAGGCTGCCAATACGAATCTCGAAGGTAACCGAGGTCTATCGATTCAGCACTAGGGTGTCCATGTATCACTAAAAGTTGAGCGTACTATACTTCTATGTAAGGAAATAAAATAAGGAAAAACAAGCGTCGTACCTCAGCGGATTGCTTCTATACAGAATGGTCGGAAACCACGTGAAGAAATCTCAAGTTGTTGTCGTTTAATCAGCAGCTGAAGTTAGCCAATCAGATCGCTTCGCGGATGAGTTCGAATTGAATTTGTGAGGCGTTGTTACTAAATTCGCACGTTGATTAAGCCAGGCTTGAGAGACGTGCGGAGAAATCAGCATCAAACACAAACACACTCTGGGTTTCTGCCGGTGTCACAGTAGCTATGGTGCGAGCTCGGAGGTCCGTGTTCAAATCCGTTCCCTGGAGAAATATTCTTTTTCGATTAGTGCTCTCAAGCTGGTCTGAATCCACGTACAGATTTAGCAACAGCGCCTCGCAAAGCCCATTTGAATTCGCCCGCGAAGAGATCTGATTGGCTAACTTCATCAGCTTATAAAATGACAACGGTGTGAGAGATCCAATTAAGAAGAAAATATATCAGTATGAGCAACCCTCTAAACCTCACGTACCCGGTTCACTAGAAGTGCCATCACCGGGCGAGTTGGCCGTGCGATTAGGAGCGCGCAGCTGTGAGCTCGCATCCGGGAGATAGTGGGTTCGAACCCCACTGTCGGCAGCCCTGAAGATGGTTTTCCGTGGTTTCCCATTTTCACACCAGGAAAATGTTGGGGCTGTACCTTAATTAAGGCCACGGCCGCTTCCTTCCCATTCCTAGACCTTTCCTATCCCATCGTCGCCATAAGACCTATCTGTGTCGGTGCGGCGTAAAGCCACTAGGAGAAGTGCCATCTGCGCGTAGACCCGTGACGTGGGCTGGTGAAGCGGATGTATAAAGTGACCGAGAGGCTGGCTGTATATATTGCACCCCGTGCTGTCATGGGTACACGAAGCTACTTAACCGAGTTGGAAAACAGGGATGATCATCGGCTCTGCCCAAAGGGGGGCGGGGCAGCATTCCGGAAACAGTGACGTTTGTGAATCGTTCACGTTCGTCTGTGGTAAAGATGTATTGTGAGTGGACGAATGACATCATTAGAAATATCCGGCTCCATGGCTAAATGGTTAGCTTGCTGGCCTTTGGTCACAGGTGCCCCGGGTTCGATTCCAGGCAGGGTCGGGAATTTCAACCTCAATTGTTTAATTTCGCTGGCACGGGGGCTGGGTGTATGTGTCGTCTTCATCATTTCATGCTCATCACGACGCGCAGGTTGCCTACGGGAGTCAAATAAAAAGACCTGCATCTGGCAAACCGAACTTGTCCTCGGACACTCCCGGCACTAAAAGCCATACGCCATTTCATTTATCATTAGAAATAGTCGTGGAAACTGCGCAGATCTACGCGCTATTGATGTTAGAGGTAAACGTCGACCCGGCAGGCTACAGTGGAACAGCCCACTGTCCAAATGAACCAAAGGACATCGTGACACGTTTCTACTGTAATAGTAGATGATGGGTGATTGTACCCATGCTAATACACGTGCGTCTACGAACATGACTGGACTTCTCTCGACAGTATGGCGACTGGGCCGCTGCTGATTGGAGACGGATAGCCTCCTCCAACGAGTCACGTTTTCAGCTGCATAGAACGGATGTACGTCAGCGTGTCCGGCAAGAAACGTCGGTTATTAATCCCGCTAAGATACATCGCCTTGCCAGCTCTCCTCCCTACTACACCCTCACCTTCTTCTTAAAGCACTGCAAGCTCCACTGACAGTTAAGCATCATTGGACGTGGTCATCAACTGGATGGGTGACCAACTTACTCGCTTCGCTTTTATAGGCCACGAGCCGTCATGAATAACCAAACCCACTCCCAATCTCGTGTAATCATGATACACTTGGACTCTGTCACCAGAGACCCAAGGCCACTCTTTTCACCCCTCGGGGTGCAGTGCACATTCTGACCACTTCGATTCTTCCAAGGTACCACCACCCCCCACAACCATTCTGTCCACACTCCAATTGTCGCAAGCAGCACTCAAGGCCCACAAGGCCGAAGGGCTAAATTTGCTCAAAGGATCTGGTTTCCGCCCACATATCCATTGAGACGCGTGGTCTGTTTGTCGTCGGTTAACAAACACTCTGTAACCCTTGCTGGAGGAACACGAGGCAATGTTATGGTCTGAGGAATGTTCTTTACGTCCCATCATCCTTGTGGAAGGAACTCTTGGTTGATCCCCGGCGATCACGTTCACCCGTACTGGATGGCTGTCTTTCCTTGGGAGGATGGACCTTCCAGTACGATAATGAACCTTGGCAAACGACTACAAGAGTCCGCACTTAGCTGGAAGGATACGATCAAGACTTCGAAGTACTTTCCTCGTCTCCATACAGCCCCGATCACAATCCAATTCAACATCTATGGAACCACATCGATCGTCGTGGTCGCCGCTGTCTTCTCCGCTAAGCAAACTTCAACAGCTGTGGGACGCACTGCAGACCAACATGCCCCCAGATACCCGTGGAGACCTATCAGCATCTGACTGAGTCACTACCAGCACGTCTAGCTGATTATTCTGAAAACTAGCAGGTGCTCATAATAATCTGATTCGACTGTGTTATTATATTCCACAATAAATTATTATCATTGTATTTGAAGTCGACAGTAAATGCCATCATTTCTATTGAAACTGTTGCCATAGTGCCTCCAAATGCGTGTGTAAGATTATTCTCTAAAGCAGGGCCTCTCAAACGCCCAAAATCTCACGCGTGCAGATAGAGGCGCAAGAGCTCCGTGCACTGTGCATCGCTGCCGCTCGGTATGGCTCGGATCAACGCTTCGTCTCTGGGCTACTCGGCTAAGCTCGGCTCAACTCGCCTATGCACGGCTCAAGTCAGCTTGGATTTGGAGCGCTACGGCGCAAGTGGGGCAGAGGGAGACAGGCGGAGCGAGCGAGACAGGCGTGAGGAAAGAGAGAGTAAGCGCTATTGCTCCAAATCGAGGAGTGGGGGGTCTGTACTCTGGTCAACCAAGCCAAGTCGTCTCTTGCACCGTGCACAGTGCATGCACCCTGAGAGGTCCTGCTCTAAGGTATTAGAAATGCTCTCTTACATAATAATCCATATCCATCTATTGCAATCTGCTGACTTAATTAATAATCTTCAAGAACTGTAGCAAGTGGAATTTAATAACCTCGAACTTAAAAATGACGCTTACAATTATCTTCTAATTAACGCTGCTTAAATAACATTATGGAGGATGTGCAGGAATGTGCAATAAGGCACTGTGAAAGTTGAAAATACAGCATGACACTCTCTATACCCTCGTCAGTATTGTATGACCAGAGCTTTCTGGTACGGATTGTGCAGTGAATACACTTAAATACTCGCTCCAGTGAGTAAACAGTTCAAGTAATTTCAGATGTTAAAACTGTCTATAAAGATGATGTCACTGTGTGTATACTGCTCCTGAATGGCTCCATATCATATTTCGCAAGAACGTCGCGGTCCAGCAAGGTGCTCTAACGCAGGGCCTCTCAGGGTGCATGCGCGTGGTGCATGCACTGTGCACGGTGCAAGAGACGACTTCGCTTGGTTGACCAGAGTGCAGACCCCCCACTCCTCGATTTGGAGCAATAGCGCTTACTCTCTCTTTCCTCACGCCTGTCTCGCTCGTTCCGCCTGTCTCCCTCTGCCCCACTTGCGCCGTAGCGCTCCAAATCGAAGCTGACTTGAGCCGAGCATAGGCGAGTTGAGCCGAGCTTAGCCGAGTAGCCCAGAGACGAAGCGTTGATCCGAGCCATGCCGAGCGGCAGCGATGCACAGTGCACGGAGCTCTTGCGCCTCTATCTGCACGCGTGAGATTTTGGGCGTTTGAGAGGCCCTGCTCTAACGTCACATGTGTCTCTTTCGTGCCAGGGAGGGCAATGAGGTGTATTTTTATGCACAAAGCCACAAATTCTAACCGTTCCTGCCGAAGTCATTCAAAACTATTCCCTAATTATTGCAAAAATTGTTTGACAACACAGTAGCAATGTGGACTGTTAACACTGCAGACTACTACCATCATTCAATGGTCCATATCAAAACATTTTTGTCTGTAATGGAACACTGCATGAAAATTATAATTTTGTTCGACTGAAAAGCCTTTCCATGTAAAGGCCTTGGAGACCACTGGTTCTATGTATGTATGTCTCGCGAAAAACGAAGGGCATAATTTTATGAAATTCGGAATATTCTAGGTTTTTGTTACTAGATGCTGGACTAATTGGCATTACGATACTCAACGAAGGAAGGGGGTGTTGGTGAAATTATTTCTTGCTGCTATTTTGAAAACGGTAGGCTAAATTAAGGTGTGTTCCAACGAAAACTTAGTTTAAATTTAATTTTAAACAATTTGTGAAAGCTCTCTCGATAGAGCCAACCTTAACTCGCATAATGTAGGAACTAATGATATCACTATAAGCTGTGAACCTATGATCTCGATATCCGCAGGACGACACTATATGCCTAATCCTAAGGAGGGGGCACATAGGATTAGTCAATAATAACTTTACACCGACTGACTAGTGTTAACAGACGTGTGCTCTGTACCACTCACCTTCGCTAGATAGATTTGCTGCTGCAATTGGACAAAAACGAACCCGTCTACGATGACGGGTAGAGCACCTAGTAATTCGAAAATTTAGAAACAACTTCCTCAGAATATCTCTCTAGTTCACAGGTCGCCCAAGGCCATCAACTAGAATGCCTCCACAAGGCCCCTACGAAGGCCTAATGCCCCCATCACATCCAAATAAAGAGAATTCAGTTCAGGGACGTTTTTGTAAGGGGAAGCTGCTGTGAACTTTAAGTCTGGTATGTGAGGTGTTCTTCTTTTTTTTTTTTTTTGTATTACAAGTTGCTTTACGACAGGTCTTATGACAACGATGGGATAGGAAAGGACTAGGAGTGAGAAGGGCCATGGCCTTAATAAAGGTACAGTCCCAGAATTTGCTTGGCATGAAAATGGGAAACCATGGAAAACCATCTTTAGGGCTGCCGACAGTGGGGTTCCAACGCACTATCTCCCGAATACTAGCCGCACTTAGCTAAATGTTTTTTGAGGTATAGATTCATATCATCATCATCATCATCATCAATTCCCCTTTTCCAGCTCACACCAGGAAGGGACAAACATAGTTTCTCTCCACTTCACCCTGTCTCTCCACCAATCCTCATCCAACACTGTGTTCCAGTCCACGTTTTGCTGTCCTATGCTGTTCTTCAGAGTCCATCAATTGTAATCTTATGTTCCTAAAATATCAGTTCATTTTGTTTCAATTCTCCGACATGTCACGAAAAGACTACAGTTTCACAAGACTGTTAGTTGCGATAATTAGTCACGAGATCTACAGTTTTACGTGGGACCAGAAAGACAGGAACGTGACTTTTGAAATCAGAAATCCCTCGTACACTGACTAGGAATCGAACCAAGGCCACTTTGAAGAGAAGACCAGGTCTATAAAATGCTATTGCTATTTGTTTTACGTCGTACCGACACAGATAGGCCGTGGCCTTAATTAAGTTACAGCCCCAGCATGTACGTGGTACGAAAATGGGAAACCAAAGAAAACCATCTTCAGGGTTGCCGACAGTGGGATTCGAACCCACTATCTCCCGGATGCAAGCCCACAGCTGCGCGATCCTCACCGCATGGCCAACTCGCCCGGTGGTCTATAAAATGACAGACTAATTGTTTTTAATTTATTTAAATGATCTGACAAATGTATCGAAAAGTCTTTATAAGATATTGTGAATATAATGTAATTCTTCGCATATTTAACTCCTTATTTTCCTCAAAGGCTGAATACATCCCATTCCAAGTACCAGCTGTGGTTCAGTAGTAGTATGTCGTCATTCGAATCCCAAGATCGCGGGTTCAAATCGGGCAGAGGCAGTCAGATTCTTTAAGACAGGTCATTCGACACTTCATATCAATGTCGGCATACAAAAGATATATGCTGACACATTCGGCGTTTACCCGACAACATCAATTAAAACAATAGATCATCCAGTGGAATTCTGGTTTATCTGCCATCTGCTAGAGTAAAATGACATGTTAAAACTGACACGCAGGCAAGTAATAATGTCTGCATATTTATTATTATTATTATTATTATTATTATTATTATTATTATTATTATTATTATTATTATTATTATTATTATATATCCCACTACTATTAGACGTCTGTAGCAGTTTAAAAACAAGAGTACATCTATAATGGAGCTCTACACGTATGCCGGCAATAAAGGAAAGCAACGCCAGCTCCGTACCGACTATGAAGGACCTTGGAGGAGTGAAAGGTAGCAACAACGTGCTACTAAAAGCCCAGGCATACGCCGTTATTAGCTTACAAGGGTGTTAAGGGACAAAACCAAGCTTTCGGCTAGAACTCAAAAGGCTGCCGACTGGGGATGAAACAGCCATGCGATGACTGCAACATTGGCACTAAGTGTGATAGAGTGGTTAGCCTTAAGCCCGGCTGTCTTTATTTGAAGGAATTAATCCGGTACTCTTTTTGGGGGTGGACTTCAGGGCCATGTATCTTTCCAGGACCATGTACCTCTCCAGAAGTGAAAAGCTCGCTTCTAAATTTTCGACATCCTGAAAGGGAATCAAACCCATGGCCTTCCTGGTGAATGAAGCACGCCTTTTCCACCTAGGTTAGGCAGCCCCTTATGATAGCTATAAAGAGTAATAAATGTAACGATATAATTAATTGAAGCTGCTCAAGTGGAGAAGCTCCAGCAAACGCTCAGACAAGAGAACGTGCTAAATAATGAGGCCTGTCGCACCTCACCACCTCAATAACGTCCGACTCGTTGGCTGAATGGTCAGCGTACTGGCCTTCGGTTCAGAGGGTCCCGGGTTCGATTCCTGGCAGGGTCGGGGATTTTAACCTTAATTGGTTAATTCCAATGGTGCGCGGGCTGGGTGTATGTGTTGTCTTCATCATCATTTCATCCTCATCACGAAGCGCAGGTCGCCTACGGGAGTCAAATCAAAAGACCTGCACCTGGCGAGCCGAACCCGTCCTGGGATATCCCGGCACTAAAAGCCATACGACATTTCATTACCTCAATGACAAATGTATTTGGTTTAGAACACTACTAGGGACTACGACGGGGGAAAGGAAAGATGACAAAAGAAGTATTCCTTAGCTTGGGTGGTGGTGGTTACTGTTTTAGCAGAAAGTACAACCGGACAACCATCCTCTCTTAACACTAATCAGATGTAAAATATGAAATGATCTGACCCTTCTAAGAATGATAATATCAGCAAAAGAAAGGGGAGGACCATGAACGACGAACATAAAACCGTCAGAGTAGGAAGAGAACATGGGTGGACCAATGGATATATATAATTTCCATTTATTTTGGAAAGACCTCCTGTATTTACAGTCTGCCGCTATGAACAAGGTAAAACATTTTATGTACATATGTATTAATAAAAGAACATTCAAAATTAGCTGTAGAGGTGGTGCCTCATGATCTTGATGGAGGCTCGGAGGACGAGGGGCGCGATTTCCGGGATGAGCTTCAATGGGAATTGGAAGCGCTTCCATGTGGCGACGAAGTGACGAGGTATGGTACGCTCCTTAGGTTTGCTTAACACGAATTTTGCAGGCACCATACCAACCGGGATATGAACCCGCGGTATAAAAGTGAAAAGCATATATCTATTAGAGCCATAAACAGGGCCTAAAAGAGAAGAGTGCTGCTTGTTAGTTATACATTTTAAACAGGAACTGTTTGATCACGCTATGAGAGTATAATAGACCAATATGTATCCTCATTTAGGTGCGGTAATTCGGAATGTTGTAACTTGCAAGGTGTACATAACAGACCGCAATGGAGCAGAGAGTTCAATATTAGACGAACGGTGCGGGTAAACAAAAGGGAGTGTATCATTTGTCTGGATAGGAGCACATTATTTCCAGCGGGTCATAGTGACTGTTTCCTTAATGGGGTGATAAACACGTATGGATATACAGGAAAGAGCATTTCCTGCCGGTGGTTTAGTACAAAATCAACGCCGCATACATTAGTGAAATGAAATGCAGGGAACGTCCATCACTACTACCACCACCACCACCACCACACACACAGTGTACATTTGTGAGTGAACACAAATATTAGCGCACCATATACTAACAAAACTCATTGGGTCTCACACACTTGCACCAGGAGTGTGGCGAGTGGAATTGACACACTACCCGTAGAAGATAAACTGGATTAAAACAAGGGAGTGGACTGAAGAGGGTTATGTTACAGACACCTGTCGCAATACCAGCAACTCACCTGTATTGATGATGCTCGGCAGATCTCACCAGCGCCAACAACAGATGTGGAGAGTTTCAGATAACTCGATAACGTGTGGAAAAGTCACGGGAATTGCTTGCTATACTTGACCAGGGCTTTTGTTGCAGAGAATCTCCACCATGTTCTAGAAATGTGTCTTTGAATGTATGTATACTAAGTCCTCACTTCGAAAGCTGATAAGATCCTCAACACACCCACCATCAGTTCCTACAGGTAATTTACGTGTCACTAGAAAGACTTTCTCTTTTCTTTTGCTAGTGGCTTTACGTCGCACTGACACAGATAGGTATTATGGCGACGATGGGATAGGAAAGGCCGAGGAGTTGGAAGGAAGCGGCTGTGGCCATAATTAAGGTCCAGCTCCAGCATTTGCCTGGTATGTAAATGGGAAACCACGGAAAACCATGTTCAGGGTTGCTGACAATGGGATTCGAACCCACTATCTCCCGGATGCAAGCTCACAGGTGTGCGCCTCTAACCGCACGGTCAACTCGCCCGCTGGATATTATTATTAGTTTTATTGTCATCATCATCATCATCATCATCATCATCATCATCTCTTCGAAATTATAAATAAAGAGTGAAATGCAGGAGACGTTAGGAATTATGGACTCAATCCAGCTGTAAATCTTGAATTCAAATGGAATTCTGCCAACATATTATCACAGAGAATCGAACACCCACTCAACTGTTCTCGCAGCCAGACATGGAATTCATGATCTCGCGGAATGAACGTTATAGTTGAGATTTATGATAGCTCTTGAACATTTTCGACGATGACATAAATGAACACCAGCTACAACTTCTCAACTCTGCCAAAAATAAGTGCCAAGCTCAGGTTGATCGCAATCAGAGTGGAATACTTTATGTTCGGCAGCCAGGCATCATGTGAGGCTCAACGAGTAAAGCTGAAGACGATGCAATGGAATGTATCATATTCTTGAACAAGAAATTTTGCGTTCCATTATATCTTTTCCTCGCCGGGCTGAGTGGCTCAGACGGTTGAGTCGCTGGCTTTCTGGCCCCAACTTGGCAGGACCGGTCCTGGCTCAGTCCGGTGGTATTTGAAGGTGCTCAAATACGTCAGTCTCGTTTCGGTAGATTTACCGGCACGCAAAAAGTACTCCTACGGGACAAAATTCCGCACCTCGGCGCCTCCTCAAACCATCACAAGTAGTTAGTGAGACGTAAAAAATATATTACCTATTATTATCATCATGTCCTTACAGAAGGTGGATTGGGACGAGGGTGAAGATTATCCTGGGCACGGAACCTGAGCTCGAAATCCACGATATGGCAACTCTGATAAGGGAAGCCCAATATAGGAATAATTTAATGATGGTCGCCAACTTCCATGAGGAGGAAGAATTGAAGAGCTGTTTTTCAACGATTTTCGTAGACATCGAGATATCAGAAATTTTGTCCTACCGGAGTTCTTCTATGTGTTGGTAATTCTACCGAATTTAGCCTGGATTAAACCCATCAACTAGGACTCAGCTCGGTTGTTACAAACTTGAACTACCATATATTGCACGTACAGGACATGTGATAAGAGAGTATAGGAGTTGTTTCAATATTTCCTAATACCAAATTCGATTTTCAGACCTCATCTAAAGTCACAAAAAATCTCGAAGGTGAGACTAAATACGGCTAAAACTGAGTGGGGAAAAATGCATTGAAATGTGTGACTTGTTAGCGGATATTTTCATTTAAGGAGTAAACGGAATATTTAGATTACGCCTGGTTGCTAATTTAAAAGTGAATATTCTTCCTGCTACCACGAGCTAGTCATTTTGAAAAGTTCCATCCAAAGTCGTCAGGTTTTGAACACGAAACGCTAGGAGTCAGGGCCCAAACGCTTGACTTACTGCATCAGCATGTCTTTTTATCTTATATACTACTACTACTACTACTACTACTACTACTACTACTACTACTACTATTACTAATAATAATAATAATAATAATAATAATAATAATAATAATAATAATAATAATAATAATAATAATAATAATCATAATAGACGCGAAAATGTTAGGATTATAACGAGTGAAATGATATACATTGCAGGGAAACAATCATTTTACGAACACTAGGCTTCATTTCCTCAGAAATCAACCACGTCCAACTACGAGTATTCTAATAATGCCAAAAGGTTTGAATTCAATTGACCATTACTTTATTTGTGAGATGGTACACTCTTTCGTCAACAAATGATCCACCAGACACTAGTATAATCGGTTCATACCGTTTTATATATTGATGTTGTCATATCCTTAATTAATCATCGTAGGCCTGAAAGTAACACCCAATTTTTATTCGCGAGAGAGGGTCATATCTATGAAATAAAGTCAGTTCAGCAGCAGGGTTGGTTATGCACCGAATGTCAGCCTACCAGTGTTAGCCTACCAGTGTCAGCCCTTCTGGCTCATCCACAGCTACTCCGCCGGTCACTGCAAATAGCAGTCGACAATTAGATGTACCGACCGAGCGAAAGAATTGTGATATTGGGACATTTGCAACATCTAGTAGGTTTAAAATACACCCATGGCGCTGTTAAGGGTCTTGGCTTACCAAGAGACTGCTCTTCATCCCAAAGGCATGCAGATTACAAGGTGACGCTTGATCAGCGTAGCGAGTCCTCTCCGCCGTTGCTGTTGGCTTCATAAACCAAGGCTGTTATCTTACATCAGACAGTTCCTCAATATTTCTCATGTAGAATAAGTGCATCTCGATCCAGGGAGTAGAGAGCGCGGAGCTGTGTAGCTAAACAACCCAATATTAACGGATTAACTTTTCCTTCTCCCGGAATTTCCCCAGTTTATTGAGATCGGCACTTGATGTGGATCTGCCCCACTTTTACGACCGGATACCGTTCACCTGTGTGGAGGAATGTATTCATTATGGTGTGTTTCTGAAGTGGTCGTAGTGTAGTGTGTTTCATGCAGACCAAGAGAAAGGTACAAAGACGAACACAAATATCTAGTCCCCGAGCAACAGGAATTAACGACAGGCAGTTAAAATCCTCGACCCAGTCAAGAATTGAACTTGAGGCCCCATGAACGGATGGCCAGTGCGCTGACCATCCAACGAAGGGGACGAACGATTATATTAACACAAATCAAATGTAATTTGCTCATTTAAAAAAAAGCCATACCTTACCATCCAGTTAGTTTATGTAACTTACAAGCGTTTTGGTCTGTCCATCACACTAGTTCAAAATATATAACACTGCAACGTACCTATAAAATATACACACACTATTAAACAAAGAATAACATGTTTCGTTCTACAAGAACATCCTCAGATTCTTTCAAATTAATTTAAATTATTCACATACGTACACTATTAACGTTGCGCAAGCTAGTTAGTGATTATGAATGATTATGGGGAGTCCAAAGACAGGTGCTGAAGGTATCGGACGACAGCAGCTAAGATAAGTACAGAAAGGTTTCCATAATTTAATAAAGTGACAGTAGATAACTTTTTTTTTTTTGCAAGGGGCTTTACGTCGCACCGACACAGATAGGTCTTATGGCGACGATGGGACAGGAACGGCCTAGGAGTTGGAAGGAAGCGGCCGTGGCCTTAATTAAGGTACAGCCCCAGCATTTGCCTGGTGTGAAAATGGGAAACCACGGAAAACCATTTTCAGGGCTGCCGATAGTGGGATTCGAACCTACTATCTCCCGGATGCAAGCTCACAGCCGAGCGCCTCTACGCGCACGGCCAACTCGCCCGGTACAGTAGATAACTAATTTCTTCATATTTCCTCACAACATCAACAATTAATCATTGTTGTAAACTATATTACACATATATGCGCACGATTTAAAGTGATCTGATAAAATCTCGGAATGTTCTAGAAGAACGAAACATGTCATTCTTTGTTTAATAGGGTTTTTTTCTTACAGGATGTTATACAGTATTGTTATATGTTATGTTTCGAACTAGTGTGTTCGACAGGCGGAAGAGCTTTTTAAGTTAAATCCATTTTTTTTTATTTTTTTTTATTTTACAATTTGCTTTACGTCGCACCGAAACAAATAGGTCTTATGGCGGCGACGGAATAGGAAAGACCTACAAGTGGGAAGGAAGCGGCCGCGGCCTTAATTTAGGTACATCCCCAACATTTGCCTGGTGTGAACATAGGAAACCATGGAAAACCATCTTCAGGGCTGCCGACAGTGGGGCTCGAACCTACTATCTTCTGGATGCAAGTTCACTGCTGCGTGCCCCTAACCTTACGGCCAACTCGCCAGGTTAAGTTAAATCCATATTGTCTTGAACCTCTGATATCACATTATTAATTTGTACTGCAACTGCAAGTCCTCTGTATTACACATTGTAATTTTCAAGTTTCACAACAGCTCGCATACTATTATTTAGATAAATACTGATTAAAATGTCATTTGTCACATATTAGTAAATCTCCACGTTAAATGTCCACTGCCGAGCCGAGCGGCCAAATTCCTCTGATTCCCAGATACTGTGTTCGATCCCGACTCACCGAGCTCGATAGCTGCAGTCGCTTAAGTGCGGCCAGTATCCAGTATTCGGGAGATAGTAGGTTCGAACCCCACTGTCGGCAGCCCTGAAGATGGCTTTCAGTGGTTTCCCATTTTCACACCAGGCAAATGCTGGGGCTGTACCTTAATTAAGGCCACGGCCGCTTCCTTCCCAATCCTAGCCCTTTCCTGTCCCATCGTCGCCATAAGATATATCTGCGTCGGTGCGACGTAAAGCAACTAGAAGAAAAAAAGCGATCCTGACTCAAGTACGATAGTATTTGAAGATGCTCACATACACCACCTTCGTGCCAGGCATGGGCGCCCATATGAGAGTTTCTAGACGGGGGCCCAGACCTGGGGGTACGTAGTAATTTTAGTATTTTGGAAGATAAATGGCGATTTCTATTCTGCGGTAGAATAACCCACGGTATCCCCTGCCTGTTGGTAGGGGACGGTACTACCGCTTTTACGTAATACTGACTTTTAAGTCATTTTCTTGAAAGGAAAACGCGTGACTACACTAGAATTTTGCATTACCCAGAGAGCTAGAGGGGGCCGTGGCCCCACCTTGCCCCCGCGTATGGGCGCCCTTGGTGCCAGGAGATTTACATAGGTGTAAAATGACTCCTGAAGAACAAAATTTATGGCACTTTGGCGTCTCTGATAATAGCACAGTAAGTTAGGGGGATGTAAAATCAGTAACATTTCTTTAACTAAAAGTGTTCCGGCCTAGCTATGGCTAGACCACCTAGTTGCTCGCTACCATTTCCTAGGACAGATAGCAGCACCCTTCAGCACCCAGCCGGAAGTGGTGTGGATAGAAGGGGATGAGAGACGGTTATGCTTGGGTGCCTCGTGCGTGAGGAGACAGGAACATGTGACTGACTGTTATCGAGGGCATCTGCCCATCAATACGCAGTATTATGTATTAATAATGTGTTATAAGTGTCGTAAGTGTAATAAATGTTGTTATTTAAATTAAGTGAGTGATTTACGTACTAAACAAAAAGGAACAAATGAAAATTAACTTTCGAAACTGTAACAAGGTATTGATGGTTCATGTCGATTCATTCCAACAAATCCTGAATTAACATACACAGAATTTGATTTTTGCTCATTTTCAAAATCAGTTTCTAGTATGTGTTCGACTGATGCATCGCACAATCCAAATTATACTGTTATTTCATAACTGCTGATTCATACCATGAAAACAGACATTCTATAGTTTAGTAATTTAGAAATAATTACTTATATGTCAGACCACTGACTTGCGCAGTCAGCGTGCGTAGGGTCTGCGAGGCCCTCTGTTTTCGGCTCTAATGAACTTAAGATTACATTCCGCATTCTTAAATTGGGCATAGGTTTTAAGCATTGACTCCTGGTTTTCCAAATGCATGTGTGAGGTTCGAATCCTAGTAGATACCAGTTTGGAATTTTATGTAAAAAGAATAAGCGGCATTAGAACGGATGTTCCGAGCTGTCAGCGGAGAGATGGCGTGGAATGACATTAGTAGACGAATAGGTTTGAATGGCGTCTATAAAAGTAGGAAAGATCACAATATGAAGATAAAGTTGGAATTCAAGAGGACAAACTGGGGCAAATATTCATTTATAGGAAGGGGAGTTAGGGATTAGAATAACTTACCAAGGGAGATGTTCAATAAATTTCCAATTTCTTTGAAATCATTTCGGAAAAGGCTAGGAAAGCAACAGATACGGAATCTGCCACCTGGGCGACTGCCCTAAATGCAGATCAGTATTGATTGATTGATTGATTGATTGATTGATAGTAAAAACTAAAAATAATCTAGGGTGGATCCATTGACCCTAGAAATACCTGAGATAAACTGAAGCTAGTATTCAGAGTCTTAAATGAGATATTCCCAACTTTGCGAAGAAAACTGAGGAGCTATAATATCAAAACAGGTAGCAGCACGGGCGTGATAAATGAACATAAACAGGAGTTGTATCCGTCGAGTTGAACTTTACATGAAACCAATCTAGTATATTTTCCGTATAAATTATGGAAGAAAGAGTATTTTAGACGAGGGAAGGCAGCTATTTCTGTTACAAAACATACAGCAACACTACCATTGTTTAGTCATGGACAACGCACCATTCTATTTTTATATTTTTCAAAGAAAAGAGTGGAGGAATGTCCATTTAATATTGCTTTGTCGTTACCAGCATGCATATTCCACATTCCTCGTGAAATTACAAGTTCCTTTTTCATTTCTCTTCAAAAGGAATAAAGAATGCACATAGTGGTTGAGACTATTCTTTCCATGAACAAAACCTCCATCCATACTCTGTCACGCAGCAAGAGATCACACCAACAAGCCAAATATTTATTCAGTACTGTGAGAGAGGATAAACCGCGTGTAATAATAACGTTAGGTGTCATAGGAATCCCGGCTATATGTCAACGACTGCAAGTCAAAATGTCACTGTAGGACTTCAAAATGAGGGCACTAGCGAGAAAAAGCCACTTGTCATTTTCATTGGGTTATTATTCTGACCAGGCAGCAAGTCATGTGTACCAGTAATGAGGGAACTTCTTTACTATAGCCGATTTAGAATGGAAAATCTTCTAGTGCCCTCTTCTTTTACAAGGTATTCCCCCTTCTTTCAAGAAAATATTCCTGGTACAAGAAACCAGGTCATAAGATCTTCTACATAGCAGAATGTTGCGGGAAAAGTTGCTAGTGACTAGGGGAGTTTACAACTATGGAGTCGCCGGTTTCATCATTTAAACCTTGGGAGATTAATCTACGTCAAAAATGTACATCTCTCCGTGGGTTGTGCCATTGGCCCGTGTTTACGTATTTGAATTTAACAGCCTTCAAACCCATTGGCAATTTGCGTGCGAGACACCACTGGTTTAATGATCTACGTCCTAGATTTCTGCTTCGCCGCCTCGAGTTCGAAGCGCGCAAGTGATTTAATTTTTATTTTCGTCTCCCTTTTTCTATTGCTTCATATCTGTTCTTTCTAGGACTCGGAAATGCGCGTCTTAAATATGAGCCGCATCAATACAAACACTTTTATTATCGTCCTAGGTTGTAAGTTACTTTGTCATCCGCTATAGTATCGTTGCCATTAAATTCGCACATTGTGCACTCCACCCGTCCGTTTCCTCCCTAGAGTTTGCAAGTCGCTGACTTACGCGCAGTCAACACAGATTTTATCATAACTGAAGCAATGGTAATACAAGTAATAGAAAAAGCGAAGATATGTCGAGCCACGAGTGGCAAGACGGGACAACAGTCTAATTATATTATATTTAATATGCGAAAGGGGCTGCCTGGCTAAGGCGTTAAAGGCGTGCTTTGGTTGGATTCCCCGTCAGGAAGTCATAAAATTTAAGAAACGAGATTTCCACTTCCAGAGGTGCACATGGCCCTGAGATTCACTCAGCCCACACCAAAAATGAGTACCAGGTTAGTTTCTGGGGGCAAAGGTGACCGGGCGTTGAACTAACCACTCTACCCCACCAAGTGCCGAGGTTACGGATAATGGAAGATTTTACCTTCCACTCCTCCAGGGGCCTTCATGGCCTGTGCGGAGATGAATTTGCTTTTTAATCTGCAAAGTTCCCTAGACTGCAAGGGCAATGAAAAATAAAATAAAAAGACATACAACGCTGGCGCGCCTGGAACCCGAGAACCACGTGTGGATGTCACGGATGCTTATACTAGAACAGTTGTGTAACTGATACCAGAGCGTTCAATGGCAACAGATCAGCAGGCCGCTAAATTTAAAGGATCGCTTTCTTAGTAAATAAGCACCAAGTATCTGTTTATTGTACTTATGCAGATAGCCTTCTCTTGCTAGTGGTAAAAGCGTACTCTGCTTGCCAGGAAGGACGTAGGTTCGACTTCCCGTTGGATAGTCGAGAAATTTAGAAACGAGACGTCGCATAGTCCACATAGTACTAGGTTCACTTCCGGTGGGCCGGGTTGAGTGGCTTACACAGTAGAGCGCTGGCCTTCCAACCCGAAGTGAGCGGGTTCGAATCCGACTCAGTCCGGTGACACTTGAAGGTGCGTAAAATACGTCAGCCTCGCGTCTATGGATTCACCAGCACCAAAATAACTCCCGCGGGACAATATTCTGGCATGTAGGTGCCTGCCAAAACCATAAATGTGCGTAATGTGATATAAAACGCATTATTATTATTATTATTATTATTATTATTGTTGTATGTCCGGCGCTCACTTCTCGCTCCACCAGCCAGCTGCAAGCCCGCCTGTGTATCATTCTGCTAGCTTCGACGCGCAGCCCTCAGTGCGCGTGCCTGACCATCGAGTGTAATATAAATAGGAGCTCCCTGCCTGCTCAATTGCCCACTCGCCCCGGTGTCCAGCTCCAGAATACACCCTACGTCGAGCACGGAGGCTACTCCTCTTGAAAATGTGCTTCGACCAGGTGGACTGAATTTCTGGTAGTACGAGGTTTCACCTCTGGTCACCGCTCCCTTACCTGTTTCCGCTGCCTATGTTCCGTAATTCTTTTACAAGCCATTTTCATTCCCTAATTTATGCAAGCTCCCTTAGTTTCGCTAGGTGGAATTTCTTCAATCAATTGAACTTGCTTTTTAGGAATTCAGGCACTTCAACAAACAAGGACTCTCAAAGACATTTATGTCAGTGTGCCAGATAGTTCTCGACTATCAACGTGTCAATTCACAAAGACTATCTTTTCAAGATAGGAGTGTATATAAAGACTGTAAACCTGTACATATTGTATAAAGACAGACTTTTCTCAAGATTCAATATTCCTTTTTGCTTCAAAATAAATTTCAGTTATTTATGTAAATATCATAAAGTGAAGCAATAAAAGTTGTGTTTTGTAAACTTCAACCTTGGTTACAACACAACTCTATGGCGACGAGGTAAAACAGCAACCTACAATTCTTCGACCCCAGTTGCCAACTCTATAGCGACGAGGTAAAAAAGCAACAAACTACACGTCATCAGCCCCAATCGCCAACTCTATAGCAACGAGGTAAACACGACACTACAATTCAACAGGCCCAGTTGTCAACTCTACGGCGACGTGCTACACAACAACGACACTCCAACCAGTTCTGACACACAGCTTACCTTACTCTTTCTTGCACGCATATCGCAATGGCTACTGCGGAACGACTCGCTACGGTCTTCCAAGCCTTACAGCAGCAACAACAACAGTTTATGCAACAACAACAGGCAGCATTACTTCAGGCTATTCAAGCTATTTCTGTCTCTACACAGCCATCAGCTATTCCTCCGTTCTCTGCTTTTGATCCAGCTAAGGAAGAATGGTCAGTTTATTTAGCCCGTTTACAACAGCATTTCATCTGCCATTCTGTCACTGATGATCAACGCCGCCGCGCACTATTTCTTAGTTCGGTTGGCAATGCTACGTGTGACTTACTACGTAAATTAAGTCCGGAAGAACACTTATCTGAGGTACCCTTCACGCAGCTCTTGGCCCGTCTCACGGAACACTATGCCAAAGCTCCTCACATAGTGGCTGCTCGCTATAAATTTTTTCAGAGCAGAAAGCAACCCCATCAGACACATATTGAATGGATAACTGAATTGCGTGGTCTAGCTAAACCCTGCCAGTTCATCTGCTCCAAGGACGGTTGTGGTTCATCCTACACGGATTCTCTCATTCGGGACATGATAATATTACATACTCCTGAAGACAAAATACGTTTTGACGCTGTCAAGCAGAGTAACCCTTCTTTAGAAGACGTCCAGCGTATTGCTACGGTTTATGAGCTTACTACCAAGACTGCCGCAGCCATAGCTTCTCCACACGAAGTTGCACAAGTCTCGCCTCAGGCCCGCAAGTCCTCTGCTACAGTGAACCGTACGGATAAGGCGCTCTCCACCAAGCATTCTCGCCAGGTTCCCTCTCGTAATGCTACACGGAAGCCCAATTCTAAACGCACCTCGAAACTCCTGCCTTCCTGCCGAGGTTGTTTCCAGCATCATGAACGTCGTGACTGTCGTTTTTTCAAAGCTACTTGTGAACGATGTAATAAACTTGGACACATTAAGACTGTCTGTCAAAGTTCACTCCGCCCTGCTAAGACTACTGCAGCACGCCGGAAGCATCTACAGCCCCGCCAAGACATGGAAGTTGATCAGATCAATCTTATTCTTCCCACAAAGGATTCTCACAAAATCATCATTCCTCTCTCATTCTCTGATCGATCTGTCGATTTTCAATTAGATACTGGATCACCTGTCTCTATTATTAACCTGACTACCTACCACAACTTAGGTTCACCTTCATGCTCTCCAGCTGACATCCAGCTCGTGACATTTAACAAGAAGAAAATTGACATCAAAGGTCAAATCAAGCTTCAGGCTAGTTATAAAGGAATTCAGAAGGCCATTCCTCTTCTAGTAGTTAACAACTACACTGCCTCAAACATTATGGGCATGGATCTATTTAACTTATTTGGTTTCCAGATACATGACAACATTAACGTCGTATCTACATTGCATCCTACTTCTGACGTTACCGCTCTCCTAGCGCAGTTTCCTGAAGTCTTCGACTCTCAGCTCGGAACAGCCAAAGACTATACAGCTCACATACAGCTGAAATCCGGAGCTAAGCCTCGCTTCCTCAAATCACGTCCAGTACCCCTAGCACTTCAAGACCAGGTCACGAAAGAATTAGAAAGATGGATACAAACTGGAATTGTTGTACCAGTTACTTCTAGTCAATGGGCTACTCCAATCGTGGTAATCAAGAAACCTGATGGTAATGTTCGACTTTGTGGCGATTTTCGATCTACAGTCAACGCACAACTCGACACAGATATCTTTCCTATTCCACGTCCAGAAGACTTATTCCGTCGTCTCTCTGGTGGACAATTCTTCTCTCGAGTTGATCTTAAAGAAGCATATCTCCAGCTACTTTTAGACGAAGAATCTAAGAAATTTCTCACACTCAACACTCCTCTCGGACTGCTCCAGCTCCAGCGGCTCCCATTCGGTGTTTCATCCTCAGCGGCTATTTTTCAGCGATATTTGGCTCAACTCACTGCCTCCATTCCCGGTTGTGCTAACTACCTGGATGATATTATTGTTACTGGAAAAGATCATCAGGAACATCTAACCAATCTACGCCTCCTTCTCCAGAAATTGAAAGACAATGGCTTACGAGCGAATCTCGCTAAATGTACCTTCTTTCAGCCTCAAGTTCACTACCTAGGACATATACTTGATAAGAATGGAATTCGTCCTAGTACACAGAATGTCTCAGCGATAGTAAACATGCCAGCACCTCAGAACCTCAAGCAGCTTCAGTCCTTCATAGGCAAGGCGAACTATTATAATAAGTTCATTCCACGCTTCGCTACAGTGGCAGCTCCATTAAACGCTCTACGTAAAAAAGGTGTTAAGTTTCAGTGGACTCCGCAATGCCAACAGGCATGGAAAACAATCAACAACGCCTTAATTCAAGCTATGCAACTCACTCATTTTCAGCCTGACAAGATCATCACGCTAGCTACTGACGCTTCAGACTACGGTGTCGGTGCCGTTCTCTCCCAGAAGGATCGTCATGGACAAGAACGCCCCATCGCCTTCGCTTCGAAAACACTTAATGACCATCAACGTCGATACTCACAGATAGAGAAAGAAGCTTTAGCCATCATCTTTGGTATTCGCCGTTTCAATGAGTATCTCTATGGCAACCATTTCCTGATCATTACCGATCATAAGCCTCTCGTACACTTATTCCATCCTGGTAATAAGATCCCAGAGAATTCCCTCAGAAAGCTTCAAAGATGGTCCATGTTCCTTTCTGATTATTCCTATCAGATTGTATATCGAGCCACATCCCAGCATTGTAATGCTGATGCCCTCTCCCGCTTACCCGTTGGTCCTGATACTGCCTTCGATTCTCAAGAATCTGAATGTCTTCAGTTGGACATAGAACTTGAAGATACGGTATCCAGTTTTCCTATTGATGCTACCTGCATAGCTAAAGCTACGGATAAGGACAGTACACTTGCTACTGTACGTACTTACATCCGCAACGGTTGGCCTCTTCAGAGCACACTTCCTGCCCACCTGGCACCTTATCATCGTATGCAGCATCGTCTCACGACTCGTGCCGGAGTTGTATTACTAGAAGCAGGCACCATCTTCCGAGTGGTTATCCCACTTAGCCTACGGAAACAAGTTCTCGAATTATTACACCAAAGCCATTGGGGTATCTCCAGAACAAAGCAACTCGCCCGTCAACACTGCTACTGGCCCGGTATTGATGCCGCCATCGAAAAGCTAATACGTCATTGTGAGCAATGTCAAACGAATCAGAACGCCCCGTCTTCTGATCTTGCTTCATGGCCTCCTGCTACTACTCCATGGGAACGAGTTCACATCGATTTCGCAGGTCCTTTCCTCAATTCCATGTGGTTAATAGTCATTGATTCACTGTCAAACTTTCCATATGTCGTGGATATGCATTCGACTACTACAACCGAAGCTACCATTCGTGCTCTCCAGAAAATCTTTACTACAGAAGGTTTACCGCAAGTACTCATTTCAGACAACGGACCTCAATTTACAGCTACTGCTTTTCAGAACTTTTGTACACATAATGGCATTCGTCATATCCTAGCACCACCTTTTCACCCTCAATCTAATGGTGAAGCTGAACGCTTCGTTCAAACATTTAAAAGAAGTATGAAGAAAGCTGTCTCTTCAGGCTTAACTAAAGACCAAGCCTTGCTCCAACTCTTAAACACCTACAGAACTCTACCCGGCGCTGATAATATCACTCCTGCACAGAAGCTCCATGGACGACCTCACAGAACTTTACTTTCTCTGTTACAGCCTCTTCCGGCCCAGCATAAGACCTCACCAACGAAGTTCTCCCTCAACGACAAGGTCTACACCAGGACATTCAAATCCAACCCACTCTGGATACCTGGAGTCATCTGCAGATCTTTGGGTCATCGTCTATACGAGATACAGACTACGGAGAAACGTATCTGCCGCCATCAAGATCAGATACGTCTACGCTACCGCCCCTGTCCAGCTATTGATGATATTGCTAAACCAGATAAATCTATTGCTGAACGCGCTTTAGATCATTTAATAACAATGGGTTCCTTTCAGGACGAGACAGCGCCACTCCGCCCAGTTCCAGCTCCGGACAATACAACAGAGAAATCAGCAGCTCCGCCCCAGCATCGCAGTCGCCGCCAGCGCCGCCGCCGTTTCACGCCGTACCGGCGTATTTAGGAGGGGAGGGTGTTGTATGTCCGGCGCTCACTTCTCGCTCCACCAGCCAGCTGCAAGCCCGCCTGTGTATCATTCTGCTAGCTTCGACGCGCAGCCCTCAGTGCGCGTGCCTGACCATCGAGTGTAATATAAATAGGAGCTCCCTGCCTGCTCAATTGCCCACTCGCCCCGGTGTCCAGCTCCAGAATACACCCTACGTCGAGCACGGAGGCTACTCCTCTTGAAAATGTGCTTCGACCAGGTGGACTGAATTTCTGGCAGTACGAGGTTTCACCTCTGGTCACCGCTCCCTTACCTGTTTCCGCTGCCTATGTTCCGTAATTCTTTTACAAGCCATTTTCATTCCCTAATTTATGCAAGCTCCCTTAGTTTCGCTAGGTGGAATTTCTTCAATCAATTGAACTTGCTTTTTAGGAATTCAGGCACTTCAACAAACAAGGACTCTCAAAGACATTTATGTCAGTGTGCCAGATAGTTCTCGACTATCAACGTGTCAATTCACAAAGACTATCTTTTCAAGATAGGAGTGTATATAAAGACTGTAAACCTGTACATATTGTATAAAGACAGACTTTTCTCAAGATTCAATATTCCTTTTTGCTTCAAAATAAATTTCAGTTATTTATGTAAATATCATAAAGTGAAGCAATAAAAGTTGTGTTTTGTAAACTTCAACCTTGGTTACAACAATTATTATTATTATTATTATTATTATTATTATTATTATTATTATTATTATTATTATTATTATTAGCTGTTGTAACCGTCGTTGACGGAACTGCCGTTACATTTCTGTCGACCCCTCTTGTTATTGCTGAGACTCCGAGGCTCGTCGTCATCTCCCTGTATTACAAGTGGGCTCATGACGTACGAGGAAGTGAAAAGTGATAAATATGAGAAAGAACTAACTAAGTTACATGATTTTTTTTTAAAGTCACAGAGCAGTTTATTCCTTACACCGCTCGACAGAGGAGTTCAAGACGTCTCGTGACATCCATCAGACTTAACCTGAGCTACAGCACGAAATATTTGAAGAGTTATTACTGCGACCTCAAAAGTGTTCAATAACGCAGCACTTACCGATGTTCCCAATCAGAGGGACTGTGAATTAATAAAGAATCGAATTACGGGACTTTATTTCTGGTCTCAGTTGCCAATAAAAACCCTCAAGAATGAAACGAGATCCTCCTCTCCCACTTTACCGTTCAGAATCATGGATTACTTCCATAGCGACTCCAAGTATAATTTAGTTAAACTTCGGAACTGTACTTAGAATTATTCCAATGATATATCGACGGTCCCAAGTAGTAACAGTGTAACTAACTTTTTTGGGTTTTGAGTTAAGTCAGCCACTGAACTAACATTGATATTGCCTATCATTTCAACCATCAAAAAAAGTATGTTTGCAATTGAAGAATAGAAGTTATTCCAAAAAATATTTATATATTAACAGTAACTAGATCCCCTGTTGCAGGTATTAACATTGTATCCTGAGTTGCAATTATACACTACTCGGAGCTTTTCACTGTTGTGTAACATTGTTGAATATTCAAATACAATTGGTAGGTTTGTTTTATCGTGTTTCCTACACTGCTAAAACTGAATAATCCTTATGCTTCTATTGTTTTGGCTTCATTTCACAGGCGATGGTCTGAAAATTGGTACTAAAGGAGCCTGCAGTACTTCTTCATCGTTACGTTATTTCTTAGCGTACTGCAAGTTTCTGCTTAAGAAAAATGGCGAAAATGACACTAATTATCATCAAAGACAAAGAAATAATTTATTAGATATGTGTTTTGGTATAATAATAATAATAACAAAAACAATAATAATACTAAAACATTTTCATTCTTTAACTTTAAATTATAGAAAATATCTGACTGAATTACCGATTCATTGCTTGTGTATTTTATTTGCAATCTATATATTTTTAACCCGTTCCCCGTAAGGGACGATACACTGTCGTCCAGCAGGGAATGCCCGCCGCACGTTATGGACGTAGATTTATTGCAAATTATTTTAATCAAATGTGCATTGTATTTTAGTGAATGTTTTGGAAAAATAATTTTCTTGAAACACTAAAAAAATTTGCTTGTATCTTACCGTTATATATTGAGTTTAGTATGATGCCTCGAAAGAGGAGTTGAAGCACAAGGACACATTTCCGCAGGCAGTGCATATTGTTCTTACACCTATTTTCTGACACAACACAAATCGCCGGCTAGCATATTTTTTCTTGTCTGTGGATAGAATCATAGAGATGAAATGTCTCTCTCTTACTGGGGCGTAGCGGGGGGTGAGGAGGTTACTGAGGGTTATTATTCCTCCGCCCCACCCCCATGGAATTTTTACAAATGAAACTAAACAGAAAAGGACAATAAACAAGTGAAAGTCGACTCAAAGTGTTGGCTCTTTTGAATATTCACAGCGACAAAATTGCAAAATCAAAAGATCTCTTGGATCTCTTTTTTTAAGAAACTTCGAAAGTTGGATTTTAGATTGTAATCTGAACATACCATTCGTCGTAAAACTATTCACTTTGATCATAGTTTTCTTGTTCTGTATTTTAATGTAAGATTTTGTAATGCATCGGTAATGCAATCTGAATATCAACATAATTTACTTGTATCAGTGTCCTTATAATGACACTCATGTATGTGCGCACCACACACGCATAGGCATTTTGTAACTATACCCCCTTCCAACCATCGGTTGATCTTGGCTACGCTACTGCTCTATTAGCCTATCAGCAAGGCTGAATGCAATATCATTGTCAGTTTTTTTCTAATACAAAACCAAAACAAACCAAACCCCATGGCACTACAGCCCTTGAAGGGCCTTGGCCTACCAAGCGACCGCTGCTTAGCCCGAAGGGCTGCAGATTACGAGGTGTCGTGTGGTCAACACGACGAATCCTCTCGGACGTTGTTCTTGGCTTTCTAGACCGGGGCCGCTAACTCACCGGCAGATAGCTCCTCAATTCTAATCACGTAGGCTGAGTGGACCTCGAACCAGCCCTCAGGTCCAGGTAAAAATCCCTGACCTGGCCGGGAATCGAACCCGCGGCCTCCGGGTAAGAGGCAGACACGCTACCCTTACATCACGGGGCCGGCTTTTTCTAATACATCTTCACCAAAATACGTCATCATTTCCGCACCACTATCACTCACTATAATTTGCGAACCGCTCGACTCGCACTGACTTGTAGAAGCCATACGTATAACAGATCGTGATCTAACCTAAAATATCCATGGCATATTATTTGTATAATATTATGAGCTATTTGTATTCAGTTTATAATTATAATTCTTTCTCTCTTTCTTAATCTCCAGGGTTGCTTTTTCCCACGGACGTAGCGAAGAATCCCACCTTTACCGCCTCAAGGGCAGTGTCCTGGAGCGTGAGACTTTGGGTCGGGGTGTTAAAACTGGGGAGAAGGACCAGTACCTCGCCCAGACCGCCTCACCTGCTTTGCAGAACAGGGACCTTGTGGGGGATGGGAAGATTGGAAGGGACAGATAAGGAAGGGGAAAGGAAGCGGCCGTGGCATTAACTTAGGTACCATCCCGGCATTTGCCTCGGGTAGAAGTGGGAAACCACGGAAAACCACTTCGAGGATAGCTGAGGAAGGAATCGAACACCCCACTACTCAGATGACCTTCCGAGGCTGAGTGGACGCCGTTCCTGCCCTCTTACCACTTTTCAACTTTCGTGAGAGAGCAGGGAATCGAATCCCGGTCTCTGGGGTGACAGCTAATCACGCTACTACTACACTACAGAGGCGGACATAATTATCATTACCTGTAATTTCATAGCGTTTTCCGTTTAAATCTATCTCTTTTGTGTTAGGCTTTAAATGTCAAATAAGTATTGAATATTAAATAATTTAAAGAATAATAATTTATAGAAGAATAAAGAAATAATGTTGCCTATGTTGAAACACAAATTCTTGTACATTTTACAAGTATTATAATTGTAACTCAACGTACAATGTTCATATTTTAAATCATTCAGAATCTGATTACAAAAATAAATACATAAAATAAACCAAAATTTGTAAATAGTGTTGACCTTCTGTTCCACATCAACACTAAATTGTAAAAAGAACAGTAAGTAGTTTCCCTGATTTGTGAGAAATGCGCAAACATTAAAAGTACCACATCTCTAAACATCAGAGTTTTGAGATACAATGTTACTACTTGGGACCATCAATATGAGTGACATCGTGGAGAAAAGTTCTGTGTATATTAATGATTGCTCACAGAATCAATCAAGACTTATAAGATCAGTATCGAACGCGGGTGAGCTTCATTAACGAAACACATTGCATGTAGGTGATTTTTGCTGCAGTTCAAAGATTTTTTGTTGAGATGGAAGCCATTCTTTCTTCAGTGTTGACTCAATATATAACGAATTATAACACCTAGAACACTATCTTAGAGGTGAAGCTTCCACAGTGTGTAGAATAATTTAGTTAATTTTCCGGGTTGAACCATGTTGTTATCTGTATCTACATTACATGGCACAGTGTGATTGCTGCCTGGTGACCGACTACCTCGGATCGAGTAGGGGTATTTCAGTCGCCTTGAAAACGAATAGTGTAATGTATTCGAAACTGTACGTAATGTACAGATAAGGACAACACGGTTCAACCAGGAAAATAAACTAAATAACCTAGAACACTATAATGCATTTGTAAAAAATTAATGTTTATGGTTACAGGGGAAATGTTTACGATGTGGTTTAGACAGTCTACTTAATGTGAAGTGCAATTTCCTAAACTCTGAAGGTATACCTTTAACCCCAATACACAAACCGTTCGTCCTGAACAACTTGTTTGCCTACACTACTGTGGACACAAAAGTCACCAAAGAATTTGGTGATGGTTCCCTTGCAGCCCAGCAGAAGCAATGACGTCTCTAAGGTTGTACAATTTTAGGAAATAATTCTCCTTAGGCTCACAAATCATATTTTTGTCTTGTCCACAGGCCTCTGTGTTTCGAATTGAACTGTGGGAGGAGCGGTGGAGCCTGATCTCGTTTTCTTATTGATTGCCAGGACGTCAAATCTACGATTCTTTTGGCTGGTTACAACATCTATTATTCTAACACTCAAACTCTTATGAACTCCCTCTGGTGTAATACTGGACACAATAAATGCACGCATACCAAATACTCTATCTGCATTACAAGACGAGTTGTCTGTTGAGCAGAACACGAGGCGGACTGGTGACGCGACAAGTCAATAGAGTAGGTATGTTGTGCCTCGTTGCCATGCAACAAGCTTAGGAAATGTCAGACTGTTTGATCTGGAATAAGCAAGTTGTAATTGTTGGATGTCAGAGCCGCTAGCATGTGACATGCATCCCCATTAGTCGGAAGTGGTCAAAGCCAGGCCTTATGTCTTAATTTCTACGAACCATAATCATTCAAGCCAAGATTGTTGTTTTAATTTCAATGAACCATAATTCTGTGAAGCGGGGGATTTGATTGCTGTGGTCCTGTACCTTATAACTAGGGCTACGTGGTCAGCCCCGCAACGGAATAGTCAATGGAGCATAAACATATTAAAATTAAAAGCAAGCAAGTTCGTAGCTTCACGGGGCTGCTGATATCGTGATCGTAGCCGCGGGACCTACAATTGTATGTGGAATCCGAACCGCAGAGGTGCGACTTTTCATTTAATAATAATATTATTTGCTTTACGTCCCACTAACTACTCTTTTACGGTTTTCGGAGACGCCGAGGTGCCGGAATTTAGTCCCGCAGGAGTTTTTTTACGCGCCAGTAAATCTACCGACACGAGGCTGACGTATTTGAGCACCTTCAAATGCAATGTATAATAGAGGAACTTAATATCTTCATTAGGGAGTTGGAGGCTATGTGCTGACGCGCGTTTCACCCTCTGTCTACCTCATCATCATCATCATCATCATCATCATCAGCACATAACTCCAAATAGGCACAAGCCATGACATTGTGCAGAACAGTCGTCCTCCAATGATGATGCAAGGAAAGATGTGAAAATAAATCTTACTCTTCCCGCCAAGAAGTACTTTAACCACCCTCAGGAGGGAGTAGGGCGGAGAATCAGATTTGGTAGTTAAAACGCGTGAGAGTTTACTACAAGAACATGGTTCAAAACAGAAATATCCTTTATTCTCTTTCTCTATTTAATTCCGAAACTCGACTTTAAACACAAGTTCATTTGTTTACTAATACACTGACTCAATGCAAGACATCAAAACGAAACGAATTTTACACAGATGTTTAATTCTCTTTAGAAAGTCTTTGGATGCTTGGATTAATATTACCGTAATAGTATTAAATATCTGAAAACCAAAGAGTCAGCATTGGAAACTTTTCTCATTTATAAAACAAGGAAGCTGGTAGTATCCCATTATACTTGTACGTGTAGCTGGTGCATAATAATAAAACAAACTACTGCTAAAGTTCTATTAAAAAGCAATCTACTCAATTAGAGACTGCGAAGGAACGGAATTTAAAACACCAAATTAAGAACGGGATTGGGAGATGGCGAAGAGTCTCTAGGATAATTTCAATTAATGCACCTAGCTTGTGGCGACGACAAATATTGGAAATGGCTAAGATTACATTCTATAGCGCAGAAAAAAATAAAGCAAGAAAGGAACAAAGAGAATTAAAACGAACATACGAGGCATTCCACGTGAAATTGGATGGCAAAAATGCGAGATTTTATTTTATTTTGAAGTAACATTTTAGAAAAATAAAGTGGTTGGAGATACCCATTTCTGCGCAATACCAACTTATTTTGTTCAGTAGTCTTAATTATGTTAAATATTGAATAAGTTATAGTACATTTTCCCCCCACAGGTAACTCTTTACGGAAATAATATGAACAAATTGTTAAAGATAGGGCCTTCATTTCTTTACAGTATAAAGGTAATACTTTATAGAAAAAAGTGTTAGCAATTGAATTATTAACATGTTATAAAAATATTTATTACATTTGACCGACTATCCCAGCATTAAAAGATATCTTGAAAATCAGTACAATTTCCTTTTCGAAACAAGAAACGGACTGCGTTCACAACACTTCGGGGATCTTCCTTTACTTGAATTAATGTTAATTTATTTGTTCAGTTTTCCTCTGTACTCTTCGGCCTGTTGCTATTTCTTGACGGAAGCAGTAGTTTTTCTTTATTTACAGTTTGCTTACGTCGCACCGACACAGATAGTTCTTGCGGCGACGATGAGATAGCAAAGGCCTAGGAGTTGTAAGGAAGCGGCCGTGACCTTAATTAAGGTACAGCCCCAGCATTTGCGTGGTGTGAAAATGGGAAATACAGGAAAACCATCTTCAGGTATGCCGACAGTGGGGTTCGAACCCACTACCTCCAGGATGCAAGCTCACAGCTGCGCGCCGTAAACGCACGGCAACTCGCCCGGTGCATTACTTTTTCATCCGTCTCTTGGTATAGGCCAGAGTAAAATGTAGCTTCCACCGCAGTCCCAGTCTCATCCGCCGGGCTGAGTGGCTCGGACGGTTGAGGCGCTAGCCTTCTGACCCCAACTTAGAAGGTTCGATCCTGGCTTAGTCCGGTGGTATTTGAAGGTGCTAAAAGAACGCCAGCCTCGTGTCGGTAGAGTTACTGGCACGTAAAAGAACTCCTGCGGGACTCAGTCTCATCCGTGGCTGTAACAATATGGAATCTGCTGGGGTATCGATGGTGCTGAATAATGCCATTCGGAGCATGCGTCTGAATGTTACGAAAGGTGTGAGAGTCAGTCGTGCTACAATAGCACTTTCTGGCTCAGTGAGGAAAGTATATGGCGAACTCCCTCATTCCTTATCTTGCCTAGTACACCTCATTTTAGAGCAGCTATTGGTTTTTGCGGTTTCCCTATAACCGCATAACCTTTAGTGGTGCTATTTGAGCATCTGGCGTGCACTATATGTACTCGTCATGACAACAACTGAAAGTCTATTCAGAGAATAAAAATATTACTGACCCATCCATACCTGGACGTTGATGGCAGTAAGTGCCCGAGGAGATCACTGATCGGGCACACTCAGATGGAGTGCACATGCAATAAGGTGATCAACTCCCTTCCACTTCTGAAAATGAAAATCCACATCCTGTTTTCAGTCATTCGACCGAGTCAGGAATGGAATGAATGAAGCCCCGACCTAGCGGCGAGGATAGGAATTGTGCCGGCTGCCGAAGTCTACCGCACTCCTCTGGGGCAATGATTAATGACTGACAGATGAAATGATACAGGAGAGTGTTCCTGGAATGAAAGATGACAGGGAAAACCGGAGTACCCGGAGAAAAACCTGCCCTGCCTCGGCTTTGCCCAGCACAAATCTCACATTGAGTGACCGGAATTTGAACCACGGAACGCAGCGTGAGAAGCCGGTGCGCTGCCGCCTGAGCCACAGAGGCTCTTCCTTTCCACTTCTATTCCAGCTAATTCCATGTGCGGAACCAAGCGATGAACTTCGGAGATCTTACGGGACCCGATGTTTCAATATAGCCACGCCGTTAACTCGATCACAACAAACAAGGGTAGCTCAGGTTTAGAAAATGTTGACTGTCGGAGACGGCCAAAGTTGTCTCCAAACTTATTTCTTAACTGATGTGTATTGCAAACCAGCAGTCCCTAATGAATTTATTTCAGCATTCGTGTTATACTCAGGAGAAACACTGCGAAGTCAAAGGGAAACTTAAATGCTCTGGGAGAAAACCTAGTATGTTACTAACTTCTTGGCCTGTCTCATCGTCCCACGCTGCCCCAAATCTCGCCACTCAGCACAATATGACCCATAGCTTATCCCAGTCCCAGGCGACGGCGCCACGTTCGACAAAGGAGCACCTCGGAGACCTCATAAATTCGCGCCCCCGGACGGTCCTGATGGGAACGCAGGTGGAGATGGAGATTCTCGCAGCTCCTGATCGCCGGGTCTAGCGGTCAATATTACCACAGGGAGATGCATGGGATACATACCAAGCAGGGGAAACACACTTCCCATGTTTCAAAATGAGAAAGAGCTCTGTCAGTCCAACACCAGTTCTTTTACGTCAGTATAAAATAACTTTGATATAATTTTCGGTGTCTAACAGTCGGCAGCAAAAGGATCTGTCAGTGGTGTCCAACAATATGTGTATCGTATTGAAGATATATTCATTATTACAATTCCAAGTGCAGCATTTGAATCTCTTAACTTACCTACTATGTTAGTCCTTCCTTTATTGGACAGAATACTTTAAAGGAAAATTGGCCTCAACGACGCATTCGATTAGTAGTAGTTGTTCTGTTCTCACGACAGCAGATTCTATCGCTGGTGATGTCAGTGATGTCAGGGTGTTTAAGGTGACACTCCAGTGTCCCTTAAAATTTTGATCAAGTTAAGAGACGTATAACAATGTATTATTATTAAGGATAAATATTCATAATTCATGACGATAAATAGAAGAAATTTAAATTATTTTATCATGTAATTTCTATTTCTCGCGTTATATATTTAGTTCGCTACTTTCAGGTTAAAAACCGTAGAATTAATGAATTTTCATTCAATTCCTTCCGAGTTGGCTACGAATTACGGGTCGAGTAACTAAGTTTGCATGCGGGAGATGAAATGAAATGTCGCATGGCTTTTAGTGCCGGGATATCCCAGGACGGGTTCGGCTCGCCAGGTGCAGGTCTTTCTATTTGACAAGCGTAGGCGACCTGCGCGTCGTGAAGAGGATGGAATGATGATGAAGACAACACATACCCGTGCCATTGGAATTAACCAATTAAGGTTAAAACCCCGACCCTGCCGCAAATCGAACCCGGGACCCTGTGAATCGAAGGCCAGGCCGTTCAGCCAACGAGTCGGACCACGCGGGAGATGGTGCGTTTGAACTCCCCCTTAATATGGTTTCCCATCGTTTCCCATAAATAGCATAAGGCAAATGACCGGACTGTAGCCTACTCGAAGGCTACTTCCCAATTCTAGTCCTTTCCCATTGCAACTTTGCTGAAAGCCGGTGCTAGTTCGTGCTCGTACATTAGCAAAATAAAGCCTTTTCCTCTCTTTTTCATTCTTTTTTCCAACCTCCCTTCCTTCCTTCCCTCATGAAAACATCCTACTTTCACCGCCTACAAACCAGGTTAATGACATCAACTGTTGTGTGTTTCTACGCCAAATAACGTTTGAACGGCCACACACAGTAGGCTATATTTCAACCAACTTCGTTATAGTACAAGCACTAGGAAGGAACGCTTATATATTATATTTTTTCAGTGCTACTAACAGGGCCATAACGAATGCGACACAGGCCCGCCTGCCATTAAAGAAAATTTGAACCCCCTCAAATAAAATATAAAAACTTATTAATAACTAGTAATGTCATTCCTTATGCAGTCAGTCCCTGCTATGAATGGTGTGAAATTGTTGCTCATATTGTCGGTTGGTGCATGCATTTCAGTGGGCTTGGCAGACTGATATGTAATAGCAACTTCTGGCTCCGTGAGGAAAGCAACGGGAAACTACCTCACTCCTCATTTCCCTATTACGCCTCTTCAGCGATTCCTAGGTCATCTGTTGAGGATCCAACCAGCCTTCGGGCTGAAGACTGAACAATAACTAATATAAATGTAATTATAGCAGGTAGGAATAGTGCTATTTTTCTAGTTGCTTTAGGTCGCACCGACACAGATAGGTCTTATGGCGACGATGAGACAGGAAAGGCCTAGGAATGGGAAGGAAGCGGCCGTGCCTGGTGTGAAAATGGGAAACCACGGAAAACCATCTTCAGGGCTGCCGACAGTAGGGTTCGAACCCACTATCTCCCGCATGGGAGCTCACAGCTGCACATTCCTAAACGCACGGACAACTCGCCCGGTAGAAATAGTGCAATATATTGTCAAGCTATATAAACAAAATCATTATTCGTCATCTTAAGATTATTAAAAATAATGTTTCATAGGTTTTATTTGACTGCATCCGTGGCAGAGTTGTTGAACTGCCAACCATCGAACCACTTAGATGTTTCAACGTAACTTTAATTGTTTTCTGTAACTGATATCGAAGTCTCGGCCATAATTATTTATTCAATTACAAAAACCAACAAAATTAAATCAAAAATGTTCAAATAAAGTTCGAAAAATATCAAACCGCACAAATGACAAGGCTAGTCTATTATTAACTTCATGCAGACACACCTCATTCGAAACTGAGTTAATTCATTGTTACTACGCCAACTTCTTATGGACATTATACATTGTTGTCAAATAAATGTGTGATAAAAGTTAAATGTGCAGCAAAATTTGTGCATAATACGATCTCAGGTGCGTTACACATCAACAAAGTATAATTTTCTAACTGAAATGTGATATCTTGGTATCAATACTCATTGCTGTAATTAGTTTTTAGTATTTTGGTTCAGGTCTATTGCGAGGAGCCGGCCCCGTGGTGTAGGGGTAGCGTGCCTGCCTCTTACCCGGAGGCCCCGGGTTCGATTCCCGGCCAGGTCAGGGATTTTTACCTGGACCTGAGGGCTGATTCGAGGTCCACTCAGCCTACGTGATTAGAATTGAGGAGCCATCTGACGGTGAGATAGCGGCCCCGGTCTCGAAAGCCAAGAATAACGGCCGAGAGGATTCGTCGTGCTAACCACACGACACCTCGCAATCTGCAGGCCTTCGGGCTGAGCAGCGGTCGCTTGGTATGCCAAGGCCCTTCAAGGGCTGTAGTGCCATGGGGTTTGGTTTTTTTTTTCTATTGCGAGGAGAGTGTCACGGTGTTGAGAGATAGCAAGGGCAGGGATTGTTTATAACTGTGTTGTGCTACACTCAACACAATGAACTGCTGCTAGATGCTACCAAGTGGCAATTCCTGAAGTACAAATTTAAATAAATAAATCGACTGATTTTACAAAACCGCCCTGATCATTTCTGTGCAGAGTGGCATTAGGCTAGATGTATATATCCTTCATTTGCGAGGAATCTTTTACTTCTACTCAAACCCACCTGTATCGCAAACTCTGCAGGCCCTAGCGTTAAGCCCCTCGCTCCCAACAGAAGAGAGAAGATTCTCGAAACATTATTATTAACTCTGTAGCTCACATGAAATTATTTGGAGAAATAGAGTGGTTAGCTCTATGCTCGGATATCCTCAGGAATTAACCTGGTACTCATTTTTGGTGTAGGCTGAATGAAACCTAGGGACATGTACCTCTCCAGAAGTTGAAATCTCATTTCTGACTTCCTGACGGGGAATCGAACCCGCTTATAAAAGTACCAAGCACTCCCTCGCCGCCTCACTACTACTACTACTACTACTACTACTACTACTACTACTACTACTACGTTTTCATTCCTCCCCTGAAGGGGGAGGCGGGCCTCTTAGACGTTTACGCCGTCTTTCAGGCCAGGAGATTTGTTACGGTGAAGGAGATGTGCGGAGAAGGTGAGGGGATGGGCGGCCGTGGCCTATACTACGAACTGTCCCGGCATTCGCCTTAGTGCAGGAGAATGGAAAACCACGGAAAACCATTCTCAGAACAGCCGACGGATGGGGCCAGGTGTGAAGTCCAGCCCGGTGCCCCTGTTCCGTCTCCCGAATGCAGAGGCGTAGAGCCACGGTAGAGCCGTGGCCACCTTTCCTCTGGTCGGTTGGTCGGTCAGATTACAGACATGTTGGACCACGGACAAGCCGTGGCCTCTTAAGGGACGAAACCCAAGGGCCGAAACCCACTCTGCATCTACCAACGTCGTCTCAGTTAGGCAGCCGCCAGTAAACCAGCAATGCGTACGTAATTCACAAAGAGGTGCTGCGTACCAACTTCGATAAGCGACTCCTTAAAGTCATTTCGTTACTTGTTAATAACCATCGAAAAATTCAGTAAAACAATTCCATGTAATTAGAAAAAGCTTTATGGTTGGTGTTGTATCAACATATAATTCGTATCACTGATAGGCCTAGAGTACAACGTGTAGAGAAGTAACTCTTCATGAGATTATATCTTCTACTCGTACACTCGACATCCCTTTCTTTCAATTGCCAGAATCAACTGAGCAAAGGATAAATGGTTCCGCCATAAGGCCCCAAAGGCTTCCAGTGCACGGACAAATATCCAATAGGTAGTCACGATTAATTTCGATCATTTCAGGATAATCAATCAATCAATCAATCAATCAATCAATCAATCAATCAATCAATCAATCAATCAATCAATCAATCAATCAATCAATCAATCAATCAATCAATCAAAATTATGTTGAACTATAGAATAGGGAGGGAGATACGAAGGACTGTGCACACTCACAAATTTCTATGAAATTAGGGACAGGATACGGTGCCGGATTCTTTTAATTGCTATAAACATATCACTAGTTGTTATTCGGAATATGTCTGATTTAGTTTGCAGCAGTCTGGTAATGAGATGCATCCTGGAATCAGGAGGCTGTAAAATGCACAGCGTCAGTCTGTTGATTAATGATCACAGTGTGTGTCGCAGCGCGCTGGCAATTAATCATTATTAGTACAACTGTGCCGCACACCACACGCTCGGCGGGTTACTTCTTCTATTCCTCTCCAATCAAAGAACGATATTCTTTACTTTCTTTCACAAGTGTCTTTCCTTAAAAATTTCTGGCGAAGGTTAGTGCAGTAACGCAATTTTTGATCGGATGCTCACGTCCGTAGAGAAGATTTCTTTTCAGAGGGATTCCAAGACTGAGTATTTTTTTTTCTAGTTGTTTTACGTCGCACCGACACAGATAGGTCTTACGGCGACGATGGGACAGGAAAGGGCTAGGAGTGGGAAGGAAGCGGCCGTGGCCTTAATTAAGGTGTGAATTGCCTGGTGTGAAAATGGGAAACCACGGAAAACCATTTTCAGGGCTGCCAACAGTGGGGTTCGAACCTACTATCTCCCGAATACTGGATACTGGCCGCACTTAAGCGACTGCAGCTATCGAGCTCGGTTGAGTATTTATTATTGGGTAGCTTGTTTCTAATATTGTTCAATTGTGAATCACATTAGTATATGAAAATTAATGCTAACATAACTATTTTATGTAAAGAAAATATTACATTCAAACATAGTGGATGAATGTGTGTGTCATTAGAAATATTTATACCAGTTTCAAACATTTATGATATTCGCTGATAGCCCATTAGGAACATTTTCAATAAAACGCCGAATCAATCATATGTTAGTATCCAGTTTTCGCAGAGATCATAAATATATCACCAAGAAGTCCACTTATAATAACATCTAGCAGCTAGCTGTCCAAGAGTTAATAGCTCTGCATCGTGAAATTACGAAAAGTAAATAACCAGATTCAATAGCTTGCAGTTATTCTGAAGCTATTCATTTCAAACACATTTGCAGAGCCTATCTTAAAAAGAAAAAAAGAAAAGAGAAAACATGTTAGCTTTTGGGAGAACTTTATGGAGGTATCTGGACTCCCACGTTTGGTTCAATGCCCCGATCCTCTAACTGGCAGCATGCCTTTCCTTTCTTTCTATCAACCTCTTCTGAAGATTTCAATCATGTGAACCTGTCAAGGAAATAATCAGGCTCGGAAGGATGTGTCGGTAATTTTGGACACAATACAAGCGCCTTAAGGAGAGTGTCCTTCAGAGGCTTACAGGTGACAGACGCAGGTGGGATAATAACAACAAATATATTCTTTACACGTCGAATGAAAATTGGCAAACTCATCTCCAGTTTCTGAAATATCGAGTTGAGGAACCGCTATAGGTACGGTAATACCTAACGTTGGTCTCAAATAAGGGAGAAACCTAACCATTCCTCCCCTATGACTACCGTAGCTAGTTATTTATAGTTTTATTTTCTGACACTGGGTTCTATTATGCGTTGCCAACTTAAGTGTGTACTGAGGGAAGGGTAACTTCGAAAGCAATTATTGTAATTGTAGAATACCTGTATCGACATCATACAATATTCTCAGCAAGGTAGAACAAATTCAATTGTTGGAGATGTCAAGGTACCAGCATGCAATGGGAGAGGAAGCGGGCAAGGCTACTTAACACCGTGCCCGAGTGAATCGATACGGGTCGACCGCATTGCCTAAGACAATCCCCAGAGGACTGAGGCTGATGCATTAGTCCTCGGCCTACCTTTGGCTCAGGGGGACAATTAAAGCTGCTTCTTCGATAAGTATATTACCATTTCTACCGCCTCCAAAATATAGCGACTAAATCACATCTACTGATCTGAAGATTTTTCATATGAATCACGATTTCAGACTTTAAGGATCAGCTTACGAGTATTTCAAATCAATCATATCGTAAACAGGCAACGTTCTCCAAGTGGAGAGAATGATGTGTCTATTCATTACTTGTTAAAACGGGCAAAATATGCATCCCCCACACGATAACGTACATACAGCAAATAGCCCAGTTCCCGTACATATATGCGTATGTTGAGATTTCGGCTCGAAGGCTCGTTGGATCTTCAACAATTCACCATTAACTGTCAGGAAAATCGCATAGGTCACTGTAGAACCGTAGTAGGGAAATGAGGAGTGAGTAGTTTTCGGATGCATTCTTCAGTGAGCTAAACTGAACTCGTGCATATTAGTCTGCCGAACCCACTGACACGCATTTAACACATACATTCACATCGTTCATAACAGGGACTGTGTGCATACGGAAGGGTGCTACTACTTGAGCACCGCTCACACATCACGCGCAAAACCAAAGATAAGATAAGTAAACGATTGAGACAGAACAATGATAGTAGTAATTATGCAGAAGTCCTAGTGTACTGGGTGCACTAATATGCAGAAGGTCGTTCGGTTTATATCCGATCGATTTTCAACAATATTCACCTTACGAGATACCTCGCCGCGACCACGGGTAGTGTTCTATTGACCCCCAGCACAGTGGACTATCATCCGACAGCGAAGTTTCCATTGAGGAAAACTCCGGCGGAGCACAGGCATGAGAATTCTCTCCCATTCCTCCCTGCAAACTTTTCATAAACCATCCAGGGTGCATGGGCGGCGATGTTCGGGAAGTGTTTTCAACAGTCTAAATGCGCAGAAATCAAGTGGACTGGCATTAGAGCTTTTCACAGGAATGTCTTGAAATGGAACTGCACGAATTCGTAATTCCCGTTTCATTTGCCGACAAAAGCGCAGAGATGACCTGGCAGTATGACTTCAGGCCTCGTCCACATGAATCCGCACCTGGTTTGAATACCCTCCATACAATTGTGTCATTTGTTTGTTTGTTACGATGGGTTAAGAACACAGGGTGGAGTTGAGAATAAAACTAACCACAACAATAGACGTTTTTATGCCACCTTATCCCATTCAAATTTTACACATGCATTATATACTGTAGTTCTTCTTTAACCCAGAACAAAACATATGGTATGATTTAAGCATTCATTTCCAAAAAAACAAATTCATGTATTTGATGTATTTTTCTATAAAGGTACAATTTTCTCTGAAACTGTTGAACCAAATGAAGAAATATTTGTTGAAGGTATCCACATGGATAGTAGCTATATAACAGGTGAAAGATTTCTTGAAAATAAGTATAATGTTGATCACAAAAACTACTAAATACCAAAAAATATCAAAATATAGTGATTCAAGTGTAATCATTTTTAATGACCAAGTTGTTAAGAAAATGTATATAATCACCTAGTATGTACATCTACGTCTATAAATCATATGTAGGCCTATGAGTTTAGCTGCTCTCCCTGGGCCACATTCTGCCAAAAGTGTACCTTCAGAGAAAAATGTATTAAAATATATTTTTTACATTAATTTTTTTTCTGGAAATGAATTCATAAATCACACCATTCTGTTGCTTAGGGCTAAAGCACTACAGTATATAGTGCATGTGTAAAATTTGATTGTTCTATGTGAAATAGGATGGGAACAAGGTGGTATCATAAAAACATGTAGTGTGGTTAGTTCTTTTCCTAATTCTACCCTGTGTCCTTAAACCGACGTAGAATTCAACAAGAAAAGTGCCCTTCTACACTAAGCAATTGCCAGCATATGAAGAAAACAAAACAAAATATGAAACAAGTTAATGGTGTGTGTGTGTGTGTGTGTGTGTGTGCGTTACTAGTGTTCCGGCATGAAATTTCCAACAGCAGGCCGAGAAATGTAATGTAAACTTGATCTTTACTACAGAATATCAGAATCTTATCTCAAGAAAGATTTGCAGAGTTTCTCTGTATGCAAAGACACTAGGGAAAGGGGCATCAGGCCGGTCGAACGACAAACGGAGAGGAGCCGGCTCACAGTACTCTGGAATGTCGTTAGGCCATGCCGCATCTCAACTATTTCACAAAAATAACCAGAGAGTAGGCTTTATAAACTGAAACTGCCTGGATTTTTTAAACTCTTAATGGATAACAGATTTGGGAATATTGAGAAAACTGGATTATTAAGGCCTATATATCATTTATCAATAAGGTACGAAGTGTAGGTCCAATGCGGTTAACACAACATTCCTGTCATCATCGTGCAAATGCAGGCCGCTAAGGAATGTTTCCAGATATTGGGACACATAAAAATCACTTACAGTAACGTAATTCGTATTGAATGGCGCGTTAAAAAGTAATGCGAGAGACTATCAACTCTTCCTATGCTAGTATTAATCACGAGAGAGTACTTTCCCACCCGTTAAGGAGTGGAAGTATCGGTTAAAGGCAGCGACAAGCCATGAAAGGTGGAAAACGGAAAGACCCTCTGAGCCTCATAAGCCGTCGCGGTAGGAGATGAACATGAGTTGATGGATGAGTAGGATGAAAGAGAGGAGGCCAATAAACAGAAATGAGAGCTATGTCAGACTCAGGTGAGGCCAGTGGTCGGCATCCAAACGTCTCGTGAAATTGATTATGCTAACACTATACTGCGGTTGTTGTTGTTTGAGTCATCAGTCCATAGACTGGTTTGATGCAGCTCTCCATGCCACCCTATCCTGTGTTAACCTTTTCATTTCTACGTAACTACTGCATCCTACATCTGCTCTAATCTGCTTGTCATATTCATACCTTGGTCTACCCCTACCGTTCTTACCACCTACACTTCTTTCAAAAACCAACGAAACAACTCTTGGGTGTCTTAAGATGTGTCGTATCATTCTATCTCTTCTTCTCGTCAAATTTAGCCAAATCGATCTCCTCTCACCAATTCGATTCAGTATCTCTTCATTCGTGATTCTATCTATCCATCCCACCTTCAGCATTCTTCTGTAACACCACATTTCAAAAGCTTCTCTTCTCCTTCTTTCTGAGCTAGTTATCGTCCATGTTTCACTTCCATACAATGCCACGCTCCACACGAAAATCTTCAAAAATATCTTTCTAATTCCGCTATCAATGTTTGAAGTGAGCAAATTTCTTTTCTTAAGAAAGCTCTTCCTTGCTTGTGCTAATCTGCATTTTATGTCATCCTTACTTCTGCCATCGTTAGTTATTTTACTACCCAAGTAACAATATTTATCTACTTCCTTTAAGACTTCATTTCCTAATCTAATATTTCCTACATCACCTGCCTTCGTTCGACTGCACTCCATTACTTTTGTTTTGGACTTATTTATTTTCATCTCGTACTCCTTACCCAAGACTTCATCCATACCATTCAGCAACTTCTCAAGATCCCCTGCAGTCTCAGATGAAATAACAATATCATCGGCAAATCTCAAGGTTTTGATTTCCTCTCCTTGGACTGTGATTCCCTTTCCAAATTTCTCTTTGATTTCCTTTATTGCCTGTTCTATGTAAACATTGAAGAGGAGAGGGGACAAACTGCAGCCTTGCCTCACTCCTTTCTGGATTGCTGCTTCTTTTTCAAAGCCCTCGATTCTTATCACTGCGGTAGAATGGTTAAATGCCAAATGTCTTAATCTTCAGCCATGCGCTTCGCAAAATTGAATATTAATATAAGGAACAGTATTCCAGAAACAATCGAGTCAAAAGTTAAGCAAAATTCTACTCATTTAAGTCCGTTTACCTGCACAAGTTTCACAAGCTGCTCCATTTACAAGAAATGTTCGAAATGGCGCCCCACTGCGTCAATGCAGACTAGGCATCGTCGCACAAAGCTCTGTCGTACCCGTCCGAATATCACCGGTGTTGTTCGAACAGCGTCGCAGACAGGGAGAATTCCTGCCAAGAGATCCTCTTCAGTCTCTTCAGGGCGTCTCATACATATAGCTTTTCACATGGCCCCACAAGTGGGGTGAGATCAGGTGAACAGGCGGTGCTCACAGATGTACTACCAATGTATGTTGGAACCACATCCGTTGACGGACGGACGATAAACTAATGCCGTAATAACTTTTGACTCGAGCGCTTCCGGACTACAGTTCCTTATCTCAAATTGGTCCATTTGCCGTCCTCCATCACTCTTGAAAATTTGTAATATACTGAGTGGTTCAGACGGTCAGTTCCTGCTTGTTCATCTTGCACTTGCCCGATCAGTGGGTATCCAAACTTGTTGTGACTACATCCGACAATGCTGAAGACAGCAAGGCCTCTGGTGTTCTCTGCAAAGTTCATGATTATTCTATTGGTATCCCTACGAAAAGTAATTCAATCTGAAATTCCGTTTTATCATTCAATTTAAACTACGCTGGGAAGCATCATGACGAAGAAATGTTATGGTAATGCTTTTATGTTTTTTAAAAAGGGTCCCGAAGAGAATCTATCGATCGAACTGTGAATGTCAAAATTCCATCGTATTTTAATTGTGAGCTGAGAGAGACTGGAGTAATAATTGGATGGTAATTGCATTAGGGAATAGAGCTGGAACAGGAGCGTGGTGGGTGGTCGCTGACCCGTGGAGGACGTGATGACTCTGCGCGGTATGCCGTTATTCTTGCCGCTCAACACACGAGGACTATAATCAGAATCCATAGAGCGCATAAATCCTCGTTGCAGAGGTATTGAATAGGATTTATTTTGGCTCCAGCATGGCAAAGGTAGCAACAACCGAGGGCCACGAATAGTATACTCAGTATACAACCGAAACATGATAATATGATAACATGATAATTTTTAGAGGTACAGAAGTATTTGGTCTTCAGTTACATGAGTTGTTTCTTTCTTTTTGGAGAGTGTAAATCCAAGCCCTATATTGGGACAGATTACCATGTCCATATCCTTGGCTAAATGGTCAAATTCCGGTTACCGAGGGTCACGGATTCGATTTCCAGCCGGTCGGGACTTTAAAAACTGCGTATGGTTAATTCCTCTGGCATAGAATATATTCATCTGCACACACCACAGCACAGTACCAACCACCACAGGAATGAGCAACGGTGAATACATACAGGAATGGCATCTAGCGGTAAACTGGGATAAATCCTCATTAAAAGCCAACCCCAATAAACAGGAAAAAAGGCCAGAATGAGGAAGACTGTGATAAAATCTCATCACAATTTGGAATTATTATCCTGCAATTTGAACAATTCTGCCAAACAGAAATTTTCCAGATATTGCCATAAAACTGTGTTCATGGACTGCATTTTATGGACTATAGTGACATACAGTATTACGCTAGTAACAGATGTAACGTTTAATTCACTAATAGAACCATTTGCACCCTCAATAAGGAAAACACGTTAAAAATCGTACAAGGAAAATATATTGCTGGGAAATAGGTACCCAGTATGTTAGTTCTTCTAGCCAATATTGCCTGATTACCAGCTCATTTTACTGCATTTTTGCATAGATATTCCAGTGATTTTCTCTCTCGGTCTCATTTAGGACAGAGACTCGACTAGAAACGCTGCATAGAGTAAAAGAGAGAAGAGAATCCTTGTCCTGTTGTTTTATCAACAAATACTGGCTTAGTAAGCCTAGCATTTTATAGACTTAAATGTACTTAATGTCCTCAGTTTTAATATCCTCGAGACAGAGCATTACATCCTCACTTAACACTCGGTCAAGTAGAGAGGTACAATCCACGACAAGTCTTGGGTAATAGTATGGTTTCTACTTCCAGGACGTTTTGTACAATGCGTTTCATCCACTATTTTTCTTTTACCAACGACGTCCCGTCAACAATTTGTCGTCCACAAACAGATAGGTCACTAGCAGTTACATCCAACAATAATGGACATTTCGCACCACTTTCTCGCTCGTCCACAGCATTATATTAATAAAGTTAGTCCACTGTTTAGTCTATTGCAACACTATTGTCAACTAAACAAAAATATACAATGAAAAGTAATTTCCATGATAATTCTGTTCTGAATCACTGAAACGAAACATGGTAGTCATAAACTCGTTTATCATATCCTTACGTAGCAAAACAATGTAAATAAATAACTGAATTGTTTCCCATTCTAAATCTAAATCCCACTCTGTTGACTCTTGGACGAAGTTGTTATAAATAATTTTTATTACGGATTGCTGTTTTGAACGATACTTTCCGGTGGATGACCATAATTGAGGAGTGTCCGTTCAAAAGGCACTATTTCAACCGTGAGAAAGTTGTGGGAAACCTCAAGAAAGTATAATAAAAGGTACACAGAACGTATCCATGACCAGGTTTGGTACAACTCTTAAAGAATTATATTTTTCTGGTCTGGTTAGCTCATGGCATTTGATATAATTCAACTATTGCAATGGATGTGGACGAAACATTGATTTTTTCTTGAAGTGGAAATAGTGCCATTTGAAGAGACACCCCTCAATTATTATTCTTTTTCTACATATTTTACCATTTCTGTGGAATCGCGGGCGCGAAGTACGTCGCACTCGTGGATTTGGCCCAGTTTTATGGTCGGATGCCCTTCCTGACGCCAACCCTATATGGAGGGATGTAATCACTATCGCGTGTTTCTGCGGTGGTTGGTAGTATAGTGTGTTATCTGAATATAAAAAGGAAAGTGTTGGGACAAACACAAATACCCACTCCCCGAGCCAGAAGAATTAATCAGGTGCCATTAATATCTCCGAAACGACATGGGATCGAACCTGGGACCCTCTGAACCGAAGGCCACAACGGTGACAATTCAGCCAAGAGGTCGGCAGACACTCCTCAATTGTGGATGAATGATGCTTGGACCAACTATTATACACGTATATGACAGAACATGAAAATTTAGATTGTAAGAAGAATTAAATTGGACAAAATAGTTATGGACTAATCGTTTGGGTATCAAGGTAATCAATGAGTGAAGTATTAAATATACACCCTGTACGACTTCCCTTGGAGAGTTTTGATCTCTGTCAGCTCACTGAGTATGCAGGAATCTGATCCGGCTCCTAACTTCATGCCAAGCGGATCTCAGGGGGACACCGGGAATGCTACACGCCCTTGCCATTTGCATACCGACCCTGGAAACCAACCTATATTCCTAAAACAGCAGAAGGCGCTCAGCTACAGGCCCGTCCAAGCAATTATATCAATACAGGGGAACGGAATTTGAACGAACATTTCATTCAGCACGTAATAGGCGCTCCGTAACGGTTCGTGCGCTCTAATGTATGAGTTAGCCATGAACAAGTGAAACCAACAAGTAAATGCCGATTTGTGATGTTCCTTTTCATATAAGAAGCATTGGTTTCCCGATCATTGGCCTTATGTACTTATTGAGAGTGACCTTGCTCTGATAACGAGTGTGTTTCAGGACCTGCTTTAAGTCACGGTAATCCTCAGTTGTGTTTCAGAGGCTCAAAGCAGCCTGTTTCGGTCCCGAAAACGTACCATTAATTCTTCATCTTCCTTCCGTATTACTATTTCAACTATCTAGGGTGTTCAAGACTCGAGCAATTTTACGAAAGCTTTACAATGTCGTATTGCACTCCCTATCACAGATAATTATGAGCGGTATAGATTTTAGCTAGGAATTGTGCAATTCTCGGTGATATTTTCTGTGAAATATCATGTAAAGTACACACTCTAGATAATCTTATATGCTAACATATCTCGTATTATGTCTGGCCACAGGGCTGCCAATTCGGCGAAAATCATAAAACCACGTAGTAGTAGTCATGGCGACCGCTGGATGGGACTGCTCCATAACATTACTTTTTGTCTCTTTGTAATAGGGATGGGACATACTGTTACTTTCCAGCGTCATGTTCCTGTGCATCCGTTACACTGTAGTATTAGATTGGAGTACTATGATATAAAAGTAACATAATACAAGTTGCAGGTCAGTTATTTGGAGGTAGATTAGCCATACCTACTGCTTCTTGCAGTCCCTAACCATACCTTACTAAGTATGTAAATAGCAGTACTAATTTCAGTCTCACATGGTGAGAATCTGCGTGGAGATATCTATTGGTGCGTGCCCAGAAACATGGTGTCCTTACAACTCTGACTACCAGGGCCAGAGGATCTGTGAAGCGTCAGCTCTACAAGAGGAAATTAATACCTTGAGAACCACCTTTGAGAGCAATGGTTACAGCAGCGCTTTGATCTCAACGGTTCTGAAATCGACGCATAATCGGACGTCTGTTAAGGAAAACGATGTGAAATGAACTGCTTACCTACCTTACATACATAACACGACGGATCGTATTGCTAAAATCTTACGTAGGTACCATGTACGAATTGTTTTTGGAACATCAATTAATATTAGGCAACTCCTGCGACCAACTAAGGATAGTTTGTCTAAATTGCTGCCACCTGGTATCTACAGAGATCCCTGTACTTGTTGCAAGGTTTATATTGGGCAGACTTCGAGAACGGTATGTACTCGCATCAAAGAACATACCAGATGTATGAGACTCAACCAACCTGATAAATCAGCTGTTGCTGATCATACCTTAACACCTGGACATGATGTCTTGTTCCAAGAAGTGGATGTTCTTGCCCGTATAAAGCAATATCGCCCAAGAATTATCACGGAGGCGGTTGAAATACGTAAACACCCAGATAATTTCAATCGCGATACAGGCTACATTCTCAGGACATCATGGCTACCTATTATCAGAACCAATAGGGAATGATGCTTTACTGTTGCCATTCGTTGTCTCTAGCATGAGGCTAAAATGGCGTCCCTTTTACATCTTAGGGCACCACTTTAAGTTCCTTGATGCTTACTCCTAACAACCTTTAACGCGTCGTTTCATTTCTCTGTTGTCTCCTGATGAAGAAAGGCAAGGTTCCTTTTGAAACGCGTAGAGAGTGTTCATAATTAATTAAACGGCATAAGCCCAAAATATACTTCATGAATAGTTACACGGGCCGTGAAAGTCTAAATGATAACATTTTATTTGTTTTACTTTAACTGTTTAAAGTTCAAACTTTAAAATGTACACTTGTAAAAACGTAAAGCAGATATAAGAAGCAAGTACATTCTCTTTTGCACATATGCAATGCTGTGCATTTAAGGGTTACATTGAGCATAATATGTTAATTGATCATTCATCCAAGTTTCGTAGAAATCTGCCATGTCTAACGCAAACAGTTCCGTTATCAGTCTTGCTAGGGCTGCACTCGGCTGGAAATAGCCACACGAAATCATCATCATCAGTCTTGCGCCAGCTCACCTCAGCTAGGCAGTGTTTAAATAGGTTTTGTATCCCCGGAGTACCACGTGCCAGCTCACGGACTGAACGCTGGATTTTGGACCGCGTAGTCCAATATGGATCCCGCTTGGCCCCGGGAGCTACAGAGCAGACATTCTGCTGACAAGGGCTGTAACACTGGGACGGGATGGAGTAGCACCCTCCCTGCTGACAAGAGCCATGTCACGTCTACACGGACTAGGATTCAGACTCCGATAAATTGCGTTTGATTTACGCGCGACAACGTGGGTGCAATGCTCATCCAGCATCTCATTACGCAGCTCATCGACTTTTCTCACCACCACCATAACATAAAACACACAGTATATTTGCAATTATTACCGTAACAAACGGTTTGTAATAAAAGGCAGGGGGAAAAAGCAATGTGATTATGGGGCAATGCATTTTTATTTTTGTTACTTTTCGGTTTTACAAACAAAGAAGTTATAGCTCGGTTCAAGTTTATCATAGTCGTAAAGTCCGAACCGCGAACAGGAAAGAGATGTGTGATTGTGGTGTTTTTAAAAAACGATACCGCTCTACAATCATTTCGCTTCCCCTGTTAATATAACGTTGGTTAAAATGGCACACACATGTGTGCGAGGTTGTAAACAAAATAGCATTGTATAAAAAAGTAGTGGTACTTTTTATCATTCTATACCACACAGAGGGGAAATTTTAGCTTGTTACGTTTGTGTTACTGCGTTTTTTAAACTTTCTCTCTGGGAGTTTCCACTACCTAGTTTATTAGGACGTGCGAGACAGCCAGGTCACATATTCTACACACGAGGTTTTAACATCTAATTAAAAGTACGTATTTTCAACAGGTTTTCGTTCCACTCTGTTTAGAAGAAGAACAGCTATGCTCTTTCTTCTTTTGGATTTTAAATAGGTGACGACTTCATTTCTATTCTTTCCCATATCACTCGCATGTAGATACAACTATCTACACTACCGCAGACCTACCAGTGCGTTTGCTGCATTACAAATCTCATTGAGTATCAACTTTTTCACTGATGAGATAAATTCATCTTTGAAAAATCCCCGTGTTGAATTAATAAGTGACATGGATACAATAAAAGTCGAAAATAAACCGGGAAAATCAGAGAGGATCTTGATTTTTTTGTCATAAGTAATTACACTGACATGGAAGGTCCTAAACTGATGACTAACACAAAATATAACTACATGATTCTAGTAAATTCAAGGTTGTCCAACATAAAAGCCAACAATTAGACACACATCATAAGAATAGTGAAAGAGCAATGAAGAGCTCGACATACAGTATATGTCTCTGGTGGTTACAAAAGGTCCGAACTGTCTATTTTCAAGCACAAATATATAACTACGCTGAATAAAATAACTTCAGAGATGCCCAATTTGAATAAATATATATCTAAATTTTACAATAAAAAAATCACTTAATCAAAAATGGCCCAACACGGTTAATCAAGGGTTGTCCAAAACTGGTCATTCCAAAAGAGCAGGTAGCCTATATGTTTCAAAATACATAACGTCTTTGGAAGTGTTTGGAGTCGTGTCTTTCCATTGTTGTAAACGTGATTTTGAACTCGGTGGCGTTTTCTCCAAGATAAACTCGTAATATTTATTTGTTTGCTATTATTTGCTTAATAATGGTGAAAGTAATACTGAATAATATCCCAAGCCGTTGTCTCGTTCTCTTAACAAATTTATTTTATGAAGTACTTCCTCTCATGCAGAGGCTGTATTGTGACAAAGTCTACTCTTAAATGCATTTTTAGAAGAGAAGTACATTTGAGAAATTTAGATGGTAACTTAATTGTAACTTAATGATTCCTTAAAATTATTAATGAACCCCGTAAGGCTATTATGGCAATTTTCCCTGTCTTTGTAACTATTTGCGTCATTAGAATCGTGCACAATTGGATTAAAACCTCACCCTGCCCTTGGATCATCGGAGAAGACGTACGGTCTTCCCCCCCCCCCCCCCCTCAGGATTTGTACACTTCATTCGTTTTTTTTTCCTAGTTGCTTTACGTCGCACCGACACAGATAGGTCTTATGGCGACGATGGGACAGGAAAGGGCTAGGAGTGGAAAGGAAGCGGCCGTGGCCTTAATTAAGGTACAGCTCCAGCATTTGCCTGTTGTGAAAATGGGAAACCACGGCAAACCATCTTCAGGGCTGCCGACAGTGGTGTTCGAACCTACTGTCTCCCGAATACTGGATACTGGCCGCACTTAAGCGACTGCACACTTTAATTCTAATTACTATAATTGTTATTCCCGAAATCTCTATTATATCAGAATATTCATCTTCGGATTCTAACGTGGATAAAACCCTTATTCTAACCTCGGATTCGGCACGATCGCGACTACTGGTGCAGCAGAGTAGCGGGCATGCAAAGGTTAACGGAAAAATTAAACAATCTTTCACATTATGTAACCGAATGTGTTACAGAATTTTATTATTATTATTATTATTATTATTATTATTATTATTATTATTATTATTATTATTATTATTATTATTGGCTCAGCTAATGCGTGCAGACATTGGATCTGATGTCACACAGGCTGCTTGTGAGTCAATTTACCAGATGGCCGAGAAACGAACCACGGTTGGGCGATCAGTGGCGGAGTTTTTTAATATCATTTTCGAGTCAGCACAAAATGTGACACCCGAGATCTTTTACACGCCGACATCCTACTATATTGAGTGTCGAACTGACTTCCCTCCGTCCTTAAAAACATCCGAGTACATCTGCTGGATTTGAACCTACAATCTTGGGATCAGAAGGGTAACAGTCTACAATTGATGTAGCCTACAGACGGAACTTTCCTCAAATAAAATGAAGGATTGATAAAAATCATGATTTAAAAATCAAAAATGCTTTTATTCAAATCAGACTTTCTTGATTTATCTTTGGAGCTTCCGTCGGGGTGCAAAGATTGCTAACCGTTCGTTCTTATGCTATTTTGCATGTTAGCCCAATTTCTAAATTCCCCAGCTCGGCACCTTCAAGGACGTTTTGGGATTTTCGATTTTTCATAGAATCTTGTAGGTATAAGGTTCTATGGTATCAAGATTTAATTTTTTTGGGCATTGCTGTTGTTTAGGTTATCAGTCCATAAAGTGATTTGATGCAACTTTTCATCCACCCTATCCTGTGCTAGCCTTTTCATTCCTACATACTACATCTACTCTATTCTGTTTGCCATATTCATACCTTGGTAATTTCTTTTGCAAGTGCAACAATCACTAATTCTTCTCTAAAATGCAGCTTATGATATGGGTAATGCGAGACTTACGTGAAGACAGTATTAGGTCCACTGACATGCCGTCCGACTCGTTCCCTGAATGGTCAGCGTACTGGCCTTCGGTTCAGAGGGTCCCGGGTTCGATTCCCGGCCGGGTCGGGGATTTTAACCTTCATTGGTTAATTCCAATGGCCCGGGGGCTGGGTGTTTGTGCTGTCCCGAACATCCCTGCAACTCACACGCCACACATAACACTAACCTCCACCACAATACCACAGTTACCTACACATGGCAGATGCCGCCCACCCTCATCGGAGGGTTTGCCTTAAAGGGCTGCACTCGGCTAGAAATAGCCACACAAAATTATTGTTATTACTGACATGCCCACTGCTCGCCCCGTTGTCTTCTACCCTCTAGGGTAAACAAACATTAACGTCACTTCGCTCAAGTGTAATCATATCTTGAGTGAATAATAACTGAAAGTGCCTCATTAATTCATGTCTACTTTGTTTTGAAATAGGAACTTGGAGATCGTGGTTAACGTCCCCCAAGGACATTGTTCGATTGAAGTTTGCCAGACAATACATATCTAGGTTGAGTCAACCAAGATGTTTACCTAAAATAACTCACAACCCGTTAAAAATAATAGAAAATCGGTTTTCACTACCAGGAATTTTAGTAAGAGGCTTATAAACAAACTTGCAGTTCCTTCTTAGGGTCTCCGTATCTGCCCAGATAATTATACTAAGTTTGTACTTTGTTTTTAATGGAACAAAACTATTTCGCTAGTTGCTTTACGTCGCACCGACACAGACAGGTTTTATGGCGACGATGGGACAGGAAGGGCTAGGAGTGGGAAGGAAGCGGCCGTGGCCTTAATTAAGGTACAGCCCCAGCATTTGCCTGGTGTGAAAATGGGAAACCACGGAAAACCATTTTCAGGGCTGCCGACAGTGGGGTTCGAACCTACTATCTCCCGAATACTGGATACTGTCCGCACTTGAGCGACTGCAGCTATCGAGCTCGGTCAAAACTATTTCCTACACCTGCCATTAGTCATGGACATTGCAAATTTAAGTGCATGATTATTTTAAAAATTTGACGAGTACTCGAGAAAATAGCATCTCTTCAAATGACCTTCATTCACCAGCCGCGGGCTGCCTTATTCGAATGAATCACTAACCAGGTAGCCAAAGCACGTACTATGTATGAACCCTGAACTTGTGACGTGCCAAACCCTAATCCACCATCCTTTTCTGACTGCTTCGCTCTAAAGTGCACGCAAATACACTATGCTAACACTGAATGATTTAAAACGTCATATTTCTTTCTTTATTTATTCATTCATTCATTCATTCATTCATTCATTCATTCATTCATTCATTTATTTATTTATTTATTTATTTGGCTTCTTTCAAGTGCTGAAATTAGGGCGCATGACCTTCTCTTACATTTAACCACACTTACCACTGAAATCAAATGAAATGGCGTATGGCTTTTTGTGCCGGGAGTGTCCGAGGACAAGTTCGGCTCACCAGGTGCAGGTCTTTTGATTTGACGCCGGTAGGCGACCTGCGCGTCGTGATGAGAATGAAATGATGATGAAGACGACACATACACCTAGCCCCCGTGAAAGCGAAATTACCCAGCGATGGTTAAAATTCCCGACCCCGCCGGGAATCGAACCCGGGACCCCTGTGACCAAAGGTTAGCACGCTAAACCTCTTAGCCATGGAGCCGGACACATTTACCACTGAATGTTCGAAATTAAAACAAAGTTTTGTAATGACATGGCATGAATGATCAAACAAAGAAGGCTAATGATGCATAATATGGCGGACAATGGTCAGCAGAAGTCTGCATATCAAGATACTAATGTTTCCCATAGAAGCCGCCCCATATCTGTGTTCCTTTTTTCTTATAACTTACGGCCGGTATTTCGATCACATCTCCTTGTGTAGAATTAAAAGTAATTCTCATTCGTGGACTACCTACACTTGCGCTCAATTCTGGGTCTGTACGTGAATTTAACACTTCACATTCGAAAGCATTTCTTGGTGAAATTTCCTTCAGAATGTCGTTCATCAAACATAAATCAGTTTAATGATAATGTAGAAATGTCTTACGGCGGCAAGTCTCACTTACGAAGCATCAGGACGCAGTTAACTGTCGAAACGTGAGTTACGGGCTTGTTAGAGTCACGTGACGTCGCCAGCCGGTCGCCATCAATCGGCCGTCTTATTGGCGCGCCTTGTACCGACACTGACTGATGTGACCGATACAGCAGCAGCGACAATCAGCCTCCAGCCGGCACAGACTTCACCGTGAAATATTGCAGTTTTCTACCTTCACTACAGTAACATGACAATCACTCCGAGACTAACGTCGGTCCGTGAGAAACTCGTAAGTGACGTCAACTTGCCACGAAAATGGCTCGTAATAGTACCCTAATCTCACCCGTCAGATCGATTCACAAACTTGTACCTCAAACCTACAAACGCTTTCGACTTTCAACTGCGCATTATCTCCAAATAATACAACACTGATGGCATACTATTTGGGTAAGGTCCTATTGTTGACAAATAATAATATCGATAATGTATCACTTGAGAAAAAAAGTAACATTCAAAACATTACACAACAAAAAGGATATGCAAATTTCTTTCTCGCAGCCTACGCTCCAATTGTGACTGTAATATATGAGCTGCGAGAAAATCCATGCTTCATCCGAGTAAGATCAAAGTGAGTGCGCGGTGACAAACCAGTGAAGGAAGCCCACTGATTTGACGCAATGTACACCGAGTTGTATAGTTCATACGGAGAGCGTTGACCTTTTGTGCTCAAGCTGGTGGATTCCATCCTGACTCAGTCTGGTGGTATTTGAAGGTGCTCTAATAGGCTACCCCATTTACTGCTATGTAAAATAACTCCTCCGGGAAAATTCGGGCACCTCGGTGGCTACAAAATCCGCAAGAGTAGTCAGTAGAGTTTAAAACCAAAACAATATTATGATGCAATATGTTCACCGTTAAGTGACAAGAAATAGTGTTGCAGTACACAGTATGGAGAAAGTGAATCAGATTATTTATTTATTTATTTATTTATTCCTGACTTACATTTGTGGCGAAGTTAGTGCTCACGGCCCTCTCTTACACTTAACCACTATAAATAGAATTTAAAAATGTAAACATAAAAGTAAGACATAGAAATTCTAAAAAGAAATAATACTACACACGGATAATTCTAAGACTACCGGTAAGTTAGGCCTACCTATCAGTACAGCAATTAGTGTGATAATTACTAATAATAATAATCATAACAATATTAATAATAATAACAATGTTAATATTAATAATAATAATAATAATAATAGTAAATGAAGAAAACCCATTCACACAACACACACACAATGACTCACACAACTCAGTTTTATGTTACCAGGAAAAACTTTCTGCAGGCAGATTTGAATTTATGAGAGGAAGTAAGGTGCCGAATGTCCATTGGGAGTGTATTCCAGAGTCTCGATGCGGTAACTAAAAAGGATTGATTGTAGGAATTGGTTCGACTTAGTGGAATTTCAAGTAAGGAACCAGAACGGGTACTAATTTCATGGAATGAGGAAAGGAAACGAAAATTAGAAGAGAGGTAAGTAGGAGTGTTCGTCGAGAGCACTTGGTAAACAAGTGTCATTAGGTGATAATTCCTTCGTTCATTTATGCGTAGCCATTCCAATGTTTTGAAATATGGTGTAACATGAGTGTCATGTCGCAGTTGGAAGGCATATCGTATGCATGAGTTTTGTGCTCGCTGAAGTCTCAAAGCTTGTTCAGCATTTAGATTGACTAGTACTGTATCACAGTAGTCTAAAATTGGGAATAGTAGTGCTTGGATTAATTTTAATTTAAGTTTTTGAGGAAAAGAATTCTTGTGACGTTTCAGGGGATATAGAGCTGCATGAACCTTTCTACATACATTTGTTACGTGTTCATTCCAGGTCAGATTCTCACTGATAGAGATTCCAAGATTAGTTACATTTTTAAGGTACGGTACAGCAATGTCATTGATTATGATTGGAGGAGGATTGATATTGCTTATTACATGTAATAATTTAGAGTTTCCTATGATAATACTTTGTGTCTTACGAGGATTTAGGAGTAAGTGGTTGTTTTTAGCATAGGCGGTAAGCCTTTTAATATCCGAATTCATGTGCTGAACTGTTTCATGTAAATTGTTTGTAGTGGTGTGTTTGTATATCTGCATATCATCAGCATATAAGTGGTAGTTGCAATACTGAAGTGTGGAAGATATGTCATTAATATGCAAGACGAACAGTAATGGCCCTAGAACAGACCCTTGAGGGACACCGGATGATTTTACAGCCCATTGGGATCTTTGATTGTTTACCACTACGCACTGGCGACGATTTGTAAGGTACGACTTAAAAAAATTAAGGGCTATCGGGCCGATATGCAGAGAGCGTAGCTTGGATAATAGTATGTCTATATTTACCGTGTCGAACGCACTACTAAAGTCAAGGAGTGTCAGTATCGTCACCTGCCGTTTGTCCATTGCTAGTCTTATGTCATCTGTTACCCGAAGAAGTGCAGTCGTAGTACTGTGTCCCTTTCTGAAGCCAGATTGCAATGGGTCAAAAAGAGAATGCCTGGTTAAGAATTCTACTAGCTGCTCGTGTACAACTCGTTCAAGAACTTTCGAGAGAGGGGGAAGAATCGAAATAGGCCGGTAATCAGATGGCGCATTTGCTGTGGTACCGGTATGCTTTAATATTGGGGTTACTAGAGCATCCTTCCATGCAGTTGGAAACGTCCCGGTGGTGAGACAATGGTTTACAATGTGGGTAATAATTGGTAGGACCGCGCCAATAATGTTTTTTATAAAGCCTATTGGGATGTTATCTGCTCCTTTAGCTTGTGACTTAACTGAATTTAAAATACGCTTTACATCATTTACACTGACAGAGTGAAAAGAGAAATTATTTTCGTTTTCTGTAAGGTCACTGATTATTTTATTTAGATTGATATGATTTTGAGGTTGAGATTCCTTTATTGGGTTAGTTACGAAGTGAGAGTTAAGTGTATCGAGAGATATAGTTGGTATATGTGGCTCTTTGCATTTTCCAACACCCATAGCTCGAAGTTCATTCCAGGTTTCACGTGCATTTAAATTCCGTGTTACATTTTTAATGTGATTAAATTTGCTATTGCGAATTAATTGCTTTGTTCTGTTACGTAAAAGACGATATTGTTCGAAATCTAATTCATTATTTGTTTCCTTGTATCGGCGGAACATTGCGTCACGGCGAGCCATTGTTGCTTTTATATCGTTTGTTAACCAAGGTGCAGGCGAGCGAGTGACTCTAGCTTGCCTAACTGGAGCATGTTTGTCATATAGTCCTATGAGTAGAGAGTTAAATCTTCTCACTTTCATGTCTGTGTCCTGCACCTGCTTTATATCTTCCCAAGGTAAACTGTACGCATCACTTTGGAGTTGTTGAAGATCGATATTTTTCAGATCCCTATAACTAATGTATTTAGCTCTGTATTTTGGTACACGTAGAGAGTAGCACAGGTAAATTAAGTCATGAGTTGATATGCCAGGTACAGGAAATTGACCGTACTTCAGAACTTTATGCGGGTTATTTGTAACTAGGAGGTCAATTCCAGTATGGCTTGTGTATTTAAGTGTATGAACATGATTCGTTGCATCAAGCGGTAAGATCGTCATGTCGACGGAGGTAAGTAGGTTGCTGATTCGTTCTGATTTGCCAGTCGGGGCTAAGATATTTGAGTTAAAGTCACCAAGAAGTAGTATATGCTCGTAGGTTGGTACTAGTTTGAGAAGGTCAGATTCAAGGTCAGAGATATTAGTAACATTCGGTGGTTTATAGACAACTCCTACCAATACTTTTTGACAGTTAATTATGGTCTCAGCAAACATATATTCTGTATGTGGAGTGATGCCAGATGATGATCTGATAATTATTCTACATTTAATATCATCTCTACAATAAACTGCTACACCTCCACCACGTCTGGCAGTGCGATCATGCCGATAGAGAGTATATCCTTCTAGATTTACAAGGTTAGAGCTAATTTTATCGGATAACCAGGTTTCAGTAATACACATAATATGCATGTTACAGGTTGATATTATCGAACGAACTTCATCTATGTGACTGAGGAGTGAGAGAGAATTGATATGGCAACATTGTAGACTTCGCGAGAACTGAGACAGAGATTGTTTCAATAACAGTTCAGTAGGCTGAGGGTTGGGGACAGTTGGTGAAGGTACACGAGGGTTATTTTCGTCTTGGAATACACTCGGATCAATGACACTCAGGAATGCCTCATCTACCATAACAGTAGTTTTAAGTACACCAGCTGCTGACATGTTTAAAGAGTAGGTTACTCATTCCTGGAACAAACACTGATAGCACACACACACTGACAGACACACGCAGATAATTAAATTCACATAGCATATGTTTGAACATTTCAATAGAAAAATAAGTAATAATAATAATTAAATAAGGATACTAATAAAATTACACTAATATACAGTTGAAGAGTTAGTCTAGAGTAGCATTTAGCTAAGGTGCTGTGCTCCAGGCTTTAAGTGCACCTGCCGGCGAGAATTTCAGAAATAAGTAGAAGAGAAAGAGTTTGTACGTGTGGGTAGAACTGGTGAATGCTATACGACTATTTTTCGAATTTGTTACAAATGAAGAAATAGTTGAGGAACTAGAAAGCTATGAGGATTTAAACCGAAAATGTATAAGAAATCATTCAGAAAATCATCACTGTGCCCTGATAAGATGAAAACTGATTATCAATAGTTTAAATAATTTAACACAAACAAGTAATAATTGTAATCAGAAAGAGGAAAGATAAAAAGGAAGTCATCTAGAAATGCATTATTATTATTATTATCGCCGTCAACATCATCCCATCCATCCTCTTATTATTTAACAGATATTTAAGATTTCAGTTCTATGTTGATATTATTTAACGTAAGTTATTTCTTTTCAAACATATTATGTTGTACAGGGTTACTACGTTATGTATATCAACATCATATTAAATATTTATTTGACACAAATCTGGGTTGTAACTTAATCCTTGATCTTAGAGGCCTCAGAATCCGGATGTGTATTCAATTTCATGAGCTTTAGAAATGGGCATATCTTTCATCTTTTTATTTTGAATAAGGCGTTATACTCTTCTTTAGAAGATTCAACGCGTCAGCCTTCTTGATGGTCGTTTGGTGAGTAGGGGGGTGAATGGACAGTCGCGCAGGATCAGAGTGGCACCTGACCCCACTCACGCACAGATTAAATCACCTCTCCAATTCCCACAAAAGGGAACATCTGGCAACACCGCTCTAGCAGTACACATAATCGTGTTATGGTCCTTGGAATGGCTCTCGTCCAAATCGCTCTCCGTTTATTGGAAATTTCCGCATTTACAAAATTGTTTCATTTCCGGCAGCTTTTTGTTTCACTGTTAAGTAATTGACCAATACTTATATTTGCCTTGGAGGTATTTACATTTTATACTATGCTTCAAATAAAGCGTACTAAATCCATGAAATACGATTCATTACGTCGCTAATCATGGAAAAGGAATATCCGAAATACATTCTCACTCCACTGAAAGCCTGAAAACCGAGCTCGATAGCTGCAGTCGCTTAAGTGTGGCCAGTATCCAGTAATCGGGAGATAGTGGGTTCGAGGCCCACTGTCGGCAGCCCTGAAGATGGTTGTCCGTGGTTTCCCATTTTCACACCAGGCAAATGCCGGGGCTGTACCTTAATTAAGGCCACGGCCGCTTCCTTCCAATTCCTAGGCCTTTCCTATCCCATCGTCGCCTTAAGACATATCTGTGTCGGTGCGACGTAAAGCAAATAGAAAAAAAGCTTGAAAAACAATTGATTTTCTTTAAGCAGTTAGTCGTGTCACAGTCTACACTGATAAGGCCCAAAAACATTTCTCCATCCAACTATTACAAATAATGCATTTACAATACTTATAATTAAATTAGTGGAAGTTTAAGTCTTCTGCATCAGTTGGTTTAGAAAATACAGAGGTTTCAATACAAGAATGTAAAAGGTGGGGTAATTCTTGATTAGTATAATAACGTTATTGTTTGCATGTCCCATCTACTACTTCTGACGGTCTTCGGAGACGCCGATGTGTGAGAATTTTGTCCCGCAGGAGTTCTTTCACGTGCCAGTAAACCTACCGACACGAGGCTGGCGTTTTCGTGCACCTTCAAATACCGCCGGACTGAGCCAGGGTCGAACCAGCCAAGTTGGGGTCAGTAGGCCAGCGTCCCAATCGTCTCAGCCCGGCGGCAATTTTTGTCTATGCGTAGGTGCGTAACTTACGAAACTTACAAAATTACACTTCGATAATGATTTCTAAACAAACGATCTATCAGTTTAATTACGAAATGCTAATCAATTCGCCTTCATGATCTTGGAATACACGCAGAGGGTTTGGTCCCGGAATCCCGGTTCGATTTCCGGCTCTCCAGAGTTTAAAAATCAGATGCGAAGGCTGAAACTGGATTTACTTGATCTGAGGAGAGCAAGTAAGTACAAGGTGGTTGAAATATCAATCCTCGGCCATTCTCAATTTAACTCCAACGAAATACTTCGATGGTACCGAAATTAAGGCCATGGTCGTTTCCTTCTACATCTCAATGTATTCGTTCCTAATCCTTAATCCTACCTCGTATGGGTGGGGGCGGCAGAATACATCCCCGATATCTGTTGCTTGTCATAAGAGGTGACTAAATGAGAACAACTCCATTGGCTCTCAACACGGGGGCCTTAGCCGAGTCTGACATTCCTTTCACTTGTGCCAGCATCCTCACCCATGGTCAACGTTTGATTACTTCCGACCGCAGTGGTGATCATGCTCTTCGTCGCCCTTCCCTTTCTCTTCTCGAAACCTCATCCTCTTCTATTTTTCCTCCGATTAATGTTAAGGGAGTATGGTTGCTCCACCGTACTTGCTCTAAGAACCATATAACCACCTCCACCGCCAGTAGTTAATCCCTATAGAAAAATACCCCCATTCGATTCAACGGGCGCGGCCAGCTGAGGACAAGGCCAGTGTCTCTCTCCAGTAGTTACCAGAGTCAGTAACGAGAGCCTATATCAAGCTCTGGAACAATGCCTAATGGCTGCATTGAGGAGCAATCACCCACTGAGTCCAAGGAGACCAACCGAATCCGGAGAATAAACGGCAGTTACACATTTATAAATTATTTTAAGGGTTGAAAACTCGTTCAGCATGGGTTTCAAATACTCTCAAGCCGTCAAATTTAAGTACGAGACAGTACTCCTAGTACATTTAATGTTATAACTGATAAAGGAAACCTTGTAGGTCACGGAGGACGGCCGCCAGTTGAACTTCCTCTTAAAACAATAATAACCATCACCATCATCACCTTTCTAGGCTTTCTGTCATTTATTTTACGTAGCACCGACACACACATGTCTTATGGGGATGGTGGGATAGGCAGCGATAGGTCTGGGAAAGAAGTGACCGAGGCCTTAATTAAGGTACAGCCCCAGTATTCTCCTGGTGCGAAGGTGGGAAACCATGGAAAAAACATCTTCAAGACTGCCGACGATGGGTTTCGAACCCCACGACCTACCAACGTAAACTCCCAGCTACGTAATTCAAACCGCGTAGCGAACTCAGTCGGTCCACTCACTCTGTACGCTCCACAGTCCAGATTAGTCGATGCATAGGGATTATGTGCCGTCTTCCCAACCTGATTCTCGACGCAGACAATGCAGGCAGTCATGTGAATACCACACACATAATTCAAGAGGTCGCAGGTGATAACGTGTGATGCTGTTCGATTTCATCTATCCATCAAGACTCCTGGACATACAGTAGATTGATTGTTTAATGAATAGGCTTCGGATGTTAACACACAAATTTAATACAACAAGATAAGTATTACATTGACAGATGTTATTAATGCAGTAGTCTGGCTGTTGCTTTCCATCTGGACAGCCAATGTTCAAGACTCGGCAATTTTTAAATATAATTTTTCGCCTTCATTCTTCGATTCACGTGGTGTGATGAAGAGCATCCAGTATTAAACACCCGAATGAAAGTTGAAATGAGCAATGGTGTCTGCAGAGATTCTAAAAAAAACCGGAAGAAAGTTAATGTATTGAATTGGCATCCCTCAGAGGCAGATTTTTCCTAGTGGGTGGGGATGCTTGACAACTGTGCATCCACGGTATCCCCTGCCTGTCGTAAGAGGTGACAATACGAGGTAACCTTCAGGGCTCAAAAACTCGGGAGCGTAGGCTGGCGACTGCGGATTCACTAGCCGAGTCCGGAATTTTTCCACCTACTTCTATCAGGTTATTCACTTTCAACTTCCCTACCTGATCTTCCGTGGCCAACTCTTGTACTGTTTCGATTTCGACGGGATTAGGTTTGTGATGCTTTAGGAGTCTTCCATATCCACGCCCTTCGATGCTCTTCTTTATTTACCGACACCTTCACTCCTTGAAGGGTCAATTCTCTTGTATTCTCTCTTCTGTTTAGAGTTAAAAGAGGAGAGTTGCGTAGGCAAACTTCCCCTTAAAACAATGATCACCACCGGTATATAAGTAGATTGAGGACCGATATGTAGACGTGAAATATAATACTCTGGTCGTTCTGAATAGAAAAGGAAATTTGTAGTTCGTAATTTATTATTTAGGATCTTGTGATGGGAAAGGTGTGTGTCATCGTCCCAAGGTGATGGAGCTCCAAATGTGTCTGCTTCATTAGAATAACACAGTTACGTCCTGTTGATTGTGTGGTCTATGATCAAATGTGCCATTGAAGATGGTTCGGTGCCACATTCTGATTAATATATATACATAAATTACACATAGGCCTATCCCTCCCCAACGGCACTTAACGCCTTTGAAAGGGCCTTGGCCTCCCCAGCGACCGCTGCTCAGCCCGAAGGCCTGCAGATTTTTTTTTGTTTTGCTAGGGGCTTTACGTCGCACCGACACAGATAGGTCTTATGGCGACGATGGGATAGGAAAGGCCTAGGAGTTGGAAGGAAGCGGCCGTGGCCTTAATTAAGGTACAGCCCCAGCATTTGCCTGGTGTGAAAATGGGAAACCACGGATAACCATCTTCAGGGCTGCCGATAGTGGGATTCGAACCTACTATCTCCCGGATGCAAGCTCACAGCCGCGCGCCTCTACGCGCACGGCCAACTCGCCCGGTGGCCTGCAGATTACGAGAGGCCGTGTGGTCAGCACGACGCATCCTCTCGGTCGTTATTCTGGGCTTTCTAGACCGCGGCCACCATCTCACCGTCAGATAGCTCCTCAATTCTAATCACGTAGGTTGAGTCGACCTGGAACCAGCCCTCAGGTCGAGAGAAAAATCCCTGACCTGGCCGGGAATCGTACCCGGGGCCTCCGGCCGAGAGGCTGGCACGCTACCCCTACACCACGGGGCCGGCATAAATTACACGTAGGTGTGGTAATATGGAAGCGATAACACGAAAATGATAAAATTGTGGTGGTAGGCAGCAGCAGCTGATTTGTTGAAGGTCCTGATATTCCAACACCGGATTGATTTTTAGAGTCATGTATTAAATAGGAACCCGGTCTAGGAAGCCAAGAATAACGGCCGAGAGGATTCATCGTGCTGACCACACGACACCTCATAATCAGCAGGCCTTCGGGCTGAGCAGCGGTCGCTTGGTAGGCCAAGGCTCTTCAAGGGCTGTAGTGCCATGGGGTTTGGTTTTTTATTAAATAGGAAACGCAAAACAAGGCGTTTATTATAAAAATCAATGGAAACAATCGCTTTCTGTGTCAAAAGGTTTTGAAAATCCTCCGGTGACATTAAAAGTACGTCAAAAATTTTGACTTGGAAAAAAAAAAAGGAAATCGTCATTCAGGAAAGAGCTTCTCAACTCTAACACACCAACTTAATTAAGAAATTCTTAAATTATTTTCTGGAATAGAAATCTGTAATTGTCAATATTTATTTTTTCACGCTCCAATTCTCCTAAAGCGTTCCTAGTACTAGAAGAAAGCAGCACGAGAATACAAGCAGTAAGAGATCACTCGTACTTACTTCATGGAGATTAAGGCACATCATGAAGGAATATGTACAAACTTCGCGGGACCACGTGCACAGTCGAAATGTATAACTTGTAAAAGTTGACAGAAATCTTACTGATGATCCCCGCACTTTAATCTCGCGAGCGATGTTCTTCAATATATTTCATTCCCTTGATGGATCAGAGAGCAGGCGGGGTGACGGCTACGCAAGATGCACGAAGTCCACACAGTACTTCGTTTAACTTAACTGCAGAAAGCATTTTCTTTATTGGTGGGTGATATGCTTAAGTGCAGAGCAGGAAGATTTGATCTTCGATATTCAAATTATCAACCTCGGAGAAAACAGTTTACTCTAAGCGATACAAACTGACTGGCTCTTATAATATTTTCATGCCTTACCTGTACAAAGGAGATGTATTACTGAACAAGTCATTAACAGGAGTTGTGGCAAGTGGATCAAAGAGAAACGGAATAAAAGAGGAACTGTAAAATAAGCGAAACGGTCCAAGAAGTTACAATACACTCTGAAACAATACTATACATATTTTATTTGCAGATCATAAGACAACGTTTAGTTTGCTACTTTTCCTTCCACGGAATCATCCATCCGTCATAAGACAACGTTTAGTTTGCTACTTTTCCTTCCACGGAATCATCCATCCGTCGTAAGAGGTGAATGAAACTGTTCCCTACACATCTTCCACTTCGGAGCGTAAATTAGTGACCTAAAGATCCCTGTGCCAGCTTCCTGATTTTCATCTTTACACTCCGACGTACCGCTCCGACACATTGAAGAGTTTTCGTGTGTTACCCCCTTAATTTTTTCCTTAGGTATCAATTTTCTTTTAGAAAAATCGGATCGGCTGTATCATCTACCCGGCTGAGCGTCTTTTGGGCGTGACAACGCTGCCCGCGTTGCAAGAAATGAAACTAGATTTACAATGTCATCTGAAAGATAGAAGGACAACAGGTTTTACATAGGTTTTCAAGTTGTCAGGTTAGAAAGATGTTTGACATATCAAAGGTAAGGTAAGGGTGTATTCTGCCCGAAGGCAGGTCCGAACGTCGCCAGAGGTGTGCCTGAGCCGGAGTTTACGTACGGTAGGGTGGCCAATTCCATTCCGCTCCTCCATTCCCTTACCCGCCACCAACAACGCGTGGCAACCCATCCAAATCTTAACTTCGGAGATCTCACGGGATCCGGTATTTCAACACGGCTACGGCCGTTGGCTTTGCCATATAAAGAAGGTAAATGAAAATGAAACCTACAACCTGTTTTCCAGTCATTGACCGGGTCAGGGATGTAATGAATGAAACATATATAGGCTGTTATTACAATGGGGTCGCCACTCCCAAGGTGATTTATTAATGAGTGATAAATGCTATGAAATGATAATGGAGTGTGCTGCTGGAATGAAAGATGACAGGGAAAACCGGAGTACCCGGAGAAAAACCTGTCTCGCCTCCGTTTTGTCCAGCACAAATCTCACAAGGAGTCACCGGGATTTGAACCAAGGTATCCAGCGGTGAGAGGCCGACGCGCTGCTTTCTGAGCCACGGACGCTCCACAAAGAAGGTAAATATTATACATAAAATCAACTTCCATCACTCTTCTATATTCTCCATGCGCGTTGTGCTTCTCTTGCCAATCCCTCGTCAAATAGTGGAATTGGATTCACCAGTGTTGATGGTTATCGATATACAAACCGCGAAATAACATTTTGTTGCAAATTTCAATATTCACAGTTGCTTATACACGAACTGTGCTTGTATTCGCTATGAAGTCACTCATATTTGTTAGCTAGTATATTTATAAATAACATTAGACCGCAATATTTTAAATTCCCTGTTGGTGGAGGCGATAGAATATATCCACGGTACCCTTGCCTGTCGTAAGAGGTGACTAAAAGGGGTCTCAGGTGCTCTGAACTTGGGAGCGTGGGTGGCAACAACGGGGCCCTAGCCGACCCTAGCACTGTTTTCTTATGCCAGTCTCGTTACTTTGATCTTTAGTATCCTACCTCCCTTCGTCAACATTTGTTCTCTTCCGACCTCGAAAGTATTAGGTTTACCAGGCCTGAAAGTTCACTCCCTTCATGGCCCTAGCATTTCTTTTACAGATACCTTCATTTTTGAAGGATAGGACCTCTTCCTTTTTCCTCTCTTGATAACTGTTAATGGAGGATGTCTGCTCAGTTGTACCTCCTCCACCACCACCACCAGAATCATTTAAATTTGGTCGACGCGTTCATTAGCTACGGCAGTTCGAAGTGTACTCACAATCAGCGAGCATAACCGAGTGCTCAAAGCACGAGGCCTCGGCGGGGAAAGGTTAAACCAGGGCCTCTCAGGGTGCATGCACTGTGTACGATGCAAAATACGACTTCGCTTGGTTGACCAGACTTCTAGATTTGGAGCAATAGCGCTGTCTCTCTCTTTCCCCACGCCTGTCTCGCTCGCTCCGCCTATCTCCCTCTTCCTCACTTGCTCCGTAGCGCTCCAAATCTGAGCCGAGTTGAGCCGAGCTTAGCCGAGTAGCCCAGAGACGAAGCGTTGGTCTGAGCCGAGCCGAGTGGGACCGATGCACTGTGCACAGGATCTCTGCGCCTCAGTTTGCACGCGTGAGATTTTGGGCGTTTGAGAGGCCCTGGGTTAAACTATCACGCTCAACTTAAAGTCGTGTCATTTAGCTGAGGTCTTCTATTACCTAGAGATATCAGGATATTGAACGTATCACTTATGGTTTTCCAGAAAAGTCCTTTGGTAAACTGGATCATTTTCGTAACGCCAACCTCGCGTGCATGCAGGCCAGCGAAGTGTGACGTTCTCTCGTCAAAATATTCCTTGGCTGTTACTAACGAAACAAGAGAAGCACTTATGCTAAATTTAACTCTCATTGGTTTGGTGCTTCCTGAGATATTGTGATGGATGAGCCAGTGGTATTTCCCATAAAGGCTGCCTAGCCGGGCCGGTAAAGGACTGCTCAGTTACAGTTCGATCTACGTCAGGAAGGTGACAAATTTAAGATATGAGATTTCCACTTCTAATAATAATAATAATAATAATAATAATAATAATAATAATAATAATAATAATAATAATAATAATAATAATAATAATAATAATGTTATTGGATTTACGTCCCACTAACTACTTTTACGCTTTTCAGAAACGCCGAGGTGCCGGAATTTAGTCCCGCAGGAGCTCTTTTACGTGCCAGTAAATCTACCGACACGAGGCTGACGTATTTGAGCACCTTCAAATACCGCCTGTCTGAGCAAGGATCGAACTTGCCAAGTTGGCGTCAGAAGGCCAGCGCCTCAACCGTCTGAGCCACTCAGCCCGGCTATTTTCCACTTCTGGAGCGGTACATGGCCTTGAGGTTCACTCAGTCTGCTATAAGGTTAATTCCCTGGAGCAAAGGCAGCCGGGCGAAAAGCTAACCAATGTATCCCACTTAATGCCCAGGTTAAGAATAATAGAAGCCTCCTCCAAAGGCCTTCATGACCTGTCAAGAGAAGGCTTTGCTGGATACAGACAAACTCTGGAAGTATTCTTGAATAATGTCCACAATTTGGCAGTAAGTCTACAAACCAGTACAGAAACGTTTCACTGAATAACGGCCTTTTGATGTATATTTATGATTTCACGCACAATTATTCTCGCCAGCGTATTTTACATAATATGGTTGGACTATATATATGTTGTACACAGTATATTCTATGATACATTTAAGAGTAAATGCTACATAATAATAATAATAGTAATAATGAAATTTAATACTACAAAATGTAGACTTCAGACAGAAAAATTGCAATGTGGAGCATTACTGTATAATTACACGATACAATTACGATGAGCTGATAACATGATATTAAACTTTCCAACACTGCATCGTTAACCTGAATTATCTTTAAATAAAACCCGCGCGTACCACACAGCCAGCTCGCTGGAAGATAATGCACTATGGTTTATTTATAGTAATATCTGCGTGTAGGGGCTGCCTGGCCGAGGTGGTGAAGGCGTGCTCGGTTCGCCCGAAAGGACGTGGGTTCGAATACCCGTCAGGAAGTCGTATAATTTAAGAAATGAGTACTAGGTTAATTCCTGGGGTCAAAAGCGGCCGGGCGTAGAGCTAACCATTCTACCTCATCACGTGCCGTCTTTGTAATATCTGGGTGTAGTATAACTAATTATGCACTAGGCTTGCCGAGCAAGGTGAGACGCGTATTTGGATCACGTAGCTCTGGGCTTGCATTTGGGAGATGGATTCGAAACCCCTAGTCAGACAACTCACTCTGTCGATACGACTGTAGTGGAAATACTGTAACTACAAAATTAGTCTGACCAATCGTATGGGAACAGGCGATACTGGCCAAGGTAGTAAGCAGGAGTATTTGAACTCTGACAGTGTGGACCTAGAAAACTTATAGTCCGCCGCCCAATTCATTCATAAAGACACATCTCTCAGGGCTGTTCATTGTGATTACAGTCGGGTGGTGCTTTTAAGGGATGGACGACACACAGTGTAACAGGAGACAGTGAAACGTGATAAATATTCAAAATCCAAAACTCGGCTGATTCATGTTTCCTGATCGTGGCTGCGTACAAGGAAAAGTGCCCTATCTGAAACATGCACCGACTAGGCCCCTGGCGTGTTCAGACAGAAGTACCTCAAAGTCAAATCTGGTCAGTTGGTAAGGTCACGCAGTGCGCGCTGGGTGAATGCTAGTGTGTTTGAGCTTGTATTGTGTAAACGCGAAGGAATTGTGGAACGAAATTAAGGGAAGGCTTCACTGCAACTCTGAACGTATAAATTTTTCAACCAACTTTTTCAACTCACTTTAAAACTACCCTGCACCATACGTTCCCCTTTAGACATCCTTTCCCTCTCTTCCTCCAAATTTTATCCATAAAGATTTGAGACGATTGGCAGATTAGTTTTTCAATTATGTATCTTTTTATAGAAAATTTCCATGCAACGTGAAGAAACTCCTTGTGTCACTTTTTTTGTTTCTCAAGCAGAAATTTGTAGAACTAGTCCTAAACACTCTTAGAATTGGCACTATGCATTTTTGTTGTTAGACAAGGTATATAGGAGATACAAATTTTCAAATTTCTCTGACTTGAAAAATTTTGAAGAATTTATTTTGATGCAAATTTAAAGGGCAAAATATGGTAGTAATATTCATTTGACCATAAAATGCAAAATCATTTAACCCTTACGTATAGTGGAAGATTTCCTGAAAGTTTCACTTGACTTGATAAGAACTTTGTCGCAAGGAGCCTTTTGTATGGGAAGAAGTGCTGAAAAATATGAATGTGAGAAAACAGCAGTTGAAATTTCAGCCAAACATACTCACTTTAAAACTGCCCTGCACCATACGTTTCCCCTTCAGACATCCTTTCCCTCTCTTCCTCTGATACTTTCCTCCATTTCACCAACTTCCTTTCTTGCTTTTGTGTAGAACTGTTCCTTTTCTTGCTGTTGGTGCACCGCCTGTGGTCCCGTTGATCACTGATGGTCAATGCTGATAAGGTAGTACGATCATCCCTCATGCTGGTCACAACTTGGAGGGCCTTTACACACCCCATATTGAACTCCATCACAGATTTAATTACTGCTAGCTTCAGTTTATTTTTGGAAACAAATGTTTCCTTAGGGCAGATGTTCCGTAGACGCACAATGTAACACCAAAATATCCTTAGTCTGTCGTCGTTAGAGAAGTGGGAGTGGACTCGCTCTTCTAGTGCTCAGCACCACCCTTTAAAAAGGGCACTCGGAACTTTAAAAACGGTGGTATGGTGAAAGTAATACCATTTTTTGGAATAATTTTTTAAGCCCAAAATTGAAAAATCCATTTTTGTGATGAAAATTGGCCAAATTTCAGTATAAAGTCTCCCCTTAACGTGGCTGGTACATCGAAAGGTGAGAAAGTATATCGTCATAATGTTGCGAAAATGTTGTGTCTGTAGTCGTACAAAGATATGTGTGTCAGCTGGTGTCACAATTGTCGCAAATTCATGAACTGATGAAGATTAAGATACCTTCCAAATACGTCCAAGAAAACTTTTTTGTTGCATTGCATCGAGCATACATTCTACTTTACTTATACAATGAGAAACGTTGCCCGTTTTTGCCTCTTTAGACAAAAAACAAATTGTTCTAAGTTCGTGCGTTCTTCTGTTTTTTTCGGAATCTCAGGAAGGGACGTTAGACATAACTAGAATGAACTTAGTTAGCCTCAAGAGGGGAACAGGGTACAAGAATATTCAAAAACAGATCTGTTTCTTGAAAGAACACATTAGAATATTAACCAATTGTCCCGAATCCTTTGAGAATGAACTCAATCATCTTATTTCTCAATTTGTGTCTCAATATAAGCAGAAATTGTCCGAATCACATAGAATGTATGATCGATTTATTAATATAAATAAATGAAAATGGCTTCATACATCAATGCACTCTCCTATATATAAAGGCAGTGGAGAAAAGAAGAGATCGCCCGTCAATGCCTTTTTTGGAATCTTCTGACTGCACTAAACGGAAGATGACCCAAGAACTGAGGCAGACGTATTCATCAGAAGAAACAGCATATGTCACCCAGATGAGTTTGGGAGCTATTGGCGACATAGAGACTTCAACGTTAGTGAAGGAAATCGCTGTTATAATGCATCTCCTTCCTGCGGAAAAGCTATTCAGGATTCGTCACAACGGAAGATCCCTCTACCTTGACTGGAGAGGAAGGTCTTTCCATGATTATAGAAGCCAAACTTTCAAGACATCAGTACGAAGTTGTGAGACCTAAAGACAAAAATAGATTTCCTTCATAAAATGATCCAACAAGCAATAACGGAATGTAATTTGAAGATCAATAAACAAATATTGTTATATTTAGCGTTACTTATGTTATCTCTTATCCTTTGTTATCAACTCAGTCCAGTACTGTTCTTCAGTTCCCTTAAACTATTTAATATCAACCTTGGGAGGCCTTCTGTTCCACTGTGCGATGGTACTAATAGTTTCTTCTAATACTAAATCATTGGAAGTAGAAGGCGTCCGATTCTTGGAAGAATTACTAATGTAACGGCTAACCAGCGATAAAGCAGTGCTCAGTTTACCGGAACCACTACGATTCGATTCTGCGCCAGGAATTCGAAAAATGAAGATACGAGACTTCCATATCCGGAGACGAATATGGCCCTAAGGATCACTCAGCCTACACAGGAAATGAAAACCAGATTAATTCCTGGAGCAAAGGCATTACGGTAAATGTGAAAAGAAATCGACCAAATCTTTAATAGACAATGAACATTTAGAAGTAATTAAAAGGACGTTAAACCTGTATTATTATTATTATTATTATTATTATTATTATTATTATTATTATTTTCCGCCTCTGTGGTGTAGTAGTTAGCATGATTAGCTGCCAACTGCAGAGGCCCGGTTTCGATTCCCGGCTGTGCCACGAAATTTGAAAAGTGGTACGAGGGCTGAATCGGAGTCCACTCAGCCTCGGGAGGTCACCTGATGAGAGGTGGGTTCGATTCCACCTCAGCCATCCTCGAAATATTTTTCCGTGGTTCCCCCTTCTCCCCCACGCAAAACCCAGGATGGTACCTAACTTAAGGCCACGGCCGCTTCCTTACCTCTCCCTTCCAATCTTCCCTTCCCTCCACAAGGCCCATGTTCAGCATAGCAGATGAGGCCACCTAGGCGAGGTACTGGCCCTCCTTCCCAGAGGTATCCCCCGACCCAAAGTCTGACGGTCCAGGATACTGCCCTTGAGGCGGTAGAGGTTGGATCCCTCGTTGAGTCCGAGGGAATAGCCGATCCTGGAGGGTAAACAGATTAAGAAAGAAAGAAAGAAAGAAAGAAAGAAAGAAAGAAAGAAAGAAAGAAACATTTATTATTATTATTATTATTATTATTATTATTATTATTATTATTATTATTATTATTATTATTATTGTAACTCCAGATATTGTATAACGCGCACATCTCTTTACAGTTATGTGAGAGTAGGTCGTAACAAATATATAATTATCGTAGAAGACCGAATATTTTGTGGTGTAATTTTCCGGCGGATCATTCCACTTGTAATCAAATATACTCTTTTTACGATGATGCATTGGATGTGTTTGTTGGTTTAGTTGATACATCGTCGAAGATGTATATGTGTTTAGTTTGTTCCAGTGTGGGTTAAGTGTAGCTGCGCAATGTAATCTGTTATAGAGCACTAACCAGCAAACCTGACGCACGAGAATGCATTACAATTTGTAATGACATTAACATTAATGTCGGAGGGTTTACTGGCCTCTTGGGAGGGTTATAGTGTGTGAAGTTGAGACACACCAACTTCAAGTTGTTAGGAAGACAGAATGTGTTGGCATCCAAAACATTGAGCTCTCGCAGGGAATCCGCTGGGATAATCACAATATCATTACGATGCCTTTCAACATAAAGAATCCATATCCGTACCCGTTAGCTCGTCCTCCATCAGACTATACCGAAACCAATTTTGCTTGGTATAGTCCAGGTTAATCAACCTAAGGACAAGTTTTCGTGACCATCCCTACACTCATGAAGTCAAGTATACTGATACGGTCTTATCTGCAGTTTTAATTCGCTGTTCTCAGTCATAATTACATTTACATGCACTACTCGCTAGGCAGAACAATGCCAGACATATTACATAAAAGGGACTCATAACCATGTTATCCCCAGTTCTTAACTTGAACATGTCTTATCTTGAATATGTTGTGCATAACATCAAGGTTTATGGATAAACCATCAACACCCAGATGGCACGGTACTAATGGCCATCCCATTGTCGGCTGAAGATGGTTTTTCGTGGTTAGCTTCCTCCCCTCTCCTAGCCCTTTCCTGTACTATAGTCTCCATTAAGAGCTATCTGTGTCAGTACGACGTAAAACCAGTTGTAAAAAACACTGATTGCCATAAGCTTGGATCTACAGTGTCTTGGTTATCGAGTGTCACATATGAGTCGTACGTTTTGGCTTGATCTCAAAGTCATACATGGTCATGACTTCATGAGTAAGATACCTATACCTCCAGGTATTCATACAATAAATAACCCATGGATAGACAGAGTATAAGTTCCACGATAAACTAACATTGCGATCACGCACTTGAAATCAGATGAAGAATTGAGAAAGCAAGAAATTCTTTCACGAAGATGAAACATCTAGTAAACAACAAAGTCTAGACCTAAAGGAGAGGATTTTAATTTAATTCAATTTAATTCAATTTATTCATTAGCCGAGGCACCTGAGCTAAAGCTCGCTGTGCTGCAGTACATTCTAATATCATCATGGCTACAGAGTATTTATAAAGTAAATTAATACACTCCAGTAATATAAGTTTGTTACATCAAATTAGTTAATAATAATTTTGGTTACATGAATAGATCTATGTACTACGTATCATACATAAATTACGTTAGTATCATAAAATATTAATATATCCTATAGTCTAAAAAATATAATCATATGTATATGTTTTGTTTTATATAATTGAATTGTTTCATAATGATACACTGTAAGAGTAAACAAGCAGACAAACAAACTACTAAATATACAAGAATGAAAATATAGAAGCTAATGAACATCGGTTAGTAAGTTTGACGTAGAAGCGAGAACTCCTCCTGCTGCTGCTATAGAAAATAAAATACAAGCTTTGGAAATGTGGATGTATGGGCGAATGTCTTGGATTTCGTGGGCCAACACCAACTTAAATGAGAAGTTTCTTCGTAGAATTAACTGCCAATGTCAACTGATGATGCTTGTTAAAAAGAAGCAGCTTCAATATCTTGGGCACGTTATGAAGAACGAGTAGTCTTCTTTAGGTCATAATACATAACCAGATTATAGAACAGGACCCGATAACGAAGGATGTTCTTATTGGCGTACTTGAAGGAACTCGGCTAAACATTTCAAGACTGCGTTCGACGGACCAAAGATAGCCATGACGACGGCCAACATCCGGAAATGATAGAGTAAATTTGTATGCAATTTCTTTCTTAGACCTGCAATAGAAATAATTTGATTTCTTAAGACTTCGTGATCACCACATCCTGTAGACATGAGAAGCTCAAATCTGTCTGAACTAGGAGGAGCAGTTTTGGGAAATAATCTGATTGGTAAGGTTTCGGAGGAGCTCTCGGAGAATTTTTGCTGGCACTGTGGTTCAGCAGGTTGGTATTCACAAAGAGTAGATATTCTAAAAATATAATTTGACTGTTATATATAGATACTCACGTAAAAGCGAGGTGAAGACTATAAATCACGAGAGGGATTATTCAAGAAATTAGCAGACTAACTTCTCAGTGACTAAAACTATACTCACAGCTATTAAACGCAGTAATTGAGGTGTGAATGGTATTGTCAGTAACTGTGATTGTTTCGGTATATACCAAACAGGAACGTGAGAGACTGTTAACACCTACTTTGTTTGGCTCTGATACAACAATCAACCCTCAATAGTTGAAACTTGATACAAAAAATCGCACGCCCAACAGACAAACTTTACAGACATCCATAGTAATGAAGGTCTTTGCTGCAATATTTCACTCTCTTATTAGCGGGCGCACTATCAACATGTTCTTGAAGCAATGGGTGGTGTTGAGCTCACTCGAGGGCTTGACATACATCTGGACACCCTTGTTGGTCGGGGAAGGAACACGTGACAAACTTAAGCAGTGTGAAGCACCGTTACCAATTCTCCACTACCGATCATAACAGGTCGTAACTTGCACAATGTTCGTAAAATGTGTTAAGGATGTAATGATTTGCAGCAGACTGACTGATGTGGCAAGCTTTTCTCTAGCACTTCCCCAGTTCAGGAGAATGTTCCCGCTTTCTGGCCTGTCCTAACTCAAGAACATTGAAGTTCAAGTCGTTCAGTTTGAGACGTTGAATGTTCCCAGCTGAGCGGTTGGAATGTTTGTAGGAACCATAGTAATTGGGTGTACACTTCCTCTCACGCGCACCACTTCTTCCTCCTGTCTACTTTATCCTTCCCCTGTACCTATCTTAACTTGGGTGGGAACTCACAGGACAAGAGAGATATTTCACATATGATTCAATTTTATCTAGTAATTCTCTTTTGTTTTTATAACTTTATATCTCAAAAACTGTACTCCTTTTCCGTATTATTGTGCTCTTTCTCTTTGATTTTTGTTGAATAGTTCTACATAGTTTAAGTTTATGAGAGGTTACTTTTTAATAATATGTAATTAGTTAGTTATCAAACTAATTTTGATACTGGTTAAGTGTAAGGCAGGGATAGCTATCTCTAACTTTGCCAGAATAAATAAATTATCTATCTACCTACATTTATTTGGAGTAACTTCTATCTCGGAATATCGTTGTAGACCGGTACCCCTTGGAGTAAGTGCAAGAAATATGGATATGGAAACATAATTTTTTTAAATGGCCCTGAAAAAAACTTTTGTTCAGAACTCCTTGGACTTCCTACGGAAAGAGTCTTCGAACGCACAGCTGCATGAAAGAAGGTAAAACAGACAACTGAAAAGAAGAATGCTTGGAGGGATTTGAAGAAAACGGTGAAACGAACAGTTGTTTATACTTCTGTTACACATCAATCTCTGTTCAGAAACATCTCTGGAGTTTGAGTCAGGTTGAAAAAAAAAAACCCAATCGAATCGAATCCCCCTCGATGTAGTTGATAAAGGAATCAAGATGATTGGGAAGAGAATAAACACCATTCGCTATGCTGAAGACAACGTGATACTGGTGGAAAATTAAAATACGTTCAATTCCTTTTGAATGCGATCAACGAAGAAAGCAAGTAGTTTGGCCTTAACATAAACATTCTAAAAACAAACTTCAGTGGAATCCGTAAGCAGTGAGCAGAAAATACATGGGAACATAATTGAAAGGGTGTCATATTTCAAGTATCAAGGGAAGCTGGCCTACACAAGAATGAGATCCGGATGTGGAAACCGAAACCAGAATCGACATCGCGAGAATTGTGTATCGGAAATTTATACACTGTGAGTGACTGTCACCACCGACTGGAAACTTATCGGCCTGTTGTGAAGCATTGTGTGTTATCCGTGCTGCATTTCTGTGTCAAAGGGTAGACACTGAAAGGCTTCGTCAATGAACCGAGTGAAGGCCTCTGAAAAGTGGATATATCGCAGATCCCTCACGACAACACTGATGAAGGAACTCTGTTGTGCCGAGGAATCGTGAGTAGTATTAAACCTCGCAAAACTCAGGAATACAGCCCATTTCGGTCGCATCTTCCGAAATAACTAACACAGCCTGATGCAGATGATAGCAATTTTATAGCATTATTTGAAGTGATTCCACATCCTGTATATGAATTGCTTATGTGTGTAAGTACAGTAGATATTGAAAATCGACAGCCTGTTTCCAGTCATTTGACCGGGTCAGGAATGGAATGAATGAAGCGCCCACCTAGCGGCGAGGATAGGAATTGTGCCGGCTGCCGAAACCTGTTGCACTCCTCTGGGGCAATGGTTAAAAACTGACAGATGAAATGAAATGATATTGGAGTATGTCGCTGGAATGAAAGATGACAGGGTAAACCGGAGTACCCGGAGAAAAACCTGTCCCGCCTCCGCATTGAACAGCACAAATCTCACATGGAGTGACCGGGATTTGAACCACGCAATCCAGCGGTGAGAGGGCGGCGCACTGTCGCCTGAGCCACGGAGGCTACAGAAGATATTACGAGTAGAATTTTGTAAATAATGTATATTTATTAAGGATGAGTTGGGTGTTTATTAGAAAAATGGTTAGTGTAAATTGTATAATAGTGTATTTTAGGAATATGTCTTAACTTTTTAATTTAAAATTTAGTGCTTGATAATAATTTATTCTTGTGTATAATTTGCCACCGAGATAGACACCTCGTTTGCAAATGAAGTGATTTTGATTTGATTTTATCACAGAAGGCAATAAAGAAGGGAAACGTGGAGGTGGGTGCAGAACCTCCGGCAGTGGCTCTATATCCACGACACGACAACCTTGATACAGGAAGATAGGAAAAACCTCCATAACTTCATTGTCGCCAAAATGTTATGTTCATCGCCATAAGACCTATCTGTGTCGGTGCGACGTAAAACCCCTAGCAAAAAAAAAAAAAGTTATGCGCCAATGGCACCAGAAGAGGAGAAAATAGATTTAATGTTATTTTGCTTTACGTCTTCGGAGACGCCGAGGTGCCGGAATTCAGTCCCGCAGGAGTTCTTTTACGTGTCAGTAAATCTACCGACACGATGCTGTCGTATTTGAGCACCTTCAAATACCACCGGACTGAGCCAGGCTCGAACCTGCCAAGTTGGGGTTAGAAGGCCAGCGCCTTAATCATCTGAGCCACTCAGCCCGGCTGATAGGAGAAAATAGATGTTTGATATATGTCCAAATTCGTAACGTCGTTGCGCCTCCTAAAACCACGATGTGACGATGTTGTTTGAGAAATACTGACCCGCAGCACATACCTCACTAAGAACTAGAATTATTTGAGGATTATCGCACATTATTGAACCTTACACGACTGATCCTTACCAGCCAAAGTTCTAAGCTGAAATATTTCACATAACAGTTTTCGCAGGCACAACAATGAGAAGATTTTTGTACTAGCTTTACGTCGCATCGATTCATACAGGTATATGGCGAAGATTGGAAAGGACACTGCTAGGATTGGGAAGGAAGCGACTGTGGCCTTAATTAAGGAACAGTCCCAGAATTTTCCTGGTATAGCAATCTTCAGGGCTGCCGACAGTGGAGTTCGAACTCAGCATCTCCCGAATGCAAGGTCACTGTTACGTAATAAGAACCACGCTGCCGATTTGCTCGGTCAAAGGCCTACGATAATACCATAACAAACTGATTTAGCAACTGTAATAAATTCACCCAGCAATCCCTCCGCAAACGGAACATATTCATATATTATAGACTACATATGGATCTTGAGACAGGTACAAAATATAATATTTACGTGTACAAGAGAGTTAAATCTACCTCCATTGAACGTCCCAGGATCGTCGGGATAAACATTAGTGTGGTGAAGTGCTACTAAATTGCTGCGAAAATATTAGGCTGCAAAATATTTCAGATTTCTGTATTGTGAACAAGTATTTTCACATAATATACAACGAAATTCGTCCTCGAAGGTATAAGAATACGTAGTAATTTACGGAAGATAGAAGAAAGAAGCAACGAAACAGCCTACTAAACTCCCGCCTCAGTCTGGTGACATTTGGAAGTGCACACATACATCTGCCTCGTGTCGATAGATTTACTGTCACTTGATATAACTCTTGTAAGGTCCATGCACACATATCTGTGACGTGTCAGTGTCGTGCAATTGCACCAGTGTCAGTGACGATTCATATCGTTCCTCTGATACTGAGTATTGTCACCAATGATATTTTTGCTGCTTCACGGACGTTTTATGATATGAAGTTCGTACGTGCTTGTGCATATAAAATTAATGGTGAAAACTTATTGAACTGGTTCACAATTATGCTGTTCTGTATGATTTATCGCACCCAAAAGTATGTGGACAGCGGTTTCATAAATTGTATTTGGAATACAGTAGGAAAGGAATGGATAATATTGCATTTAAGTACATACGCTATTTATATTTTCAATCTGACATGTTGAGTGATTCAGTTAAATAATATACTGAGTAGACAATGTATTTACAGTGCAATATAGGTCAAAATAAAATAAACTATATTCATTACTTGGGTTTCCCACCATCAACATCTTCACCAACCAGTGCTTACAAACATAATACTTTTACACATCTGGCCCGCAGCTTATCATCGCTTTTGGTAACATTCCATAACGCATTGAATCTCTCTTCTTCCCATGGAACAGATTCATCTTCTGAAGTGAAGTAGTCCTTTAACACGAAACGAGTCCTTTGTTGTATTTCTACCCAGCATAGGCAGTGGTGTATCTTCTGTAGTTTAATTTGTATTTGTAGTACTTGTTCTTTCAAATATAAAGGTATTTGCATAATATTGTTTGATGAAGTTATGGAGAATGCAGGTTGAAAGTATTATATAATCTACGTTTCCTGGTTTTGCATGAATTCGCCTGTTACAAATTCTATTTATTTTTTAGCCAAATTGCCGAATGTATTCTCAAGAATCCTTCTGACACGACATAGGCGGTAGTTGAAGATACGTTAGGATAATTCAAGTCGTACCTCGGGTATGGTCGCACTAAGTAAGTTTTTAGAGGAAATGCTTCGTCACCCACAATGACATGTGGAGTCTCAGCAGATGTGCCTGGCAATGCAGCATATCCTCGTATAAGTAAAGTGCCTCGTTGAAGTGCTTTGCCTATATTACTATTTTAAAAAATTCCACCATGACCGTTTTTGCCACATGTGCCAACACCGACAGCACTGAAATTGTACTGCACGTGAACAAATACCAACATGACAATTGAAAATGCCTTCCTGTTGTTAAAGTGCACAGATCCACACATCAAAAGATAGCAAGCAATTAGGCAAATTCCTACATGTACGAAAGTCATTAGCCACAGATTTCCACATTGCTATTGTAGGATTTGGCAGCGTGTCACTCATGATATTTTCTGTTATTATATTGCAAGTATTCGTGACGATCTTGTCCCAAGCGGTAACTGACCGAAATAGTTTTTAAGGGATCTCCCGTAGCTAGGTACCTAAAAGTGAATGAAAATTCATTACGATTAATATATTTACATGTTATACATGTTTAATAAACAAATTATTCTCAAATCTCTTTTTAGGTAAATCTTTCAAGAACAGGTGGAGAAACATAACAGATAATTACAGGAAATCTATAAAGGAAAATGGACAAAGTGAAAAACAGATAAAACTTTACAAATATTCCGAACAGTTGAGCTTCTTGAAGAGACATTTCGAGGAAAGGATGGAGAACGCGTAATACAGTTGCCTGACACATGCCACTTCCTCGTGCGATTGCACGGGAACTAACGTGCGGATCTAGAGCGACCACAGCTAGAATGTTAATTTCACCCTCTTCTCAGTCACTTGTTTGTTTCTGTTACGTTTTCTAGGTGTTACACTTCCAGTTTCACGTAATTGGTTAAGGAAGTTCACAAGTAATTGTAGAGAATTCGACTAGGAATGGTTCCGCGTACAGAACACAAAAATGAACAGCATTCTTCCCACATTGTCTATACATGTCGGCGTTTTCAGCATTGGTAAATACCACCTTTTACCACGACCTACTTCTTGAACTATCACAAAGTAAGTGACAACGAAACTGCAATGAAATCGTTGTACTGTAAAGAAAATAAACGTAAGAACACCATAGCCTCGTAACTAAGAAGTAGAATGGAGCGGACAACTGTCGGTATTTACAATTTTAAAACTACGATAACTCGTTAAATACTCATACTGGAATCCTAAAAAATACACCGGTGACATAATTTACTCTAATTTTGTCCTGTTGATTTCAATAGCCACTGTTCTAACTAAAAAAAATGAAACTTTGACATAAACATTATAATAATTATTAAAAGCTGGCTACAATTTTGAGCTCTTGGTTAAAGTTAATTTCTGTGAAAGTAGCACATCAATAGCACCTTTCAAGTTTTTCAACCCGTATAGTGCTAACAGCTTCCATCAGGTCACTTCAGTGTAGGAAGTTCCTAAAGAACGTAATGAGACTTACTAAAGTTAAATTCCATTCACCTGAGTAAACCGAGCGGGATCGCTACGCGGAACGCTTTATAGGTGTAGGCTTTTATTCAAGAGATAGAAGACTCGAACACCTCTACAAGCAGACCTGGGGATCGTTTTTGGTTGTTTCCCATTCTCACACCAGCCAAATACAGAAGCTGTGCGTTAATTAACGCCACAGACGCTTTCTTCCAAACCCTAGTCCATTACACTCCCTTCGTTGTTGAAATCCCAACAGAGTTAGTGCGACGATAAAACTGCTAACACATCCGGGAGACAGTGGGTTCGATCCCCCACTGTCGGCAGCCCTCAAAATGGTTTTCCGTCGTTTCCTATTTGCACACCAGGCAAATACTGGGGCTGTACCTTAATTAAGGCCACGGCCGCTTCCTTCCCACTCCCAGGCCATTCCTATCCCATCGTCGCTATCTGTGTTGGTGCGACGTAAAACAAATATCAGTAATAATAATAAAACTGCTAACAAAACTACTTTTCCATCTTGTCAATTTCTTTTAAAGGCTGGCCACCCCTGGACTAGAAAAATATCATAATAACATATTTCTGAAGGAACCGTTCATAATGAATTTTAAAAATATAATCATTAACCACATATTGCGATCTTACCAGTCTCTTGCGTATCTGCATCTTATCCTTACTACTAGCTACTTACATCATCTCCGCTTTCACCTTCCTGAGATTTCCTTCTCCGCATTTCTATGATAATATAACATAATTTTGTTGCTCTGACAGGTTTCTTCCACACGGTGATTAATAACTTAACAATTTCACGTTCACTCTCATTTTTACATGTCCGTTTCCTATCTATCATGCTTTTCTCTAATTTCTTACTTTCCAGTCTTTTAGAATGTATGTTATTTCGTATATCTTTAATAAAATTCATCGATTTTTCTTATTTTCTTGTCTTATGGAATCATTATTATTTACAACCAAAAACTACCAAATTATCCCTCTCATTTACCATTACGTTAATATTTCAGTGCTCATCGTCGTATTTTTACTTGATGCTGGGCCGATATACTGTTCTTATTGTTAATATTACCTTGTCTTTCATCCTTTATTCCGTTTACTACCACAATCTGATGTCATCTCTTCACAAATTTCTTTCCCAGTATTACCCGATTTAACGCACAGTGTTTATAACATATTGTCCACTCCTAGACGACACAGACTGAGAACGAATTAAGATTCATCCCTCTTTAACGAGAAACCTTACAGAAGCTACAGCTATAGATCGCAAACCACTTTCGCTTATTTGTAACACCGAAGTGCGCTGGTACGTTTCCAAAAAGATGAAATAAAGGCGAGCTGTATCATTACTCCAAGTGCAAGCTTCTTTTTTATCATACTTCTTCAAGTCATTTCTTGTAAAGATACAAACCAATCACTTTAAGTCTCGCAAGAAGAGTGGATTGAAGTCATCGGGCACCAAGAGAAATAGGAGCGGAGGACGACAGCTGGGTGCTCTCCACACCGTAGTGATATCCAAATGAATTTCGCAGTCGTGATGTTGTACAGAGCTAAACACATCTGGCTGGACGAATTTTCTTTTGGCCTTGTTTACTTTCCGTTAAATATATTGTACTTAGTGAGACAATAAGAAATTCAACCTCAAAAATATCCAGATTCGTTAAATATATTGATACTCTCTTTTCGTATTCTGATGCAGTATTACGGGGCTCGTAAAATTCAAAGTGGATACACATTTTACCGATAAACATTCAGATATTTCTGTGGCTTGGTTCTAAAAGGGCCAATGCCATTTTTAAAAATCGAAATTGAGATATTAACTGATACAAACGCGTTTTATCCTGGCTTGCAACATGTTAAAAGGGCCAATGTCTCTGATAAGTACTACACGAACAGTTAACGTTTAATTAAATAAGCCCTTGCCAATAATGTTAGATTACCAATAAAGATTAGAGACCTGGCAATTTTTAAAGAATACGATAGAAAAAAATTAGTGTTTAATCGGGTGACTTCCACAGAGAACGGATAAAGTTATTTGAAGTTGGTTGTTGAAAATAATAGTTGGAAAACTATAAGCAAAACTTCAAATGCTCATAGCTCAAAAACAGTTTTTTTTGACACTGGCCCTTTTAGAACCAAGCCACAGATTTGTTCAAGGTTGCTTGCCAAGTTTTGTATATAGGCCTAAGGTAGTGGTATTCAAACCTTTTGGTCGGCGTACCCCCAAAACCCAACTGTTTTACTTTCGTACCCCCGAAGTACGAGTATATTACAATTATACCATAAATAACAAATTATTGTTAGTGTATGGCAAATAATTTTACATATCATCATCATCATCATCATAATCATAATCCGCAGCTTATCCTGTTTGTTCACGGTCCCTACACACACTGAGGCATGAACGAGTTGTGGCCGGGGATTGAAGGTCACGTGCCCTTCCTGATAACACGAGGTTTGAACAGAAAATACCAGCCCAGTAACACCAGGAATCAAACCACGGTCACCTGGATGACAAGCAAGCAGCTAAGCTTCTATACCATCCTGTTCCACAAAAATAACAATAATGCATTTTATAATATTGTATATCGTCGCGTCCGCCTCTATGGTGTAGTGATTAGTATGATTATCTGCCACCCTCGGGTTCGATTCCCGGGTCTGCCACGAAATTTGAAAAGTGGTACGAGGGCTGGAACGGGGTCCATTCAGCCTCGGGAGGTCAAATGAGTAGAGGTGGGTTCGATTTCCACCTCAACCATCCTGGAAGTGGTTTTCCGTGGTTTCCCACTTCTCCTCCAGGCAAACACCGGGATGGTACCTAACTTAAGGCCACGGCCACTTCCCTCCCTCTTCCTTGTCTATCCGTTCCAATCTTCCCATCCGCCCGCAAGGGCCCTGTTCAGCATAGCAGGTGAGAACGCCTGGGCGAGGTACTGGTCATCGTCCCCAGCTGTATCCCTCGACCCAAAGTCTGCAAATCCAGGACACTGCCCTTGAGGCGGTAGAGTGTGATCCCTCGCTAAGTCCGAGGGAAAAAGCGACACTGGAGGGTAAAGAGATAAAGAAGAAGAGAAATATATGGTCGCTGGGAAAAAAAAAAAATTCCTAACTCCTTCGGAGTAAACTTAACATACGAAGCTCAACACTGAGCTGTCAGAAATGGCCAAAAAACTCGTATATAATTATTAATGCACAATTACTATATACACTGCTACTGGAAGATTTGAACTAAATACAACCTGTGACACTGAAGTTCGGTGAACGAAGTTAGAACGGTCGATCCGGCAACGCTGGTGACATACAACACGGCACCTGCGTAGTATCAGGTTTTGACCACCTGCTCCCAACGTTTTTCAGTTGAACATCGTGTGTGTGTGTGTGCCATGTAAGTCCTTTCTGACACAGCGCGTGTTCAGTGCGTTGGTTCTGAACTGCAAACAGGAACATGGACGACCAAAAGGTCAATGTACATTTTTGTTTTAAGCTTGGCAAGACACCGAAAGAAACGCATGCGATGGTGGTACTGTTTATGAAGATCAAGCACTGTCCTTGAAGTGTATGTACGGGTAGTTCGCCCGTTTTCGAGGAGGCCGAGAAAGTGTTTCTGACAACCTCCGTAACGGAAGACCGGCGACCGCCGTCAGGGACGAAAACATTGAGAAGGTGAGGGCATAAATCACGTACGATCGGCGATTAACTGTGCGCATTATAGCGGATGAACTGCAGATTAACCGTGAATCCGTCTGAAAATCGTTAGCCAGAAGCTCGCCCACACACAGCCAATATCGTCAACTTGAACATCCCCCATACTCGCCAGATCTCAATCCTCCAGACTTCTTCCTATTCCCACGACTCAAACTCGCTTTGAAAGGAAAGAGATTTGACGATATTCCTAACATTCAAAGAAACGTAACAGGCTTTTGAACACCATCCCAAAGGAAGCTTTCCTGCAGAGTTTCCAGGAAATGTATCGCCGATCTCGGCAGTGCATAGTTATAGGAGGGGTCTATTTCGAAGGACAGTAAGGTCACTGCCGTGCATTGTTCAACTATGTTGATAGTACAGGACTATTCACCGAACTTTATTGTCACAGGTTGTAAGTGGATTTCGAAACGATTATATATATATATATATATATTTGCTATTTGCTTTACGTCGCACCGACACAGATTATGTCTTACGGCGCGATGGGCAGGAAAGGCCTAGGAATTGGAGGGAAGCGGCCGTGGCCTTAATTAAGGTACAGCCCCGGCATTTGCCTGGTGTGAAAATGGGAAACCACGGAAAACCAAGGCTGCCGACAGCGGGGTTCGAACTCTGTAGGAGAAAAAGTGTATGTAAACTGTACCTAGCAAGGCTGAAGAAGGCACTGCGTCTTTGGTACAAGTGCACCTCTGGATATTCCCAATTTAACACTACTGTCCTGGCGGATGACATGTGCCTACATATTTGCGTGAAGTTGGTATTGATATCACCGCTAATAATAAAACCAAGGAAAAAGGAAGTACATAGCTTTACCGAGTGAGTTTGCTACGCGGTTTGGTTCACGTAGCTGCCAGATTGCTTTCGGAAGACAGTGTGTTCGAATCCTGTTAACCGCAGCCCTAAGGGTGGTTTTTAGCGTTTCCCATTTTCACACTAGACAAATGCTGAGGTCAGTATCTTAATTAAGACCACCGTCGTTTCCTTTGCAGTCCTACGTCTATGCTATTGCATCGTCACCGTAAGACCTGACTGTGTCGGCGCGACGTAAAACGAATAGTAAAAGGAAATGCCGTTTAATACTATGAAAATAGAATGTCGACATATTTAACAGATCATACTTTTCCAAAAATCTTACATGCTCTGACAAAGATTCGAACGGGACCGACTAAGTGAGAAGCTAGCGTTAACGTGGAGTTGTCATGACACATAATCATCATCATCCCAAACATCACAATTATTAACATCTTTTATATTATGAGTAGTCATGTTCTAACTAATTAAGCCTTTCAATACAAATAATAATAATAATAATAATAATAATAATAATAATAATAATAACAAGATAATGTTTATGCTGTTTAAAATGTAAGCAGTGTAAGACGACTGTTGTATTGAGACTAGAGTATCGAATAGCTTCCAACATCTGTGTAGCGTACTTTAATTTAGAACAAGTTTCAATTACACGTTTTGCACGACTAAAAAAGGAACAACTGTTACAAGCCTCTATTATGATGCTGAGTGGAAACTGCGCTTTAGGAGGAATTTCTAGGCAGATTAAATAAGAGAATGCTCAAATACGAAAACCTCAGCATTCACGTACAACTAAAATGAATACCTCACGCCTCCTAGCATCAAAACTTAACAATGCCTTTTTAATTCTAATACCCGTCGATACTCTCAGTCTTACATCTCTCAGTTGTTATCAAGCGTCGGTGTGCCGGAAATTTGATCACGCAGAACTTCCTTTAAATGTAATTGTTCAGTCTGTCAAACACACATAGTATACACCTATATATACCTGTAAAAATGCACACCATTAAACAAAGAATGACAGATTTCATTCTAAAAGAACATCCTCAGATTCCATCAAACTACTTTAAACCATGTGCATATATGTACAATATTGTCTACGTTGCGTAAACTATGGGTGATGTTATGAAAGAAATTGTAATAATGAATGTATTAGTCCTCTACTGTTACTTTAACAAATTATGGAAATTTTCCAGTAGGTATTCATCTTAGCTGTTGTCGTTCGTTATCTTCCGCAACTGTGTCTGGATTGTCGCTAGTTATTTATTTCCGGTCTTGGTCTCTGCAGCCGGTTAGCGGTGGGGGGCGGGGAGTTGGGGGTGAAGTGAAATTTTGAAGGCAATAACTCTGCTTCATGGAGAGGGGAAGTAGGTGTGGCGATGGGAATATGTGCACATTAGTTCTGCATGTTACTGAGTGGTATTGCTTCTTCATATTGTAATGTATCTTGTGTATTAGGCATTTAAAGCCCTTGGGCTGTCGACTTCATCAAAACAACACAGACATGTAAATTTTTTATTAATGGCAACTGAGGCACGATATTACAGCAAAGAGGGTATATATATAAAGAAGTATGTTTGAGTGCGCCATTTTGATTAATTTATATAAATACAAGCACGTGAAGGTACAATAATATGAAATCGATAATTCTGTCGCGATATACAGCTGTTGATTGCTTGAAGTTCTTGATATTATTATACTAGAATGGTGACAACAGCCATGAACCACACACAGTAAAACTTGCTCAAAGCAGAATTGCAAGGGACCATTTTTTTCAGAATTAGGCAAGTTTCTGCAATACACAAAACATTGGATTTTTTTGCCTTAAAAACCAATCACCATCACCGTTACACAAAACATGACATAGTATACAATATTTTAAATATTATTTAGATCTTATGCATGACACTTGGCTATCCAGAAAGATGTAGCCTACGTATTACTGTAGTACACTGATTTGTTAATAATTATTATTATTGTTACGGAGCTTTCCGTGGTAGGTAGAGGTGAAAGAAGGTGCGGGTGTGAACGGGTCTCAAGCTACGAAAGTAAAATTAATTTAAAATTTAACAAGGTTATATTTTCTTTTCAAAATAAGGAAATAACAAGCATGGCAGGTACAAAGTAGCAAGTCAAAAGGGTAGTTACAATATTTACAGGATTTGGGCTTCGCGCCCTGACTTCACAATGCTTGGGCAATCAGCTCAGTTTTACCCCAAACACAAGTTTCAACAGAGGGGCAGAAAACCCCATTCATGGCTAGGAGCCCTTGCTCCAAATTACACTGAAAAGCCTCCACGAGGCATACAACACTCAATTTTCAAAAAGAGCCACTCGCTCTCAACTTTAAGCCTCTCAAAGGCCACACCAAACTCCACCTTCGAGTTGTCCTCACTGGACATAGACACAGGGGTAAAATACCCAACCTACTGAGGTCTATTAAATGAAAAGAAGGTTGATTACATGACCTCCAAAATAACAATTTGAGAGGAGGCGATCGGCACTCCTAATACACTTTGTTTTTAAAACCTAATTTGGCTCTTAGGCCACTGATGCAAGGGCTAATCCCATACTACGGAGGTGACTTTAGAAAAGAAACAAATTTACATAATGTTAAGGAAGAATAGGTTGAGAAAAAAGTTCACATCAAAACAATATGAGTGGGAGATCGAGAGGGTTAAGCACTCTCTATCCCAATACGTAGTTTAAAAGGTAAAATAGATACCAGATTCTTTACATTTTTAAGGAAGGTTACATAACGGAAAAACTTCGGACCCGCCCCGAGAGTTAAACTGCTGAGCTAGCAAAGAAATAAGTTATTAATTGGCCATTACCTTGTTGTTGACCGCTGCCGAAGAAAGAGGCGCTTCCCGCCCCCTGCTATGTACTTTACACACTGAAAGATGGAACAGAAGTGGCCCGGAGACCCTAAAATCAGCAGTTTATATCCTCTCGCGGAAGGTTCGAGGCGTTAGGGGAATGAAAACACCCTCCCACAAAGTCTTTATTGGGTAGGATACAGCAACATATTCAAGTTGGGGGAAGATACCTCGGATTAGTCAGCAATTAATAAAGGAAATTCGGGATTGGGTAAATACAAAACAAGGGGAAAGAGAGGGGTATACAGCCAACTTAAACCATAACAGAAGGAAATTTAACAAGAAACAAACTTTTGAAATAAAAATTTCTCCAAAGAACAGTTCTTTTTCTTCGCACTAGGGTGCACTATTGTAGTTCTTCAGTAGTGTCCTCTAGAAGAGAAAGTTCACACTTCTTACTTCAAGCAAAACAAAAACACATCAAAAATGACACAGTTCTAAAACTCCGAAATTTACAGGTAGTGACATCTTCTGAGAAAGTAGAAAATTAATACCCTCAATAAAGTTCAGACTTCCTCCAGCAGAGGAGTTTCAACAGGCGCAACTTTTAAATTAGCGGCGTGGAGGTGTACCGCCCGGTACAATTATTATTATTATTATTATTATTATTATTATTATTATTATTATTATTATTATTATTGCGCTTTATTATCATATACACAGTATATCATTTTGGCACTGTCACAACACTGTATTACACTATTTCAGAACACTGGTTATACCCTCCTTAAACTTGCTTCCAACATAAAACTCTATATACCGAGCTCGATAGCTGCAGTCGCTTAAGTGCGGCCAGTATCCAGTATTCGGGAGAGTGGGTTCGAACCCAAATGTCGGCAGCCCTGAAAATGGTTTTCCGTGGTTTCCCATTTTCACACTAGGCAAATGATGGGGCTGTTCCTTAATTAAGGTCACGACTGCTTCCTTCCCACTCTTAGCCCTTTCCTGTCCCATCGTCGCCATAAGACCTATCTGTGTCGGTGCCTCTATACAGTACTACATAACATTAAGCTTTCTTCCACAGATGAAACAAAACTTTCTTTCTAATCGTTCTCTTTGAATGAAGTCAAGAGCAGAGTACATTTAGATGTAATGGTAAATTGCTTTACGTCACAAAAGCACTGTGGGCCTGTTCATGGGTTCGAATCTTGTTTTGATCATCATCTTGCTCGTCTCCATCTCCTCCCCTTTCGCGGCCTTTCTCACTGCTAGAAGGGCTGAAACTGTTTCGAAAATGTGGTGTGTCGTAAGTTCCTCACCACTTCGAATGAAATTCTTTGCCTCGCAGGGAACTTCTCTTGCTTGACACAAGTTGGATATTACCGACGCGCTTTTAAGCACTTCATTCCTTCCACCATCCGTATCATCACTCTCCATACACCTGCGTCAGTTTGTCCAAACAATAACATTGATCATACCAGCATTGAAAATACACCAATATTATACGTAGGACTACATCAGTTCGTAATATTTTCCGCATTGTACAAGTGTATTTTAAAGAATTTTCTCATTTTTTCGTGTCCGTTTCCGCGCCGAGATGATTTCGCATTATACGAAAGAACATTATAATGCCGTAAGCTTCGCCGTGACCAAGAAAAGATTCCGCAGTGGACAAGTTTCCGCTTTATTCAAGTTCAGCTTTGGGCACGTTGGACTGTAATAATAATAATAATAATAATAATAATAATAATAATAATAATAATAATAATAATAATAATAATAGTAATAATAACTCTACTTAATATTCCTCCCAATACTATCGGTTTTAACGGACATCGTAATGCATTCAAAATGAGTTTACTGATGACAAGCTACTAGTTGTCTACCCCTAGCCTTCTTAACCCTTTATACGTTGCTGGTAAATATATTTACCACTTGGGTTTACATAGAAACTGTTCAGATGGTAATACCTCCGTGGCCATAACTGTCTTCTTTCTAGTCTAGTAACGCTCTCTGATAAGAATATTTACCACTTTTTCCGAAACTCGCGCTTCACGGCTATTTGAATCGTTCCACTTCGGGAAGTGGCACATTATGTTTACCAGAGAGCGCCACTTGAACTTCACTCGTGTAGCATTGTGTTGACTGCAGCCAGTATCCAGTATTCGGGAGATAGTAGGTTCGAACCCCACTGTCGGCAGCCCTCAAAATGGTTTTCCGTGGTTTCCCATTTTCACACCAGGCAAATGCTGGGGATGTACCTTAATTAAGGCCGCGGCCGCTTCCTTCCCACTCCTAGCCCTTTCCTGTCCCGTCGTCGCCATAAGACCTATCTGTATCGGTGCGACGTAAAGCAACTAGCATTGTGTTGACCGTAAAATACAGTTCATTTTAAGCGAGATACTGGATTTCCCTGATTTATATGAAGCAACAACATATAAATTTAAATATTTTGATTATTTTGTGAACATAGATTGCATATTTTGTTGTAACTCTGAAAGATTTTATCCAAATTATCATTGCCCTACACAAAAAGTACCAAGAAAGGCGAAATAGTGTGCTCGTTTTGCATATTGATAACGTACTCATTTTCAATGCAATTGGTAATATAAATATCGGAAAATAGACCTCAGAGCTTCTAGTTACACGTTTTATCAGTCACAAGATGTTGGCCCATTAGCTTCCCAAATTATGAAAAACGGATTTATATCCAAACAACACTTCAAGTGTATTTCAGAAAAACATAAATTTAGTCTATCTCTATGGTATTCAGTTCCTCTGAGTTCGGGGGAGTATATAGAAAATGATAATAAAATAATAATAATAATAATAATAATAATAATAAAAAATACATTTTCAGGGTAATTATGGATGTAAGAATAGACTGACTCATGTAGTGGCTGACATCTGGGCTTCCCACAGCGGACGGGTTGACAAATCAGACATATATTGGGGGGATATATCAAAAAATTCCCCTCGCTTCCCTAGGCACTTGCCTGCCTGAATGCATATTTATACTATTTTGTAAGATATTCTTATACGATCTTAGAAATTAATTTTAGACGATGGATTGTTTTGAATTGTATAGTTTGTAAGGAGAACTATGTACCTTAGTTCTATATCTACGATATTGTTCCAGCAATGTCTTTTACGAACAAAGGCCTCTCAGAAGAGCCTATCATCAATGTCATCACAGATCCCATGTTTCTAGTGCAATTTTCAGAGCCAGTGTGACATTTATAATTATATGTACTACTTGTTCCATGCTTTCCATCTGCATTTTGCACCTATTATTTGCAAAACACAGTGGAAAGTAGTCATGTAAGCAAAGTGGGAAAAAAATCCTAAATGCTCTCTGGTAAAAATACTTACCACCCCATATCGCATAATCAAACAATGTATTGACTCAGTTTTTGGTCAAAACCTAAACAGCAGACCCCAGTGATATGGTAATTAATAAAATAAGTAATATATTTTGTTCCCCAGGGTTTTGCCCTATAAAGGGTTAAATAACAATAAGATGCGTGTTTAAAACAGTCTTGAAAATCCCGCCTGTCTCTTCAAGGTTATATTTCTGTTATTTTTTCCCAGGATGTGTTGTTTGTTCTGTGTATAAAAATACGCCTGCCAAGAAACCATAGCATTATAAAAAGCACAACAATTTCGAATGTCACCAGCGCTCATAAAGAACATACTTTATTTGGAGCGCACTGTACGGAGGCTGCCTTGCAGATTGCTTATTCATGAGCTTATGACAGAAATTCTTCTTATCTCCAGACAGATAAAAGTTCAAGGCATGAAATATTACCGCATTAATCCATAAACATGGCAGAATTATGCGCCTTGGGATCATGGTCACAATCAGATGGTCGTGGGTCGTCTGCAAACACTTCGTCTTCTTTTGCTTGCAGCTTTAAAAGAGTTACGGGCCGACTTACTCTGAGTAGGAAATCATCTACTGTCTCATCCAGTAATTCTGCGCTATCCGAAAAGGTTGTACTAAAATATATAACTTAATTGCCAATTTAGGTACATGATATATATGTACTACTGTCTCAGGGTTTGTCATTTACAGTGGAGGACCAGGGTGTGTTTGAATGGGAAAATATTCGCATTATCCGAAACAACTCCCAAAATTCAAACATAGTGCCGAAAATACGAATGATGCAGCAATACTGTGGGGATGATAGGGAAGGGAAAGACGTCAACACTGAGCACTTTGCGTCACACTCCGTCCTGCTACCGTTCTTGAAAGGCTCTACAACGTTACGTCGAGCAGCATGTCGTAGGTACGCCGACAGATGTGATGCTTATGAGATGCTTGTGAAGAGAAATAACTAGAGAGTTATAATTGAGATGCATTCTATTTTACAAATTTCTACTTAAGCAAAATCTATGAAATCCAAACAACTTAGTCACATTGCAAGGTATCTTATTTCTTCTTGGATTTCTATCTCAAAACAATATCTTAATGCAGGGCTGCGTGACTTAGACGGTAGAAGCCCTGGCCTTATTAATCTACGTTGGTGACTCAGTTCGGTGGTATTAAAAGGTGCGCAAGTACGCCAACCTCATGTCAGTAGATTTACCAGAACGTAAAACATCTCCTGCAGGGAGAAATTTGGGCACCTTGAGGGCTGCGAAAATGATGAAAATGCTTAGCGGGACATTAAACCGAATACTATTTTCAGTAGTAGTAGTAGCAGCAGTAGTAGTAGCAGTATCGTAGTGCAGAGTGCACTAATATTTCACATTGATTCCGTACTTGAATAATAAAAATTCAAGTAATTTTAGCTCTGAAAGGCATTCTTTTCATTTCATTACTATGTTAGTGTTTTTAAATTTTAGTTCGTTTTATCCGAATTTTAGGAATTACCAAGGTTCTGATTAGCGGACCGTAAGTGCAGCTGGACTTACCTTCTATTTCATTTTCATGAACTATGTTCCACAAATCCTATTTCCACGCTTAATTTCCTGTTAAGAACCGACTGATGGTTAATTACCTATGTCACAAATATCACAAAATTCAATACTTATTTTATTGTTTTCAAATCAGATCCAAAGAATCTGTAAAGCTCAAAAGGATACTCTTACAGTGAGAATGCTGATCAGAGTTTGTAATCTGATAATTAGTGCTAGTGTATAAATTATATTCGGAGGGTATTAGATGCATCGTCTTTAGGTCGTGAACTCAAGAAAATAAACTACGTTGGTGAACACAAATGTACACTTACATGTTTACATGAGTGTACTCATTTTACTGTAGGAAGTCCCGTTGTATTACTCCCCCCCCCCCAGCCAACCATCCACAGACATGCACGCGTGCATGGTCAATACAAAGTATTTTCTCCTCTAAAGTCAGGTCTCACTATGCAACACGTATTCAGTGTAAGAGATTTTTAAATATCCAGTACATGCTGTCAAGCCTGAAAGGCATCACGTTGTTCAGCGATACTGGAAAAACTACTGCCGCTGAAATTATATTAAGCCTGACCCCTTTTATGTTCCACCAGTCCCTCAACACTTCGCATTTTATTAATCTTCAAGGGATGTTTCCCTGTTTATTGGGGTGAGTACTTAATGTGGAAACGGTCCAGTTTTACGACCGGATGCCCTTCGTGACACCAACTCCATGTAAAGGTCAATACCTTGACTATTGAGCCACGGAGACAACCATTCATTAAAAGCAAGACGTCTGTGGTGTTTTACGTGACTGTTTGATATCGTGATACAGTAATTGTCACACTCCACTATCGGGAGCCCTGAAAATGGTTTTCCGTGGTTTCCCATTTTCCTACCACGAAAATGCTGGGGTTGTACCTTAATTAAGGCCACGGCCGCTTCCTTTCCACTCCTAGCCCTTTCGTGTCCCATCGTCGCAATAAGACCAATCTGTGTCGGTGCGACGTAAAACAACTAGCAAAAAAAAAAGTAATTGTCACGGAATTTCGAATTTAAAGTGGAATACAATGACAGAAAAGCGACAGTGCCGATGCCATCATTCATGCTACCTCACTACAAGGACATTTCACTCCCAACATTACAACAATATTTTGAGATAACCTCGCACCCCTGTTCCAGATGAATTCCCATTTCCACTTACAGCCCAGAAACCCCTCGGAAACCACCCGATAAACGAGCGGGCGTAAGATGGGACGTCATTGTTACGAACTAGGGCCAGTACGGAAGGAATGAAAATTGGTTGAGTCAGCTATTGGTCTGGGATTGAATGTGTAACGTAGATGGTGTTCCGACAAGGGGAGAAACAGAATATGGAGTACTGAACTATAGCATGTCCATTTGATGACAGTTGGAATTAGGATGAGGTCCATTCCAGTGTATTCACCATGCAGAGGGGAATCTCACAATGAAGTGCTTTACGAGGCACTGAGGGATGCAGTAGGAAGGGCAAAGATCAAGGCTAGTGCGGCGAACATGGGAGTCTACAATTACAGAAGAGAAAATACAGTAAGGGGGAGGGGGGTGACGCTATGTTTGACAGAGAATGGAATTAACATGGAAAAATTAATATTGTACCGTGTAAAAGCCTTTTTTTTTGCTAATTGCTTTACGTCGCACCAACACAGATAGGTCTTATGGCGACGATGGGACAGGAATGGGAAGGAAGCGGCCGTGGCCTTAAGGTACAGCCCCAGCATTTGCCTGGTATGAAACTGGGAAACCACGGAAAACCATTTTCAGGGCTGCCGACAGTGGGGTTCGAACCTACTATCTCCCGAATACTGGATACTGGACGCACTTGAGCGACTGCAGCTATCGAGCTCGGTGTGCACAAGTTAAAATAGCTGTGTCGTTCTTACAGAAAATTTATTTTACCACCAGTATAATCTATGTAATAAATAGTACCTCTTATACAGATGTAGAACTGTAAGAACGTTTTGGGCAGCCGAACATTGTGGAGAAGGTTAAGCAGGTTACAATAGGTGGGCCCGGCATGTACAGAGAACGTTTGATGCTTGAACTCTTAAGTGAATATTTACTGGAAAGCTTTCCGGGAGAAGAATATGCATAGGCTATGCAGGAAAAGATGGACTGACGACTCGGAGGACGACTTCCGAAATTAAGCATTAAACCTTGGAGATTTTTTTTTCCAAGTTGTTTTACGTCGCACCGACACAGATAGGTCTTATGGCGACGATGCGAGAGGAAAGGTCTAGGAGTGGGAAGGAAGCGGCCGTGGCCGTAATTAAGGTACAGCCCTAGCATTTTCCTGGTGTGAAAATGGTAAACCACGGAAAATCATCTTCAGGGCTGCCGACAGTGGGGTTCGAACCCACTATCTCCCGAATGCTGGGTACTGGCCGCACTTACGCGACTGCAACTATCGACCTCGGTCCCTGGAGAAAAAGAGCTGAAGTTTGAGATGTACGGAAACAGATTACTAAGGAGGCCTAGGTTCTACAGTACATGGACACCAAGCAAGTAACCTATAAATGAATGAATCAATGAATCAATGAATGAATGAATCAATCAATCACTAACAGAGATACATACCCGGGTAATTTCTAGCAGTTTCTACAATCCTTACAAGATTGTGCTAGTGGTATCTCCACTACGTTAGGGTGTTCTAAATGAGATATGTGGCCTAAGCTCCATGTGAAATAGCTTAAGTTACATTATTATAATATTTTATGTGAATCTGTGTGAGAGACTGACTACGAGCAGTAAGAAGACTTATCAAGTCTGGATGAAATCGGAGACATTTAAGGTTATTAATATGTGACAACTCTGTTGTTGGATTACGGCTCGTAAAGGAATTCCTGCTCGACATTCTGGCTTTTGTTGAGACCGTTGTCAGTTGGGACAGATGTATACGTAGAATAAAAAACCCAGTGAAATGCAATACCACGTCCATAGAAACCCTCTAACAAATCCTCGTAAGAATAACCAAGGTGTTCGAAATTACACGTTGAAATGGATTCCTTAACTAGCCAGTAATTTATCAACATGGCTCTAAGATGTCAGCAATCAACTCTGTTGACTTTAGATCCCGTACACTTAAATCCTGAATGTAGTTAGTGAAACATAATAATAATTATTATAATAATAATACACACTTACCTTACCTTAGCCTCTCAACATGTAAAGATTCATGTATTCGATACATGTACAGATGCCCGGTAGTTCGAGAAGACAACGGCGGAACTACTGTCGAGTGTGTTCGTTACCGGTGCATTTATCTAGGCACACAGCAAAGTAGCCGATAATCTGAATTTAATCGAAACCTCACAGAAGTTTTCTACGTCGTAGATTTCTTGAAATGGTAAGCCAACATTAAGAACAATAATAATAATAATAATAATAATAATAATAATAATAATAATAATAATAATAATGGCTTTACGACCCGCTAACTACTTTTACGGTTTTCAGAGACGCCCGGGTGCCGGAAATTAGTTGCGCAGGAGTTATTTTACGTGCCAGTAAATCTACCGGCACAAGGCTGACGTATTTGAGCACCTTCAAATACCACCGGACTGAGCCAGAAGGGGTCAGAAGGGGAGGTCTGAGCCACTCAGCCCGACTGTAGACAATTCATTTTGACAGGATTTCGTAATTAATATGAACATATAGTTTGTAATTTTAAGAATTGTTTTATTTACTGCAGACTAAATGACGCTTATTGAGGGCTACATTTCATGGACAGATATATACTGTTGCGGACCTTCCGTACAGCTTTTTATGCTCGCTATTCTTTCATACATGCTTGGGGATTATCGTCGGCGGTTTAAGGAGAGCACGCCAAGAAAGTGCTAGGATGGTCGCTTTTATTTTGTTTCCTTCACTGAAGTCTTAATTCCTCGGCTCCCTTGGGTTGTAGATAAATGTTTCGTACACCTGAACCATTTTCGATAAACGTTGTATATAACGGTGAAAACCGCCTCGAAGTGGTGCAGTGTTCTCGGGATTACCTGGCACAAATACAAATATCTACCGGAGACTTTATTTTGTAACATGTACTGATAATGTGGCCGATATGAGTGGCTCAGACTAAAACATCTACTTCCACAACCCAAACTAGTGGGCTTCGATTCCAGCTCAGTCTGGTCGTATCTGAAGGCGCTCAGATATGTCAGCCTTATGCACCTAAAAACAAAATTCCGGCAAATCGGCGTCTCCGAAAACCGTAAAAGGAGTTAATAGAGTGTAAAAAACAATACCTATGAAACATATTTTATATCTCCTATGAGAGCTCCGTCTTTTGGTTATTGGGTTGGCGCGCGCGCGCGCGCGTGTGTGTGTGTGTGTATGAGAGAATTGAATTGAATTTATTGATCATGATTTACATGCCACTGAAACTGAAAAGCCCCTTTATGTAGCGTCTTCTTATAATACAATGCAGATTTATGAAAACAGTAGAGAGAGAGAGAGAGAGAGAGAGAGAGAGAGAGAGAGAGAGAGAGAGAGAGATGGTAATAACGACGATGACGCGAAATATGTCATTAGACCATTTGTATGGCTATGAACATTACCGAAGTGGAATTTACACTGTAAACCTTACAACATATGACTGCCTATATAACTGAATAACTCTGCTTTTCCACTCGTAAATTTTACTGTAAATGGGTTATCTGTTTTAAATAATCATGTCATTTGCAGATGAAACGAACAAGAAGATTTTCACGAAGTATTATCATAATAATTTGAATACTGTTTACAACAGACTAATAAGATGCAAAACTATCTGGAAGCTGATTACCGTTCCACTTTTTCTGTGTATAATAACAGTTGTGACAAGATATCCAGTCTGCTGCACTCTCCTAAGCAATAGAAAATATATGAAGATAGGTACTGTAAAGCAAGAAAATAATGGTCAAAGTATCTAACAGGCATTCCACGTGGAAATCGGATTCGTGGCAGTAATAATCACCAGTCCCATATTGAAAGAGAAAGTTCTTTATCTCGTAATTTAATATTCCAGTACTAGAAAACGCGTTATCACATATTTTACCAGCTAACATCGATGCTAGCACCGGCTATCGCTGAGTACCCCTCCTCTCGTCACTGATGTCCATCGAATGGCTACAAAGGCTGTAAGCATTGGCTGTGATCATCTCGTAACTGGATATCGGACTCGGTGAATAAGAGAGATACCATATTTGTAATCAACGTTTACCCACAACATTGAGCTGTTAACCGAGCCAATTTGGGCGCACAATACAGGCGGGCTACAATGGAGATCATCTTGTAATGGGATGCTTACAATTGCGCAGGTAAATAGGATACCAGGAGAGATGTGACATACACCAGAGGAAACAGGATACTCGTGCACACCGAAAGTGTTACACGTAAATATTATCAAACTGTGGATTTTAATTTAGCAAGCATAAATACATTGATGAGCGTCCATACTTACATATATACTGTACTATATTACCCCAATATTTAGCGGAGGCTTACCTGAAACAAAGAGAAAATGATTGTTTAAAATAAATAACATTTAATTTGTTATGACAAGTACAGTATTCAGAATGGCATATCAAGAATAAGCATCAAAATGAAACATCACATTAAAGGTTACCGGACGAACGGCCGGAGGAAAAGAACAAAAGACACAGGAAAGTATAGCAAATACATTTATTTATTTATTTATTTATTTATTTATTTATTTATTTATTTATTTATTTATTTATTTATCCTGGCAAGATAGGTCAAAGAGTCTTCTCTCATATCTAACCGGTTTAATTGATTATTTAAATCAAATTGCTTACAATAAGTGTATGTATGCATGTACCAAACTCTTTGATAGTAGGCCTATACCTAACTGAAATCCAGTTCTTTAGCTAAATGGTCATCATAGTGGCCTTTGGTACGGAGGATGAGCGTATGCAACGTATCACCCTACGAACTACGGTACCATACAAACACGCATGGTAAGCACATGCCTTCCCATGTGTTTGGAATCAGAAAACCATTCGATTGTAAAAATGAGCTTAATTGATTTGAACTGCAGACCCCCAATAATTAGGAAAACGCCGGGAAGAATTACAAGATATCAACGAATTAATTTAAAAATAAAGACACATGAATATCGAGGTTTTACTGTTAAACGTGGCAATATGTTTAAAATACTACGTATAGTAGAATAATAATAATAATAATAATAATAATAATAATAATAATAATAATAATAATTTCGTGTGGCTATTACTAGCCACGTAAGGCAAACACTCCGACGAGAGTGGGCGGTATCTGCCGTTTACGGAAATTACGTATAATGGCATTGTTCCCGGGTGGTTTAGGGAAATACATGTTGATATGGAGAGAATGGGCATTAGTCATGAAGACATCCAAAACAAGAACCACTTTCGACACTTAGTTTCAGGCTTCCGAGAACAAGAAAAGAAATCTGGATTTTTTTTTTTTTTTCAGAAGAAAGAAGGAAGCAGAATGAAGCTACATTGGCAAAAGATCAAAGCCAGGGGAGGGAAAAGATGATCCAGGATACCGCAGTTGTTACTCCGTAGTCTATAGTGGTCAAAATCGAATAGAAGAAAAGGAAGAAGAAGAAGAAGAAGAAGAAGAAGAAGAAGAAGGGGAAGAATTGGAGGATAGTGTTGTGTGGTGTGTGAGTTGCAGGAGCTTGACAAACCAAATAGTGAATGACAATTTACAATTATCTAAACTGAAACTATAATAAACGAAACAGTTCCAATTATGATTCTATGTACACTGACTGACAGAGCAAATGCAGCACCAAGAAGGAGTGGTCAGAACTTTATGCCAATTGCAGGGTAGACTGACGTCACTGAGGTATGCTCATGATGTGAAATGCGCCGCTGTGCTGCGCACGTAGCGAACGATAAATGGGACACGGCGTTGGCGAATGGCCCACTTCGTACCGTGATTTCTCAGCCGACAGTCATTGTAGAACGTGTTGTCGTGTGCCACAGGACACGTGTATAGCTAAGAATGCCAGGCCGCCGTCAACGGAGGCATTTCCAGCAGACAGACGACTTTACGAGGGGTATGGTGATCGGGCTGAGAAGGGCAGGTTGGTCGCTTCGTCAAATCGCAGCCGATACCCATAGGGATGTGTCCACGGTGCAGCGCCTGTGGCGAAGATGGTTGGCGCAGGGACATGTGGCACGTGCGAGGGGTCCAGGCGCAGCCCGAGTGACGTCAGCACGCGAGGATCGGCGCATCCGCCGCCAAGCGGTGGCAGCCCCACACGCCACGTCAACCGCCATTCTTCAGCATGTGCAAGACACCCTGGCTGTTCCAATATCGATCAGAACAATTTCCCGTCGATTGGTTGAAGGAGGCCTGCACTCCCGACGTCCGCTCAGAAGACTACCATTGACTCCACAGCATAGACGTGCACGCCTGGCATGGTGCCGGGCTAGAGCGACTTGGATGAGGGAATGGCGGAACGTCGTGTTCTCCGATGAGTCACGCTTCTGTTCTGTCAGTGATAGTCACCGCAGACGAGTGTGGCGTCGGCGTGGAGAAAGGTCAAATCCGGCAGTAACTGTGGAGCGCCCTACCGCTAGACAACGCGGCATCATGGTTTGGGGCGCTATTGCGTATGATTCCACGTCACCTCTAGTGCGTATTCAAGGCACGTTAAATGCCCACCGCTACGTGCAGCTTGTGCTGCGGCCGGTGTCACTCCCGTACCTTCAGGGGCTGCCCAACGCTCTGTTTCAGCAGGATAATGCCCGCCCACACACTGCTCGCATCTCCCAACAGGCTCTACGAGGTGTACAGATGCTTCCGTGGCCAGCGTACTCTCCGGATCTCTCACCAATCGAACACGTGTGGGATCTCATTGGACGCCGTTTGCAAACTCTGCCCCAGCCTCGTACGGACGACCAACTGTGGCAAATGGTTGACAGAGAATGTAGAACCATCCCTCAGGACATCATCCGCACTCTTATTGACTCTGTACCTCGACGTGTTTCTGCGTGCATCGCCGCTCGCGGTGGTCCTACATCCTACTGAGTCGATGCCGTGCGCATTGTGTAACCTGCATATCGGTTTGAAATAAACATCAATTATTCAACCGTGCCGTCTCTGTTTTTTCCCCAACTTTCATCCCTTTCGAACCACTCCTCCTTGGTGTTGCATTGTCACTGTCAGTCAGTGTACAAATGTTATATGATTCAGTTAAGTTATGCTGCGGTACTATTGCCAAGGAGGTTTCTGTACGGAGGACAGGAAAACGTAGTCCAAAGAGTAAAGACACAGAAAACTAACAATAAGTGTGGGATGTAACAGCAAGAGAACACCATGGTATTCTTTAATAGAATGGGGCAAGTGTTCATTACATGAAAGAGCCAGTAGTGATATCTGTATCGTTGAGTGGTAAAATACACCAAAATTCATTTCCTCTTTTCCTATAGTAATTATTTGTAAATACCACGGACTTAAGACCAAATTATCTTTAATACGGATAAAAATTAGCTTCTCCATTACTAAATGATGTTCATCTGTTAGTAAGTGCACAGGTTGTGGTAATGGAGTGCAAATGCAAAACGTATCCGGAATTGTGGCCACCAGTGCGTGCTGAGTGAATTTTACGGCCAAGTGCCTCGCCAGGAAAGAAAGTATTGTTTCTAATTCATCGACTTTCTAACAGAAAATCAGATCTACGTCCTTCTGGGTGAACCAAGCACACCTTGGTCTCTGCTAGGCAACCCCTATACTTCAGTTGGTACACGCAGGCACAGGAATGGTGTCCAGATAAAACAAAGCATGACGGCCCCTCACCTCCTCGCTTAACACATTGCTGCAGGTAAGACAGCCCGCTACAAAACTTTGTCACGATTGAAATGGCCACAGTGGTGGATGTATAGCAATACATATACTGTGCCTTCAACACTACCCGTTCACTCCCTTCGCCACCTTTTCGGTACTGGGGTGGCCTTCTACACAACCTTTTCACTCCCACCACTCCTTGCCAGTATTGGAGTAGAGTAGTGTTGATTGCTTATGTCGGGAGACCATTTCTGTGCACGCGTATACATTCTACATGTGTTTAGTACGAGAATCTCTGAAGGTGTTCTCATTATAACTGTACAAATAGTCAGATGGCGGCGGTCACTGTTTCAAGAAAAAGTAGCCTATAACTAGGCAACCATCCTCTCCTAACATTAATCAGAGAGAAAAGCGGAAGAGGTCCGATCCTTCAAAGAATTAACATACCGGTAAAAAAGAGGGAAGGTCGCGAAAATTAAAGACACCGTGGTAGTGCTAATCTAGTACTGTCGGGGTGGAAAGAAAACAAGAGTTCACCAAGGGAAAATAAATACGAGAGAAGAAAGTGAAGAACCTCACACAGCATCAGACTCAGCTAGGACCCCGCGGTCATTAATGCAATCTCCGAATTTGATAGACACTGGGATCCCCTTTCGATCGCCTCTTGCGAAAAGCAGGGTATCCCGCCGATGTATTCTACCGCCCCCACGTACAGACAGACAGACAGACAGACAGACAGACAGACAGAGACAAAACAAACCACGTTTTAGTCATCAAACAGTCTGAATCGAGTAAGAAACGCCAAAAGCGTAGAAAATTTGCAATAAGCAGACGAATTTTGAATTTGTTAAAATAACATACCATCCATACACAGTACATGCTTTATTAATTTTTATTTTTTTAATTAGCTCTACGTCGCACCGACATAGTTCTTATGGCTACGGTGGGATAGCAAATGTCTGGAAGTGGGAAGGAAGCGTCCGAGGCCTTAATTAAGGTACAGCTCCAGCATTTACCTGGTGTGAAAATGGGAAACCACAGAAAATCATCTTCAGGGCTTCCGACAGTGGGGCTCAAACCCACTATATCCCACAGCCGTGCGCCCTTATCCGCACGGCCAAATCGCTCGGTACATGATATATTGCAATAAATCCCGAGGTGGTAAAGCTCTTTTCAGACACACCCCCATGCATGTACCATTTCAACGACATACCAGCCCTCCCGTCATTCTTAAATTTCTGGCAGTACCGGAAATCGAACCCGGACCCCCAAGGACGGCAGCTAATAACACTAACCCTTACGCTACGGAGGCGGATATTCATTGCAACGAGTAATACATTCATATTGCAGAAATAATCCATGTCTAGTATCACAGAGAAATGGTGACAGGAGACTCGTGCAAAATGAAGCTGTATTTAAACAGTCTATCTGCTATACACCATTCATCACTGATTGGTATGAGGACGTGGTGATGAGCTATTATTACTCAAATACAAACAATTTATCAACGTGTTTCTATGCGGTGAAAATATTTGTCAAATCGGTAAACCCTCGTAATATTGACAAGTCATAATGTGGTTGTGAATCCTATGAGATAACTTGTATTGATGTTGTATTTGTACTCATACACGAAGTGCCTGATATAGCCACTTGCCAGCAGGTTGCTAACATGACAGCAGCAAGTGGGTATCTCAAACAGACCGCGCTCAATCTGCAATTAACTGGAACTAAGGCTGAAAAATATGAAATAGGGTACCATATCAGCATTTGTTTGAAGTGAAAGTAACAAAAAATATCCAAGAATAATCGCTTAAAGGTTACACTGATTCAGACCATTCTGTCTTGGTTGTTGTGATCATTGCCTCACTTCGTTAGCTTGTGACTATTTCGTCATACGTTCTGTTGTATTTATGTCCTTGGAAAACACAGAATTATTAATTTGTGCCCTTATGTGATCTGTAGTAGTTTACCTAATTCTTTGGATCTGAAACTGGAATAACTTTCCCGAAAAGCCGGTCGCCAGCCAGCGCGATACAGCGTTGGAATTCTAACCACACACGCTTTGCAGTGGAGAACATTTCACCGCACTTGGTTTCAAGATGTGTGTCGACTCAGGGGCGCATCTCTTATTGAGTTATAAATTCTAGCCCTGAGGACAATGCAGTAGGTAAAGTGCCACGTATGAGAATCGCATATCGAGCACCAGAAATCGGAGGTTTAATCTGCCTATTCAGAGATAGGCTATCATTTTTTTGAGTTGATGCTTCATGTGAAGTCTGCATTGTCTGTATTTCTGGTGTATTTATAATTAATTGTGAATAGGTCTGTGAAGGACGTAGTATGGCTTTAAATTTACTGGGCATTATTTTAGCACTGGCCAGAGTTGAAGCAGAGAGGAAATGAGATAGGCTACACTCACATGATTGCTAATAGTAGTTAAAAAACTACTTCCTTGAACTTCATTGCCTGAGTATGAGTACTCACTAAGCTTAAACAGTCCTAAATGCTGGGGCTGTACCTTAATTAAGGCCACGGCCGCTTCCTTCCAACTCCTAGGTCTTTCCTATCCCATCGTCGCCATAAGACCTATCTGTGTCGGTGCGACGTAAAGCCCCTAGCAAAAAAAAAAAACAGTCTTAAATTAGTGCCAGAGTTGGGAACTGAACCTGGACCAAATAGGGTGAAAAGCTACAGTGCTAAATGCTAGAGGGTAGCAGTGGAAGAGGAGATCTTCTTCTTCTTCTTCTTCTTCTTCTTATTATTATTATTATTATTATTATTTTGCTAGTGGTTTTACGTCGCACCGACTTATGGCGACGATGGGATAGGAAAGGCCTAGGAGTTGGAAGGAAGCGGCCGTGGTCTTAATTAAGGTACACCCTTTGCCTGGTGTGAAAAGGTAACTACGGAAAACCATATTCAGGGCTGCCGACAGTGGGATTCTAACCCACTATCTCCCGGATGCAAGCTCACAGCCGCGCGCCTCTAACCGCACGGCCAACAAGCTTGGTATTATTATTCCTATTCTTATTATTATTATTATTGGTAGTAAGAAATACATTAAAACTGGGAAATATTTCGGTTGTCAATACTTGGTTGCAATAGCACAGCAACTAAATTAAATTAAAACATACATTACATAACTACAACAAAGCCAGAAAAGAATGTTATGAAAATAAAATATCACAAGACACTGTAGGCCTATCAGTACAAGTATCGAAAGGAGAAGGCAAAAAAAAAATGTGAACAAATAAATTTAAATATATTACTTAACGAGTAACGAAACAATTACTACCAACAGCACACGAATTCACACAAAATGTATAAAATATAATTATAATGTTGCACTACAACAGATAATATTGAAACTCAGTTCAACAATACATACAGAAAAAGATTCACTGTCCTATTCCACTCGGTTAGGTCTTGTGCGAGGATCTTTAATTTACGGGGACTGGAAGTCTATGTCATCAACGTCAAGAAATTGCATTTGATCATTGTATTGAAGATCTAAGATCTATTTCTGATGGGACAGTACAGTGCACTATGTCTTCTGGTATGCACTAACCGAGCTCGATAGCTGCAGTCGCTTAAGTGCGGCCAGTATCCAGTAATCGGGAGATAGTGGGTTCGAGTCCCACTGTCGGCAGCCCTGAAGATGCTTTTCTGTGGTTTCCCATTTTCAGACCAGGCAAATGCCGGAGCTGTACCTTAATTAAGGCCACGGCCGCTTCCTTCCAATTCCTAGGCCTTTCCTATCCCATCGTCACCATAAGACCTCTCTGTGTCGGTGCGACGTAAAGCAAATGGCAAAAAAAAAAAAAAAAAAAAACGTATGCACTAAAACAAATCCTTGGCTTGGATAAGAAGAAGGCGACCGATATACAGTAGGAGCGATGCTAGTAATGTCATTCCTTATACAACCAGTTGTTATGCTTGGTGGGAAAGTCTTGCTCACAAAATATGTTCAGTGAGCCTGGCAAATTAATACGTAACAAAACATTCTGGCACAGTAAGGATGGCAACGGGAAACCACATCACTCCTCATTTCCCGCGTACGGCTTTTCAATGACTCCTAAGCAGTCTATCACTGCAGATGATGGAGCTGGTAGGTATCTAACCAGCCTTCGGGCGTACGTCTCAATATACATATTCCTTGAATTGAAAATTACAATTTCCTGACTAAGAAGTTTTCTGCTTTCCAAGAGCAATTTCTGAACGTACGTTGGGAGATTGTATTTCGCTTCAGTCTGTTGGTATTGAGGGTGGTCAAGTATGCAAGCCTTGTGTGTAGATTCATCGGCACGTAAATGAACACCCGTGGACGGAATTTCTGGCACCCCAGGTGTCTCCGTAAACCGTTCAAGTAGTCAGTATAACGTTATTATTATTATTATTATTATTATTATTATTATTATTATTATTATTATTATTATTATTATTATTATTATTATTATTATTATTATTATTATTATTATTGTACTGGGAGGTACACCCCAACGCCCCGCATTCAAATTCAGCGCCTAAATGAACTCCTCTATTGGTAAAACAGTGAAACTTAAACTACACCAACTTAGAACTTTACTCAGAAGATGTCACCACAGAAATATGATGTAATTTTGTTATTGTGCAGTTGCCTAAACTGAGTGAATTTCTCCTTGTTTTTTTTTTTTGCCATTCATCAAGAAGTATGGACATGTTTTTTACAGATGACACCACAAAAAACTATGATCATGCACCCTGGTGCGAAGTGAAAGAACTTATAATTTTAAGAAGTTTTGTATTTCTAGGTTTTTGTAACTGATTGATGTTCATTTATTTTTGGGTTGGCAATATTTCCTTTTTCTTTCCGCCAGTTTTTGAATCTTGCCAATCCCTAATTTCTGTATTTAATTTTCAACCTATCACAGGCTTCTTGTGCGATTCAGAGTGTAACTTTGAAATAGACCAATTAAATTGAGGGGGTGTGGCTGGTTTAGTCTTGAATGATCTCGAACCTTCCCTGATGGTTTATGACCTGCGGCTTTTCACGTTTCTTGGCCAATTGATCGACGTCTATGTAGAGTGTGTGTTAAGCAGGAGGCGGGCGGTCTCTTTCGTCGATAGCTAGAACATCTACAAGGTAATGGCCACATAAATTTATTCTTTCTTGCTACCTCTGCAATTTAACCCGAGGGAAAGGTCCGATTCTTTAGTTACGTAACAAACTTTTCTAAAATGTAAATCATCTTTCGGCTAATGTAAAAACTTCGTAAACTCTTTAACTGTAAATCGGGGATAGAGAGTGAATTACCCTCTCGAGCTCTCCTTCATCCTGGATTGAGGTGACTACGTTTTGTAACTTTTCTTCTGTAAGGTGTTAAAGTAAATTCTGTACGAGTCACCCCAGTAGTTTGGGAATAGTCCCTGGTTCATCGGCCTAGAGCCCTTAGGTTTTTTTTAAGTGTTCATTATCTTGGAGCGCAGTACGCCTCCATTCAGTTTGTGTTTCAGGCAATTTACTTAACCTGTTCTCTTCCGCAAAGGCCCTATAGGTTGGGTACGAGATACCCCTGTTTCAGATTGTAAGTTGGGCCATGGAAGGCCAGAAAGTGCAAGATTTTTAAGGTTGCCTCGAGGAGGCTGAAAAAACCGGAGAGCCTGTTAGCTCTTTTTTCAAGTTTTGTAATTGTAAAAGTGTGCCTCTGGAAGGCTAGATATTGTAATTTTGGGAGCATGTGCTCGTGAATTAGGGGATTTCTGCCCTTGAATAATTTGTGCTCTTTTGTAAATTTTAGCTAGGAGCTCAGGAAGTATAAAGCGAGGTGCTTGAAGCCCAGGATCTGTTACGACCGCTTATCTTATCTTTTCCTAGACTTGTTTTAAGATTATCACTGTACCTGATGTTTCATTGTTATGAAAAATTGTTAAGTTTGAAGTTCTAAAAATATAACCTTCAGTTTAAGTTTTAAATTAATTTTGATATTGTAGTTAGACGCATTCAATCCTGCACCTTCTTTCATCACCTCTGCGTTCCACAGATACCTCGGAACAATGATGATGATTATTATTATTATTATTATTATTATTATTATTATTATTATTATTATTATTACCCTATATGAGGGGTAAGGAATTGATGATGGAATGTTAAAGTAGCACCGACATGAATCAGTCAATCTATTCAAGCTCAATGTTCACTTTTTCTTTGAAGATCACTTTCTTTGTATGTGCGTGACATTAGGTGGACGAAGTCTTGTACAAAACTATGTTTTTCCAGCTCAGCCACGGCATTAACAGTTTTAATTTACAATTACATTAAATTAAAAGGTTTTATGATACAACTTCTCTAATTTCTACCAACAAAACAAAAATTATAAAAGCAAGAGTACACCGTTACGCTTCGAGCATTATGAGCTGAATGAATGCAATTAGAGTCCAGAAATCCGCCTTTTAGCGAGATCATAATGATGTGTTCCATGTCTCGGCCAATAAAGAAAAATATAAATGGTATGTATCGTGTTAACCAAAGAGAAACAAGTTTCAGCGTACACTGTTCCAAAATACACAAAAATTTGAATGATTAAAGATCAAATTACTTCGCAGTGTACGGAAACCATTCTTGTCTTTTTTCTCCATGCCTAAGATGAAAAGTTCTTCAGCTCGTGGACGAATTACTTTGAGTGGATTGCCGTCTGGCAGCACTGATCAGCTTTATGTGGATATCTGTTAGGGGTGAAAAAATGAAAATGCACAGCCTATTTCCAGTCATTCGACTGGGCCAGGAATGGAATGAATCAATCCCCCATCTAGCGGCGAGGATAGGAATTCTGCCGGCTGCCGAAATCTGTCGCACTCCTCTGGGGCAGTGATTAATGACTGACACATGAAGTGAAATTATATTTGAAAGAGTTGGTGGAATGAAAGATGACAGGGAAAACCGGGGTGAAAAATCCACAGCCCGTTTCCAGTCATTCGACCGGGTCAGGAATGGAATGAATGAAGCCCCAATTTAGCGGCGAGGATTGGAATTGTGTCGGCTGCCGAAACCTGTCACACTCCTCTGGGGCAATGATTAATGAATGACAGATGAAATGATATTGGAATGTGTTGCTTGAATGAATTACGACAAGTAAAACCGAAGTATCCGGAGAAAAACCTGTCCCGCGTCTACTTTTTCACATGGAGTGACCGGAATCTGAACCATGGGACCCAGCGGTGAGAGGCCGGCGCGCTGACCCCTGAGCCACGGAGGCTCCGAAGATACAGTTATTGAAATGGCGTATGGCTTTTAGTGCCGGGAGTGTCAGAAGACAAGTTGGGCTCGCCAGATACAGGTCCTTTGATTTGACACCCGCAGGCCACCTGTGCGTCGTGATGAGGATGAAATGATGATGAAGACTACACACACACCCAACCCCCGTGTCAGTGAAATTAAACAAATAAGGTTAAAATTCTCGACCCTGCCGGGAATCGAACCCGGGACCCCTGTGACCAAAGGCCAGCACGCTAACCATTTAGCCATGGAGCCGGATGGTCCTGACATCAATGATCAACAGTTCACTTGCCCGTCATTTTGGATGACAGTAAACTTCGTCATAGTTGTTCCTTCTTTAAAACGGAACAAAATCTCAAAATTATTTACTCCGGCACGTGGTTATGATGTTGAAAATATAATAGTGATGTGAACTCTCGCCTGTGCTTTGAACGCACATCTTCGAGGACGCTATCTTTCTCCGTGCATTGTGGGGGTACGAAAATACTGAAGAGTGTAAAGAAATCTCAGATCAAGTTGAATCATTTCACTCCAAATTTAGTGCTTCCTTTTATCTCAGTCGTTCAAACATATTCACATCCACTAGCAGTTTCAAGTGCAAACCTCTATAGAGATAAGAAACAGCCAGCAAGAAGCTCCCAGGAGGAAGAATGTAGAGGCAAAAAAACAAATACCAACACATTTCGCACTTGCATCACCAATTACCTACAACAAATAGGTATTTTTGATTTTGTATTTAAATAAAAATAAAGTGAGAAAGGTTTTGAGCAACATTTTATGTAAGTGGCCAAATGTTTTGAAGTAAATCTATGCATTCAGCATAGTCAGTCTTAATTCAGGGAAAGTGGGAAGGAAACATGAAGGTTGGTAGGGAACTTATGGTGCTAGAGTTTACTCAGTCACTGTGCTGCTGTTCAAACAGTTCCCGTGCGGGAGTTAGGGTAATCTGAGCGCTGTTTATGTATGATCGCGGTGGAATTTATCATACATTATCATTTCAATTTCATCAGTTGTGACGAGTCTTGGCTTCAGTCCTGGTCAATCTATATGGCTCTTCAGTGTGTCTTTTGTAAATTAAAATGTAGACTGCTTGACATATTATTTTGAGTTTTGAAATCCATTACCTCGGCATCTACGAAAACCATAAAAAGTAGTTATTATTAATAATAATATCATTAACTTACTGCTGTTCTCGCCCTCTTCAAAATTTCCGCAACTCTATTTTCCTCCATGTACCTTAGCAGATTTATCTTCTCAAAACACGAACTTTTGAACGACGGAATAAATTCATTAAACGTTCCATGTCGTACGACACCGGCACGCAAACGATCTGTATCAAGACATTCGGTATTTACAGGACAAAATGAATTAAATCTCATCAATAGGTCACCCTATAAAAATCTGGTTTTCTACCATTGCGACGTCGAGTAAAGAACATCTGATCACCTTATTATGAATAACTCAGACGGTAGAGCGCTGGCCTTCTGTGTTTCTTAAGTTCGTGGGTTCGATCCCGGCTCAGCCCGGTGGTTTGTGAAGGTGCCGAAACACGTCAGCTTGTAACGGTAGATTTTCTGGCAAAGTAAATAACTTTGGTGGGACAAAATCCGGCAGGCCTACCTCATTGTCGCTGAAAACTTAGTTAGTGGGACGTAAATTTATTATTACTTTTCCTATTTGCTTTACGTCGCACCGACACATATGTCTTACGGCGACGATGGGATAGGAAAGGCCTAGGAATTGGAAGGAAGCGGCCGAGGCCTTAATTAAGGTATAGCCCCGGCATTTGCCTGGTGTGAAAATGGGAAACCACGGAATTGTATTATTATTATTATTATTATTATTATTATTATTATTATTATTATTATTATTATTATTATTATTATTATACGTTGATCATACAACTATTATTTCTGAGAGAGAAAGAAAGAAAGAAAGAAAGAAAGAAAGAAAGAAAGAAAGAAAGAAAGAAGGAAAGAACGATTATAATTCTCATAATTTCTTTTGAAGAAGAGAGAGAAGGAAGTACATATTCACTTTCAAACTTATCCATATTATTTTTTGCCCTCAATATTTTAAAATTGATCTACATTTCTGTAAAGACACCTTTCAAGAATCAAGAATCTGTTTCCTCGATCGTTGACAGCGGTCCACTATCTTGCAATAAGAAATGATATTCTATCAAATGATTTTCCGTTTGAAAATTACAACATGCAGAACGTCTCTCAGGTGAAAATACCGAAGTTGCGGAAGATACAGTTGGTCACACATTAACGTCAATATTTGATCATGTTTATGGAGTCATAAAAGAGAAAATTTCCAGTACAGGAAATAAAATAAATTATTTATATTAAAGTTCAATTATACTTCCGAGACGTATTACTAGTTCGAGAGGTGAAGACAAATCGTGAACGAAAACAGTGCAGCCATTTCCAGCTTTTCAGAACGGCATTCAATTTCAAAATTAGACTTTAAAGGATTTCCTTGGCCACAACTCACCAAGCACTTCAAATTAAAGGGTCTTACAAGGCTTCCAAATACGCGAACCAGTGTCTCTGGGGACTGTATTAATATTGAGTGGGCATTCACCAGTAGCCAGGCCGACTCTCCTCCACAAATGGGCTACGTCTTCGGCTGTAGTTGCAATAATACTGTGTGTCTACTAGAGCTCTCTCACTATACATAGCGAGTAGTACTTTACAACACGGTGAATATTATCTTCAAAATAAATTAGCAGTATAAAATTACTCCCAAATCGTGTGAATGTAATGGGAATTGAAAGGCTCACACACATCGGTAGCCAAACATGCATGTAATTAGCAGACGGCGGTTTTTGGCGAATTTGCATGTTGTGTTTGTTTCAAGATATAACATGCCCATAAGAAATAAAGGCGATTCATACCATTTGAAATCTAATGGCTAAGTTTTATAGTGAATAAAAATGCATATATACATAACTGAGCATATTCTTGACATACGTGTATATAAATGCATAATTGCAGTTTTCTTATTGTTTTTTAAAACATAATAATGTTGTATATTGATATTCAAATCGCTACAACAATGCAAATGAACGATTTTAAAAATTCCATTCGCCGCTGGAATCCTTTGCAATGCATTGTTGTTGACAGTCCACAACATTAACAACAGCTTGACAAAGCGTAACTCTTTTTTTCGGTGGAGTTTTGGTATTCGGTTCATATGCTGGAATCACTGAAAAATGAAGTTTTACGATACCGGAAGTAGCAGATAGGAAAGAGCCTTCCTCGATACATGCCAGGACCCAACAGACCCACTCCACAATGTATACTTACTTATACAGAACAAATAACACGGAGACGCCTGAAACTAAATAATACCACCATTTTCTTTGTTCCTATGATCTTGTTACTAGCCCGACCTGAGAAATCCAGACCAATTGCCTTGTCCAGCCTAATATTTTGTAGCTCTAACCTACCTACCATCTTTCCTGTTATTCAGTATTTTTGGATAATGCGCCGACGTTGGCAAGCCTATTCAGCTCACCGGAGCCGCTGCTATACTTTTATCTCTTCTTTGTATGACGTCCAGTAACCACTAGCACTCATGCCAAAAGAGAAAGCAGCTACTGTACAAGTACTTCAGCAGTGGATATTTGAAGAACTAACCTATTACATAGAGGAAAAACAAGTATTTTGCATAGTATGCAATAGTGCATATATTCCTGTTTTTTTGTGCAGAAATGCATGCATATTTTGCCGTTTTTACTGCACATGAATTCGCCCTCTAGTAATGACTCCTCACCGACTGGCTGATAATAGTGCTCTCCCTCAAAGAGTACAGGCCACCTCATAAACATGTACTAAATGGAACAACTGATGCTTCTATGTTACAGTGTCATATATCATATACATACTTACATGCTTCTGTGAAACTTCATTTCAGCTGCCTGAATTTGAATAAAAACTTTTTCTCTCATGGTTCATTTCTCGTTGCACTCGTAGGTCAAGACTGATGTCAGGCAAGCTTTGCTAAACATACTGTCCGAATTGTACATGAAGTAGCAGCACAATATAATTTCCTCTGGTCTTAGATCTCTCCTCTATGCATCAGCATTACCCCCAACCCAATTCCTCACTTACTAACCCTATAAAACGTACTTCAGTATAAAATAGTTCATTCTTTGAGTGTGAGGTTATGAAATTCTCTCCCGTTAAATGTTAAGAACTGCTCGACGTTTTCCTTTTCTAGTGGCTCCACGTCGCACCGACACAGATAGGTCTTGTGGCGACAATGGGATAGGAAAGGCCTCCTCTACTTTAATCTCTTGCCGAGATTTCTTCATAAGTGCATAGTCGGCTCGTATAAATGCTTGAGTGATAATGAGATGGGAAGCATAATTGTCAGTAATAATAATAGTAATAATAATAATAATAATAATAATAATAATAAGAACAATGGCGTATGGACTCCGGGGAGGCCTAGTGCAGATCTTTCTAGTACATGTCCAACAGGCATCTGTAAACTTAGATTCCTACCTACGATGAAATTCTAATGTTTAATATCGCAAAAAACCCTATCCCCGAGCCAAAGGAATTAACCAATGGAGGAGTAAATCCTCTACTCAACCGGGAATCGAACCCGGGACCTTCTGAACTAAAGGCTAGTATGCAAACCATTTAGCCACGGAGCCTGCCTAATTGTCACTCTTATGAGTTTTAGTAACAAATGTAACAAATGGGTACTTTAAGGTAGATTCCAGGAAGGATATTCAAGGAATTCAATGAACAAGGAGAGCGTATACAAATTTAAGTGGGAATAAGGATAATGCCCAGGTAACTATTACTACCTCAATACTGAAATTTACCTATGATATTCAATATATTTATAGAGCCCGCCTGGTGCCCATGATCGTTAAGGCGCTGAAGTCCAAAACGGTCTGACACCGAGGTTAGCCGGTTCGAGTCCCACTGGTCGAAAAAATTGTCACCATCAGAATGTTGGCCGGCAGGGTAGGGGAGGTGGTGGTATACAATTTCTAATCACTCCGCAGTGCTCATATGGAGTGAGGGCATATGACGCTGTTGATGGTGATTCGTCCGTCGGATGGGGACGTTAAGCCTTGAGCATACCCCTTGGTGCTATTCGACAGGTTTCACCCTCTCCCTAATATCATATATCACGTCATTCATTTCATTTCATTAACTCCTCTGATGAGGTTGACGTCACGAAGGGCATCCGGTCATAAAACCCCGCCACGACAGATGCATCTCACCTCATACCCGACCCCGTAGGAAAACGGGACAAGGGTTGGACAAACAACATTCAATATATTTATAGCTACGAAAATTGAAAACGAAAAAGAGCCGCTGGAATTGGTAACAATGTTGGGGATATGTTGAAGGCAAATGGTTGGGATAATAGTACCATATCTGAAGTATATATTAGACTACTGTTTCTATGAAGGAGCTATATGAAATGAATGGGGATTGCTATAGTAGTCCTAGAGTACAAAGGGAAGGGTGACAAACATAAGGTGGATAATTACAGGCCAATCGCTTTGAGACGTGTTGCTTGTAAACTCTGGGAAATAATTAATTCTGATTATATTAGACCCGTTTGAGAAATTACTAACTGGTTTGACGGAAAGCAGTTCGGATTTAGGAAAGGTTATTCCAGTGAGGCTCAATTTGTAATTATGTTATTGGGTTTACGTCTCACTAACTACTTCTACTGTTTTTGGAGACGCCGAGGTGCAGGAATTCAGTCCTGCAAGTGTTCTTTTGCGTCGCACCGACACATATAGGTCTTATGGCGATAATGGGATAGGAAAGGCCTAGGAGTGGGAAGGAAGAGGCAAGAGCTTGCATTTGGGAGGTGGTGAGTTCGAATCCCACCGTCGGCAGCCTTGGAAATGATTTTCCATGGTTTTCCATTTTCACACCAGGCAATGATGGAGTCGTAATTAAGATCACAGCCGAATTTTAGTGCAGTATTTCCAGCCAGTAAAAGCAGTCCTAAGATTTATGATATAGTCGCGATGTTAAACACAGCAGTCGTTTACTGCTCACATTCTGTTGTTTTTGTTATCAACAACTTAGTGCCCTTGGCTTGCACTAGGTACTATTCCAACTTTCGTCTGGAGCTGTGACGGGGGGCGGGGAAAAGGTGAATCACGGAAACCGCTTCTAAGATGGTTAGTGATTTTAATCACAGTTTCATCTCAACAGAGTTGCCAGAGTCACTAAGAGCAGTCCTATATTTATGACATAGCCAACTGAGCAGGAAGCTACAGAGGGAACTCCCCCAGATCGTGGCGACAGACTCATTCCCCTATTTCTCGAAATCCAACCCAATTGTTTTTTTTTTTTCTAAATTCCCCTCCCCGAGCATTACCTGAACTATACATTATGTTTAAAAAATGTAGGTAGAAATCGGGTAGTGAAGAGCAATCTAAACAATATAAAATATCTCTATGAACATACGTCCTCTAGTCGATCACTCACGACTTACAGACATTCCGATCTTTTACTGAATTTATTGGTAATAACTAAAGCCCGGATTTTTATGCAGTAATAGGTTAGATTGCAAACTAATTTGGTCAGTAAGAAGTGTCGGCTACCCGCCTTTCCATAGCGTAGTAAGAGTAACATAAATTACAGGGGTTTTGATGGATCTTACCCCTAATGTCTATGCAATCCCCATAACACAGCGGTTGTGAAGGTAGACTATACTTGCAACTCGCTTCAGTAAGTTTGCATTCTAACGTATTAATGCATAATCCGGGCTCTAGTAATAACCCTATCTGTCACATCGCACAAGCAGCTGTAACCATGCGCCATTATCTTCTGCATAAGAAGTACTCAAAATGTATCACAAATTTAATGGCTTTTCGGCTCCTGGAAAACGTGAACCCTGTCAAATCTAAAGCTGTAATGGTAGGTACATTCAAATCCCATTATCACTTAACAGACGTTAATGTACCCCCAGTAACGCTGAATGGAATCATAATTCCTTTTGAAAGCAGAATTAAAGATTTAGGATTAATATCGGACAAAAACCATGACTGGACAAAATACGTAACAGCTATATGTCGACGAGTATTTCCTCTCTGCACACACATTTAAAATAATGGAAGATTTCCATTGAAGGTCACAAAGCTGTTGAATAACGCTTCTGTTTAACTATTGGGACGTCGTGTATGGCATCCTCTGTCCTAGACTTCAGAGAGCCCAGAATGCTTGTTCCCGCATGCTAATGAACATTCCAAAATTTCATTTAGGAATTTAGTCCCACAGGAGTTCTTTTACGTCGCACAGACACATGTGTACTCCATATGTTATGAGCTAAATTGACTTAAAACTAAACCTTTGCTTCTACTCCAAAAAACAAGCAGACCGTCTCTAATCTAACCTATGTCCGTCTCCTTGGCTGAATGGCCAGCGTAGTTCTTTCCGGTTCAGAGGGCGCTGGGTTCGATTCCCGGATGGCTCGGAGTTTTTAACCTTGAGTGATTAATTCACCAGGATCGGGGGCTGGGTGTTTGTACTGTCCCAGACATCCCTGCAACTCACACAGTACACACAACACTATCCTCCACTACAATAACACACAGTAGCCTATACACGGCTAATGCTGCCCACCCTCGTCGGAGGGTCTGCCTGACAAGGGCTGTACAGGGCTAGAAATAGCCACAAGAAGTTTATTATTATTATTATTATTATTATTATTATTATTATTATTATTATTATTATTATTATTATTATTATTATTATTATTATTATTTAACAGTATTTCCATGAACATGCAATTCGCTACCCACTAATCTCAGGGAAACCATACCTGATTCGTTATTTAAAAATAAATATCGGATGCGATACTTAAAAATGGATTAAGTTCAGTGTAAATATATGAATTCCGTGTTCCTGTTTCGTAACAAATTTATTCGTGTTAAATTTATCTTTAATGATAAATTAGGACACCTGTTTCCTTCTCAGTGATTTTATACTTCTCTATTTTTTTTCCATTCGCTTAATGTATTTTTGTGCGTACGCAGAGTTTACAATTATAATGTATATGTAATATGTATAAGAAAATATATCGTTAAATTGTACGTACAATGTAGTGTTATAAAGGCATGATTTGGCAGAGTAACGGGCTTCATAGCCAGAGCCACATCATGGCGGTAATAATAATAATAATAATAATAATAATAATAATAATAATAATAATGATAACGAAGGAATGTTTTCGAGTGTTTCTGGGGATCGTGCATGGCGTTATCAATGAGATAATTTTACGCTATTCTGCCCATGGAGGGAGAACAGACATAAGTGAACTCGTAATGGTTAAAAGATAAGAAACCTTAATACAGAATTCCAGACTCCAAATTGAATACGAAATATCCCCTCCCTCCCGGGTGATAGGCATAATAAGCTGTAGGACGTCTATACATAGGGAAGTTTTGTGTTGTTTTGGTGTGTGCTGTCCACGCTCCGATTACTTCTCACAGTTTTGGGAACACTCTACATAAACCACTAATTGCTGCGCTCTCACATTCTCTCGTCAATATCTGTTTAGCGTTGTTTCAAAATGCAAATGAGGTAAAGGTGTGGGAATAATATCCGACAACAGTTCTCCAACGCTCTTGTAATTCATTTATAAGAAGGGGAGTTAGGGATTTGAATAACTTACCAAGGGAGATGTTCAATAAAATTCCAATTTCTTTGCAATCGTCTAAGAAAAGGCTAGGAAAACAAGAGATAGGGAATCTTCCACCTGGGTGACTGCCCTAAATGTAGATCAGTGGTGATTGATCGATTGATTCAACTACCTGGACTTCTCGAATTTAAACATTCTTAAATGCCCTCGACCTCAACTAGCGTCTAACCCAATAATGTTGTGAACAGGAGGCTAACGTCGAACAAATTCTGCCATCGAGGTCGGCTTGTTCCATTCTAATTCACAAGGAGTCTGACATTTAAAATTATTTACCGTGGTTTTTCATCGCAACTGAGAAGTCGCCCGTGTAGAATCTTTCTCGAATGCCATCGCATCTGTATTCCCAATTCCCAGTCTATATTAGAGAAACGCACAAGACCACGGAGCGTATAAGAAGCTTATGTGCTTATCTCGAGAATGGAAATAACAGCAGGAGTCTTTTCCTCAAGAGCGACGTGTGCACCGTAGAAATATTCACAGGTGGTTCCTGTAATTATTTAAATGCCAGGGACACACTTGGCTGCTTACTGCGTGTTAAGCCTGGTACAAAATATACCTCCGTAGCAAAGATGTCAGGATGTCTACGCTCAAGATTAAGCAATGTTGCAATTTGCTTTACGTCGCACTGACACAGATAGGTCTTATGGCGACGACAGGATAGGAAAGGCCTAGGAGTGGGAAGGAAGTGGCCATGGCCTTAATTAGGGTACGGCCCCGGTATTTGCCTGGTGTGAAAATGGAAAACTACGGGGAAAACCATCTTAAGGGCTGCCGACAGGGGGACTGGAACCCACTATTTCCCGAATGCATGCTCACAGCTTCGTAACCCAAACCGCATGACCATCTTCGACTCATACTGCGGTTTTATGAACAGAGGATAAAGCGACTCGCTTGTTTAATTTTTTCAGATGTCATGGAAATGTTATATTTTTATTTTCTTCATCATTATCATCATTTTTCGCGCATTTTGGAGGGGGTGCGAACTGTATCGCTAATGTAGACTTAGCTCTGTTTTACGAGCGGAAACCCTTAGTATTGAGTGTTTGTGTTGCCGTCCTCCATCATCCCTCAAAGTTTGTAACGTCATCAAGGATTCACTCTATCGGTCTGAGTATTTCGCTCTCTTCGTCTAATTACGAGTCTTTTTGTGAGACTATGAGCATGAGGACATTGCACTCACGCCGCAGATGTGCCAATGCCCTCTTTCTTTATAAGTGTCTGACGAATAGAGTGGATTGCTCAACATTATTGGAGCTGATTCCATTACATGTTCCTCGTCGCAATACTAGGCAAAGGTATATTTTTCACCTGGCTAAAGTGAGAACTGTGGCTTTGGCTAACTCACGGCTTGTGAGGGCACCAACATCACTGAATGAGGTGGGTGAATCAGTGGACCATTTTCACTCACCCCTGTCTAAAATCAGACGTGCCCCAATGACCTCATGAATGTAAGGTCCTATCTGTAAAATATGTACTCGTAAATATGTAAATGTTACCAGATGTAGTTTAATAATGTAAATTATTTAAGGAGATTTATTTATTTATATATTTATTTATTTATTTATTTATTTATTTATTTATTTATTTATTTATTTTATTTATTTATTTAAAGCTGTAAAGGTCTCTAGATTTAGTGTGAACTGGGTTATTATTTTAGGAAATTAGTATTATTTATTTAAGGTGTATTTGTTGTATATTATGTTTTATTGAATCGACTTTAATTGGGAAAAATAACCAGTTGATGATAAATCTATCTATCAAATAACCTAGTCCCCGAGTCAGAGGAATTAACAAGACGCAGTTAAAATTCTGGATCCGGCTTGGGATCGAATCCGGGAATACCGAACCGAAGGCACCAACGCTGAGCATTCAGCCAAAAAACCGGACGTCCTGGAAATATCTATTGAAAAGTAATAGGATCAGCAAACAACCTTGTGCTGCCAAGACGGCTGCTCCCCAGCCAAATGGAGTGTCACGTGATCAGAGTGGTGGCATCCTCAGCCATATTGCTTGGTTTTAACAACAGGCTCCGCTGTCTCTTATATCTCAAGCTCCTTACTTGGTCTCACGAGGCTAAGTGAGTCCCATTCCAGCCCTAGGCCCACAACTGAAATCCTTGGACTGGCTAGGAATCGAATCCAGGTTCTCCGGGTAAGATGTACGTACGCTAGTCCAACACTACGAGACTGGCACAAAGATCAACAACTCTTGAAATATTCTGCTGAAGTGAAACCTAAACGTATTGTAACTATCTATTTCGTTTCTTCATGCTCTGTGAAAATCTGTGTACAGTTCTTATAGCATGTGCTACGGGATTCTTCCATTTGTTTTCTTAATGCCAATTTTGTGCCTTTACTGGCGGGATCTAGTTGTGTACAGTGCACTATGTCTTCTGGTATGGGCTAGAGCAATTTTGTTACTTTCATTGATCTGTCTCAGCTTTATCCTTGGCTTTGACAAAATGAAAGTGACTGAGGTATGAGTGATGCTAGTAATGCAATTCCTTCTGCAGCCAGTCCCTGCTATGAATGGTGTGAAAATATTGCTCATAGGATCAGTTGGTGCATGCATTTCAGTGGACTTGGCAGACTGATATGTAATAGCAACTTCTGGCTTGGTGAGGAAAGCAATGGGAAACTACCTCACTCCTCATTTCCCTAGTATGCCTCTTCAGTGATGCCTAGGCCATCTATGACAGCTGATGGCGGAACTGTTGAGGATCCAACCAGCCTTCGGGCTGAGGACTAAACATACATACAATGCCAATTTTGTAAATAAGTTTTGCATATACAGGTAAAATGATGAGACATCCAGGATTATTTTGGTCTCATAATTGTGCAAGTCTTTGCAAGAGGTTCAATATAAGATTTATGATTTTTATATCAACATGCTATATAATAGTCATCATCATCATCATCATCATCATCATCATCATCATCATCATCATCATCTGTTTACCCTCCAGGTTCGGCTTTTCCCTCGGACTCGGCGAGGGATCCCACCTCTACCGCCTCAAGGGCAGTGTCCTGGAGCTTCAGACTCTTGGTCGGGGGATACAACTGGGGAGTATGACCAGTACCTCGCCCAGGCGGCCTCACCTGCTATGCTGAACAGGGGCCTTGTGGGGGGATGAGAAGATTGGAAGGGATAGGCAAGGAAGAGGGAAGGAAGCGGCCGTGGCCTTTAGTTAGGTACCATCCCGGCATTCGCCTGGAGGAGAAGTGGGAAACCACGGAAAACCACTTCCAGGATGGCTGAGGTGGGAATCGAACCCACCTCTACTCAGTTGACCTCCCGAGGCTGAGTGGACGCCCTTCCAGCCCTCATACCACTTTTCAAATTTCGTGGCAGAGCCGGGAATCGAACCCGGGCCTCCGGGGGTGGCAGCTAATCACACTAACCACTACACCACAGAGGCGGACTATAATAGTTATCCTTGTTTATATATGTCCCTTAGAAAGAATGACTGAATATTAAACACGAAGTCTGAGAGGAGTCTGTAAACTTTAATTACTCTTTCCCGTAAATAATTCTCCCCCTGGACTCTTCTAAATTAATATTGCTCCTAATGAAATGTCTGCCAATTCTTACAGGAGGGACGAAGTTAGACTTTCCTGCAGGAAGATCCGAAGATTTTTAGATCCAGCCCAGGGAGAAATATAATCACTCTGTTCTCTTGTCGGATAAGCTCCTCGACTATTTAGAACTATACGTCAAGACAACTAGATCCTCGTCTTCTGAAGTCCTAATCTCCCATGATACCGGCAGTGACTACATGATCGGTCTTTTATCTGGCAAATTCAGTTGGTCGTCGCTCTCCTGCTCAGACACAGAGCGCGCTGACAGCGCAACAAGATAACGAGAGACAGCGAAATTGTGTATTCTGCATTTGTGTCAAGCTTTATATTGATAAGTCAGCGAAAACGCTTGCCTGTCATCGTACGAAACAAAAACCAATCGCCCACAATACAAGTGTATGTTATGTGCTCCTTTCTCCTTGGTATTTTAGTCTGAACTGCACCTTGTGTGATATCACGTAGCGGTGAACAATGGAATGCACACACTGTCACCCGGACGTGACGAACACCTCCGGTAAAGGGGAAGTAAATACATTTTCTCTCAGAGAAAGAGATGTGTGGAGAATAAAATAACTCATAAAATGAAAAGCACTGAAGAAGAGTACTGTCATTCTACCATCCAGCACGAACTCATTAGAAGTCCAATTACTGTCGTCCGACCTCGTTTCTACTAGTGCGTACTATTTCACTTTCATATTTCCTATCTGATGTCCTAGGTAACTCTTGTGCACAGCCTAAAAAGGCTTATACCGGACGAGTTGGTCGTGTGGTTAGAGGCGCGCGGTTGTAAGCTTGCATCCGGGAGATAGTGGGTTCGAATCCCACTGTCGGTAGCCCTGATGATGGCTTTCGTGGTTTCCCATTTTCACACTAGGCTGTACCTTAATTAAGACCACGGCCGCTTCCTTCCAACTCCTAGGCCTTTCCTATCCTATCGTCACCATAAGACCTATCTGTGTCGGTGCGACGTAAAGCAACTAGAATAAAAAAGGCTTCTATACTCACACTTACCACACCCTTCCCTTCTTTATTACCCTCTTGTTGATCATCTGGTGCCTTCACATAAAAGCTTGGCAGTCGTCACGGAGTAATATTTCCTGCTTTATGATACCTCTATTAAAGTTGCCGTATCGCGGATGTCGAACCACGGTCGGAGGTTCCGGGCTCAGAATTACCTTACCCACCCGCGTCCATGTTCTCTTCTCTCTTGATTTCAGTGCTCTGTTGTAGTGCGTACTTGTAATTTCGGAACATGTTACCGAAATAACCTGCTCCCCCGAGTTTTGCCAGAATTTGACATCACATGACACGCTAGTACGACGGAGCACCTCTTCATTCGTCCGACTCCATGGTTAAATGGTTAGCTCGCTGGCCTTTGGGCACAGGGGGCCCGGGTTCGATTACCGGTAGGGTCGGGAATTTCGCTGACACGGGGGCTGGGTGTATGTGTCATCTTCATCATCATTTCATCCTCATCACGACGCGCAAGTCGCCTACGGGAGTCAAATCAAAAGACCTGCATCTCGGGAGCCGAACTTGTCCTCGGACACTCCCGGCACTAAAAGCCATACGCCATTTCATTTACCTCTTCATTCGTTATGCGACCGACCCATGTAAGCATTAATTTGTAAACAGTCAAAATTAGAATAGAATTTTCGCTGTAAACAAAATACTTCCTCTCACTGAGAAAACTCTTCCATTTCGTTATTCATTAGACTGGAAATCAATCGATTTTTTATCTGCAGAATGTTGAACACACAGAATGTGAGCAGAGCCTAACAGATGGGTGATAAGTGTGTAATATTTGGGAACAATTCCACAATAGTCTGTAAACAGAGGTATAATACGAGAAACGAACTTCTAAAATAATCCTAGACTTCAACAACTATTGAACAGTTTTAATTTTATAATATATGGGCTGGTAGCCAGTTCGAATATCCTTACCTTTATTCTTTAGGCACATCTAATAGATCACTTTCCCTTGCCCCTGTACCAATATTCATGCAAAAATTCCAAATAGCTCTTTTTAGATATTTTCATTTCAGTTAATACGTGCACTGTATAAACCAGTCAGAGCAGAGCGCGCGACATTTAAACAAAGCACTGCTCTGCACTTTGCATCACGGTTATTATTATTATTGTTATTATTATTAATATTATTATTATTATTATTATTATTATTATTATTATTATTATTATTCTCATCATCATTTTACAATTCGTTCTACGTCGCACCGCAACAGATAGGTCTTATGGTGACGATGGGACAGAAAGGGAAAGGAGTGAGAAGAAAGCGGCCGTTGCCTTAATTAAGGTTCAGCCCCAACATTTGCCTGGTGTGAAATTGGGAAAGCACTGAAAACCATGCTCAGGACTGCCGGCTTTAGAGTTCGAACCCACTATCTCCGCAATGCGAGCTGACAGTTACGTGACGCGAATGCCTCAGCCACTTGCAATATTTACTCTATTGGTTCATGAATAACAAAGAATCAAGCCAAATACTTTAATACACCAATACCGGACAGCTGTATCTCAACAGCATTGAGTGGAGTGCGAACAGCGATGGTGGTGACATCTAGCGTGTTGGTGTGAACTGCATACTTGTCTATGCTACAGCTGAGCGGAATGCACCACACTCATTGGAAATATTTTAGTTAAAATAATTGAGTAATCACAATAATTAAGAATGAAATTTTAAAATATGAAATTCCTCCTTCATAAACCTCCAAACGAGCATTATGTTAGCCGTGCCTTTCGCTATGTCTTAAAAATTATAAAGCAGAATCTGTTTGAGGATCCACCCAGCCTCTGGGGAAATACTTAATAACTACACTCTCCTCTTCTTTCTAACCTTTTCTCAATTACCTAGCGCAGGATGTTGTATGGACTTACCTAGTTTTCCGGCCGGATGCCTTTCATAACAGCAATCATATGTGGAGGGTTATATACCGTACTCACTAGTGTTTTTGTGGTTGTTTTTTGCATGATGTGTTATATATACTTGAAGATGCGTATGAATACGAACACAAACCCGTAGCCCTCGATCTACAGGAATTAACAGACGCGATTAAAATCTCCGACTTAGCCGGGAATCGTACCAGGGCCCTCTGAACCGAAGGTCAGTATGCTGACCATTCCGTGGTGGTGATTATTTTAAAAGCAAGTACAACTGGCCAGCCATCCTCTATTAACACTAATCAGAAGGGAAATGGGCCAGCCCCGTGGTGTAGAGGTAGCGTGCCTGCCTCTTACCCGGAGGCTCCGAGTTCGATTTCCGGCCAGGTCAGGGATTTTTGCCTGGACCTGAGGGCTGGTTCGAAGTCCACTCAGCCTACATGATTAGAACTGAGGAGCTATCTGACGGTGAGATAGCGGCCCCGGTCTAGAAAGCCAAGAATAACGGCCGAGAGGATTCGTCGTGCTGACCACACGATACCTCGTAATCTGCAGGCCTTCGGGCTGAGCAACGGTCGCTTGGTAGGCCAAGGCCCTTCAAGGGCTGTAGTGCCAAGGGGTTTGGTTTTAGAAGGGAAATGGAAGAAGTCCAACACTCCAAAGAATGATGGTATCATAAATGGGGAGGGGGGGGGGGCACGAAGAGCTAACCAATCAGCCAAAGAGCCAACGGGGACAGATAACCTAACAACATCCATAATGTATTAAGATTTTGGGAAAGAGAAGAAGCTGTAATTTAGAAACAGTAGTTTGGTCCATTATTTTGACTTCTTTCTTCTGATTCTTCTTCTTCTTCTTCTTCTTCGGTACGGCCAATCTTTCCGAACTCTACAGAGCAACTCAACCTCACGCTGACATCTCGCTTTTGCTGTTCTTTGAATTTTCTGTTTTACCTCTGAAGACAAAAACACATAATATATAACACATATTGGGGTTACGTGAGTGAACTACGATGTTCATGACAAGGATGAAGGGTCCAGAATTTCCTAAAGTCTCTTTCACAAATTAATGCATGAAGAATTACCATACACACGTTTTAAATTAATTGGACTGGTGCTCAAGCCTATGCCAATAATGCACTGAAATAATTTTCTTACGCCGGGCTGAGTGGCTCAGACGGTTGATGCGATGGCCTTCTGATCCAATTTGGCAGGTTCGATCCTGGCTCAGTCCGGTGGTATTTGAAGGTGCTCAAATACGCCAGCCTCGTGTAGGTAGATTTACTGGCATGTAAAAGAATTCCTGCGGGATTATATTCCGGCACCTCGGCGTCTCCGAAAACCGTAAAAGTACTTAGTGGGACGTAAAGAAAATTATTATTATTTTCTTACAGTAAAAGAAAAGGTGACTGGATTCGAAACTCATGGCTTTGAATTTTCAATTTCAAAACTACCACGATAACCATTACGCTACAGACCCGCAAGTTTTCGATTGTGAAATTTATGGCACTGTTTAACAATATGGACCCTCAAGCTTGAGTATACTGGAGTTGCATATTTGTTAATATTATCGGTTTTACGTCCTACTAACATTTCAGTAGGGTATTTGATTGAATTTCTTAATATAAGGGGCATAGAATGTAACCAATGTAACCTCAACACAGATGGAAGGTCATTACTTTTTGTAATACTTGCGGTCCTTATCATTTCCCGCGCCCATTATCTTGCTGGGTAATTTCTTCAGCGCATAACACTTTTCTTGGAATATAACTGCAATGTAAGATTATTTAGTAACAAACACTGATACATTATAAACAACACGGCAGTGCGCCAAGAATCATGCAGATGGCAATATGTTTTTGAAGAGTTGGTCACACCAAGCCATGCAGGTAGCAGCACTATCGGCTTTTTCGCTGAAAACAGCAAGCTGTCCGGTATTATCATATTAAAGTATTTGATCAAGCTATTCTATGACAAAATATTTCATCATTTAATCCCATTATTCACTTAACATTCCCCATAGCTTTTCAGGTAGAGAGAGCTCTTCTCAAGGATTACTTACTTCTCGTGTCCGTATTACACGACGTTCAATCAAAACGTAGTTACGTCGACTGCGTTTTATCTGCAAGTATAAGATTTATTCAAGCAAGCATATGCTGGGAGTCCTGCATTATCCCACAGAAAAACAGGGTGATTTCTCCTTGCGGGGAAATCCGCCACTTTTGAATTTTGAAAACTCTGTAGGAAACCACTTCACAGGAAAATAAAATGATGCCGTTCCTTTAGTAGAACGATGAGAAACTGGTTCTCAGTTCTCCACTTATGAAACCTGCTAGCTTCCTTGCTTCCTTTCAAAGACGATGTGCTTGCCAGAAAGCTATGATGGGAACGAAGTCTAGGTCTGACCGGTTGATAGCCTTTGAGGCAACTTCTTTTCTTATCTTCGGTGGGGCAGTACCAGCAAGAGGGTACATACGGTGGACAGGAGTAGGTTCGAGGCTGCCTGTAAGGTGGCGAACCATTTGATTGAGAGCTGATCTGCATGACCTGATGCAACCCATCCGGAGACGTATGGTACTCGGCTGCAGTGAAACGGGGTGCCACTGCTGATGTTCTGAGATCTGTTAGTTGTGCTCCCCATGTTTTCCCAGTAACCTTATTTCTTGTGTTGCGGCTATGTTGTTTCAACGTAATGAATCTATCCAAAGCAATACCAAGATATTTTAGATTAAAGCAGTGTTCTAGCTGCTGACCACGCCAAGAGATATTCAGTTTCCGTTTTGATACCTAATCGCGTAGATGAACGAGCTGACTTGGATCTCTGCGGGACTGTCGTTATAGTAGCTTGATAGTTTGTCCAGAGCCAACGTCAACTTCCGTGCCACTCCTTCAAAGCTCTTCCCTTGTGCAGGCAAACTACTTGACTGCTGAATGTATGGGTTGGTCGTTTGTATAGATGTTATAAAGGAAAAGAGGCTAGACCACTGCCTGGAACCTGCTGTATTTTTTTTTCCAAGGAGACTAAAACTTTGGAGTTAAGTGTGTACTATAAGAACATCAAATTAGTATTGGAACATAGAATCTGCGATTATGGAGAAAGACGTCAAAGTCCTCTGCCAACTGGTACAGCATCTGCATCAGTTTGTTATGGTGAACTATGGCGTAGGCGGCAGTTAAATCGATGAGAACAAGGCCAGTAATCTTTCCTTTTTCAGAACTGTCTACTATATGTTGGACTAGGCTTAATATTATAAAACTGCAGGAATTCCTAGATCTAAAGCCGGGTTATTCGGGAAAAAGTTTTTCATCAGTGTTGTCAGAGTTTTTATTCAGAATAATTCCTTACGCGAGTTTAAAGGTATGGCAAATCAGTAATGTAGGCCGGATATTCTTTAAATTATTGGGCTGCTTCCCTGGTTTCAACTGAGCGATGATACGGTCTCGTTTCCACAGTTCAGCGATCTTCAATATGTCAACGCAGGTGTTGGAAAGACATAGTACCCATTGAAGAGTTTTAGGACCAAAAGTCTTTTACGGATTACCTCTTGTGTCAAACCAGTGACTCTGTTAGGTTCGAAACTGAATATGGTTTCTTTCAGTTCTTAAAAACTGAATAGGATTTGGAGAAAATGTACATCTGTTTTCTCGTCACAGAAAATTCTTGCCTTAATGTTCTTCCTCTTGGTTTTGCCGTTGAGTAAAAGGCGCGATGCCACTTGGCAGCCAGAAACAGAACTGAACTCCAATGGAGCACTTGTGGGATCACCGCTAAGATTTTTAAACGTACGCCATGCTCGCCTACCATTGTGTTTAATATCAAGATTATATCCATTTGTGTTTCCTGAACTCAAGAGACCACATCCATCAGTGAGAAAGGCCAACTGTTAGGAAGGATTGAAAATGAAAAATCAAAAATCATATTTAATTAAAATCTGAAGGTGTTTCACTCGATAAAACACCAAAATAATGCTTTAAAATTTTTTTTTCTAAAACTTTAGGCGTATATGAATGCACCTGCTAATTTCATCGTTTTTCATCTTTTGGAAAAGGAACACTGATTTCTAGAGAAATACAAATTTGAACCTATTTGGTTTACTTTTGGGGGATATTATGATTGAAAAATATAGGACATTTTTTTGAGAACATCCAATTGTCTCCTCAGAAAACAGGTGAGCTTCATAAAGTTCATTGTATTTTTCCAGTAACGGTTTCTTGATAACACTCACGCCAGTAACGCACTGAGTTCTACATCTCCTTGGCATTGCTTTCCTGCATATCGTCTTCACTGTTCAACAAAGTCACTGTAGAACTTTGGTTTAGGTGGGATATTATCTATGGCATTATCCAGCTCACGTTCAAGAGTTTTTCAATTTGCTATTTCTCAAGTTAAATCGTCGTTTAAATGAATGTTACTGAGTACTGATCGAAATTTCGGTAAAGCATATAACAGGAAGGTTTGATTTTTGGGGTATGGCTGACCTCTTTTCTACATACAGTACCGCTAGAAGTGGTTATATCCGTTTGTTCCATCGGCACTATTAAAATAAGATGGTTGTTTCGGATCATGGATTAATATGATAAACTTGTATCTGTCCACTCCTCTAAGGTTTCACAAATCTCGTCAAAAATGGGGTAGGCCCAGCTGGTTCTATGACAGTTAAAATCATCCATCACTACGGTATCTTGTTCTGATTAGCCTCAAAGTTTACTGAAGAGTGAAAACTTAAGTTTCTATCAGGTGGTCTGTATACCGATGTAACAGACAAACTGGGTACACCTATCGCCGATATATTTATGTCATTTTGCTCTGCAAGAGTAGCGGAAAGAACATCCACACTGGGGTGAATGAACGCTGTACTGCTGTAGCGTTCTTGTGGTCTTTCAAAAATCAGTCACGTTGCATCCCATCCACTTTTGGTCACCGACTTGTTGGACCACAGTGAGTCTCCTGCACTAACACAGTTGGACTTCCTGCACACATCACTTAGGGCGGCTTCTTTCTGGCGTGACGTTGCATCGATATTGACCGAAATCATTTTGAGAAAGAGCGATTGTTCTCAAGCGATAAATCAACAAAGAGAATGCTTTTAAAAATGAAAGCTTTAACACTATATAAATGCAACTGCTAATTTCTTCGTTCTTTATCCTTTGAAAATGGAGCATTTCTAGAGAAATTACAAATTTGATCCTATTTGCTTTACTTTTAGGGATATTGTGATTGAAAAGTATAGGATTTTTTTGAGAATCTGTCAATGGCCAGTCTTATCACACAAAAAGTAATTTCCCCCCCACCATAGGAAGCACTTAATAATAATAATACTAATAATAATAATAATAATAATAATAATAATAATAATTATAATAATAATAATAATAATAATAATAAAATGTACATATCAGCCAAACTTCAAAAATCCCTGAAATGACTACAGAGATATTGAATATTTTCTGAAATGTGCATTTGCAAGTGCATGGAACTCTTTAATTTTAGGAGAATGAGGGGGTGTACCTTACCATTTAGGCAACAGAACTAAATTATTGTTGTAAATGTTTACATTTTATGATTTTTATGGCCGTCCAGACTTCACTAAACACAAATATTAAAAAATGGGGTTTAATGGGTTAATGCACAGGATATTTTAGTCAGTAGATCCCTCATGTATTGGCGAAATGAGACATTTCACACCTCCAAGAAATTTGATTCCCACATATAATTGGTGCAACGCAACACTCACTTTGTTCACAAGCACACTCCCACTGTCTTGTGTATTCTTTCACCCTCCCTAGTGCTGTCTTGCTAAAACAGCGCGTCTACTATTGTTAACCCAGCATGTGCTAGTGTCAGATTTCATACGACCTCTAACGAGCGAATCTGAAGAAGAGCTCGACGTAACGCGTGTGTATAATGAGGCGTATTGATTACACGACTTCAGAACTTGCTGTACGCAGAACTGCTTTCACGGATTTCATGCTTCCCGTCTCATAATAATAATAATAATAATAATAATAATAATAATAATAATAATAATAATAATAATAATAATAATAAATAATAAATAATAAATAATAAATAATAAATAATAAATAATAATAAAAATAATAATAATAATAAATAATAGTAATAAATAATAATAATAATAATAATAATAATAATAATAATATAAATAATAAATAATAATAATAATCAAAATAATAAAAATAATAATAGTAATAATAATAATAATCAAAATATTAAATAATAGTCTAATAATAATAAAATAATAATAATAATAATAACAATAATAATAACAATAATAATAATAATAATAATAATAATAATAATAATAATAACAGTACCGAGGATTGTGTGGAACGCAGAGGGCATCAATGGGTCGATATAAGACACTCAGAAGATTAATTTAAAACTTTAAAATTAGAGCTATATTTCTTTTCTTTTTTTCTTTTCAAAAGTTAGAGATAAGAAATTCAGGTACGAAAATTTTGCTTCCTTACAAGCTAGGTAACAACTTCTAGAAAATCATAACAATTAACTAATAACAAATTAGCAAGTTTGAGCTTCCTAATTACATGAAAACGACTGCTCACATTAACAAACAGTCAAGGAGATGGGTCTCCCAAATTCTTTTACATCAACATGAAGAGCGTTATTGCTCTATCAATTTACACTTAGGAATTTATTTCCAAATATTTCCAGGCCTATCAAAGGCACAACCTACATTTTACAAACTCGAACAGTATTCACTGTCTTGAATGCTCAACAGTCTGATATCTTTACCATGAAAATAATGAAATAGAGTTTAATAGGAATAGCTAGTACCTATTCTACAGGGCCTTTGGTAAGAACAAAAGGTCAAAGTTACTGGTCCAAAAATGAAAGTGGTGAGGATGCGGATACTTGCACTCCTTAAAATTTACATTAAATGCATAAAACCCTATTTGGGCTTGTGGCCCGACGTTATACGGAGGCTAAGCCTAAACTATGGAGGTAACTAGATGGAGAAAAATATTTAAGTTGCAGAAATTACAAGATAGAAAATGTTACAAAGTCATAGTTACCTGAAAATCAAGTTGAGAAGGAATACGAGAGGGTACCTCACTCTCTATTCCCTGATTTCGAATAAGTTCTTTCGGCTAGTTTGAAATTACATTTAAAGTTTGAAAATTTACATTTTAGAAAATAAAGTCACATCACTAAAGATATGAAACCTTCCCTTCGAACTAGATATAATATTTTAATCAGGATCTGCCATTACCTTGAACTGGTGGACCTCTCGAAGATGGACGAGGCGCTCCCGCCTCCTTTATAAAGTTTTTATAGCAGAGGGGAAAGTTCCAGAAAGTTCTGGGCTAAGGCCCTGGCACACCCCCAATTCTTATTGGATAATCAAATAAATGCCAGAAAATGTTGATTGGTAGAGAAATAAATGTACAAAATTTTTCATTGGCCAACGTCTTAAGTCGGCGGGAAGAGATAGAAGTGTTATAAACTTTAACACACCGAAAACAAAGAATAAACAATTCAATTTAGCAAATCTTAACATACAAACTTACTCTAGAATTTGAATAGTTCATCTTCACACCAGAGGGCATGACATGAGTTTACAGTAGCGACATCTGTTGAGGAATGCTCAAACTTCTTGCGCTAGTTGTTGCAAGTTTTATATGTCAGATGACATTCTCCAAGGCGCTTAATTTAAATGAACGGGGCGGGTGTACCTCCGGTACAACAATAATAATAATAATAATAATAATAATAATAATAATAATAATAATAATAATAATAATAATAATAATAATAATAATAATAATAATAATAATAATAATAATAATAATAATAATAATAGTCGGGATACTTAGCTGAATGCTCAGCGTAGTGGCCTTCGGTTCAGATGGTCCCGGGTTCGATTCCCTGCTTGGTCGTTGATTTTAACTTTGGTTAATTCTTTGTTTGTATATAGCACATCACAATACAAACCTCCACAGAAATACGCAATAGAGAATATATCCCTCCACACAGGACTGCTGTCAGGAAAGGCATCCGGCCTTAAACGTGGGCTAAATCCATACAAAATGCCGACCCCAGCCAGTTGGAAGCCAAGGAGAAGAAGAAGAAGAAGAAGAAGAAGAAGAAGAAGAAGAAGAAGAAGAAGAAGAAGAAGAAGAAGGATTAAACATGACTTGTGCTGTTCAAATGATCTCCAGGTCTCACTTACCAGTAGAAAACGCAGTGCCCACAAGAGAATGGTCGAAGATCTTCGGAATGAAGTTTCCGGTAGAAGTTTCTTGCAGGTCTGGAGCTAGTTTCTACATCCCCTTGCAGCTCAACGTCCACTTGCGAGCTCCGGATTTAGTTCTAAAGGAGTAAAGTTGGTGGAGTGCAGGCCGGACAAGACGGCTGCCGGCTCGAAACCCCACTAATTGCCTTCCCGTGTTAAGTGAAGATGGCTAATGAGAACTTCTGAGGCTAAGGATCTCAACGAAAGCTCCCTCTCTCGCAACACGACCATAATGAATAGCTTTTTATTACCTCTAAATGTCGTGTTGAAGGGAATAACACGAGTGAGTTGAATGAATTTTAACTTTTACTCCTGACTTACGGCAAACAACCATCTCTACTGCAAGTTATGTTTAATGTATATCACACGAATTTACATGCATACCAAAGGACACCGCACAATCAGGATACTTTTCACATTCGTTTGTTCTCTCATTAATAAATAAATAAATAAATAAATAAAAAATAAATAAATTTAGAAAGGCTTATCGCAGTCATTTCTCCAGTCACCGCAGCAAGCCAGGTTCGTTTATTTCTTGCTATGTGTTTAACTTTGCACTAACAAACACAGGTTTTCGGTGACAATGTGATAGGAGAGAGCCAAGACTGGGGAAAGTAGCAGATGAGATATTTAATAAGGTATAGGCCCGACATTTGTCTGATATGAAAATGGAAGACCGTGTCTTCAGGGCTGCAGACGGTGGGGTTCGAATGCTAAATTTCCTAAATGGCAACTTATAACTACATGATCCGTAATACGCAATCAAGTCGCACACTGTTGCGGACTTTGACAAGGAGTTTCCAACCGCACGAGGAATTTTAGGTGACAATTTTATCTGTGTACCCACTGAAGATCCTCAGCCGCCTCATAGTAAAGCCGGTAGGCAAGCTACTGTGCTACTCTCACCTCACAGTAATAGCCGAATTAATAAATTTGTGAAGTGTTTGAGTAGCAAGCTGTTATAATTAGATCATTATCTGTAGTGGGCCTATAGAAATATGCATATTTCATCATCAAGGAGGTGCAGGCAAGTGAATGCCCTTTTCATACCCAAATGTTTAAATAATTTGCGTGACTGCTTTAATTTACTACCAATGCATTTTCCTTGCAGGAACATCAAATAAAACTATCTGTTGCGTAGATTGAAACACAGAAGAATTCTTGGTTTATGCAGGTTCTAAAATCACTCGGTGAAATTAACAGGAAAGTAGATGTATTCCACTCGCCAGGGAATGAAATTCGTCGAGACATTATGGACGCTTCATAGGTAATCTCTTCTTGGTATTCTCTTTCATGCATTTACAAATTGAAGGTTTTATTTCCTCCTTTTATCTTAATAAGATTTGGAACATCTGAGCCATCTAGGTGTTCCAGATACACTCGGGGAGACTCGTAGTCCCTTCAAGTATTTTTTTTTCTATTTGATTTACGTCGCATCGACACAGACAGTTCTTATGGTGACGATAGGATACGAGAGCTAGGAGTGGGAAGGAAGCGACAGTAGCCTTGTTAAGCTGGTGCCTGGTGTAAAAATGGAATACCATGGAAAACCATCTTCAGGGCTGCCGATTGTGGGATTCGAGCCCACTATCTCCCGAATACAAGCTGTTAGGCACGTAACCAAGACCGTGCAGCCCGTTTTTAATTTTACAATGGGATGAGCGGAGTACAATGTTGCAACCTCTCACTACCTCCACCAGAGTTACTGCAACTCCCTCTTTTTCTCTATCCGCGTTTCAACTTTCGAAAAAGCTTCAGCTATTAATAATGGCTTGCTAAAGTTACAAAACGTCGAGGTCACCTGGCCTTTATGATATCAATAATAATACCGGTAATAATAATAATTTATCAGATATGGAACATCTGAGCCAAGTACGTTCCAAACAAAGACAGAGAGGAGTGGAGGGTAAAGGCTTCCACCACTGTTTTTTTTTTTTTTTTTTTTTTTTTTTGCTAGTTGCTTTACGTGCTCTACGCGCACGGCCAACTCGCCCGGTTCCACCACTGTTAACCGCGGCACGTGATGGGGTAGAGTGGTTAGCTTTGCCGCCTATGCCCCCAGGAATTAACCTGGTACTCATTTTCGGTGTAGGCTGAGTCAACCTCATGGCCATATACACCTCCGGAAGTGGAAATCTCGTTTCTTAAATTTTCCTATTTCCTGACGGGGATTCGAACCCACGTCCTTCCGGGCGAACCGAGCACGCCTTTACCGCCTCGGCCAGGCAGCCCCTAAAGTATGTTCCATATACACTAAATATATCAAGTAATTTATTGATACTATTATTATTAATTTTTTCCTTTCGACTACAGAAAGCTGTTACGGGAATGTAATTTAGTATCTTAGAAAAATCTATAAAATCTATAAAACTGTAAATGGTTTAATAGATAACAGTACTTTCTTGAAGCAATTAAACATTAATGACAAAAAGTCTAATTTAAGAGAAAGGCAAGCTTTATATTGTACTAGCTGTAGTAACCGGCGTTGCCCGGATAGTCTTTGAATGTTTACCTTCAATATTTGTACTACCTGATAGTTATGTATAAGGTGAAATCTTATAGAAATCCTTATTGAGAAATTGATTGATATGTTACGATCTATTATATAGCTTTAGAGTTATTTACATGTATATGATTGCAAGTTTTAGATTATTTAATTTTCGAGTAAAGCTTTGTCCTTGTGGAAGCTCGAATTGACTGGGAAGTGTTTTATCCTTTCAAAGAAAAAATAAGTGACAGCTAATTGTTTAACCGTCGCGCTATAGATATGATGTAGGTACACGATTTCATCTGTCACTGAGACTGCCACCTATCAGCCTTGTGACCCCAAAAGCAGTTTATTAAATGCTAATCTCGATAATTTTAGACTATTTATTACCGAGCTCGATAGCTGCAGTCGCTTAAGTGCGGCCAGTATCCAGTATTCAGGAGAAAGTAGGTTCGAACCCCACTGTCGGCAGCCCTGAAAATGGTTTCCCATTTTCACACCAGGCAAATGCTGGGGCTGTACCTTAATTAAGGCCACGGCCGCTTCCTTCTCAAGCCTAGCCCTTCCCTGTCCCGTCGTCGTCATAAGACCTATCTAGGTCGGTGCGACGTAAAGCAAAAAAAGACTATTTATTTTAAACTCCTCTAAGCTTCCTGTCTCAATAGAGGCTGAACGTGGACTGAACGGTATCTAGAGCGTCACAATGAATCTCAGCGAATCTCTTATGGCCGTAAACGTCTAAAAAATAAAAAAATAAAAATTCCAGTTTGTGTAGCCCCCCGCCCCCTCCTTCAACTGCTAAGTTACATATTACAAGAGACGCCTAAGTGAGGGAACTTTATCACGCAGGAGTTCCTTATTGTACTGGAAGCGAACGACACGAAGTGGTCGCAGTGAAACACTTTCAAATGCCACTGAACTCAGTTGTAATCGAACCCGCTACCTTGAGAACTGAAGAACGATTAACCAACTTGTGTCATTGACGAACACCTTAACGACCGTGTCTTCACTCGAAGAACGTTAATAGGAGGTTAGAACATGGAACAAGGAATGACGGGATATTGTTTGTCAATAAGGCCAAAACAAATCGAACAGGAAGGTTCAATGAGAGGAAGCCACCTTAAAGTAATACTTAATTAGACTCGGATCACGTGGTCGATGATATAGCGTCAAATGAAACATACTCTTTCCTGTTAATTGGATTCCATTGAAATCTGCAAGGACCGTTCCATGTGGTAATTATGATTTGAAGTCAGTGAAAAGCTAGATAGAATGTAAATACGGTGAAGAGAGAGGTTCGCTGTGAAGTAAGCGGGCGGTGTGAACAGAGAGAGAGTAAACAGGCTTCTCCCTAGCAAGTGATGGGGGCACACTTGGCTTTTTGTCTTCCACGTTCCAGGTCTCGCACATGCAATTGTTAGCTGGCGTTACAACCTTCCTCACGTGTGCAAGAGCCTGGAACAATTTACACAAAGTCCCTTTTAGCCTGGACTGTGATATTTGACACGAAATTTAACATTTTGGTGAGGACACACACACACACACACACACACACACACACACACACACACACACACACACACACACACACACACACACACACTTGTGTGTCAAGTGGAATTCATTAAACGTCCCTAATGCATTTTACAGCAAGTGAGAGGCTTGTACGTACCGTGTGATGGAAACCGGCGCTCAGCTACTACTCCGCCCACGCGTCATTGCTGTTGGAGGAGGATAGACCATCTCGTGATCATCGCCATCATCATCATCACCACCATCATCACAAGCATTCATTCCCTGGCGTGTATAATGATGTCTTGCGAACGTATTAAGGTCATCGATTATGGATTCTTAGAAGGATGAAGGAACAAATTCTGGAAGCACGAGCTCTGTTGCTAAGCTGGCACATCAAAACTGACGAAGCTCCTCATTGATGTAGAAGCTAGTGGTTATTTCTTCTGTGATTTTCTCATTCTTTTCTGCGACCCCTTCAATCATACTAGGGTCCTCCTGAACAAGATATCGCTCCATCGGCCGATCAGACGCTACATCCGCTCAGTTGCCGGTGTTAGTTTGGCACTTCTACATATTAAAACATTAGAACGTCCTTTTATTGCATTTGTTGTCCTCCCAGGTAAAGGACCAACATGTACATTTGCGAACAGAAAATCTGGCCCACATAGAAACGGCGATTTGGTTTGACAATGCGATATCTAAAAGACCCACCCACATTCTCCAGTACTATATGACACTCGGTTAGCGCCACGCCATTCCAACTCGGCGCTTGAGGGCTATGGAATACTAACGCTGCCCAGTGTCTGCACTGATCCCATACTTCTCTCGGGCGTTGCGGTTCTGACGACGTAAGAATGCACGCACTGGGTTGTTGACTTTGCCTTCTTTTTTTTTTAATGATATTATTTAGTTATTTAAAGTTTCTGTGCACGACAAAAATGTGTTGATTGGTGCTATGACGGACAGAATTCGTGCTTTTAAGATTGAACTTTTATTGTTCGAAAAACAATTACAAGACAAATATTTTGAAGCATCACCATCTTTATAAAACCATGTGACTTGTCCGGCTGTAATACTAATAGTTACTGTGAAACCCTTCAACAATTCGACAACAGTTTAGAATTATCAAAGAAATGCCATCTGAATGAAACATTTTGATGCCCTTTATTCTAAATTTTGAGCAGGCTCCGGTCAAATTTCATAGAGAACTGATCAAATTTAATTGGAACATAATCACAGTATTCTAGGTGGCCTAGCATAGGTGATGCTCACTTGAAATGGCCTCAGATAGCTAACCTCCAATCATAGCCACTTTCATACAGGGAGGCTATTTCTGATCCCTTCTTCATTTCACACCACTGCGTAACATATTTCACGGCTTTATTTTTATTTCCCCGGGCTTACTTCAAGCCAATCATCCAGGGAAGCAGTGAATAAATTTGGGAGCCTTACAGTACAGAAGAAGAGTTATGTATATATAAAACAGAGTCCTGTAAATATGTAAACGACATGATGAATGAATAAATACTACTACTACTACTACTACTACTACTACTACTACTACTACTACTACTACTACTACTACTACTACTACTACTACTACTACTACTACTACTACTACTACTACTACTACTACTACTACTACTACTACTACTACTACTACTACTACTACTACTACTACTACTACTACTACTACTACTACTACTACTACTACTACTACTACTACTACTACTACTACTACTACTACTACTACTACTACTACTACTACTACTACTACTACTACTACTACTACTACTACTACTACTACTACTACTACTACTACTACTACTACTACTACTACTACTACTACTACTACTACGAGAATGGGCCAGATTTTCTGTAAGTAAATGTACACCGGGCGAGTTGGCTGTGCGATCAAGAGCGCGCAGCTGTGAGCTCGCATCCGAAAGATAGTGGGTTCGACCCCACTGTCGGCAGCCCTGAAGATGGTTTTCCGTGGTTTCCCGTTTTTACACCAGGCAAATTCTGGGGCTGTACCTTAATTAAGGCTGCCACGGCCACTTCGTTCACATCCCTAGGCATTTCCTGTCCCGTCGTCGGACCGATGTAAAGCAAATAGCAAAAACAAGTAAATGTACGTAAGAAAGGTCCTCAGAAGGACCAGGGTTTGATTCCCCGTCAGGAAACCAAGCCTGCTGAGGCACATGGCCCTGAAGTTTAACTGCGGCAAAACTCTGAGCAGAGAAATATTACTTTTGCCGTAAATCACCAATTTTGTTAATCTGATCTATTTTCAACCTTAATGTGGTATGATGTCCGCCTCTGTGGTGTAGTGATTAGTATGATTAGCTGCCACACCCGGAGGCCCGGGTTCGATTCCCGGCTCTGCCACGAAATTTGAAAAGTGGTACGAGGGCTGGAACAGGGTCTACTCAGCCTCGGAGGTCAACTGAGTAGAGGTAGGTTCGATTCCCACCTCAGCCATCCTGGAAGTGGTTTTCCGTGGTTTCCCACTTCTCCTCCAGGCGAACGCCGGGATGGTACCTAACTTAAGGCCATGGCCACTTCCTTCCCTCTTCCTTGTCTATCCCTTGCAATCTTCCCATCCCCCCCGCAAGGCCCCTATTCATCATAGCAGGTGAGGCCGTCTGGCCGAGGTACTGGTCATTCTCTCCAGTTGTATCCCCGACCCAATGTCTCACGCTCCAGGACACTGCCCTTGAGGCGGTAGAGGTGGGATCCCTCGCTAAGTCCGAAAGAAAAACCAACCCTGGACGGTAAGCAGATCAAGAAAGAAAGAATGAATGTGGTATGATAAGTTCATTTCTCGATCTTAATGTCACTTTTAGATCGACAGATTGTACCGTGAGATTACTTTGTAGGTTGAGTATAGTTTACTTGCAAGCAATTATCTTTTAGTTCAACGGTATATAATGAATTAGTATCAGACTCCTTCGTGACGATCTGCTGTTCCAGTGGTTTCAACGACGAAGACAGATGGTGGAGGGTGGGTGCAAATACAGTCCTCTGTCTGAACATATTCTGGTAAATAATTCAGAGAGATATGGTCTATTTGCTTCTACAGCGGAAGAATGTTGGTCAAAATTAAATACTGCGGTCTCTAACAATATACATTGTAAATTAACTGCCACATCGATAGCCAATTTTTACCTTATACATTATTCGTGCTACTTGGAGCATGCACGATGTGTGGACACAGTGAGAAGGTAATCTACTTTTTAAACACGCCGGTAATTGAATATTTCAATATTGGATGCGAAAAAATGATGAACACAATATTGAAATGTTTTCGCAGTTCGCCGCTGTGGGGAATTTAATATGTGAAGGTTGGTTGAATTGATATGAAGCGAGAACAGGAAACATCGCTCCAACGAAGCTTGCATTTGAATTTCGTTTCCTAGAGTTTATTTCTCTCACATTCCTTTAATATTTTTTTCACTATATACTTCCGTTTCATGATTTAGCTACTGGCTTGTTGAGGATGGGAAAGGATGGTGTAATTATATGTTTACTCATCTTTTTTTTTTTTTTTTTTTTTTGCTAGTTGCTTTACGTCGCACCGACACAGATAGGTCTTATGGCGACGATACTACTCATCTTTTTGCAACAGGTATTCTGTAAGGGAAACCAGGCTTCCAACATCAACAATGGCCTTGGGGCGTGTAATCATACTTTACCGCATCACTTCCGTGCTCGTCTGTAAAAATGCAACAATGATCAACCTTATATAAGAGCAACGAGCTGTTGTAAGCAGGGAGACTCCTGCAAGTTTCAATGCTAAAATTCTAACAAGAAGACGCCGCTTCGATATCAAGATTCATCAGCATTTGCAATTCCTTTTAAAACGTAACTTATATTATACAGCGTTGTACCGTGGTGTAGGGGTAGCGTGCCTGCCTGCCTGTAACCCATAGGCCCCGGGGTCTATTCCCGGCCAGGACAGGGATTTTTATCTGAATCTGAGGGCTGGTTCGAGGTCCACTCAGCCTACGTGATTAGAATTGAGAAGCTATCTGATGGTGAGATAGCGGCCCCGGTCTAGAAAGCCAAGAATAACGACCGAAAGGATTCGTCGTGTTGATTACATGACACCTCGTAACCCGCAGGCCTTCGGGATGAGCAGCGGTTGCTTGGTAGGCCAAGGCCCTTTACGGCTGTAGTGCCATGGTGTTAGGTTTTTCAGTTGAATTTCTACGTCAAAAGAGCCCACAGCTTCATATAATTTATATGTTCGAATAGAGTATATATCCCATACTGCTACAGTCATGAATAAGCCTTGGCCTACCTAGTGACCGTCACTCATCCCTAAGGCATACATATTACGGGTGATGCGTGGTCAGCTCTACGAAACCTCGAAGTCGATATTTTTGTTTTTCTTGACAAGTGTCGCTATCTTTCCGTCAGACAGCTCCTCAGTTTGTTCTCACAAGACCTAAGATGCGGGTAAGAGGTAGGCTCGCTACCCCTAGACCGTGGGGACGGCTACATAATTCAACACTGAATAGAAAAAACGATGAACGTGTTACGGGCAGGAACAAAGAACAATGTTTTCTTAATTTACAGCGGAAGTTACAAACAAGGATTTGGTTAGAATAAGAGAAAACATATATAAAAGTAACTGAAACTAGTAAAAGGATTTGATTAGAATCATAGCAAATATAAAAAATAACCGACATCTGTGAGTACATTCAGTGGAGCTTCCGTGTCTCAGGTGGCAGCACGCCGGACTCTCGCCGCTGGGTTGCGTGGTTCAAATCCCGGTCACCCCATGTGAGATTTGTGCTGGACAAAACGGAGGTGGGACAGGTTTTTCTCCGGGTACTCCGTTTTTCCCTGTCATCTTTCATTTCAGCAACACTCTCCAATATCATTTCATTTCATTAATCATTCATTAATCATTGCCCCAGAGGAGTGCGACAGGCCTCGGCAGCCGGCACAATTCCCATCCTCGCCGCTAGAAGGGGCTACATTCATTCCATTCCTGACCCGGTCAAATGACTGGAAACAGGCTGAGGATTTTCATTTCATCTGTGAATACATTCAGTACTGTGTGTGCCCTCACGAGTCATTTAACTCTATGATTGCCCCTTATTAAGGGGGACATACTCAAATATAAGGTATTCTGTTCTTCCTTAGAAAGGTTGTACCTTTCCTCTATAACAAATGTTCGAAGTTAACTACAAGTCTGCGTTGGATGAGGGATGCATAGCAACGACCAGCGGCTCCTTTCAGCAGGGTTCGGGCATGTTTCGCGCATTTCACATCGAGGCCGATATTCCCATTGTCCTTTCCTTAAACAATAATTGCTGTAGTCACGATTCTTATCGGGAAAAGCAAATGCCAATTTACTTCTCATTCTGTGAATTCCACACCTGATTCAGACACACTGATTCAGACTGTAGAAACTAGGGTCTTCTGAGGCCAAAATGGTTCAGTTAGATGGTATCTGAAGGTGTTTGAGCACGGCAGGCGGTAGATTTACAGACAGGTAAAATCTCTTTTGGGACAAAATTCCGGCACCGGGGAATCTCCAAAAATTACAAAAAATATTAGTGAAAAGAAAAACTATTACTATTACTATTGTTCTTATTCTTATCATTACACTCTTTTCTGAGAAGAGAGTCACATACAGTTTCAACCCACAGTGTATTAAGCAGCGTCTTGGAGAGGTGTGGCGTTCCAACTGATAAGTCCACTACCACACTGAGACAAAACACCGGATATTTTTGTTGATTTGATAGATTTTCAATTGGTGCAATGAAATTATGGTTCCCTACTGGGAATAAATAAATACGCTAGAAAATGATTAATTCGAACGCGAAGGGCTCAGTAGAAGCGTTCGAATTAAATAATATCATACACCGTAATTACCTGAATATCGATATTTTTTTTTTTTTTTTTTTTTTTGCTATTGGCTTTACGTCGCACCGACACAGATATGTCTTTTGGCGACGATGGGACGGGGAAGGGCTAGGACTGGGAAGGAAGCGGCCGTGGCCTTAATTAAGGTACAGCCCCAGCATTTGCCTGGTGTGAAAATGGGAAACCACGGAAAACCATCTTCAGGGCTGCCGACAGTGGGATTCGAACCTACTATCTCCCGAATACTGGACACTGGCCGCACTTAAGCGACTGCAACTATCGAGCTCGGTAATATCGAATTTAAAAAACGAACCCTTATTGGATTTGGGTCTGTAACACAGCCCAGCCAGTGTCGCTTAATCCATCTTCAATTAATGACGTCTATTTTACAATGTACCCGCATGGACCTTCAGTAGCCGGTGGAATGTCTCAATTCAATTAACTTCACGTGGAGTCCTGCGTTCACGCCCAAAGAGCGAAATTTCCTGGTTACCCAACTCAAATAATATTAATAGAATGTGCTCTCAGGCGATCAAGATCTTGAGAGTTTTCTTAGCTTAGCAACAACTACGGTTGCGTTTCCACCATCAACAGATTCTACACTACTTTTCTTGTTTACCCAGATAGAATTCAATCATCCGTAAACATCACTTATATAAGAATTGTAAAATGGTATCTTTTTTACTTGGAATTAAACAATATGATGGTCGAAATAATATTTTAACACTGTGATATACAGGTATGTCAAGAAACCGCGGGAAAATGTGGAGTTTTTCATCAAGTAAGTCCTGGTGTAATAATAATAGGTTAATAGCACGAAAACTTGAGTCTTTGAGTTAGGTAACTGGGATATTTCACTCTTTACGCCTAAACCCAAGACTCCATGTGGAGTTAATTGACCACTGTCAGCAAATGAAATGGGACATTCTAAAGGTTACTGAAGGCCCATGGAGTCATTTGATAAAAATCCGTAATTAACTGCAGATGGACTAAGCGATACTCGCTATGCTATGGTACAGATCCAAATCCAATAACGGATCGTTTACAATTCGATATTCAGCTAATTACGGTGTGTGATATTGATTAATTCGAATTTGAATACAGCGAGATGTGGTCATACTTTCCATTAAAATAATACTAAATCAAATAATTTTAAAACAAACGGGAGGTACGAGTTTGTCACAGTTCTCACATCTCAATAGGTAATTCGCTGCAGAAGGTTTAACGTTTCTGAAGAGTCGTTTAATTAAATAGCCCGGGAGGGCACTGGCCCATTTGATGCGGCACGCTGCAGCTTCTCTCATTGCTGTACAATTACAACAAGCCTACAGCCTTCAGTAATTAAACAACAAAAGAGGTGATGCCTCCACAAATATGAGTATATGTCTAGCCCGTTTCTTCCTGGAATGGAAAGACTTACCCTTCGTCGCTGGCGCTGATTTCATCTAGATAAAAACATAGATGGTTTAGTTCCTCGTTAAAGAGATATTTAAACATGCAAGAATCAATCTAACTTATCTCTGAATTTTCTGATTCACATCCTCGTAGACTTCCAATACGACCCATATATGTTGTATGTATGTTGGGTATTCAGCCCGAAGGCTGGTTTGATCCTCTGCAGCTCCGCCAACAGCTGTCATAAATAGCCTAGACGTCACTGAAGAGGCGTACTAGGGAAATGAGGAGTGAGGTAGTTTCCCGTTGCTTTCCTCATCGAGCCAGCCGTTGCTATTACATATCTGCCAAGCCCAGTGAAATGCATGCAGCAACCGACCCTATGAGCGATATTTTCACACCATTCATAACAGGGACTGGCTGCATAAGGAATGTTATTACTAGCATCACTCATACCTCAATCACTTTCATATTGTCAAAGCCAAGGATGAGACTGTGTATAGCCCATACCAGAAGACATAGTGCACTGTAGACATTACATCTCGCCAGCAAAGCATTTTTGGCACATACGACTCATAGTTTTCGTGAAATGAAATACGAGTACCATGAGACACTTGAAAGAGAGTGCATCGTCGTTTGTTTCGTTCCAGGCCATTACAGATATATGCATATGATCGTTATTTTTCAGAGACGTTCGTGGGTTCCATCCCGGATAGTCTGCTGGTATTTTACTCGGGGGATATAGGGTTCGAACTCCACTGTCGGAAAGCTCTGAAGATGGTTTTCTGTGGTTTTCAATTTTCACACCAGACAAATACTGGTGCCGTACCTTAATTAAGGCCACTTACTCTACGCATGCAGATTTATTCTATAAATTATGGTGTATGGAGTATATCCGTGCTTTTTATCGGGAGACTTTAGTTCAATTACCGGTCAAGTGTTGATTATGTAGGCATACTCGTTTCCGTACGAGATGGGGATTTAAACTGCGTCTGATTAATTCCAATGGCTTGGGGATGGAGAATTTTTGTGTCCGTCTAAGTACCGATCACTCCATTTACACAAAATACACCGCATAACACCCACCATACAATGCGTCCTTTAACAGGATTGGCGTCAGGAAGAGCATCCGGCCGTAAAACTAGAACAAGTCAACATATGCTACAAAATTCACACTTCCAACCGCTTTGAAGTGTGGAAAGAAACGGCAGAGAAGGAAGATTCTCATGTTTCCAATAAGGACTACATCTATCTATTTACACACAATACCTATCGGACCATGAAACTATTAGGTTTATTCGGCAAAATGCAAGAAAACAAGGTTGTAGTTTTATGTGATTGATATCGTGATAATAGCCACGCAACCTCCAGTTTTACGTGGGATCAGAATCTCAGGGACATGACTTTCCATTCACAAATCCAACATACACTGCAGCCTCCTTGGTGAGAAGTCAGTGACAATGCCATTCAGCTATCATGTTCTGCTTACATTCGGCAACCCTCAAGATGGTTTTCCGTGGATTCACAATTTCACACCGGGGAAATGTTTGGGTCATACTTAAATTGTGACTATGGTTGCTTTCTTTCCAGTCCGAGTCTTGCCCTTCCCATATCAGAGTCGAAAAATCAAAGCCGCCCCTAAATAAATAAATAAATAAATAAATAAATAAATAAATAAATAAATAAATAAATAAATAAATAAATAAATAAATAAATAAATAAATAAATAAATAAATAAATAAATAAATAAATAAATAAATAAATAAATAAATAAATAAATAAATAAATAAATAAATAAATAAATAAATAAATAAATAAATAAATAAATAAATAAATAAATAAATAAATAAATAAATAAATAAATAAATAAATAAATAAATAAATAAATAAATAAATAAATAAATAAATAAATAAATAAATAAATAAATAAATAAATAAATAAATAAATAAATAAATAAATAAATAAATAAATAAATAAATAAATAAATAAATAAATAAATAAATAAATAAATAAATAAATAAATAAATAAATAAATAAATAAATAAATAAATAAATAAATAAATAAATAAATAAATAAATAAATAAATAAATAAATAAATAAATAAATAAATAAATAAATAAATAAATAAATAAATAAATAAATAAATAAATAAATAAATAAATAAATAAATAAATAAATAAATAAATAAATAAATAAATAAATAAATAAATAAATAAATAAATAAATAAATAAATAAATAAATAAATAAATAAATAAATAAATAAATAAATAAATAAATAAATAAATAAATAAATAAATAAATAAATAAATAAATAAATAAATAAATAAATAAATAAATAAATAAATAAATAAATAAATAAATAAATAAATAAATAAATAAATAAATAAATAAATAAATAAATAAATAAATAAATAAATAAATAAATAAATAAATAAATAAATAAATAAATAAATAAATAAATAAATAAATAAATAAATAAATAAATAAATAAATAAATAAATAAATAAATAAATAAATAAATAAATAAATAAATAAATAAATAAATAAATAAATAAATAAATAAATAAATAAATAAATAAATAAATAAATAAATAAATAAATAAATAAATAAATAAATAAATAAATAAATAAATAAATAAATAAATAAATAAATAAATAAATAAATAAATAAATAAATAAATAAATAAATAAATAAATAAATAAATAAATAAATAAATAAATAAATAAATAAATAAATAAATAAATAAATAAATAAATAAATAAATAAATAAATAAATAAATAAATAAATAAATAAATAAATAAATAAATAAATAAATAAATAAATAAATAAATAAATAAATAAATAAATAAATAAATAAATAAATAAATAAATAAATAAATAAATAAATAAATAAATAAATAAATAAATAAATAAATAAATAAATAAATAAATAAATAAATAAATAAATAAATAAATAAATAAATAAATAAATAAATAAATAAATAAATAAATAAATAAATAAATAAATAAATAAATAAATAAATAAATAAATAAATAAATAAATAAATAAATAAATAAATAAATAAATAAATAAATAAATAAATAAATAAATAAATAAATAAATAAATAAATAAATAAATCAAAAAATCAATAAATAAATAAATAAATTAGCCGTATGAATCCCCTAAGGGCTATGGCCTCCTGCAATGCAGGGACAGTGCTCAGTTTAGCTCATCAGGTGAGCAGGTCCTGAAGAGCATTATTATATTGGTTAATCTGTAGTTTTTCATGATAACGTATTACCGCATATTGTACATTGTGTAGTCTCACCCCCGAGTGCATACAATTGTGTTTTTCTGGAACAACAATTCGCGAAAACGCACTGTTGCATTAATGACACGTGTACACTTTTATCCCAGGGAGGGTTCAGGTTGTTTCTAGGTAAAAGCGATAACTTGCACTCTTCGTTCTTGCATAGCTTCTTCTCCGAATGTTGTAGACGTTTCTTGTAATTTCTTGACCGTATCCTCCGTTGAAATTATCCTGACATACATTGCAAGTGCATATCCTCCTTCCACTATGTGTTACGTGATGAGTTATCAAATCACTACTGCATGCAAACGTCTGTCTGTTTGACATTCTTCTTGCTATTCTCCCGAGTGCACAGAAGATGACCATCACGGTATCCTCTTCGTCGAAGCGTACAGTTGTATGTTGTATTCTTCGCCTCTGTCCTCAGAGCGTACTTCAACATATTTTACACTTGCTCGGCTTCTTTCCGCAGTGTACGCGAGGATGATAATTTTATATTCACCACTTCATAAAAACCTCTTTTTATCAATTTTACTGTATTATGCCGTAGTGATCAGAGAGGTGATCTCCAGGTTTCTTTGCGGAAGCGCACTGTTGCATATTTCACTGCTGCACAATATCTATAATATGTGTCTTGATCGACCTATGTTATCACAGGGCTTGAGCAAAGGTGTATCCCGTAAGGTCAGTGATCTCTGCACACATTTTTTCCCAGCTCTTTCCACTCTTGCCTTATCTTTGCTGTTCTTGTCCATTGTTTTCCTCCCCATCTCGCAAACCAGTCTGCCCATCTAGTTCTTTGCCTTCCCACGTTCCGTCTTCCTTGTCTGGGATCCCATAAAGAAGCCTAATAACCATTTCGAGATAATTTTGAGTCGCGACGCATTCCTTCCATCTTTAGCAAAACCAACTAATCTTCCTTTCATACTAAATGTGTAAATACAATGTCCTTAGATTTAAAGTTGCAATTCCCGGCTGGGGTGTACCACAAACCATCTTTAGTCTCGATGTAAAGAATTCAGCAACGATATCAAATCCAGTTGGATATCTAGCGCTCATCATAATAAGGTAAGGTAAAACTTAAGTCTGTGGCCGTTCCTTCTCTGATTCGCAATGTGTTCCTCGCACACGATAGTAATTCTTGCTTGATGGCCTTCATCCCGTTTAAAAACTAGGGCGGTTCTTATTTAAGCATGTATTCTAGTTTGTTTGGAATGGTCTATCAAAGCCATCTGAACAATATTCATAATCATTCCACCATAGGCTACTTAATGGACAGGAGGGCGCATAGGTTGGCTTACAGAGACAGCAGTGAAGCTCGGTGCATTAAAGGATTGGAACAACAAGCTACAATTGAAGCGCCATTACTCCGGAAAGCGAAATCCCACTAACAGACCTTTTTATCCATCCCACAGTAGTGCACATAATGCTAATGTCAGCCCAGCACTTCCGGGATGTAAACAGTGGCCAGCGACGTGTATCATATAGAGCCATTGACTGTCGTTCATTGACCGCGTGTTGTGGATTGGAACCGTAAGTATTCAGGTAGGGACACCAAACATAAACTGAGTTTTTTTTAAAAAAAAATCACATAACGAGAGCTTTTACTTACCCGGAGTAATATACTACATTAAGACCAAACAGTCCGTAATTGTCAAAATAACAACACGGAAGAAAGTTTATTTTATCTAATTAACAAGTATTATCACTTGCAAAATTCCAGTTACCTTCCGCGTTAAATAATCGGAAGTGGGCGTGAGTCCAATGCGGTCTTTTAACTCCCTTTTAAAAGTTAACACGGCCATCGAATATCTTGCACAGCAGCCAATTTTTCACCACCCTACGATTAGAAGAGACTATGATTCAACCTCCATGAGGAATGGAAATTACAGTGCACGTAATATCGATGGCCGCGCACGAAAGGATCACAATTCAAAATCCATGATTCTTCAGAACTTTACATCATTTCCTCCCAAAAACACACTTATTACACATTTGGTGTGTGGGTAGTTATTTATTATAATATGAAACAGAGTTACAACTCATAATGACCCTTTCGAATTGAGCAAAGCGACTAACGTCAGAACACAGAAAATTGTCAGAAATGCTTCCTGACACGAATATTTTAGATTTGTTGTTGTTACACTTTCCGAAGTTTTAGGGGATTTTTATAGACAGTGGAGTCTCAAGAATGCATTTTTTGAGTTGTGACACTTTCATTCTCAGCCATCGACGTATATATATTAAAATTTGATTTACTTCGCACCGACAGAGATAGGTCTTATGGAAACGGTAGGATAGAAAAGGGCTAAGAGTGGGAAGGAAGCGGTCGTTGCCTTTAAGACCTGGTGTGACATAGATGTATATATATATATTGAAGACCTTTCCCTTTGAGATATTTATCACCTTGTTTTATTTTTTAATATAGCTTGCATTTCAATGTTCTAAACAATACTGATATGATGAATTAATATCTAAGAGCTAAAGCTTCCACGGTCTCTTGAATTTCTATCGCCGGGCTGAGTGGCTCAGACGGTTAAGGCGCTGGCCTTCTAACCCCAACTTGGCAGGTTCGATCCTGGCTCAGTCCGGTGGTATTTGAAGGTGCTCAAATACGACAGCCTCGTGTCGGTAGATTTACTGGCACGTAAAAGAACTCCTGCGGGACTAAATTCCGGCACCTCGGCGTCTCCGAAGACCGTAAAAGTAGTTAGTGGGACGTAAAGCAAATAACATTATTATTATTATGAATTTCTATCACGTATTATAACGGTCTACAACCTTCGAAAATGGTAACATAGTTTCCATTAATGAAAAATATCCTTGATTTCCCTGCATTTTCAAAAATCATGTCTAATACATACACAATACTAAAAAGAAGACAGCTCAATATTCTAAAAGAAATCCGCAAGAACATAAACACAAGTCTTCATTATTATTATTATTATTATTATTATTATTATTATTATTATTATTATTATTATTATTATTATTATTAATCAACGTGGCCGGTTCCTTGGCTGAATGTTCACCCTAAGGCCTCCAGTTCAAAGGGCCCAGGGCTAAATTGCCGGCCGGGCTGCAGATTTTAACCTTCCTTCGGCTCGTGTACTGTATTTTTATGTTTGTCCAAACACATTCCTCTTCACACAACGCATCATACTACCAACCACCACAGAAACACGCAATTGAGAATACATCTCTCCACATAGGGTTGACGTCAGAAAGGGCATATGGCCGTAAAACCGGGCCAGATCCATATGTGCCACACAGTTCACACCCCCGACCCCACCAGTGTGGAAAAAGTAGTGGAAGAAGAAGATTATTAATCTGAGTGTGATGAATTTAAATTTCCTTTTTAAAAACTGCTTGCCTATGGTCTATGAGCTGCATCCCTACCTCTTACTGGGAGATTCAGGCGATTTTGAAGTGTATTTTTTATAATCTGTATAGCTACGATCAGACATGTACACAGCAGCAGTATAACAGGTACAATCTTACAGCTCTGTAAAACGTAAAATACGTATCAATTAATTCCCATTTATATTTACTTTTAAATATGTGGCAAATTACATGTATGTTGAATTTATGAAGCCGCAATTATTTTCAGACACATTTATATTCAATTAAGTAACAACATGTAAATACAGTAGGTTAAAATTGTATGAAATTAGGTATATATTTTGTATACTCGACGTAAATCAGACGGTCTGTGTAAGTAGGTCATTGTGATATAGTCCGACTCGTTGGCTGAACGGTCAGCGTACTGGCCTTCGGTTCAGAGGGTCCCGGGTTCGATTCCCGGCCGGGTCGGGTATTTTAACCTTAATTGGTTAATTCGTACGGCACGGGGGCTGGGTGTATGTGTTGTCTTAATCATCATTTCATCCTCATCACGACGCGCAGATCGCCTACGGGCGTCAAATAGAAAGACCTGCACCTGGCGAGCCGAACCCGCCCTGGGATATCCCGGCACTAAAAGCCATACGACATTTCATTTCATTGTGATATACTTGAGGAATCCAGTTACTTCAGAGTGCAATCATTGGAATTCGAATTTTCCAGGTAGTTGCTTGAGGCCACAGGCTACAAATGGAAAATATTTAAAATTATATTAAGAAGATACAAGTGGGCGATGTAAACAGTGACAATTAACATCAGATCCAAATGAAGCAACATCTAGCCGTTACTCCAAGAATAGGTCGGTAAACGGAAATGAATTTGCTAGTTGCTTTACGTCGCACCGACACAGATAGGTCTTATGGTGACGATGGGACAGGAAGGGCCTAAGAGTGGGAAGGAAGCGGCCGTGGCCTTAATTAATGTACAGCCCCAGGGAAAACCATTTTCAGGGCTGCCAACAGTGGGGTTCGAACCTACTACCTCCCGAATACTGGGTACTGGCCGCACTTAAGCGACTGCAGCTATCGAGCTCGGTGAAATGAATTTGAATTTGAAGTAGGGTGTATAAATATTTGTGTGTTATGAAGTTCTTAATATGCTGCCCTTATATCAAGAGTGATAATGTTGACAGGCATAGCTCTTAATATTTCGTCGGTAGTCCTGTATATCAGTAACTGGACGCGTTTCAAGACAGTGGTCATTGGCCTTGAATCTTTCATCGGTGGTCAAGAGTATTTCCTTGATCTTCATGTGTGCCAATTATGTTTCGAGCACAGACTGGTTTATGCTAATGAGTACGAGTTCCATATCTCGACAAGGAAGTTGGATATTAGGAATCCGCAGGAGAACTACAGCCGGAACTGGGAATGTGGATGTCATCGCAGGAAAACTGAGCAATGGACAACAGCAGTACATGAGGACCTTGTCTCAACGAGATCGAAGGAAGGCTATCCATGAGACCCAGTCATTAGGCCTTGCTGCTTAACAACTACTAGCTGAAATGTCAGTAAATTGTAAATACAACGAAAAAAATTTTTTCAAGTTTAAAACAAGGCTGACTTTATTATTATTATTATTATTATTATTATTATTATTATTATTATTATTATTATTATTATTATTATTATTATTATTATTATTATTATTATTCATGTGAAGTATATAAAACAGAATCAAGTAATTTTCAACTGACGCCTAATGAGAGGTAACAAGATAATGATAAATATTGGAATACAAAGATGACTGCTCAAGACACTCTTGGCTGATGCAATGGATATATGATATATAACCACAATTTGCATGAAGATTGTGAATAAGCGTTCAAAAAATAAAGGAATGGAGCTCACAACTGGTACATTAGGGTGGTTTTCACGCAGAAATTTCTTCTATAGTCCCAGGACTTTTATCTCAATCCTAGGTTCACATGATTTATGTTCCTCCTGGCATTTTCCCACAACTTATTAGGGTCGGCACTTGAGGTGGATTTGGCCTAGTATTACGGCCATATGCCCTTTCCGTCGTCAAATCTACGTAGAGGGATCTATTTACTATTGTATGTTTATGTATTTGCTGGTAGTGTGGTACGTTGTAGCCGGCCCCGCGGTGTAGGGGTAGCGTGCCTGCCTCTTACCCGAGACCCCGGGTTCGATTCCCGGCCAGGTCAGGTATTTTTACCTGCATCTGAGGGCTGGTCCGAGGTCCACTCAGCCTGCGTGACGGTGAGGTAGCGTCCCCAGTGTAGAAAGCCAAGAATAGCGGCCGAGAGGATCCGTCGTGCTGACCACACGACACCTCGTAAACTGCAGGCCTTCGGGCTGAGCACCGGTCGCTTGGTAGGCCAAGGACCTTCGGGGCTGTATGTTATATGCAGATGAAGAGACGTGTGTTAATACGAACAAAAATATCTAAAAATATCCAGCCCTGAACCAGAGGGCTTAACGTAGTTAAAATCAAGGCTCGGCTGTGAATCGAACCCGGGGCCATCTGAACCAAAGACCAGTACGCTGTCCATTCATTCAAGGAGCCGAACGTCCACTTCACTTTAACACAAATGTTGACTCCCCGCACAATACAGAGATTACCACATACGGTAACGTATATAATACCCATACATACTTAAGAGAATCCACTAGAACAATGTAAAATCTATCCCCGTATGAGAACTTTGATGGGTATTATTAAAATGGCTAGCCGCACGGTATAGCCATTCAGAGGCCCAGAGTTCGGGTTGCTGTTTGAAAAACACAAGTTATTAGCTAAATCATGCACACACATGAATGAAAATTACAATGAATCCACAAGAATATGGATTTCATATTATTATTATTATTATTATTATTATTATTATTATTATTATTATTATTATTATTATTTTCGATTGATCAATCTAGATATCGTTCTCAAAATCATCTGCCGTATGGTGTACGAGTAGCGTCTCTTAACTGGGATATGAGAGGTGGTGAATTTAGCTTTGAATGTCGAGATATACGGCAGGGAACTCGACACTGTGACCACCTGACAGGGCAACAAACGTTTCCGGAGACCTAGGACTCTGAACGGTCACGCGTTATTTGTCTCTAATACGAAAACAGTAGGCTAGTGAATAGACGGTAGAAATTCAGAAAAGTACCTGGAATAGGAGTGTTATCGATAGTAAAACAGCTAAAGAGCTACTACAACTGCTATTACTACTACTAAAATTGTTTAGAAAGGTCATTAGTGAGACTCCCGTACGCTCTTTTTCTGCTGTCACACTAGCACTAAACAACCGAATGACGCATTGCTGAATAGAATAACTGAGTGCTTTCACTCAGAAACAACAAACAATATCGCACATCAATTGCGTATTTAGACAATAGCTTTCATACTGCGATAAAAAAAAACACGTTCATTCTGTGACAATGAGATCAGAAAAGTGACTGCGAGTTAAAATATGGTGATTAATACCACTTCCCTTGCCCTTTGTCATCCTCTGTTATATTTATAGATTATAGCCCTGTAACAGTGCACTACAAAAGAACGTTCATCGGTGGTAAGCATAGTTGCCTTCCATCGCATAATTCAGCGTCACAAGAGTTCAGATCTGACAATCGCGTGGGTTATAGGAAGACGGAATTGTTTCTCTTCGTAGGTATCAACGCCATGTTAACGACCATTTGGATATACATTCTGGTGTATTTTTTGCGGTTGTTGTTTTCCTGTCAGACACGGGAGCTGAAGCCATCTTGGATCATAAGCCCCTAGGTACTTCTGATTGCAGACACTATCTAAGGAGCACTGTTCTTGTGTACAGTATAACTACAATTACAAGACCTAGGGATTATTATTAAAACCTATGTTAAGAGAATTTTATTTCATTGTCGAGTTCATATATTTACAGTCTACAAAATAATGTGGAAAGTGAAACTTCACGGTACTGTAGTTACCGCATTGGACATACCTTTAGAAAAAATTATCAGTTTTAAAACAGTTACTTGTATACTTACCAGATGACTACACTCAGTGATTTGGGCGAGTCAATATATGGTTGATCCTGAGGTGAGCATGTGTTCATCTTAATATTACTGAAATGAAAATAAAGAAATATGAAATAAAATATTGTACGTCACAATACGTTAGAAACTATTACAATTACTATTACAAGAATATCCCAGGTTCAGTACGGGCTGGAATGACGTTCAAAGTGAATTAAGGTGTACTGTGGTGCAAGAAGCAGAGTATGAGGTCACGGAAACCAAGTAATATGACTGATGAAGTAGTAACGCTGAGGAACTAACTCTTCGACATCTGCAGGCCATGAGGCTGGTCAGTAATCAACCAGGGAAATCCACATGGGCCAAGGATTTGTAACTGTTGTAATAGGATTAATGTTAGAGAAAAGTGATCGACGCCTTGGCCTTCGGTTCTCAGAGCTCCGGGCTCAATTCCGAGCAGGGACGAGAGAATTTAATCGTAAACGGTTAACTTCCTTGACACACACACACACACACACACACACACACACACACACACACTATATAGACGCCAATCACCTTCATCGAAGGATCTGCCTCACAAGAGCTGCACCAGATTAGCAAACGGCCACGGCCACAAGAAATAATAATAATAATAATAATAATAATAATAATAATAATAATAATAATAATAATAATAACAATAACAATAATATTTTTAAAGTTGGTTAATGTCGCACAGATGCAGATAGATCAGGCAACGCTGGATAGGAAAGGGCTAGGAGAGGGAAGGAAGCGCCCGTGCGGCCGTGGCCTTAATTAAGGTACAGCCCCAGTAGTTGCCTCGTGTGAAAATGGCAACTACGGAAAACTATCTTCAGGGCTGCCGACAGTGAGGTTCGAACCCACTATCTCCCTAATGGAAGCTCATAGTTGCGGTCCCTAACCGCACTACAACACTCCTCGGGATAATAATAATAATAATAATAATAATAATAATAATAATAATAATAATAATAATAATAATAATAACCGTGCCCGGTCAGCTTACGTGGGGGTCTGGTTCTGAAATGAGTAGGAGCTAGGCATAACCCTGCGTAAGACACTGGGGTGGGGGCCCTCAACCCCGACACGGCGCGTCCCATATGGCTGATAAGGGAAGCTCCTGTAGATATGCAGGACAGGTGTGAATAAGGCTTAGCCAAATAAGCACCCGCGGATCAACTGAGGTAAACAGAGAAATGGTCAACGGCCTCGACGGCAGAAGAGGACATATCCCAATGGCAGAGAGGGCGGAAGAACCGAATCAAATCCACTTCGCGTCTGACCAGACGTGCGGCTGTAAATATGCTCCAGGAACTAACAATCCCTGGTTCTACACCACTAGCGAAAGCTAGAAGATTGCTTACAAGCAGACATGACTCGTACAAGTAAAGACAAAATTACCCCAGGTGGACAATCCACCCACTCTAAAGTGGCAACCAAGCATTCGGATTCTGGGGAGCTTGGGCGAATACGAGAGAGCAAGTCGGAGTGCTCTGATAAACTTCCACGAAAGACACACACTTTCATTGGCACATTCAACATTCAGACACTGATTCAAACAGGAAAACTGCACAATCTCACAACAGAACTTACAAAGCAGAAAATCCAAATTCTGGCCCTGCAAGAAACACGCTTCACCGATTCAGAAACGATGGATTACAATAATTATAGGATCTTCAAAAGTGGAACAAACAAGAAAATTGGTAAAGGAGCAGCATTGTTAGGAACGGCCTTCTGTGTAGACAAAAAAGTTTTGTATTCAGTAATAGAGGTGAAACCCATCAACAATAGGCTTATGACCTTAAGAATCAGGCATACAAACAAAAATACACCTTTATTAATGTGCATGCACCAACAAACGGAGACAATAAAAAGGAGCCTGAAAAAACAGAAAGATTCCGGGAAGAACTTGAAACAGAAATGGCCAAAATCCCTAAAAATGATGTGAAAATTCTACTCGGTGATTTCAATGCACAGCTTGGCAGGGAATACAAATACAGGAGGACAGTGGGAGACTATCCAGCCCACAGATTCACCAATAAAAATGGCACACGCCTCATTGAGTTATGCCAACAAAATAACCTCAAAATTATGTCAACATCACTCCGGAAGAATCCCAAAAAGCAAAAAACTTGGCGATCACCCATCCATCATTTAGGAGAATTTCAGATTGATCATGTGACAATATCATATGATTACCAAAAGGAAATTCATGATGTGCAAGTGCGCAGAGGTGCTAACATCGATTCGGATCATTATTTAAGCAGAATCAAAATTAAATTCACACCCAAAGGGAAATTCAACAGGAAAACATCGGTGATTTCAAAATTTGATCTGCACAAAATCAAGGGCTCCAAAATTTCAGAAGAATGGGAAAAACGACCTGCAGAGAGCTGGGAGAATTTGCAGACTAAAATCATTGAAACGGCGAAGGACCTAATCCCTCTTCGCAAGAAACCAAAACATCCTTGGTGGAATCAAGAATGTGAGACCGCACTAGAAGAAAGGAAAAAGGCATTTCAAAACTACAATTGTAACAAATCAGAAGAAACACAGAAGAAATTCTTCGAAGTTCGCAAGCATGTATCCAAGATTTTAAGACAAAATAAACGGAAATACGTCAATGTCCAACTGAAGTCAATTGAAGACAACTTCAAAAATTACAACACACATGATTTCTACAAGACCTTTGCGAACCAAATTAAAGGATATTCCCCACAGAACCTTTGCTTTCGGAAGCACGATGGTAAACTAGCCTTGACAAATAAGGAAAACTGCCAAGAATTAGCTACATATTTTTCACAGCTTTTAAATTGTCCAGCACCCAAAAAGAGATTCCCGAAAGTACAGCCAGAAATCATACCGGAAAATTCGTCACCACCAACTCAAGAAGAAATTTATTCACATATCAAGAAACTTAAAGACAACAAAGCATCAGGGGAAGACGGAATTGTAGCTGAACTTCTGAAAAATTTAGGCCCAAATTCACTCAGAGAAATTACACAAATAATCCAAAACATTTGGCAAACCGAAAAGCTCCCGGATGACTGGAAGATTGCTCTAATCCATCCACTACATAAAAAAGGCAGCAAGTTAGACGTAAACAATTACAGAGGAATCTCACTTGTATCAGTCACATACAAAATATTATCAGCCTGTCTCTTGCATAGAACACAACAACAATTAGAACCCAAATTATCAGAATTTCAAGCAGGATTCAGACCAAACAGGTCATGCCCAGAACAAATTTTCAACCTCAAAACCATACTTAAACTACGAGCCCTCAGACAAAAGCCTACGGTATGCACATTTGTAGATTTCAAAAAGGCATATGATTCGATAGACAGACCCTCACTATTCCAAATTCTAGAAGAGAGAGGACTAGATCCCAAAACAATAGAACTCATAAGACAAACACTAACGGGCACAAAATCTAAAGTGAAATTTATGGGAGAAATTTCAGAACCCTTCGACATTCAAACAGGTGTGAGACAAGGTGATGGACTCTCTCCTATTCTGTTCAACGTCGTCCTAGACAAGGTTATGGAAGAATGGGAGAAGGAACTCAAGAAACGTGAATCTTGGAAACCGATCCGATTGGGCTTTCCCAAAAACAACCTCTACGTACCATACCTTGCATTTGCGGACGATCTGGCGATTTTAACAGAGGATGAGGAGACAGCCATCAAGCAGCTTGAGATACTTAAGGAATCTGCAGAAAAAGTGGAACTACAGATTTCATTTGAGAAAACTAAATTCTTCTGTTCAAAGACAGATATCACGAGCCTGAGAACAAAATATGGTAAAATCGACCGGGTCTCGTACTTTAAATACCTCGGAGAATTAATCGAACCGACAGGCCTTGAGCAGATCTCACAGCAAAACCGTCTCCAAAAAGTCAAGAAGGCATTAGGGTTAGTTCAAGACATCTACAATAAAAATGCATGTCAAGACAGACAAAAATTCGGCATTACAACACAGTCATAAAACCAACAGTCATTTACGCAAGTGAAACATTGTCACTTAACAGTAAACAAGATTTAGAAGAAATAAAAAAGCAAGAGAGGAAGATCATCAGGAAAATCCTAGGAGCAAGATATACCCAAGATGGTTACAGGCTACAATCAATCAAAACAACAGAAAAAGTTTCAAACATTGAAATTGACATTAAGAAAAGACGAATGAAATTCTTTGGACACCTCACAAGATTACCAGAAAATCGACTGTCTTAAAGAATATTAAATTATGTTAGCTCACTTAAGAATTCAACACCGTGGCTGGACGAACTTCGAAAGGACCTCAAAAACGCAAACATATGTGCAACAGACATTTTAGAAAGAGACACCTTCAGACACAAAGTCAACAAGTGGGAAGTTACATCAGAGCAACCAAAGCAAAAACAGTGCAGACCGAAATGGTCGGAAGAACGTAAACAAGCCTTCTCAGAGAGAATGAAAGTCTATTGGAAGAACAAGAAGAACCCAAAGAAAGCTTGATTGAGTTGTTTGCTTAACGTCTTCCATTATTGGGAGAATACGCTAATAATAATAATAATAATAATAATAATAATAATAATAATAATAATCGGAGAAATGAGGAAATCAAAACTGCTACCCAGCTAGAAATATGTACTGTCCTAAGTCTAGAGAAGTAAACACCCAAGTGGCAAGGCTACTGCTCTCCATTTTATATGAAGAGAGGACAGGAGATGTGTTATCATGACAATGCCACGAGCATAGCTGTTGTCAGAGAAAATCGTTGCCGCTGTATTTCTGCCCTTCCTACAATGTTTTTTTTTCTTCCTTCATTGCTGCTGCACTCCATTTTGCGCATCAACTGGAGCAATGTAATTCTGTTGCTTGTTCTGAGTCCAGTACCGTAGTTGGCGTCACCATAGCGTTTTGCACCAGAGCACTTGCAGATAATGATTGGAATGTCAGCACATATTCCATATCAGAAGTGAAATAAAATACAATGTTGGTGCCAAAATATTAGGAAGGGCTGGGCTGAGTGACTCGTGTGATAGAGTGCTGTCTTTTTGAGCCCAAGATGACGGTTTCGAGTCCGGCTCAGTCCGGAGGTATAATAAGATGTTAAAATATGCCAGCGTCCTCTTAGTTTTCGCCTCATTAACTACTTTTATGGTTTTCGGAGACGCCGAAAATTCGTCCTGCAGAAGTTTTTTTATTGCCAATAAGTCTACCGGCACGATGATGGCACATTTGAGCCCCGAAATATCACCAGAATGTGTGAGGATCAAGGCCGCCAACCTAGCCTGAGAAAGCCAGTGTTCTAAAGTCTGGGTCACTCAGCCTGGCAGACATATTTTACAAAATGTCCCGTTCTAAAAATTAATGGTACTGAGAGACGTTAATGCTGGCATTTTGTTCTAGCGCGAGAAAGATTAACGGAGCACTAAATCTACTGATACAAACTTCTCTGAATTAAGCATCCGTTATATTTTGTTTTGAACAATTTGCCTTACTTCGCGCCGACGATAGGAGAGGAAGGGAGCGACCGTGGCCTTAATTAAGGTACAGCCCCAGGATTTGCCTGTTATGGAAATGGGAAACTACGAAAACAACCTTCAGGATCGCCTACAGTGGAATTCGAACCCACTCTCTTCCGATGCAAGCAAATGTGACCCAAACCGCGCAGCCTTTTTTCGGTATCAGTTAAATGACCACGGGCAGTTCCGGAATTCAATTTTGCAACCTTCAGGATATCTGGTGCTCTCCAAACCAAGTGCCCTACTGAACTCAACTATTGCAGAGGGTACAGCTGTAATAGCTCAGACTCTTCTCTTGTTTTCGAGCTGTTTGGCATTGCACTAACTCAGAAAGCTTTTCAGAAATGATGGAATAGTGCGGCCTCCGTATTTACCCGGCATGAAAATGCGTGGAAGAGAGAGATGTAGTGTATAATCGTGAAGTTGCTAAAAACGGAACAGTAGTTGTTACAATGCTAAGAAAAGGTTCAAGGTCTTGGTCGCCTTAGGTTATGTTCGTTGAATAGTCTTTTAGGTAGCGAACTTTCAATTCATTAAGCCTAAACCCAGAACTTCAAGTGGAGTTGATTCACAACTATCAGCAGGTGAATTGGGACATTCCATTGCTATTGATGTCTTTAAAGGTAGAACATGTGGATACGTGGTAAAATATTCGTCATTAATTGCAGATGGACTAGGCTTCGCTACCAACGCAAAAGGAACAAGGGAATGTACATTTACAGTAAAGGATTTGCAGCACAGTTTGTTTTGAATTCAAGATTCGATTAAGTAATGTATGTGACATTAATTAAAATTCCTGGTTAATTTGATGGACAGTTTAGAGACAGGGCCTAGCACTTCTCTATAGCAAACGTATCACGACAAAAGTAAGTCATCCTCGGAAGATAGGGGTGGAGCAGCTTACAGGAGACAAAGGTCGAAGACAGGAACACGTCCGCCCCTTAAGCGATATATATATGCCTTGCTGGACCGATTCTCGCGTTATTGGCTGCGTATTTACGAGGCCATTGGAGCGAGATTGAGTCCACTTCAGGTTATAGGGCTTCTGGTATTGCGTCAAGGAACGTTAAACGCCATAACCCATACCCCTCCATGTCCAAGACGACAATGTGTTTCCTTACTGCAGTGTCTACTGTTAAATATTATTATAACCCATATCAGTTCCCTCAAGTCATTTCCTTTCCAACGTTTATAACTTCCTCACAAGATCCTTGGATCGTCTGCACGGGGCCTGAATATTAGTAACTCTAAACGGTATCTGTAAAAAAACATACGTTCTGCATTCTCGAGTCCAGTAGGCCTACTCTACGAGTTTCTTCAGATACAACGTACGTACGTTTGTTGCATAATGATAATAATACTAATAATAATAAAGATTAGTATTATAATTTCGTGTGGTTATTTCTAGCCGGGTGCAGCCCTTATAAGGCAGACCCTCCGATGAGTGTGGGCGGCATCAGCCGTGTGTAGGAAACTGCGTGTTATTGTGGTGGAGGATAGTGTTGCGTGTGGTGTGTGAGTTTCCGGGATGTTGGGGACAGCAGAAACACTCAGTCCCCGAGCCAAGGGAATTAACCATTTATGGTTAAAATCTCCGAACCGTCCGGGAATCGAACCCGTGACCCTCTGGACCAAAGGCCAGCATGCTAACCATTTAGCCATGGAGCCGGACATGTCTGTTGCATGACTGAAAATTGTTAGATTATCTATAGGATACGACTTCTCAGATGTATTGAGAAAACAGCATATTCTCTTGGAGTAGAGCGTGAACGTTAAGTATAACAACAAAATTAATATACTTATGTGAGTATATAACAGTTCGCGAGATACAAACAATATTCAATACACCGAATCAAATTTGAAGGTTTTGATGATTCAAGGAAAATAACTTACACGGAAATTGTAAAAAAGAAGAAAAGTATTTGTGTTGCGAAGTATCACCAGTCACATCTCGTCGTCATCATCATCATCATAATCATCATTATCAAGTGTTCAAGGAATGGTCCGTGACCACTATTGACGGCTGTTCTATTCACTCCAATATCTTCTAAGATCTGTTTAATGACTGAATTTCCATGTTTTTCCCGAGTTCTTTTCCCAGCAGCCAACGGCCGTAGCCGTGTTGAAACACCGGATCCCGTGAGATCTCCGAAGTTAAGCAACATTGGGCGTGGTGAGGAGTTGGATGGGTTGCCACGCGCTGTTGGTGGGGGGTAAGGGAATGGAGGAGCGGAAAGGAACTGGCCACCCTACCGCACGTAAACTCCGGCTCAGGAACACCTCTGCGGAGGCTCCGACCTGCCTTCGGGCAGGATAACCCTTACCTTACCTTTCCAGCAAAATAGCTTTCTACAATGATTGCCATTAATGGAAAAAGGCGTAAACAGGAAAGGCGTAGTTTCCGTATTAATTTCAATACATACCCGTTACCAAACTCTACGCAGAATCTCAGCATATGTCATTTTATCTGTCCATTTAACATCAAACATTTGCGGAATCTACATTCCCAAATCTCTAGGCGTTTGATAGCACTTTTATTTGCCTATCAGGTTTCGGAGGAATACAGCACGATGGACCATATGAATATTGTAGGATCCTTAAACGAGTGTCACATCCGACATAGGATGTAAAATATATATATATCAATAATTATGCAAAATATAGCTGCTGAAAGTAAGGAAAACCAGGAGAGCCAGAAGAGCGTTGCGATCTGAAACGTATTCACTCGATATTGTCTCGATATTTATAACGTCATCCATGGAATACTGCTTCGATTCTGGAATGTCCGCAGGCCATCAAGAAGATCATGGAATTAATCTCTGCATTCTTAAATGGACAATATTTTACTTCCATCACTGTTTTTTCAGCTCCCTTCATGGATCAGTGGTAGAGTGATGACCTCTGGATTCCAAGATCTTGGGTTCAATCGCAGAAAAGGTAGTCGAAGTTTTGAAGGACGGGAATTAGTCCATTTGATACTTCACTTCGTACGATGTTGGCACAAAAGATCTCTGGTGACACGATTAAATAAAACTCAGCCATTGACTCCCAAGAGAGACGCGATTTACTGTGCCATTTAATGGGCTTAGAGTAATTATTATTATATCACTTGATTACTAGTATTCATCTTAATTGTATAAGGAAGAATATTGGAAACAAAGAAGAAATAAAAGGAGAAAAGGGAACACGGAATAATGTGCGTAGAGAAGAAAATTCTTAAAATTTCTCAATGGAGGTAACGCAATTGTTTCGGCATTAGAACTCTCCTGGTTTCCTTGTAAGGAAGTGAAGCAAGCATTTCACGAAGTATAAAATTTTCCAGGAGTTTCCTCACTTACTGTAAACTCAAAGGGACAGAGTAATGTGTGCCGTGAGACCGTAAGTCAAAATAGAGTGATAACCGGAGTCTAAGATGCTATGTTCAATTTTGCAGCATCACGTCTTGTTCTTGAATTGATACAATCAGGGTAAGCAAAGAAATATTTTACCAAATTTCTGAGTTATTATTTCATTCTTACACAGAAAGATATAACCCGGTTAGAAAATCAAGTCTCAGTTATAATTAGGGTAGTGAAATTAATACTACTCTCCGATAATCATTAGATGAAATGATGAAATGAAATGTCGTATGGCTTTTAGTGCCGGGATATCCCAGAACGGGTTCGGCTCGCCAGGTGCAGGTCTTTCTATATGACTACCGTAGGCGACCTGCGCGTCATGATGAGGATGAAATGATGATGAAGACAACACATACACCAGGCCCCGTGCAATTGGAATTAGCCAATTAAGGTTAAAATCCCCGACCCGGCCGGGAATCGAACCCGGGACCCTCTGAACCGAACGCCAGTACACTGACCGTCCAGCCAACGAGTCGGACGTCATTAGATTATATTACTGAATAAGTTTCTGTACCGGTGAGTCGTCAACCATTGTGATGTGGTGAGATATATGGTGTAGAAAAAAGCGTTCCTACAAACTGTTATCTATTTACGTAGCCATTCAGATCAGGTGGAAAGAAGTGTAACGCAAAGTTTAACACACATTGCACAGTACGTTTCTTTTGTTAGAATAATACTGTTTAAAAACTGACGAAAATTGTATTTCCTTTCTTCGGGTGCATGTGTTTTCTCCACAATTTCACCTTTCGAATTCGCAGAAGAAACTCAGTGACAACCATAGAAAAAATCTCGTATTCATAAGCATCTAGCCACGCATTAGTAAAAAAATGTGGAGTGGAGAATGGAACAGAGCCTAATGGACACGGTGACTAAATTTTTAAAGACAGAGAACGGGGACAACCGAAGGTGCGGCTAATAATAATAGGATAACAATTGATGAATAGCGAGATGGTTCAGATAAGCTCACAAGTTGAAAACTGCAAGAATATGCCTAGGTATATTTATCTAGCCAGGCTGAGTAGCTCAGGCAGTAAAGCGCTGACCTTTTGAGCCCAACATAGCAGGCTTGATCTAGGCTCAATCCGGTGGTATTTAAAGGTGCTGAAATACGTCAGCCTCATGCCGGTAGATTAGCTGGCAAGTAAAAGAACTCGTACGGGACAAAATTCCGGCACTTCGGCGTCTCCGAAACTCATAAGAACGTAATTATTTGGACGTAAAACCAATAAGGGTATTATATCTGATGGGGACGTAATTCCTTTCGTATTGTAATCCATAAAGCAATAACATTCAGCCTGGGGAGGCCACAACCCACTACAGCAGCGATAACACAGGTGTCCTTGCTCTCAAATGGCTAGGAGCTAAGCCGGCAACTTGTCCGTTGACGCCGTTACGTGGCTCTGCATACATTGCAGGCGTTGTAAATGACAATATGAACGCACTTTCGTCACTACCAGATGTTTCTATGTAGTCACATTCTGCTTCGTAAAATAATATGAGCTATTTCAGTCATTGTTGTCGTTTTTGTACTCATCAAACTTGTGTGTCACTGTAGATCCAGATGTAACAGTTCGACCAAGCTCGATACCTGCAGTTGCTTAATTGTGGCCAGTATCCAGTATTCGGCAGATTGTGGGTCCGAACCCAACTGTTGGCTTCGCATGGTTTCCCATTTTCATACCAGACAAATGCTGGAGTTGTACCTTAATTAAGGCCACGGCCGCTTCCTTACCACTCCTAGCCATTTCCTCTCCCATCGTCGTCATAAGACCTAAAGAATCTTTAAAAGAAAAAAAAAAGTTTAACAGTTCATTGAAGGAAGAATGAAAAGAATTGTCGCATCCAAGCGGCAATAACTGCACTAAACAAAGCTTGATTCTTTTCACCGTTCCTCATCAGGCTGAAAACTCTATACATTTTATAGTTACATGGCTGCCAGGAAGTGAAAAGACAAATTAAACTGAAAATTAGACGTTGTCCAAAGGAGTAGAGTTTTCCCAACACTTTCTCACAGAACACAAGCACAGATCGACTGACATGTACGAAAAGACTGTTACACATACCATTCTGTATGCTAGTAATACATATGACCTAAATGGAAGCACTCTACGCCACGCATTCTTACCCTTATTTAATTCTGATACTTCTATGATCCAGGCATGCTGATATTATGGTGTCAACTGTTCATGACTGGTGTTGCACGATCTGAAATAAATTTGAAACATTCTCAAAGGTTCAAATTATTATTATTATTATATTATTATTATTATTATTATTATTATTATTATTATTAAAACCGTAACATTTCTGCGCCCCGCAAAATCTTCCCGGGTTACGGTAGCCAGCCTAGAAAAATTGAAAGAGTCTGGTAAATCTGGACGTCAGGCCACATAGCTAATGTTACAACATGGAAAGTTCTCTGCACTAATGGTTACAAGGACTCTCAGCAAATTATATGATAGCAAATATTCGTGTAAAACCAAATTTTCATTATATGTACAACTTTCAATGTGTTTATACTTTTGGTTTCCAAAAGAAAACACTTCGTTAAAAAGAGACAGTAAATTATTTAACATCCTTTCAGTTAAATTCTCAAAAACGACATGGATTAAGTTGTATTTGAACTCTCTCAAATTCACCGATCGCAGGAGAGATTGAACCGCGTTCCTGTGAACAGAAGGATAACATCTAATCGAATGCGTCTCTAATGTCAACGTTTCATGAAAACTGTCTCATTAGACGTGGGTTACTTCGCACACACGTTTAGGCCTATACAGTAGCTCCAGGTGGTGGTAGTGATAGTTGTTTTAAGAGGCAACCATTCTCTGTTAACACCAGTCAGCGGGAAAATAGAAGAGGTCCATCACTTCGAATAATGAAGGTATCTGTAAAAGAAAAGGAAAGGCCACGAAGGACGTGAACATGACAGACTCCCTAGGCCTCGCATCGGGGTCGCAAGTGGACAAGTGGTGACCAACGGAGGTCGGCTTGGAAATATAAAAGTGGAGACTGACACAAGTAAATGGAAGTAATGTCAGACTTAACTAGGAACCGTGGTTGCCAACCCACGCTCTAAATGTAAGAGCTCTGGTCCTTCTTTTAGTCTCCTCTTACGAGAGGTAGGGGATACCGCGGATGAATTCTACCGCCCCTATCCACAGGAGAAACTGCAGCTCGAGGTCGCTTTGAGGATCAGTCGTAGATTAGTGGCCTGTCTGATATTCGAAGGGAGTGAAAAATTCAACTCAGCACTCCATGTGTATGATATCAGCATGTAAAAGATCTCCGGTGACAAATGGAATTTAACCGAGAAGAGGCAGCCGTAGGTAATCCAACAGACATCCGTTTCTCCACCGTCTGGTAGAGTAAAACGGAACCTCAAAATTGAGATGCAGGCAGCCAAAGTGGCATCAAATAAAAATGCCTGCACATGCTAGCGGAGGGCATGTTATAATATAAATATTTTTGCAAATTTCTTTAAGTCGCACCGACACAGATAGGTCTTATGGTGACTATGGGAGAGGAAAGGGCTAGGAATGGGAAGGAAGAGACCGGTGGCCTTAATTAGGTACAGCCCCAGCATTTTCCTGGTGTGAAAATGGGAAACCACGAAAACCATATTCAGGGCTGCCGACAGTGGGCTTCGAACCCACTATCTCCCAAATACTGGACTGGCCGCACTTAAGCGACTGCAGCTATCGAGCTCGGTATTATTATTATTATTATTATTATTATTATTATTATTTACAACAACTCCAGGGCTTGAGAAAGTAACTATCCTAGCACTTTTTCGGGAGTAAGAGTGTAAAATATGAGGAAAGATTCATACTACATTTTCGTCAAAATTTAGGATCGAACCATGACCCTGCAAGGGTTATCTGATCTTCGCGGTGCCATTAATGATTCCGGTGAATATCTGACCATCGACACGATATTTTATAACACTGTTGGCTACTGTATCAACTGCACTATCGAAGTTCTTAGCAGTTCCTAGAGTACAACGAACAGGCGACGTACAGAAGTACGCTGGGAAACAGAGCTATGAGCAGTAAAGAAACAGGCTATCAGCAGCACACGTGAGCAGCGCGCAATACTGCGGTCACCGGGAGCCCTATTCCTGGCCCGGATGGGCACATTAAAACCCATTATATGTGTCCACCAAATGTTGCTGTGTTTGCACCCGGTTGTGGGAGGTGCGCGCGGGGTGAACGGTACCGCAGCCTCGCGGGCTCCAAACCCCGAACCACAGTCGCCACATTACCTGACTAATGGCCAAGCAAGGTGGGGAGGGGGTCATCTGGTCCATACAGGGCACCAAGTGTTGCAAGCTCAGCGCATATAACGACAATTAAACGCAGCAGGAGGTTACTTAAATTAAGATATACCTCAAGGAAAGGGCACAGACAGAGCCTACAACTACTGGCACCAATGTTCAACAAGGATACAGTCTGTGAGTCACTCAATGAAGTTATTTCTTCATGTAAGAAAAGCCCGTCAAAGACATTGTCCACTACGAGGGGTTATAGCAAGCATCGCAGTCATGGCAAACGGCCGCTGGCTGACAGTGTGCTTCAGTGTACTTTGTGCCGACATCTCTGAAGGACACCATAACCCTGTGAATTCCTATTGTATATAAAATTAAAAACAATATGTTCGTTAAAATTTAAACAGATTTCACATAATGGGATTACGGAAAAACCGTGATAATAAATAGCATTATAGCATAAACGATTTCTCTCTCGAAATAATTATGAATCCGTACAAATAATAATTGTCATATTACTCTGGTAAGAGTGATGGATGCCTTTGCTGGCAGGACCTAGTGTTTACAGTGCACTAAGTCTTCTGTTGTGGTATAGGCTAAAGCAATTTTGTTACTTTCATTGATCTGTCTGTCTTATCCTTGGCTTTGACAATATGAAAGTGACTGAGGTATGAGCGATGCTTGTATGGCCATTCCTTATGCAACCAGTCCCTGCTATGAATGGTGTGAAAATGTTGCTCATAGGGTCGGTTGGTGCGTGGATTTCAGTGGGCTTGGCAGACTGATATGTAATCACAACTCCTGGCTCGGTGAGAAAAGCAACGGGAAACTACCTCACTCTTCATTTCCCTAGTACGCCTCTTCAGTGATACCTAGGCCATCTATGACAGCTGATGGCGGAGCTGTTGAGGATCCAACCAGCTTTAGGGCTGAGGACAGGAAAAAAATTATAACTGGCCGGGAAGAAAATCAACTGTCAGATGTCCTTAAAACATTGAACACGCGCTTCAGATTTTAGTCTAGAACCCATGACGATCTGTAAACAGGCATGCCCTCATATTTAAAACATCTCGCACTGGGCCTTGCGTGTTAGATAAAGATTTGAATTTTTTGCCCTTACAAAAAAATACATTCATGAATTACGTGAACAGGACTATACATAAAAAACAAAAGTATAATAATAATAATAATAATAATAATAATAATAATAATAATAATAATAATAATAAATGTTTTGAAATTCTTTTGACGACTGTTCTGGACGTGTAAACGAATCAAATTATAAAAATAGATTAAATTCATTTTTTTCCTATCTGGTTATTATCACTGTCAGAATTGCCGTCACTGGGCACCTCTGAATACCAGAAAGGATCAGCAGAAACCTTCCCATTCTGAGAAGCTTGTTTGATGCTGTTTGATGTTGTCTGATGTGATTTGGAATGACTGGACCGTACTTCCTTCAAGATGAAACAGGCAGGGAGATGTTGAATGGCCCGCAGTATCACCGGATCTCAATGCTTGTCACTTGTTCCTGCAAGGCTTCCTTAAGTCGAGGGTATATGGATATAAACCACGGACAATAGGCGACTTGAAGAGAAGAATAAGAGATGCAGTACAAGAAATTTCACCTACACGTTACACCGAGAGTTGGAAAACTTTGAGATAAGTTTGCATGAATTCGTAACAATTAATAACACCTAAAACATCATTTAAACAACCTAATGTGTGTATTTAACATACTTTCAGGTACAGTGTAATTAAATCAATCAGTAGTGTTTTAACACTTAGGAAATGTGCATTTTATTTTAAATCGAATACCAGTCGGTATATTACCAGACTACGCATTTCTGAATTTCATTAAAGTACGGTGTAGGGAAATCATGAAAAATGCAAGGAATGGACATGGTGGAATTTGAATTAATTTACCTTGTGACTTCATGTATTCACTAGTTCTTTAGCACACAGAATTTCCATCAATTGTGGTTGTGGAAGCATGTCAGTTCTTCTAACGTCGACTGTGTAGGCCCTGCGAGCTTCAAGCTGGTGAACATACCATACTATGAGTAGGCAAGACTTGCACGCGTGCTGAGCTTCCAGACGCATCCAGACAAGGCTGTCGTTGCCTCACACACTTCCCCACCATCACCACCTTTCCTTCCTACATCGCTGGCCGACATTTGAACCACAGTCGCTTTCAGAGAAGGAACTTAGAATTTACTGAGCAGAATAAGAGTTTTTGTGATGTTACCTCTTTCTAATAAAATGTTCTGGTGATCAGCCTGAGTCACAAATGCGACCCACAACTGCTCTGCCTGGTGTACAAGACAGCTTGAAATCATTAATTAAGAACTAATGGATTTTTCAAGGCGCATACAAGCGGTTTAGTACACTGGAATTTCAGTATGCATATATAAATTAATTATTTAACTTAAGGCCATAAACAATTAAAATCTTGTTAGTAGTTTAGGGTGCTACATTCTTGAGTTCCTCTTCGAGACAATCAATTCACTGGTTGTGAGTAGTATAGGCTTACTGATGTACTTACTTAATTAAATGAATAATGTGTGTAATATTCATGCATTTCTGATTCAATAGTTATTTATTTATTTATTTATTTATTTATTTATTTATTTATTTATTTATTTATTTATTTATTTATTTATTTATTTATTTATTTATTTATTTATCGTTCAAGAGGCATTTCTACCCACTTACAGAACATTTCCATTTCTTATTTTTAATGCAATAAATAATATACAATACAAATTAAAATATGAAACCTAATACTATACTTATGAACTATGGACAGTGGTAAGTATGTGTTTGAACTTAATAATTTCTTCTAAAATATAGATTGTTAAATTAATCTAAGGGATGAATTATTCATAATACACAAGTATGGTACTCTAATTTATGCCTGCGTGACTTCCCTTCTGACTGACCTTAATAATAAATAGGCATTTTATCAATTGACCGACATATACTGTTTAATGGTGAATTCATATGGTGATTTATATCTGACCTTTTAATAAAGAAAGTTAAATTATTTCTGTTACTTCCAAACAGTGCATACAAGTTTACCATTATGTAAGCATATCGTTTATATGACAGTTGGTTACCCAGCAATTTGTACAATTACGTGATACTAAGCAATGCATGCCTTCGATAAAAATCAAGGAGGTCGAGAAAAAGTTAACTTCTTGTGTAACAACCAGGTTGTGTGGTGTGAAGTATGTGTTAATCATGTATTAAATATTCAAAGGCAGTATTCTCCGCTAGGTTCCTACAAACATATTATTACTTCAGCTCCACCACGAACAATAAACGCTGATTACAGGTTATTTACATTTTCTGCAGCACGAACAGAGTTTTACCGACACGTACAGAGCACAACAGAACAAGGTACCGGAAGGACTGCACAGGAAGGCTACGGTCTTAGGATAGCACTCCCTGCGAAGGCGACTTCCTGTGGCTTAACATTACATGCAGAAGACAGAACCTCACGAAACATGTCCTGAAAGTTTCCTGATTTTATTCCAGAGAAAAAAAAACAGTTGAATAAAATTTCTACTGGGGGTTTTCAGACTGATAAGCTGTGTCGAACTTTTGCTCTTTACTGACATTTCTACAGAGAATGCGGATGCCATTTTCTGAGTTTTGTGACGCAGTCATTTTGAATGGTAGTAGAATTAAGTTCATATGTTCTGAACAAATTTTAGATGAGAAGAAAACTATGAATTTACCGGGGAATTTTAATAATTCCGTTGTTGAATGGTCAGCATTCTGGTCTTCGGCCCACGGAGTTCCGGGCTGGATTCCCAGCCGAGTCATTTCATACACCTATGGACAATTCCTATGGTTCCGGAGCTGGGTGTTTATTCGTTCCTAACATTCGTGTGCAAGAGAGGAAAAGTGGCTGTTGAAGCACCTCTGTTCAACGGTATGTTATCTGTTGCTGCTGCTGCAACAATTACGCCAACAATTTAAGGGACTAACGATGACATTATGAAACAGTGAATATTTATGGCGAGGGAATTCTCACTAACAGACAATGTGGTTGTAGGTTGCGTGCAAAATATTTGGAATTAAAAATGCTAAAGTATTTACCATGACTTATATGCTAGATACAGAGTATTTTCTTGGAACTAATTTGAAAACAAAATACGACAAGGCACCTTCGGGTTGATCTAGAAGCAGATATCAATTCAATCATGTTTTCGGAGTTTCCGGGACTTCAAATGTCTCGAACTGGTAATGGAGCCAGGAACAGAACCGAAGGGGAAATTACTATGCTACCCACATTAGCACCAAGAACCTTACTAATAATCTGTACTAGTGTTGTGTGTCTTCGTTGTTTCTGGCCACTGCACACACGAGATTTTTGAAAAGAAAAGTCATACCACCATGGTTCGGATTCCATGTTAACGTGGAGTCTTGTAGTCATGATTACGATGACAATAGTTACGTAAAACTACGAAATTGCTTGCTTGCGTCTTAGTGAGTGAAATTAGAAAATGAGATGCATAGATCTGATCCTCAATAATTCCAACTAAATGAATAATATTAAAACTGAAGCGGAAATTACCCCGACTACAAAATAGGTAACGGTATTAGTCCTGAGTTGTCCTGAAAGCTCTGTTGGGTACGAGGTGAATTTTAGAGATATTATGCAACGTATTTCATGATGTAATCAACTATGAAGGTGAGAGAGAAATACATTTTATCACCCTAGGCCGTAGTGTGAAACAAGAGTTTTACCGACATCTTCAGAATCTAAATAAGATATTTTAAAATGAATAAAACTAAACGTTCACTTTCTACCACAAGGTTTATAAAGAACGGCTCTGAAAATCTCCTATCGAACAAAATATTTGCTTTTTTAAAGTAAATAAACATTCTAGTAATAATTCAATAACAACACTGTACTTTAATAGAAATGACCATGCTACCGACTGTAGGTTAACAAAATGAAAACAATCAGAAACAAACAGAATCTATATATAGTGTCTATCTCGGAAAGATCAACCCATGTGAGAACGCAACCCTTACATAAACCTAACCTGGCGTAGCATCCATTTACATCCAGAGATATTACTTTGGAAACAAATGAAAAACATCCGAGTCAAGTAATGCTTTTCGTTTCCATTTTCAACTCTTATCTCCAGCTCCAACTAACTCCTGGTGTTAGCTGGCTTATAAAATAAAATCTGCAGGTATATAAAAATAATTTCATAAGATGAACACATTGGTCAACACGAAGACCGACGGTCCGTTTTGAGACGAGCACAGACCAAGCAAAGACTGCTGAGCAGGGGAAAATGAAGGTATATATGAGCCCCGCCTGCCGTACCTTAGCCAACAATACAACTCCCACTGTACAAGCGGGAAGTTCACGGCTAAATCTTCGGAGCTAGATGTGGCATAACTAGATCCGTCAACGAGATATTGAAGGAACTAGCTCTCCCTATCAACAACGTTATCTTCGATGTGATAAAGAACTCTTTAAGCGTTCTTATTTACCATCTCTACTTCCAGCTCCCACTAAGCTTTGGAACTTCCATATTATCTTATTTGAAACAGATGCTATTTTACATTATAATTGATAATTATAATTATCATGGTCCTTATTGACAACCAATATATCACATTAAAAGGTCCGTTAAATACGAATGTCCACCTTTTCAACGCTAATATGAAATGTACTACAATTTCAATACACCGAACACGTTTCAAGAACCAAAGTTCTCTTCTTCAGCGGTTTAAACTATCATTAAAAATCTCAGAAATAATAATAATAATAATAATAATAATAATAATTTATTAGAATAATAATTTATTAGAATAATAAGTTCTGAGATTTGTAATGGTAGTTTAAGCCACTAAAGAAGAGAACTTTGGTTTTTTCAACGTTTTCGGTGTATTTTGCAATAAATTTCATATTAGTGTTGACAAGGTGGACATTCATATTGAATTGACCTTTTAATGTGATATATTTTACATTACGGTGTATCGTTCTTCTACAGTACGTAATTTGGCATTTTAAATCCATGTGGCTACCTGCAATTTCAAGTAGATGAAGATAAAATGTATTTCTCTCTCACCTTCATAGTTGATTACATCATGAAATACGTTGCATAATATCTCTAAAATTCACCTCGTACCCAACAGAGCTTTCAGGACAACTCACTGCCACTTTTCTGACCGTTATAACACCGAAATTCTTTTACACCTGGTGACTGTTGTCAGAAAGGGGAGTACTGCGCTCAAACAAGCATGAAATATCCGTGGATCTATCCTTCACCGTCTTCGGCAGAAGAGTTGAGAAGTACAAGAAGAGGTACACTGCATTTTTTGAGATTATTTCCACAGAAAAGCAGGTAGGATAGATATAATCAGGAAAGTATAGGCTAGTTGCTTTACGTCGCACCGACACAGATAGGTCTTATGGCGACGATGGGACAGGGAAGGGCTAGGAGTTGGAAGGAAGCGGCTGTGGCCTTAATTAAGGTACAGCCCCAGCATTTGCCTGGTGTGAAAATGGGAAACCACGGAAAACCATTTTCAGGGCTGCCTACAGTGGGGATCGAACCTACAGTACTATCTCCCGAATATTGGATACTGGCCGCACTTAAGCGACTGCAGCTATCGAGCTCGGTATAATCAGGAAAAAGCAAATGGCTATAACTGGTGAACGAAAAAAAAATTTATGTCAAATGGATGAGTAGAATTGGGTGACCTATGATCCGTCTGTACTTCGAGTGCACTACGTACAACGTCGCAATTTATGTTACTCTGTCTCTGTCAAAATTCGCAAAGGAGTTTTTCAAAAAATTGTCAATATAAATTCTTTCTTTAAATTAATGTGCTAATAAGGCAGATCCCTGCAGATTCTCTCCGAATTTACAACTTTCATCTGTAATAATCTGACATCTATCATTAAGATCATAAGTCTTTACGCAGCTATTTATGTCTCTCCTTACACAGCTTACTTTAAAGACTTTCAATTACGCTGCTGGCTTCACGTCACACTAACTAATTTTATGGTTTTCAGAGACAAAGAAGTGCCTGAATTTTGTCCTGCAGGTGTTATTTTAGTGAATTTACTGACATAGGCTGGCGTATTTGTGTAGCATCAAATACAGCAAGATTAAGACATGATCGAATCCAAGAATTTAGGCTCAGAAAGCCAGCAGCACTCCGGTGAAAAAAAAACTACGCTCTTATCTTCCGAAATCTGAGCCACTCAGCTCAACATTTACACATTTGATTAATGTTTTATTTACGTTGAGATTAAAAATTCATCATACTTCAGGATCCCCGCGATCGACAACACTCAATGATTTACTTTAAATTTTTCTCACGTTTTCACGGGGCTTGATGATTATTTCACTCAGCTGTTGTCCTCTGTCTGCGATAGGCTGGTTTGGCTTTCCGCTTCTATAGCATCGGAATTGTAGACCATGGCATTATTGCCCTCTTAAATTAATCCTCAGTCAGGCATTAAAATACGGTGTGTTATCCCACCTCAGATCTATAATCCGAAGAAGTATTCATCATGCATACGGTGCCTCAATTTTCTTTAGGTAAGTTGGTCAGTTCCTTTACGCTCGTCCTCCAGTTAACTGCACGCTCTAACATTCCCCAGTTCTGGCCACAACCAGCGTTTATTAACTTCAGAAATCTGATGTCACACGATCTTTCGGCAAAAGTTGGCTCTGTCTTAGTTCCCAGGTTACGAGTACTGACTGGTTGCTTGGATAACTAAATCGTTGATTAATTGATTTATCCTGGCTTTTTCTTGTGTTTGACCTGATTGATGGACTAGTTACAGCGAGTTGTTACTTTTTAAATACTGTATAAGCATGGATTGTACAAAGTGTACCGAACTGTTCGATTATCGCAATCCATTGGGTGAATGGTCAGTGTTGAAGCCTTCGGTTCATAGGGTCACGGGTTCGATTCCCAGCCTGGTCGGAAATTTTACTCGCGTCCGATTAATTTTTCTGGCTCGGGGACTGAGTATTTGTGTTTGTCCCAACACTTTCATCTTCATATTCACACAACACACAACACTACCAACCACCACACAAACACGCAATAGTCATTACATCCCTCCATATAGGGTTGCGTCAGGAAGTGCATCCGGCCGAAAAATAGGGCGACATACACATGTGCGACACAGATGTGGGGAGGAAGAAGAAGATTAACTGAAATATTAATACATTATTAAACAATATAAATTACAAGATATGATGATTCTGCTTTAGTTGCGAAACATAGTACTGAGTTTAAAAGCTTAGTCTATACATAGTTTCAAACGAAGTAATTAATAACTAAATTGTTTGTAATTAACTACTCTAAAAGTGTAACAAAAATAATCAAAACTATACAATCATGATTATATGTGAATGTAACATGAAGATGCAAGAGTTATTAGTAAGATGGAAAAGAGATATATTAAATTAGTTACACAAGAACTCCCACATAACTGCTAAGAAGGCGTTTCCGCTTTGTCCAGTCGTGATAATCTCGGGAGTTTTGTTCCATGCACAAGATGCGAACACAGTGAAAAACGTGGTAGTTCTGTGGGTCAGCAGTGCCAGGAGGGTATGGTTACGTACCGGTACTCGGGTATTTCTATCTTTATCTTCCATTTGCCTGTGGAACACCGTAGTCGGTAAGGAAATGGCCTTACTATTTATATGCTTATTCCTGAATAAAGCAACGTGAAACTACCCCATTCTTCATTTCTCCAGTATGCCACTTGGTAGCACCTGAGCTATGACAGATGATGGTGTAACTGTTCGAGAAATGACCAGACTTGAGGGAGTTCTCCATAAACAACACAGTTATATAGTAATGATGGAACTCACAGAACCGGGCGAGTTGACCGTTCGGTTAGGGGCGTGCTGCTGTGAGCTTGCATCCGGGAGACAGTGGGTTATAATCCCACTGTCGGCAGCCCTGTTTTCCGTGGTTTCCCATTTTCACACCAGGCTATACCTTAATTAAGGCCACGGCCTCTTCCAACTCCTAGCCCTTTCCTATCCCATAAGACCTGTGTGTGTCGGTGCGACGTAAAGCCACTAGCAAAAAACTTATATAAATAGCAAAGAGATGAAGATTCATGTTAATTCTATGTTTGTTTTCAAACATTATTCCACAACCTCGCACTCCGATGTCTGACGTTACAGTTGGTCTCCCACGAGACGGTTCTTACTTTCGACACGGAGAAAATCTGGAATTAAACTAGATGTATCTCTGTCATAAATCATATTTTAAACTATCTTCCATGAACCATCTCATTCCAGATTACTTGTCATTGATACTTCGTTACTCCCAACTGATGAGTTATCTTCAACAGAGAGAGCTCTGATAACAGTTCAGCCCGTTCAGAAGAGGAGCGGCACCCATGAAAGGATGATGAATCTACGCAAAAAAGGAACTAGAATGAAAAATTCCTTCAAGTTAAGGCCAGTAGAGAAAAACTTTTCATCACTTTTTTTTCCTTCTCTTGCCCTAGAAGCACAGAGCTGTCGCCGTAAATTTCACGGTGAGTTATTGATGATGACAATGGCTGGATTTTGCCAATTAACAGCCAGCGTGACGTCATTTACAGTCCCATGCGACTTGCACATATCGAGTCCGAGAGTTCGACTCGTTCACCCAGGCGTAGGCTAATGACTGATAAAATTAGGAGAGCGAGGGTTTGAAGCTTATTCATTTAAAGTGATTTTCACCTCGGTTTATATTTTGTCCCACTATAGCCTGGTATTTAGGATATCTTATTCTTGACTATCTGTTGAACCTGTCACTGACGGGCAATCAATCAGCATGTTCATGATTACATTTTAGTCAACAATGTATAGAGCTTTCTACACTTGGAAATATCCCGATATCGGTTTAATGACTGAATGTTTTCAGGTTTCGTTTCAGTGGTAGGTATGGTGCATATAGTACAAATCTACCTATTCGTGGCTCTTCCTGTCAATCTGAATATAAAAATATACTAAGTATTAGGTTAACATTGAAAAAGTACAGATAGATGTGCGACATCTTTAAATTGTCAGAATAATCTCCACAGCAAGAAAAAAATACAGAAATATTTGCACGAGCTGAGTCATACCGACTAGGTTTATTTGCTAAATCAGCGAGGCTTTGGAACGCCCCCCCCCCCCCGCCAACATTAAATGTAAAAATATGCATTTAGTTAAATGTTACGTTAGAAAGCACATGCACTGAGAAAATATATGCGAATATGTGGAAGAATGAACCAAGGACTGAAAGGATGTGTAAATGAGAAGTATGTATACATTCTACTTTGTTACTTTACCTGTAAATAGTGTATATAATTATTTTAGTTTAGGATTTAGGTAATTATTTCAAAAGATCAGGGGGAACTACGTGTAGGAGGCCAGTCCTTGCCCTTTGGCCTTCATAGATACTGTAAAGATAATAAGGTAGGGTAAATAAATGAATAAATAATGAAGGAATGAATGCGAGGATTCTAAATCAATTATTAGTAATTTTCCTCTAAAAATAACCGTAAGAGAGATAAATCGAGTTTTATGGTTTAGGCACCCTCTGAAGATCCCTCCTGCTGAACTATTTTTAAAAAAACATATAGTTGAGATCCTATTCGACCTTATCCTGAGCATAAATGTCCAGTTTCATGGAAATCTACCAAACCGTTTTACCATGAGGCTGTAACAAACAATTTAACTAACAAACAGACAAACGAACAGACTGACGGACAAAAATTAAACTTAACTTGACATACGTCATTGTTTATCCTCACCGGTATAAAACAATATATCAGGATAATATTAACAAGGTATAAACAGAAGGTGATTTTTGTATATTCATAGATGTCCTACTTCCTAGATCAGATGGGTTTTACGTGAAAGGAGGATAGGAATTGGCTAATACTAGGAAGGTAACAGCCATGGCTTTTATATAAAGGTACAGAGCAGGCATTTGCCTGGTCTGAAATTAAGAGAAAACTGAAGACCATCTTCAAGGTTACTGGCGATGGAGTTCGATTCCATCATCTCCCAGTGCAAGCTTACAGCTATACAAGCTATACCACACAGCCAACCAAATCGATTCTTAATATAATCATCTTTACGTTTGATCCGATGAACCATCGAAATTTTCTGGTAATACCTAAATCTATCCGATCTGTACATAGTTTCATTTATTTCCGTCATCCACCACCATGATATAGTAGTTTGCCGATCGATTAACTGACTTTCACTACTGTGAAATGAAGACTGCTATACTTAGTTTGAGGTAGCTCGGCCGTGAGAAGAAAGGCAAGTTAAAATCTCACTATCAACCATCCAAGAAATTGACTTCTGTAGCCTCCGACGTTAAGACCATGCAACTGCCGAAATGTCTGATATAGCTTTCTTCGTTACCGAACGAGATTGTCGTGCGGTAAGGGGCGCGCAATTGTGAGCTTGCACTCGGGAGATAGCGGTTTCGAATACCACCGTCTGCAGCCCTGAAGATGGTTTTCCGTAGTTTACCATTTTCACACCAGGCGAATGGTGTGGTTGAACTTCATTTAAGGTCACGGCCACTACTTTCTCAGTTCTTGTCTTTACCCATCCTCCCGTTGCGTAAAAGATCTTTCTTCATTCCTTATCCTGTATGTTGGCTGAGACCTCAGCGCGAAGGCTGGTCTGATCCCGGACTGCTCCATCATATGTTGACATAGACAGCCTAAGCGTCACTGAGGAAAACACAATGAAAATAAGGACTGATGTAATTTCCCATTGCTCTCCTCGCTGAATCAGTATGTGCGATAACATATTCTAGCACATATTATTTCGAATTAGAACATCAGTGTTGCCACTACAGGAATGCAAGTTGTCAGACAGGTTTCAGTTGGTATAAGGTGATTTATATAAACTGGGTGGTTTTCAAAACGATCCAATTTCCGTCTGAGAGCAGATAGGAAGTTGCGATGTTTTCTCAATGCGAAGAAACTCTGGGAGATTCACCTACACACATTTATCATCAATACGCAAATTTGTTAAGCTTCAATTATTCCCTCAATTTTGCTTGTTGCTGGCTTGCTTGTTGTTTTACCGTACATTCGCTCAAGACGCAGAGCGCATTACCACAGTGCGCGTTTTTGGTAGAAGAGTTATCGGACGACAAAATCCACTGTAGCTAGGCAAAGAGCTTTCAGGAGAGAGAATATGGTGTGCGCAAATCGTCGTAAGATAGACATGATACTGGCTATAGGGAGAATGCTGGAAACAACTCGGTCTTTGTTGAGCGAGTCTGGCAAGCGTCACATATCTATCTGGTTTGGCAGACGTGTCAGATGTTGAGACTCGTTTGCTCCCGTCTCCTACGAAACTGTTCCGTTGTTTGTCTCAGGAGGCGAGGTATTCCTATTCCATAACTCAAGGTGCGACCGAGATTTTTTTTAAACTGCGGCCAAACGTTGACTGCAATTCACGAGTTGCAGGAGCTGGATAAGGAAAAAAAGTCCGTTACTGCACATGATTCATGGATTTTACCGTACGGCTGCCAGGTATTCTGAATACCACGTAGTTCTTGGATGACGCCTAATTCCATCTGACTGGTAACCTGAATTATCAAAATACCCTCATTTAGGCCACACACACAAAATTTACACGGTATCCAACAGAGACCCCTGCACCAATAAATGGTCGGAGTTTAGTTTGTAATCTTGAAAAATCGAATAGTGGTTTCGTTCTTCTTTTTGGATACAATGAACACAGAGCGATACGAGGAAATTTTTCTGTAATTTGTTGAGCTACTAGGCGACACTGAGCATTCAGCAAGCCAGTCAACGGAGTCTTTCGTTCTGATCAGCAACTTCTTTAAGGACAGAATAATCTCTAAGAATTTGTGGCCGCGAAAGTCACCGAACTTAACGACACCAGATTATTTCCCGTGGGGTTACCTCAAGGATACGATGTATCGAAATCGATGAAGAACAACTGAAGAGTTTAAGACCCGAGGTTAAGACCAACATTATCAGTGACATCAATAGAATAGATGATGAAATGTAACAACGAATTGCCAGAAGCGCGGAGCGTCGGGTACGGCTGCGTCTACAAGGAAGATGAAGGTCGTTTCCAACATCTGCTGTGATGATAAGTGAATCTCCCACAGTTTATTCACATTTGAAACGTTACCTGCTACCAGGCATATCTCCATCAGAGAAATTTTTTTTTGTTACCTGCGATGGTGCAGCCTCCAAACCTCGGTGCCTCCTTACGGGTGTGCCTCAGGGTGGGATTCTGTCGCCTACACTCTACGCTGACCTCACACAGGTCGCGGAAGTTGGCGTTCAGCAATATGCAGACGAAATCCGCTGAGTGAAATAATTGCAATGCCCCTGCCACACTTCAGGTCTGACGGGTGAGTTGGCCGTGCGGTTAGAGGCGCGCGGCTGTGAGCTTGCATCCGGGAGATAGTGAGTTCGAATCCCACTGTCAGCAGCCCTGAAAATGGTTTTCCGTGGTTTTCCTTTTTCACACCAGACAAATGCTGGGGGTTTACTTTAATTAAGGCCATGGCCGCTTCCTTCCAACTCCTAGGCCTTTCCTATCCCATCGTCGCCATAAGACCTATCTGTGTCAGTGCGACGTAAGGGCACTAGCAAAAGCGAACTTCAGGTCTGGATTCGCAAATTTCTGTTCTAGTGTGTCCGTAACACGGTTAGGGTCAACCCAGGAAAAAAACCCCCACGAGCACCGAGATTCCGCCCCTCTCCAAATTCGACGCAAGGCTATCCCTTGGTCTCGTACGGTTCAGTACCTTGGACTGGGGTCGTTTCGAAAACCACCCGGGTTTTTTAATTCACCGTGTGCAAGCTTTGCTGACCACAATGTAGCAAGTTATGTGCACAAGGATAATCTAAGTCTCTCCCTCTCCATTTCTCTGACGTCGTGTTTTCATCTTTTCCTCTGTCTTTCAAGTACGCAGAGTGTTAACGTACTATTTTTCAGTGAATATGGAAGTGTAGTTTAATCAGTGCTCTATCTACCGCAGCATTGAACAGATTGCTTATTGACCTCGGAATTTTCGGTAACTTCTACTATCAAACTAAACCAAACCGAACCCCATGGCGCAACAGCCCCGAAGGGCCTTGGCCTACCAAGCGACCGCTGCTCAGCCCGCAGGCCTGCAGATTACGAGGTGTCGTGTGGTCAGCACGATGAATCCTCACGTCCGTTATTCTTGGCTCTCTAGACCGGGGCCACTATCTCACCGTAAGATAGCTCCTCAATTGTAATCACGTAGGCTGAGTGGACCTCGAACCAGGCCTCAGATCCAGGTAAAAATCCCTGACCTGGCCGGGAATCTAACCCGGGGGCTCCGGGTAAGAGGCAGGCACGTAACCCCTACACCGCGGGTCCGGCAACTCCTACTATCAAGCAATACAAAAATATGTTCATTCAGAGTAGGTTAAGAAACAAAAACTGAACGAGGTCTCCCCGTTTAGTACTAAGTTACTGTTATCAGAAGATTAAAATGATGGCATGAGATGAGGGCATGATTCATTCTCTGCTACGTTGTACATTTGGTCATAATGGTCGTCGTCATCGCTCAGAGATTGTGGAATCATGTTAGAGTCCCGATAGAAACAGAACAAAACTCATGGTGCTGCAACCCTGATGAATCTTAGCCTTCCAAGCGACAGTTGCACGAAGTGAGACGTGGTCAGCTCGACGAGTCCTCTCGGTTGTCATTCCCGGCTTTCTAGGATGGGGTTACTATCTCATCATCAAATAGATCCTCAATTGTATTCACGCTGGCTAAGTGAACCTTAAAGAAGCCCTCAGATCAAGGTAAAAATCCCTGACTGTCTGGGAATCGAATCCAGGACATCCAGGTAAGAGGCTGAAACGTTTCCGGCACACAACTACCCACCAAGACACTAACTTGGCGGATAAATCTGCGGATGTCCGCACCCATGCAGGGCTCTAGCGATAGGCTGTACCCTCTATCATCAATCTCGAATCAATATGGTTGAAAATCGCTCTTACGATGGTACGTATACCCCTCCATCAGTCAGTGGGTGACGCAACGTTGAATGCTAACCGACAAAATGAAAATGAAAAATAATAATTGTACCTATGTAAATGTTTTGTTGCTCTTTTGCCCGTGATTAAAACCCGAAAAGTTCAAACTGTGAGCTAGTCTATGAAGAGTATGTCAATCATAGGTTTTCGGAAAAAAAAAGTCAATGTGCATTCGGTTAGAGATACGCACTTGTTCATTAACACATTGTAAAACGATGATTTATCATGCCAACGTTTTATAAATGACTGTCAAAAGCTGACAGGTGACCTGATAATTACGTCAGCAGAATCATCAAAGGACACAGCTAGCAGAGAAGCATTCTGAATGAAACCACACAGTTTACTGGATTTATCAAAAATAATAATTGGATCCGTGAAATCAGTTACCTTCGTAGACATGACTCGAGTGCAAAAACTGAGATATTAATTCAAATAAACATGATGAGCTTAAAAATTATTATGGATTTGGCAATGCCTTTAGTTAGTGTAGAATGGCATTCTACTTTCCAGACATACAAATATTTAATAGAGTGTGCACATATAACACGCATTCCCTTACTTGCATTCTACTAGATACCAAATGAATTTTTATGGATTTGTTCTGAACTGTAATGCTAAAACTTGTGGGAGAGTGATTCATTTTCCGTTTTCATACGAATTTAACCCAGTTCATTTCCTATATGGACGTAAAACACTGTGATAGTACATATATCACACCCCCGAATTATATGTAGAAGGTAGAGATATTATTGTCAGTATTCGATTTATTATTATTATTATTATTATCGGTATTTCATTTGTATGTTTTGTCATTTATATTTATAAGCTGGAAGATATCCACATATGTAGGTATGAGTAATTTGTTTTGCATGAGTGGGAAAACATTGCTTTAATAACTCTGGTAATTTGAATGAGTCATATGGCTGCCCCAGTGTTTGTTGTGATGTACTTGTGTCGGGAAATTCATGAGTCATGTATATATCCCAGCCTGATGAGATGAGCTTGTTGTTGTATTAGGAAAATTTGGTGACTCATGGAATATACCCCAGAGTTTGTTATTGTCTTGGGAGGAAGAAATAGTTCAGGGCTTGGTCTTGACTTGAGATCACTCATGATTGGCTGGCAAGCACCAATCCAGACGTATCATCTGAGAGGAGGGGGATGTTGATGTCTATAAAGGTTGATCACACGGCGGCAACCAAATAGATTGTAAGGAACATTGTAAGGGTGATTGTAAAGGTGATTGTGAAGGAACGAGAAGGAAGATAACTACAAGCAGTAACACTGTATGAGAGAACTACAACTGACGCACTGTACGGGAAGAAAGTGGTGCTGGCGGTACTGGAGTGACACGGCTTCAATGGACTGGACTTCAAACGTTCGTGGAGCGTAGTCTTGTTATGTTCGTGGAAAGTGGATGATTGAGGAGAGTGCTTGCGCATTAAGTATTGTAGCACTTGTGGCGGCCTAGCATTATATGTTGGTGAAAGCTATCTCAGACTTTCCATAAATTTATATGTTGAGGATCGACAGACGTGTGTATATATTTTTACAACAAGTGTTAAAATATGTGAACACAGTAGTACAAGGTACAGTATCTGTGTGATGTGATAACTGCCGATTATGAGAATCGGTAAGTCAAATTGATATAGAGACAGTGAAGGGTATTTATCTTCATACATGTACATTGTTCATTGGACTATCTACAAATGGTAGCTTAGTTCTCACTTTCGTTTTCCCACGATTTTCATTATTTTTGTTGTTGTTGTTGTGAATATGGAGTCTTCCAGCAATATTTTATGTGTGTATTATATGTATAATGCTGTATGTTGATGAAGTGCTCATGCACGGAATTTGTTAAGAATATAGTTAGCTATTTTAGAATCAGTGTTATTGATGAACCCAGGTGCAGTTCCTACCTAATTAGTCGTTTTCAGGAGGTTAGGTAAGGCCTGCAGCAGATGTGCCAGTACGCAGAATTATGTACACGCCCTGGGATATACAGTTTATCATGCTCTTATCTAAATTCGAGGGATCCATTCTGGTGAACTCTGGCGCCCATACTACGGACATTTTGGTTAATTATGCTTATTAATTTTATTAAGTTTTTGAGTAATTTTATTTATATATTTTTATTCATGATTTTATTTATAATTATCATTAAAAAATGTTACAACACCATGTCCCGAAATGATGACCCAGATTATTTTGTGAAACGAAGCAATAACACTTACAGTTGTACGTCGAATCTGAATCACAGGGATGTGACCGTACGTTTCAAAAATACACACGTGATAGCCGGGTTTCTAACCACGTACCAGTGGTCTGGATTCTATAAAATGTGTACGTTCCACGACTTGTGAAAAAAATTATTAGCGACTTAATACCCAAAATTTTCTTTGATATTCATTCACCTGGATTATACATAGGAATAGTATTTAGTAAATAGAAATATGGAAAGCACGAGCAGTAAATTATTACATTTCACAATGCGCTCAGACAGCAGTTGACAGTAACGAAGGTGGCAATATATAACGTCTAGTTAATCAATATTTCTAACGAAACAGAACACAAAAAATGTAAATCATTTAGATGTATTAATAGAATTTATCATAATTTATGTAATTTTATAAACGCAATATTTATTGTGACAGTTGAATTCTCTTTACGTTTGGCGAAAACATATGTTCTATACCTCATTATCTAAAATAAAAATGATCAGGCAGCAAATATGTACGGTTAAAGTAATAACACAGCTGTGTTTGATTAAGTGACTATGTCAAAGAGTTAACGATAATAAGATGAGTAGAACTTTCTTCCTTTCTTTTTTATTTCTTTGTTTACCCCTTAGATAAATGAATACCCTGCTCCTTGCCTTAATATCTGTGATCGAAAATAAGAAGCTACGTGGGAAATACCGCCATATGAAACCTTCAAGATATCACACCGGACAAATAGCTGATGAGATGGTCACCTTCCATGGATACGGTTGTGACATCAAATTTCGTCGGTGTCAACACTCGATTGTCTATTAGTGCGTCAAATGGTATGTTAGAGAAGACTTGATAAGACACGATGCAATACTATTCTTTACAGTAAAGACCAATGGTGAGAGAATCGTGGCCATCATTGTTCCCAGGAATTAGCTTGGTATTAATTTCTGCTGTAAGCAGATTTAACCCCATGACTATGCGCTCCTTCAGAAGTGAAAGACACGCTAGTAAATTTCAAGAATTTCTGATGGGAACTGAATCTGCGTCCTTTCACGTGAACCTAGTATACCGCGCTGACTACGTAGTCGTGAAACGGGGAACAATAATTGAAGAAAACCAAGAGATAACACATTTATGTCTTATGGCGACGATGGGGTAGGAAACGCCCAGGAGTGGGAAAGAAGCGGGCGTGGCCTTAATTAAAGGTACAACCCCAGCATTTGCATGGTGTGAAAATGGGGAAACTACGCAAAACCATTTTAGGGCTGCCGAGAGTGAGGTTCGAACCCACTATCTCGCGTATGCATGATCACAGCTGCGTGTCCCTAACTGCACGACCAACTCACCCGGTAGATAACACATAGAAGGGATCAGGAACAATAACAAAAATAAATGCCCGTAACATATTATCTAATCAGTAAAAGGGATATATTTAGTTTTTAATACCGATCCACAGGTCTGCTGATTATGCTTCACATCACGAATTCATAGGATGAATGAGGCAATCCAGCATTGCACAGCTACACAATAAGTTGCCTTCTCGAGCTATGTCACGGGGTTCTGCAAATCGTTTCTCGTACGACTGAAGTCTCGTCTAAATACGGGATAAAAGCTAGCGCGCGGGAATAAGAATACGCAAGGTCGTTGAATACATTTGCCCAACAAAAATGTATATTCGATGTAAGCCTTCTAGATTCCCCTCTCTGATATAAAGGGGACTGTTATAAGCAAGTATTCTTCGCTGGCATCCGAGGTTACCGTAGCATTCGTCTTGTTACAGTAGACGCATAAACTGTGCTGAAGGATGTTTTGTGAGAGTTACGTGGAAGGCAGAAATGTACTTTCGGAGTCTAACCAATCGCAAAACAGCAATCACGGGCCTCGTTAATACTTTTCTGTCTTGAAATATTGCAATAACGAATACATTGCGATGTACATTATTCTTCATGTAATGAGGAAAAAAAGACAAACGTAAAGTAAGTACTCTGCTTTCATCAATATTTTAGTAATATTTTATGCTTTATTAGGATAATTAATAGCTTTCGAAACAAGACACCTTGTGCGAACACTATGTCTCGCATGTACAAAGTTGGTTTCAACCCATGCTTCAAACGACTCCAGAATTCCGAAATAGATATCCTATGTTCCACGGTACTTTTAAAACATAGTAATAAAGATACATAGTGTTGGTCGCCCATCCCTATTATGTTATTTACAAAATTCACTCAACAATTAATACCATTTCAGTTGAGCAATTTTTGATTCTTTTATGCTTTTAGAAAAATACAACAAGTAGGTCTGCCAGGTTCCAACAGCATGGCATACGCCTTTTTAACGAAATCCTCTGCTTGTAAGACCGTATCCAGAAATAAATTGCATTCACTTAAGCAAAAATAATTGATAAATTTATAAAACAAATGTTTGAGAGAAAAAGTTATATTTTGTTATCTTTAAGGCCTTGTTTCACTTTTAGTTACGATTTATCTGAGTACTGACGGTGGATATAATAATAATAATAATAATAATAATAATAATAATAATAATAATAATAATAATAATAATAATAATAATAATAAATGAAATGGCGTATGGCTTTTAGTGCCGGGAGTGTCAGAGGACACGTTCGGCTCGCTAGATGCAGGTCTTTTGATTTGACTCCCGTAGGTGACCTGCGCGTCGTGATGAGGATGAAATGATGATGAAGACGACACATATACAGAGCCCCCGTGCCAGCGAAATTAACCAATGATGGTTAAAATTCCCGGCCCCGCCGGGAATCCAACCCGGGACCCCTGTGACCAAAGGCCAGCACGATAACCATTTAGCCGTGTAGTCGGACAATAATAATAATAATAATAATTTTACGTCCCACTAACTACTTTTCGCGGTTTTCGGAGTCGCCGAAGTGCCGGATATTTTCCCGCAGGCGTTCTTTAACGTGCCAGTAAATCTTCCGACACGAGGCTGAAGTATCTGAGCATCTTTAAATACCGCCGAATTAAGCCTGGATCGAACCCGCCACCTGAGCTCAGAAGGCCAGAGTTCTACCACCGGAACTACTCAGCGTGGCATGCTTAGTACAGCCAGTCGTCTTCGGTACTGAAACCTCCAATTTTTGAGCGACAGACGGAACAAAAACCAAAACCTTTGCCCAGCTACAAAGATGGACGTTCAATTATTATAGTAGAAATTTTACTATCAACAGATTCATTTTAATTATTAGCTTGAGATATGATTTATGCACTGGTTTGGAAGCTGGAATTCCATCCTGATCACTGTCGTACGTACACCGGTAACTGTGAAGAAGACTTTCATCTCAAAATTAATTTGGTATAAGGAAAGGTTATTCATTATCAAACCTCGTGCATAAACGAACAATTATTATTTAACATGGCTGCAGTGACTGCAAAAGATACTTGGCTTAGATTAAATGTCCTCATCCAAACTATTATCTGAGACTTTCTAAACCACCTAAGTTAGAAAATATGTCGCAAAAATGCACGAATGAAAAATGTGTAAAATGCGAAAAGCTTCAGCAGCAAACGAAATCGTTACACAGGAAGATTAGATGAATTGATGTTACAGAAATACTACTACATTTTTACGTCGCACCGAGACAGCTAAATCTTATAGCGGCAGTAGGATTGGAAAGGTCTTGGACTGAGGAGGAAGCGACTGTGGCCTTAATAAATATAAAGCCCCTGGTGTGAAAATGGGAAACCATGGTAAACCATTTTCAGGGCTGCCGACGGTTGGGTTCTAATCCACCATCCCCAAAATATAAGCTTACAATAATGTGACCGAAACCACGCAGCCATTCGTTTGGTGTTACAGACAGAAATTCACTGCGAAATTTGTTTCGTGAAATGCTATTACTTTCAGAATTTCGTGAAATGCTATTACTTTCAGAGTTATGTACACAAATTGTGGAGAATCATTTCCGTACTGAACGCTAAAGCACTCCTACAAGAATTTCCAATTTTCTATTGATTGTTTAGATATTCCCAAACGTTCACTTCCGTATCACTTGACTTCCTAATCTTATTCTGTATCGCGGCATTAGAAATCCGTTTCGTTTTATTTCTTAATACTGTATATTCATCCATTCATTCATTCATTCATTCATTCATTCATTCATTCATTCATTCATTCATTCATTCATACATTCATACATTCATTCATTCGTTCATTATTTATTTACCATAAACCTTTACAGTATCTATGGAAGGCCAGGGGAAAAGGACAGACCCCTACACGTAGAGCCTCCTGATCTTTTGAAATAATCACATAAATCTTAAAATAAACAATCATATGCACTATTTTTTAGCTAAAAGTAACAAAGCATAATGTATACATTTCTCATTAACACACCCTTTCACTCTCTGGTTTATTATTCCACATATTCACGTACATTTTCTCACCGCATGTGCTTCCTAACATAACATTTAACTATATTTAAATTTTTACATTCAATGTTGAAGGGGAGGTCGTTCCAACGCTTCGCTGAACGAGCAAAGAAACCTAGTTTGTAGGACTCAGTTCGCGAAAAGGCGGGTATAAGACAAACTTTTGCCCCTGCGGACGGAGCTGTAGGATAAGGAGAGTCGATTGAATGGTGAAAGGTGAATGGCCCCAGTGAGGGACTTCTGTAAAACGATGACATCGCTTTGTTTACACTCGTCACCACCAGTAATAATTTAAACAACATTAACGTAATTATTGAAATGATGAGTGATTTGGTCGATAGTAACATGCGAAATGTTGCCCCTCCACTTTTCTTGAAATTAGCTTACAACTAAATTTATAGCTATCTAGAAAGTTCAGACTCCAGATATCAACACTGTGGCAATAGAACACAGATTAGATTTTGGCTGGCTAGCTTTGAATCGTGCCAATAACATCTGCGAAATTTGTAATTCATGCACTGGCGAAGGATTAAGGATTGGTCAGTATGCTGCATTATTGGGTGAGGTCAAGAGAAGAATAACATACAAATATTTTCTTCGCTACTTCAATATGGTGGTCGCGTCTTTGGCACATTTGCGTAGAAATGTGGTTTTATTTTTTTATTTTTTTATTACAAGTTGCTTTACGTCGCACCAACACAGATAGCTCTTATGGCGACTATGGGACAGGGAAGGGCTAGGAGTGGGAAGGAAGCGTACGTGGCCTTATTTATGGTACAACATTTGAAGAATTTGCCTGGTGTGAAAATGGGAAACCACAGAAAATCAGAGCTGCAGACAGTGGAGTTCGAACCCACTACCTCCCGAATACTGGATACTGGTCGCACTTAAGCGTAGAAAGTTTGTTGCACTTTTAGAAGTTGAGTCCAATAGCAATATGTGACAAACGTGACTTTGGCTTCAACCCTGTTAAAAGCTCAAATTACACAAGAAGCAAACGCAAAGCATGAGTCACCTATATACGTAGTATCTTTGAAAATCCAGGGAAGTCAAATATGTGGCACTATACCATCGTGCTTTATGAACTGTGATTTCGACGTCCTCTACAAAGAACACTCTCCAGTTTTATTTATTCCTACACTTCAACACTAGAGCAATTTATAACTTGTGTTTTATCGCGCTTTTCTCAGCCGTCGCGCTATCCGCGAGTAGATTTATAGGTTTCTATAATTTCTATACCGATCTAGATTTAGTAACGGTGTTTTCAGAAATACTACACAATATATTTGAAATAAAAGGAGTACATTTGACCTACAGAATGAGATTTATGTTCTCAGGAGCGTCCGCTATACCCGAATTACAACGACAGCTTTAAGAGAAAAGAAGGAGGGAAGATGAAATGACTATGGAAACACTTTGACAGATTAAAACAAAACGAAGTCCAACAACAACAAAGAAGTATGTATCAAGGAGAAGATAAATAGCCCTTAAACTCATTTTATACACACATATGACCAGGCGCCAAGTATTTATATTTAATATTTGTTTTTGCACGCTCAATTTTATTCAAGAATGTTCGGAGTCGGGTTCAGTTTATAGCATAGTGAACTCATTACAGTCTTCCTACTGTCTTGACCAAATGAAGTCATGGATCCCAACAAAAGTCCAGACAGAATGAATGCATTTCAAATTCCAAGGTGCAAGTATCTATGTGCGAAGCGATGGGAGAGGAAAGGGCTTGAACTAGCAAGGAAGCGACCGTGGCCTTCATTGAGGTACAGCCCAGCATTTATCTGATGTAAAAATTTGAAACCATGGAAAATCATATCCAGGGCTGCTGACAGTGGGATTCGAATTTATTATGTCACGAATTCAAGCTGACAGCTACGTGATCCAAACTGCGTAGCCAATTCGCTCTGTATGCACGCAATGTATTTTAAAGTTTGATGGATTAATATCAAAATGTCAATGAGAAAATAGCTAACAACTTCTTCTTCTCGGCCTTTACCCGATTACGTGGGGTCGGTACTTCATGTGGAAAAGCACAATTTTACAGGCCTTTCCTAACACCAACCCGATGTATGTATGTATGTATAATTTAGATACCTGCTTGTTGAATTCTTCGCTACGCGTCACGTAACCCGAACCCTCGATGAAAGTGGGAGTTCTTCGGAACATATTCGAATGTCACATAAATATAAATTATTAATAACTGATGACCTGGAGATATTTAGGCCTACATTAAAAGGGAAATTATTAGAAGGAATTTATTGAAAATTTGTTACAAACGTTCATCTCACAAGAAGATATAGTAATTAATATGTCCATGAAAGAAGTGCATCGGTCAAACGATAGGGGAAAAGCCACACTTGCCATGACTGCATCACCAAGCTGCGGGTAAATTAGCAAAATACGCTTTCGTAACTACGTTGACAGGAAGGATGGGAAAAAATTACAATATCACCATCACAATGAGTAAAAATTGAGGAATCCTTGGAGTTAAAATCTGCACAAAAGGTCCAATATAGTGGGATACAGAAGAGAGTACATAGACGACGCCACAGAAGATGACTACCGCAGCAGTAATCGAAACGTCTGGAAAGAATGAGAGGAGTGGACCACGGCAAAATAGCCCGGAAGATTTTTATTATACTTTTACGGTTTTGGGAGACGCTGGGTGCCAACATTTTGTCCGACAGAAATTCTTTTACATTCCAGTAAATCTACCGACACGAGGCTGACTTATATGAGCACGTTCTAATACCAGGATCGAATCTGCCAAGTTGGGGTCAGAAGGCCAGTGCCTCAACCATCTGAGCCAATGTCTATATTTGTAAAACGAAAATCAGTTCAACCTTATCCATTAGTCAAGAAATTGCGATATGCTTATAAATGAAAGTGAAATAAATTAACATTGTGCCATAATTTAACGATGGGGTCAATTACCCTTTGAAATAATAATAATAATAATAATAATAATAATACAATCACTGGGCGAGTTGTTGGCCGTGCGGTTAGGGCCGCGCAGCTGTGGATCCGGGAGATAGTGGGTTCGAATCCCACCCTCGGCAGCCCTGAAGATGGTTTTCCATGGTTTCCCATTTTCATACAAGGCAAATGCTGGGAATGTGCCTTAATTAAGGCCACGGCGGCTTTCTTCCCACTCCTCATCTGTGTCGGTGCGAAGTAAAACAAATAATAATAATAATAATAATAATAATAATAATAATAATAATAATGTGATTTTGTTTTTACGCCCCACTAACTACTTTTTGGACGGTTTTTGGAGACGGCGAGGTTTCGGAATTTTGCCTGCAGGAATTCTTTTACGTGGCAGTAAATCTACAGACACGAGGCTGACGTACTTTGGCACCTTCAGATACCACCGGACTGGGCCAGGATTGAACCTGCCAAGTTGGAATGAAATATATCTCAGTGTACAAGTGAGCGATATTCTCATCTGTTCCCCTGCCATATATACAGTTCCTAAAAAAAACGGAATGAGTGCATGGTGATATATGTTGCTCGAAGTTAATATTTTACAGGCATTTTAATTATTAGCAAAGCATTATTCACCTCCCTTGTACATACGGACCGTGTGGATATGCACAACAAACATTATATCTACAAGTTCACCAGTTTGTGAGAAAAGTGTAGCAGCAAGAACAGTATACAATATCATGCGCCCGTACTTTTTTGAGCAATTGTTCATCTTTACAACAATATTAACCCACAGCATCTGAAATGGTATCGTTTCTAATAAAACCAAGCTAGACAAAACCGTTTTTTTTTTACTACGTTGGGGAATGATCCGCCTAAATTTCTACTCCTATACTCCTCGTAACCTGCACACTTCGTAATGTTTGTACCGAGCGTCACAGCACAGTCAAACTGAAGGTCTCCTCTGACACTGAGATCCCTCTGCCTCCTTTGGCGAACCATAATTTAATGCTTGCCTCTTTGTGAGCCTGAGCTGTGTCGCTAGGGGAAAGGGTGACAGCGGGGGAGTGCTTCATCTCTTGGATGCCAGTCGATCACATCTGGTCGGAATCGATTATCGGTCACGTGGTCGCTCTAATACCAGGGGATTTATATCCATCCTTCCGAGGTCGTTGAAGGTCATTTAACAGGGATTCTTTTCTACAAAAAGAGAACGAGTTTGGTCCGGAGTGCGGGGGGGGGGGGGTGCCCCACTATATTCGTAGAAACTATCAAGCCGTCATTGGGAAATTTATCTGCGTAATTTAATCCGCTATTTTTGCAATTTGCTCCCTCGAAAGGCGATTTTTCACCGTGATCGGTCTAGCGGTTTCTGGGAGTGTGGATCGAATGGAAAGAAATTAAATGACTTCCTAGCCTACTGACAGTCTATCTTACAACACAAGGTAGCTGTAGTTTACTGCAGGTCAACACGCAACGGGTCAGTAGGGTGAAGATTTCTATTACATTTGTAGTGCTGATATGTAGTAGTCCTAAGGAACAGTGAGATTAGATGAAAGAAACTATGAGGAACTGCCAAGTAGGAATCTTCGAACAATCACGTGTTCGGTGTTTCAGGTGTTGTACGTTAATTGACAGAAGCAAATGCGTGAGCTGTGCTCAACGATTTAACAAACTAATAATAATAATAATAATAATAATAATATCCTAAGTTTATTTTGGAATCATATTTGCTCTCTGTGTGCTAGTCCAATCACTTTCCTGAAATCACACGAGTGTTCAAATGAAAATTCCGTCTCACAGTCACAGACATTTCAACCTCTTAGAATTTAAATCTAACAGCTAATTATTGGCATTTTCCCAATTACCTGGGGTCGCACATTATATGGATCCAGCCCGGAATTGCGGCCGAATGCCTTTCCTAACGCCAAAGCTATGAGGGGTTATGTATTCAATATTTCTATGGTGGTTTGTAGAGTGACGTGTTGTACGTAAATGAAGATGTGTATTAAAATGAACACAAATACCCAGTCCCCGAACTACAGGAATTAAGCAATCACAGTTAAAATCCCTCACCCTGTCGGGAATCGAACTTCGGGCGCTCTGAACCAAAGGTCAATTCGCTGTCCATTCACCGAAGGAGCTAGACTATTAGGCCTTCCGATAATAACGTGAACGTAGTCGTAAAGAATCATCTGTGTCTCAAAATCACTTACGGTTACGAATAGCAAGCGTAATGTAAGCACCTTATTTACCGCCGCTTGTTCTTAGATATACCACTCGGTAATCGAACTATGCAAAGCTATATGGTAATCGATATTCCTCTGCAGCATATGTTCCCGGAGGTTGAAATGCTGAAAACACCTATTTATGTTCCGAGTTATTCTTAACTTTATTAACGTTTAAAAGCCATATGGTGGCAAAATAAAAAGTAAAACTGGTATGTCATGCAAGCAGGCTGACAACAAATGAACAGTTGTAATAAAATGCTCACACCCCAAAGCAGCCGCTGTTCGACCCGTGGTTGCCCTCAGGAATTTGCACTCGTTAACCCACGTCACTATGTACCTACAGCTGCAGTTTCTCAAACGCCGCTATGGAATAAGCAATTTTCGCTGTATAATTGGGAGTCTCTTCAACAGCTACTCCCTGATGAGCTGGCATCAATTAACTTCAAAGTACAAGGTTGGAGTTCCATTCAATATATTTCCTAAAGAGAAAAGAAGCAGTTTCCTGATTTACTCTCACTGAAGCAATATTCCCTGAGTGCTCAAATGACCTCACCTTAATTCATTTTCAACTGCTCTTCCTCGTGTTCTTTCTTTCTTTCTGTCTCTTTCTTTACTTTTCTGTACCAACATTACTCATTAGAAGGTCACTACTTACTCCACATAGAGACTAGTAATGATTGGAACTTCAGGCCTATCACTTTTCTTTATGAAGGTTTTACTCTTTCTCTTAAGTCCAGGTTTGACATATCCTTTTGGTAAATCCACTTTGTGGTCTTCGTGTTAATGTCCTAATACTCCAATCATTTCAACGTCGGCATAGGGCACTTTACGCTTTTAATTATCAGTAATGGAATGGCGTATGGCCTTCAGTGCCGGCAGTGTCCGAGGACAAGTTCGGCTCGACAGATGCAGGTCTTTTGACTTGACTCCCGTAGGCAACCTGCGCGTCGTGATGGGGATGAAATGATGATGAAGACGACACATACACCCAGTCCCCGTGCCTGCGAAATTAACCAATTATGGTTAAAATTCCCGACCCTGTCGGGAATCGAACCCGGGACTCCTGTGACCAAAGGCCAGCACGCTAACCATTTAGCCATGGAGCCGGACTTAATTATCAGTATAAAATATACACGATATAAAGTTAATTATCGGCAAGTCGCGCCAAGTGGCTCAGACCGTAGGAGCGCTGATTTTCTGTAACCAAGTTGTCGGCAGATACACCGGCACATAAAATAACTACTCTTCTTCTTCTTCATCATCATCATCATCATCATCATCATCATCATCATCAATGTCCCACTCCAGTCGCCCGCGTGGTGGGGAAGAAAATTCCAGAGCCTGTGCGTTTATAAAAACTGTGAAAGTAGTCAAAGGGACGTAAAATCACTATTATTATTATTATTATTATTATTATTATTATTATTATTATTATTATTATTATTATTATTATGAAGCAGTAAGAAACTTGTTTCTCTTCTGTATTTCCTCTGTGCTCTATAACTTTCAGGGACATAAATCTTCGTTTCCTGGATCAATGTGTGCTGTCCGAAGCTAAGTCCTTACAGCCGTTGTAAGGACTACAGTGAATTGTGAATACAATACATAATTACCTTACAGCTTTGACTCGTCTCGTTTTATGTATTATTGATTGAAGGGAGACATGGAAACACAGCATTCTATGAGCTAGCTGACACGTTCACATTAAGGTTAAAGGTAAACTAGTCGCTCACTCTGTAGTTAGTGGTGTGGTCATACACATATACACAATGTGTTTACCTGCACGTAGTTCACTGCAAACCCATTCACCTGTTGCACTGACCTCATTTTCATCACACGAAGTTAACATGCTGGAACTGAAGTAACAGGAAGTCTGCCACGGAGGAGTGAAATAGAAGAGTTCAGAACACGTAAGATACGAGGGGTGTCCCAGAAGTAAGTTTAGGAGTCGCTTATTACCTGTAAACGTGATGCTAGACTTATTGCAATTGAAGAGGAAATTCGTGTACTGTATGTGTGGGTTGATATTTTCGTATCGGATAATAGTATTCTAGCAAAAGCCAATCAAAGTGTATCGACTGGAGCATAGGTCTAAGCAGGAATTTCGTATTGTTGTTCGGATTTCTCAATACGGAGAATGCACCAGCTGAGGAAATTCATAGTCAGTTGGTGGAAGTCTATGGCTAAAGTCGTCAGAGTGTAGAAGAATGGTGTTCTACAATTCGAACCAGTTGGCATGGCAGATAAATGACGTTATCTCTTTCCGGCTTTGAAAAACGTCTGGGGGACACAGATTTCAAAGAGATGACGACGTCGGAACAGCAGTGAAACACTGACTGAAGTGTTACGACGCCACATTTTACGAGAGCGACATCCAAAAAAATCTACCTACAGTTAGAAAAATGTCTCAAACACCATCGACACTATACTTTGTGAAAATAAAGTGCTAAGTGTAGAACTCGGGAATATTTTATGTACAAATTACTTTAAAACACTGAGAAATATTCCTTGTAAGCAACTAACCAATAAGATGTCCCTTGCATTTGAAACTCTCGTCGTATAGCATGAGTTAAACGTAAAACGTCTATCTCAGTGGCACAGTCGTTTATTTATTGTCCATCTGTCTGCAAGACAGCGGGTTAAATCCCAGCCGAGGTCAATGGCATTTGATGATATTTAATTACAACTCCATATCACTAGCTTCCAGAGCTCATGTGGGTGCAAACTGCCGAATTCCCCTGAAGATTCAAATAATATGTAATAACTTACGGAACATTAAACTGGTAATAATAATTTTAGCGGAAACCCCCATCCTCGGACATTTTCCGTGGTTTCCTCACTTCAACTTCATACGTATGACGGGAATGGACGAAGGCCATCTTCTTCGCAGTCCAAGCCTGAAATACTTACACAAAAATATACATCCACCAGTACTGACCCTTTAGGTGTACAAATTCAGACATTTTCCTCATTAAAAGTACTCAAAGTTGTTGACTCCGAAGCCACGAAGCTCCTAAAAGAATAACTGGAGTGTGTTTTATGTTAAAGGTCTGATTAATAAAATAATGTAGTGTAATGTAATGTACGCCTCCGTGGTGTAGTGGTTAGTGTGATTAGCTGCCACCCGTGGGAACCTGGGTTCCATTCTCGGTTCTGCCATGAAATATGATACGCGGTACGAGGATTAGAGGTCAACTGAGAAGATGGCCGTTTGATTCCCGCCTCAGCTATCCTCGAAGTGGTTTTCTGTGGTTTCCCGCTCTTCTCCAGGCAAGTGCTGGGATGGTACCTAACTTAAGGCCACGGTCACTTCCTTCGCTCTTCCTTGCCTATCCCTTCCAATCTTCCCATCTCCCTCAAGGCCCCTGTTCAGCCTGGGCGAGGAGAGGCACTCATCCTTCTCCCCAGTTTCATCCCCGACCAACTGTCTCATGCTCCAAGACACTGCCCTTGAGGCGGTAGAGGTGGAATCCCTCGCTGCGTCCGAGGGAAAAACCAAACCTCGACAGTAAGGTGAATAATAATAATAATAATAATAATAATAATAATAATAATAATAATAATAATAATAATAATATATTTGTTCTAATGACATGTAAATTAACTGTCTTTATATTTTATTCATTATTTCCCGTAACTGAACTCTGCGCCAGAAGAAGGGCATAGGCAGCGCCACCATGCATAGGAATTTAGAGTTACTCTATAGTTGTATGTTAATTATTGCATCTGAGGTGCTGAATATCTACTGTGTGTATGGTGACTCAAGTAACAAACAAACAAACAAACAAACAAACAAACAAACAAACAAACATACTTTAATCAAAATGAGCAGTCTCTTCACATCTTTAATAAACAGCCATAACAGAAGAATGAAATATAATTAATCTTGGCCTTGAAAATATTTATTACGAACAAATTAGGCTAACTGCAATTCATATATAAAGCTTTCTGAAACGGTATTTGAAGATGTGTTATAATGAACTACATAAACAGATTTAATCCTTTATATTATTACAAGATTATTACAGGGCACATCTTAAGACATCCAGGTCAAGTAGATTTGGTTTTTGAGGGAAGTGTAGGTGGTAAGAACGGCAGGGGTAGACCAAGGTACGAATATGACAAGCAGATTAGAGCAGATGTAGGATGTAGTACTTATGTAGAAATGAAAACATAACACAGGATAGGATGACACGGAGAGCTGTATCAAACCAATCTATGGACTGATGACTCAAACACCACAACATGAGTATTATTTATATTTGCCGGCCCCGCGATCTAGGGGGCAGCTAGCCTACCTATTATCCGGAAGCTCTAAGTTTGATTTCCGGCCAGTTCAATTTTTTTGTTTACATGGATCTGAGTGCTGGTTCAAGGTTCACTCAGCCTGTGTGAGTGAGCAGTTCCGGTCTAGAAAGCCTAGAATAACGATCAGGAGGATCCGTCCAGCTGACCACGCGTTACCTCGTAAGACACTAGCCTTAGGGCTGAGCAACGGTCGCTTGGTAGGCTAAGATCCATCAGAGTTGTAGCGCCAGGCTTCTTTGTGTAGAGCTTTTCGATGCAGCTAACATTTATGGAGAAATTTGACATTTCTTGTCTCGGTCCCCTTAATATTGCCACGCCACTGTATACTAATCACTAGTACACTCTCCGTATATCCCTGAAATTAAGTACCGAGTTTCAAGAATTTCTGTCCAGCCCTGTTCCCGTGATAGTTTGGCAAACATCCAGACAGACACAAACAAAATTTAAACTGAACTCACTTCGACTTTTGTATATCCAATCCGAGATAATGAAATATGAGGCAAAAATTTGAAGTGAAGAGACAAAATTGTATTTTTAAACATATCTCATTCTTTTATTATTAGATTAGAAAATGCACCCGTGCTTCGCTACCGTATTCTACACTGTATACGGATATCGAAGTAAATGACTGTACATGCAGTGAATAAGATTTCTTTTATATTGCATGTCTCTTAGCGTTATCCAGAAACAGCAGAGGGAGGTTCCCTTACCATACGTTGTTCCCAATCTAAAGTTTGAGCTGCGGAGTTGTGATAACGGCAGGTTCACTTGCCTACCGTCATTCACAATCGAGTAGGTAAGTTTTCATTATAATGGGAGGCCCCATTACCTACTGCGCGGTCACAATCAATTTGGGGAGTTTTCGTTACAATGGCAGGCGCCCTTTCCTTCTTCCAGACAGTTACAGTTGAGGAGTTCTTATTATAACAGCAGGCACTTTCCCTACTGTCAGTCAAAATTGAGTTGTGCCGTTATCATTACAATGAAAGGCCCCTTTTGTTAATAGTCACACGGAGTTGGTGAGTTTCCATGATAATAGCAAGGCCATATGCCTAATGCCAGTCACATTTGTGATGGATAAATTTGTTTATAATGGCGGGCACACGTGCGTACTCAGAAACACAATCGGTTAAGGGAGTTTTGAACAAAATTGCATGCTCCCTTGACTTCTGCCAGTCAGATCGAGAAGGGAATTATTAATTACAGTGGTAGTCCCTCCTTACTATTGCTAGTTACAAAGGAGTTGGAGAAGTATCCTATTCCTATGCCAGTCAAAGTCGATATAGAGAGTAATGATTACAATAGCATACGCCCTCTGCTGAGAGTCACTGTATATGTAAAATATTAATTACAGTGGCAAACACACGCTTTCTACATCGCCACAAATCGACTTTATTGAATATATATAGATCGACATACGAAGTATATGCATGCAAACCTTCATTTGCAGATTAACTGCAGCTAAACGATACTTCATATCGGCAAACGAAATGTGCCATAAAACGCCTCATTCAGCGATCTAAGCGGTCTAAATGGTTGGTATTAAGATATTTTCTCCTGTCTCATCTTTTTATGGGTAAAATTGAGTTAGAAACGTTGAATAGGTTGAAATTTGGGGAACGTTTTCTCACTGTGCATTTTTTTTTGGTTACTAATGTGACAACTAGAAATATAGAATTTGGCTTAGGTATGGATACTGGGTGGGCCAATGTTCGTGTAGAATTAGATGATTCTATCTTTCGTGTAAGTGATTCGAACTACGAATTATACGTGTACAAAGAGAAAAATGTAGATATAATTGAGAAATCTAACATATAAGGAATGGAGATACGACGAAACATCATAGGACCGAAGTTGTAGATCACTCCAAATTGAACTGAGATTATGTCATCCGTTTTGTGATGTGACTTGCCGTTTAGCCGCGAAATACCTCGAAACGAAGGTCTGCACCGACATTAAAACTGCTTCAATATTCCGATATTTTTCGGGGGTAAAAAAATGAAATATTTAAAGATCTTGGAAGCATTGCGTCGATTACAGCCTAAGACATATAATTTTGCCAAATTTTAATTTTCTAGCTCGTCTGGCAGATTGTGCTTGAATATTGCTTTGAGGGAGGGCGGGTTAAAAATGAGAACTTCCGGGAAACTAAAGCTAACAAATATGCAGATGATCATTATTACACCTGAAACGTATAACTGTACGAAAATTTCGCCAAAATAGCCATTGTACAGACACACGGTCGTTACGATTTTATTTATATAGATTATTATCCCAGGCACAAACCGTAAGTACAAAGCTGTTGGGGATAAATGAATGAATGAATGAATGAATGAATGAATGAATGGTCTCCGGTGACGATGGGATAGGAAAGGCTAAAAATGGGAAAGAAGCAGCCGTAGTTTTCAATAACGTACAGACCCAACATCTGTCTAGTGTGAAATTGGAAAACTACGGAAAACCGTCTTTAGAGCTGTCGTCGGTGGGGTTCGAACCCACAACACCTTCAAAGTAAGTTCACGGCTATATGTCGCGTGCCGTAAATGAATGAACTCTCAATCAGAAATTTATCGATGGACACGAAGTGTATGAATGTATTATATATATAAATTTTTTATCATTTTCCTTACTTGTGTTGTTCTCCTTATACTATATCGTAAATGCCTTTTTTAATTTTTTACTTTTCTCTTCAATTATTTACCCCAACTAAGGCTTTCTCGACGTTATTCCCCTTAACACCGTAGAAATCGGTACATAATGTCCCACGTCCCCAGTCCTTGGTCACATTTATCCCGTACTTGAAGGAGATATTTCACGTAATTTAGTTAAAAACTTCTCCGGATTACAAAGACAAAACACGGTCGCATATGTAACTCAACTCTACAACTACCATTTTGTGGTCGAGAAGCCTGTGTTACAGAGAAGTTCTATAGCATAAATCTTCAACAAGTAATTCTTCGGGTAGGCGAATCGCACACACATTGTACTGCGTGTTTATGTCTGATATAATAAGTCCCCATTAATTAAAATGTGCTCAGCCCCTCGCCGTGCAACGCCACTAATTAAAGTCGCCCCTCCGTCGGGACGCCGGGAACAAAGGCTGGTCCTACGGCCAGTACAGTGAGACAAACTAGTCTAGTTACTTCCTTGGGAAATTTATCTTCTTCCTTTTTCATTTTTTGTGGTAATACTTTAACAGCTTTCCCTCAGTCCTGTCAGATCTACCCTGAGGAGTCTTTAATATATGGAAGACCCAGACCGGACAATGACAGCAGCCACACTGCACGCAGTTTCCATAAGGTGCAACCGCCCTCAAACCAGTAGGCCTATAATTACCTAAGATTTCGCCTTACAGTATTTCCAATCCCGAAATGCCAATTACAAACGAAATTGTCAATTTTTTGCAGTGGCTATTAGTAACAGGAATAGGTTATTTACTCATATCAGACTGTTAGATTTGTGGATTTTCTTGTATAATTTGTTTCTTCTTCTTCTTTGTTTTTCAACCGAGCGAGCTGGCTGCTCTGTTAGGGGCGCGCAGCTGTGAGCTTGTATCCGGGAGATAGTGGGTTCGAACCCCACTGTCGGCAGCCCTCAAGAGGATTTTCCGTGGTTTCCCCATTTTCACACCAGGCAAATGCTGGGGCTGTACCTTAATTAAGGCCACGGCCACTTCCTTCCCATTTCTAGGCCTTTCCTATCCTATCTGTGTCGGTGCGACGTAAAGCAAACTGAAAAGAAAAACTTTGTTTTCAGTGTGATAATGCCGCAAAGACTCAGGGTTTCTTTCTATTGGCTTTACGTCGCACATTTAGCGGAAATGTGGATATGGAGCAGTGTTGCCAACTCTGCGGATTCTCCGCTAAATTTAGCGGAATTTAAAATGGAACAGCGGATAAATTTTAAATTTAGCGGGCAGTGGATTTTTAAAGGATTTTCAAACTTCTATTAACGATTTTCAGCGGTAACAATATTATCATTCATCACCAGGAGGAAAGAATAATATATAACTTACACTACGGTATAATAGTTTACTTAATCCCGTTGTATTGAACTCATGCTGCATACTACCACCAAATACTTTAATATGCCAAGACCGGACAGCTTGCGGTTTTCAGCGAGAATGTCTGTAGTGCTGCCACCTACATGGCTTGGCGTGCCTAACTCTTCAATAATATATTGTCCGGTATTGGTGTATTAAAATATTTGCTACCACTCGTTTCCTAGACCAGTTCTGATCCACAGCCTGAGTCAGAATTTGTTGCAATCGTTACTGTATTCTTGATGAGTATTCTTGTTTGATATCGTATTTCTTTCTCTTCCCCCAGAACATCTGCTTCAGAGCATATAGTGCGGGGAGGAGAAGATGATGACCTCCTGTTGTGAAACTGGTGAGTGTTGAGTTAATCTCCTTTATAATAACAGCTGACATGTGCTATTTAGCTTCAGTACGAAATTTAGCGGTATTTGGCGGATTTTTAACTAAAATTTAGCAGAGAAAAGATTTATGTGTTGGCAACACTGCTATGAAGAAAGATGACGAGAACCAACTGGACCGACAGGAAAGCGAATGATGAAGTGCTTAAAGAAATAAACACTCCAAGGGTTCTGGCAACAGTAAAGAAGATGTAAACATCGGTATTTGGAACTCAAATAAATATTTCGACTGTTGGGAATGGCCAGTTTATGTGGTATATATGGCGCGCAGTTAATTATACTAGCCCGGTTATTCGCTGAATATTATATGAAAGGTCTACTCATTCTGTATCCGCCGTGTCCACAATAGGGTACGAAGGAAAGTACTTTTTTAGTCAGTCAGTCAGTCAGTCAGTCAGTCAGTCAGGTCTGTCTGTACAACAGCCTGCATGAATACTGGTGGGAAGTAGCTAAATATTTAGATAAATTTCTTATTTTAGCATAATATTTCTCCGGCCCATAAGTGTTCTTATAAATACTGGAACATGGCACACCGGTTCATAATAGTATTCCAGCTATTCCATCCCTATTTTCAGGTGCTGATAGGAATTAGGGGTGTGTACACTTAAGAGAAGACAGAAAAAGCATTGTTCACCGCTCTCAGTGACTTGACATTGTCACAACGCTAAAAGTGAGAAAATGTGCCATTTTGAATTCCGTTGAACATTTCATGTGACAGCATTGCTTTTAACCACAACATTCCAGTTGGTTAATACTGACGTCATTGTAATGTACCACGTCGAATACACATTAATATTTGTCGGTGTGTGTTACAGCATCACTGGAAGATGGATGTGTGGATTCTAACGAAACTTTCTTTTTATAATGAGGTCTAAGTAGGTGCTTATTTTGCCAACATTTCAGCAGGAGGGAGAGCTTAAAACTCGATGTATCTCTCTTATAGTTTGTTTTATGAAAACATCGTACATGGCGATTTTTTGTTCTATAGCTTTTTTCCGATACAGTGGAAAAAATAAGGGAAATGTCAGTGGCAGTCATGTGAAAGTTTAAGTCCAAGAGCAGGTATTTAGCTCTATAGAATGCAAAGAAAGTTGCTATGGAAATCATTCCGGCATAGTTTTTAAAGGTTTTGTACATGACAGAATAGAATGACGAGGACTAAACCACATCACCCACAAGTTTCGATTTTCTGATCACTGCACAGTGGTAAGCCTGCGGCATATACAGTACCTCCCTCTCTCCATCATCTGTTTTAAAGCAGCCTCACCATGATGAAAGGCGTAAAGGTTAACTCCTTCCAGACACCTCCACTTGACATAAGAATAGTTTGGTTGTGCCTTGCTAAACAGGGTATGGGCGACTCGAATGCATCAGCTTACCTGGAACAAAAGAGAACCACATTATAAAAATCTGTTAAATATACTGCCTGTGAAGTTCTTGTATTGTTGGAGGGTACATGGAAGCCTTTACATGAATCATTTCACTTGGAAGCTAGATGAAATCATGTTAGTTTGATGGATGTACATATATACATTTTAATATTCAGAAGTAAATCTACAGAGAACAAATTATGCACTTCTACCGTAATTCCTTTATTCAGTGTAAATATCATCCTACCCCCACCAGAACAGCTCAACGTCACTATCTGACGGTATTAGGTTTGTGAGGCATAGGATTTCTTTCATTTTCCTGCCTTTCTTCGGCTCTTCCGTACAGGCCTATTTAGCATTTTCTTTCATTCCTAGAACGGCAGTACTTATATATTTTTATATTCGTAAGTGGCATTCTCGTTTCTTCTCTTTCTACAAGTTTCAGCTTGAAATCATTAACGTCTTGGCCTATCCATCAATTACTAGGTGTCAAGCGTTTTCTTTTTCCCTCAACAAAGGTGCACAAGAGAAAAATTGGAGGATAATACTTTAACGCTTTTGTTGAATTTCTTGTGAAGTAAGAAGGCCCTTCTAATGACTATGATGAAAACGTTTTTGATACTATTTAACTTCAAAGTGCAAATGATGATGACGATGATGATGATGTGACTATCATGAGTGTGATTTTTCTCCAAAAATATTGTATAGGGGAAGGTCGGGAGGTATCGGACAGCGGCTGGTAACGGACAATTCACAGATGTCTTTGTTAGCAGCATGTGGCAGAACCTGTTTAGCTACTCACAGGTCCGCCTGCATGTTTGAAGAGTGGGTACATCCTATTCAGTCGAAAGGCAGGGTCGTTTATGAGTGGTGGTGTATTTTTGTCCTTTGTGTGATTTTCGGCCGGCACGGATTTACTTTTACCAAGAAGTAGCAGCAAAAAGGATAAGTTACATTGAACTTTAAGTACATTAGCAGAAGCAGTATTCTTTACTCTGTAATATCGTGGGTTTAGAATCAGTTTCTTTTCGAACGTTCTCGTTCAGTTCCAATTGTTTCTTAAGGGAGTCATTCGGGTGGTATCGGACACGAAACTGACGTGCGGTATCGGACACATAGGTTTCAGTTCCGTCCGGGTTACTGATAGTACTATCCGTTGTTTTAGGTAACCATGGGGAAGATACGAGGATAATGGGAAGAAAGCAATACAATATTAGCCGTGAATAGTGTCAGGGACAATAGAATGAGTATTAGAGAGGCCAGTCAATGTTCCACTGATCCACAAAAGCACGTTAGATGGCAGAATTAAAGCTCTTGAGGCTGGTGAAGGGATTCCAATAAAAGCGTGTATGGCGAACAGTGAGACTTTTCAGAGAACATTCTCAGATGAAGAAGAGAAATGACCTATACATGCATATCAAGGCCCCGACAGTCAGCTCATGCCACTCATCAAAACAGAATTTCTAAAACTTGTAGATCAATTTGCTGAGGAATTGAGAGCTGAACATAGGTTTAATAAAACTAAAATGATGGCAGGAAAGACCCTTTTTATGATTTTATGAAGAAGCATTAAGACCTCCGTTTGAGGACGGCTGAGTCTATCAGCTTGCAGCGAGCAGTAGGCTTCAACAAGGAGCAAGTGGACATTTTTTTGATAAATTAAATGATCTTATGACTAAATATTTGTTTAGTCCATCAAGAATCTTCAACGCTAATGAGTGTGATATTTGCAGAATGGCTAAACGTTAATTTGTTTTATTTTGTATGTGAAAAAAATAAATTTTGTTAAAAAAGATTGACCGTCCGATACCACCCTCCATTTTTCAAACCTACGAAAGTGTAATGACCTCCTTAATTTGTTAATATTGTCCGTGTTTTTAATTGTGATTAAATATATTCTAGTGAGTACGTTGATACAAGTATATAGATGCTTATAAAATGCATTACATGAATTTTTTCCTATTCCATAAACAAATTATGGCAGAAAAGTTAAACTGTCCGATACCTCCCGACTTTCCCCTACTCTTCAGGAAAATATTGGGATAGTGTATTATTTAATGCCCCGATGCACTAACCCGTATGCTAGTGTAATATCTAGAGTTATTACACAGTATACCCACTAGAAAGCTACCAGTTACCAGGCATGTTTCGACACAGTGAAGTACATGACGGTGATGACTTTCAATGTCCTAAACCCCTAAAAGTATCAACCAAACTATTAAAATAACTGACAGTTCTTAATAACTGACGTGTGCTCTGCCTCTTCTACTGCCACCCATCTCCGGTACAATTAATAGCTAGTGAAATTGTAAAAATGAGGGAACTAGTTCCAGAAGGGTGTAAAGCACAAATCTTCAATATTAATATTTCATCGTATTTGCATATTTCTACTGACATCTATTCAGTAATGAGATGTAATTGACTGAAAGCAAGTTATCTAATGTTATAGATTAAACATATTTTAATAAAATATTCTACTATGGTAGCAACTTTGATTATTTTAATAATTCATTACCCGTCCTTTTTTTAAATTACAGCGTAACCTGCCACGTACAGTTTCACAGTACTGTTTTCAGAATGAATTTCAAAAATGTATCAAAATATTTTTACTCCATCTACAGAAAAGATCTAACATTATTTTAAAAGCATAAATAACACGGTTATTTTATGCCTTACGCCTTCATGGAAGTACTAGTCCTTTCACATACAGTTACCGAGAGGTACAACAGCGAGCAATACATAAAGAAAACTATTTTGGAGTAGTTCGGTTGTGTAATCTCTCATTCGGAGGTCATTATTGTATTCATTCTTCTTTCTTTGGTTGGTGGACCTCCTTGCAATTCATACCTTCCTTAAAAGCGAAATACCGAGCTGGATAGCTGCAGTCGCTGAAGTGCGGCCAGTATCCAGTATTCGGGAGATAGTAGGTTCGAACCCCACTGTCGGCAGCCCTGAAGATGGTTTTCCGTGGTTTCCCATTTTCACACCAAGCAAATGCTGGGGCTGTACCTTATTTAAGGCCACTGACGCTTCCTTCCCACTACTAGCCCTTTTCTGTCCCATCGTCGCCATAAAACCTGACTGTGTAGGTGCGACGTAAAGCAACTTGCAAAAAAGCGAAACACGGAATAATTTTGAGAATGCAACATTACTTTTCTTAAAATTTGATGAATTGTTCATTGTTGCGGAACTGAGGATCGAATTCTCGGACTTCCATCCACCGGTTCGCAAGGCTACCCACTAGATCAGGAATGCCACAGAGTTTTTAGAAGAACGTACTTAATAACTATAATAAACTCACGTCCACAATACAGTTCCCATTCAATCCACCACGAGTTAGTCGCTTGATTATCAGTTCCGGTTCAATTGAGAGAGTAATAATACTTTGCAGAGAAGTTGCTTGCTCTGTTATCATGTTACATGATGTACTTCCTTTACTTCAGCTTTTAGCTGTTCAGTGAAGCCCTGATGATCTAGTTTTCCTTAGTTTGACAATCAGACAACGAACTGTAGACGAGTACCTAGCTTGTCACGGAAGTACTGCTGTGGTTGGCAGATATGACCAGTTGCTGAAGAGCGATAACACCTCTGTCTCTCTTCTCCCCAGTTCCAAAGAGGCATTTCATGTGAAAGGAAGAAGTGTTTTAATTACTAATTATCAATTTTCAATTACCAAACTATGACAATATTTTCAATATATCATGTAGAACTGCAAACGTACGCATCACACTGGAGTTAATTTTTTTTTGCTAGGGGCTTTACGTCGCACCGACACAGATAGGTCTTACGGCGACGATGGGATGGGAAAGGCCTAGGAGTTGGAAGGAAGCGGCCGTGGCCTTAATTAAGGTACAGCCCCAGCATTTGCCTGGTGTGAAAATGGGAAACCACGGAAAACCATTTTCAGGGCTGCCGATAGTGGGATTCGAACCTACTATCTCCCGGATGCAAGCTCACAGCCGCGCGCCTCTACGCGCACGGCCAACTCGCCCGGTACACTGGAGTTAAAAATGTACTTCCTTCTTATTATTGTTTTGAGTTGAGCTTTGGATGGATTTATTTTTGCTATTCGTTTTACGTCGCGCCGACCAAGGCAGGTGTTATGGCAGCGATGGGATATGACAGGAAGGACTGGGAAGGAAGTGACCGTTTCCTTAAATGAATTAAGGAGTGGAAATGGTAAACCATCTTCAAGGTTGCCAACAATAGGGTATGAACCCACTAAGTCCCAGACACAAGTCGCTCAGTGAAAAGCAATTGCAGCCCTTTCTTCAATAGCCTATCAAGAACTGTAATATGACGTGACAACATGAATATAGCATACTCCATCTGTTTCCAAGAAAAATGTATTTAATCTAGAATTATCAAGTTTTATTAGATTTTGTGTCAGCTGTGCAATACGTTCACCAATATGGCCGCTTTAAATTCATTCATGAGTACGGCATTATTTCTTCAAGATGCTTGACGTCGCACCGACACAGATAGGTCTTATGGCGACGATAGTATAGGGTAGGAAAGGCCTAGGAATGGGAAGGAGCGTTATATGAGAATAATAATAATAATAATGTTATTTGCTTTACGTCCCACTAACTACTATTAAAGGTCTTCGTAGACGCCGAGGTGCCGGAATTTAGTCCCGCAGGAGTTCTTTTACGTGCCAGTAAATCTACCGACACGGGGCTGTCGTATTTGAGCACCTTCAAATACCACCGGACTGAGCCAGGATCGAACCTGCCAAGTTGGGGTTAGAAGGCCAGCGCCTTAACCGTCTGAGCCACTCAGCGTTGTATGAGAACCGATTATAGAGTAAGCATATAATGCCAAATTCAGCGAAGGCCACGTGATTGCTAGATACGTGTGATGATATGTAAACCCATTGGGCAAGTAATTCTGAGGTTTTGAGGTTACTACCAGTACTAGCCATTGCTATAAAACGAGAAACTGTCTTGTGGTCCTTGTTTTGTTTGTGATCCTTAGGATAAGGTAGGTGTGTCTTATGATAATGTAAACAAATGATCTCGTAGTCATAATGCCGTGGAAATGTGTCCACGGCTGCATACTATACCAGTGGGATCAATTGTTCTTGGTAGAAATGGCGCAGGCCCATGCCGTGTAGTGACAGATGGCCCCACAGTGAGACAGACTGCGCTCCTGCCACGACCAGGGATGCACAGTTCAGTGCCACATAATAATACGATTTTTCTTGGAAGATCGTACCAACTAACCTCTAGAATGGGCTGTAGAAAACCTGAGGTGCTATACTAGCTCTGATAACTTAAACTAGCAGAGTGCAGTGAGACATGTACTGTTGATGGATTCTTTCTTTAAATCCGACAGCTGCTATTTTAACTGAAGAACAGAAATCAAACTTAATTGGAATTTTGTTGTTAGAAGCTTTACTTGGCTGGCAATGTTTCCAAAACGGAACGAGAGGCTACGCGGTTTACGTCACGTAGTTGTGAAGCCGGCATTCGGGAGAAAGAAGGTTCGAACTCCACTATCGGCAACCCTGAAGACAGATTTTTGTCGTTTCCCATTTTCACACCATGCAAAAGCTGGGACTTTACCTTAGATGAGGCCGTGGTCACTTCCTTCCAGTAATTTCGTATGCTATCGTCGCCATAAAGCCAGTCTGTGTCAGTGCGATGTAAACACATCAAATAGAAAATAAATAATAACAAAATCCCAAAAGTTGGAATACAATGGCCCACGTTACCTAAACTACGCGTTGTTGTTTCGCAGGCAGGAGGACATCGGCTATGTGTACTTACGGAGGCTTACGGAGTGTGTAAGAAATTTGTTTACGCTTTTTTCTAAAGTCTCTGGACAGCTCGGTCAATAGCCTCTTTTACTAAGTGCGTATGAAGTCAAAAGTTCGAGGAAAATACAGAAGACAACTCCGAGTATATAACTTGTTTCCAATTGTATTTATTACCGAGGTTTAAAGAGCCTCCGTGGCTCAGGCGACAGCGCACCGGCCTCTCACCGCTGAGTTTCTGGTTTAAATACCGATCACTCCATGTGAGATTTGTGCTGGACTAAGTGGAGGCGGGACAGATTTTCTCCGAGTACTCCGGTTTTGCCCGTCATCTTACATTCCAGCAACACTTTCCAATTCGTTTTCCGTGGTTTCTCATTTTCGCACCAGGCAAATGCCGGGGCTGTACCTTAATTACGGCCACGACCGAATCCTTCCCACTCCTAGGCCTTTCCTGTCCATCGTCGCCATAAGACCTATACCGAGACAATTTCTTCTGTTGTCTTGAAAATTGCTGATCATAATGTGTAATTCATCTTCTCTCGGAGGAAACAATCTACCTGCTATAAGATTTCTTTTTCCGTTCCACACACTTACTTCTACCTTACTCGTAGGGAAGTCTCCAAAAAACTTTAGAGACTTTCTTCACGTAACACGAGTGTTACCAAACTGTGAAGTCAGCGAAAGGAGAGAATTTATTGTCAAGAACTTCTTTCAAAATATTTTCTCCAAATTCGAAGTAAAGCAATGTGCCTCAATCTCGACCTCCTTTCAGTATATTTTCCTGAAGGCTACTGCCACTTGGAGCAATAAAAGACCCACAGTGCTAGTCGGTACCGCCGACGAACAGATGGATTAAGCAGACGCCAGTGCCCCGTTCTATTGCCTTGTGAGGGTTCCTTAATATATTTTTAATACTTTGATTCACGTACAAAACCAGACAAGTATCAACTCCAATACACGGATATGAATCACAGCTACTGTCATTTAAGCATTTATGTAGACTTAAAAGAGTTGAGAGGAAGCTTGCAGTTTTACGTGCCTACAAGTTTATGTGGAATCCAAACCACAGCGATATAATATTTCATTTTCAAAACCCAATGAGCAATGGTAGGCATCTGAACCGCGACCGCTTTTGTGAGAAGCCAGTGACTATGCAACTCGATTGTCACGCCCCCCAGTTGAAATTATATATCTGAGAAATTTGGACGGAAGAACCAAACGAAACAGGGCAAGAGACTAGTCATAAGGATTGGATTTCAGGTTCCTTCCCTGCAACAATATCTGCACAGTTGATGTGATAGGCCATCTCCATTTAATGGAGGACGAAAGGATACCTAAGGAAGTATAGCTAGCCAAAACAGATGGAAGGTCAAACTCAAGACTTAAAAAAAAAAAACACATGGGAAGTGACTATAAAGAAATACTGACCACACCACCCTCCAACCATTTGTTGCCATAGGCGACAGGGGCTCTCCACCTGGGACCGTGGGTTGGTGACCACGGGTCCCTAGCACTTCTACTTACTTGTGTCAGATTTCTGGCTTTCATCCTTCCTATCCACCCCTCCTTGGTCAATTGTTGTTCTATTCTGACTACGATGGTACAAAGTTTAGGAGTCTATGGACTCTTTCACTGTCACACTCTTCGTGGCCCTTCCGCACTTCTGTCTATACCGTCAATTCATTAAAGGTTCGTAATTCTTCCATGTTTTCTTCTCTGATCAGTGTGAATAGGGCATGGCTGCCTATTTGTTCTTCCACTTAAAACAATAACCACCACAACTAGAAAATGCTGAAGGAAAGATGACTGGATATGAAAAAAGCAGAAGTTCTAGCCAGATACCGTACCACGTGGAGAAATCTCTTCACAACTTCTACACTTCACGGTAGAAGAAAAGGGACTATAACGGGTGGTCGGAAATAACGTAAACCTGGAATTGGTCATATTAATAAATGATTTGAAAAGAATAGTTAGATATATCGCGCCGTTGATATTTTAATAGCTTCTGAAGTTAGCCAATAAGATTTGAATTCACCCGCGAAGCGATCTTATTGGCTAACTTCAGCAGCTGTTGAAATGACAATGGCGTGATATATCGAATTATTTGTTTTCAAATTATTTATCAGTATGACCAACCCTCCAACGCTCATATACCCAGTTCACGTTATTTCCAACCATCCTGTATATGTTTAATTTGCTAGGGGTTTAACGTCGCACGGATACATCGAAGGTTCTCAGCCACGTAAGGTTGGGAAAGGGTAAGGATTGGGAATGTAACGGCCGTGGCCTGAATTAAGGTGTAGACCCAGAATTTACGTGCTGTGAATTTGGGATACCATGGAAAACTATCTTCGATGCTACCGACGGTGGGATTCGAACTCACCATCTCCTAAACACAAGTTCACAGGTACGCGACCCTAACAGCACGGCCAACTGGCTCGGTACTAAATAAGGATACCTACATGAATCTAGACATTTCACACTCCCTTAAAAACCGACCAGCTATACCGACATTCAAAACAACAAAAGAAACTTTTCTCATCTTCTCATAATCAGCGACGATGGATACGTCACAGACGCAGATAGGTCTAATGGCGGCGATGGGATAGGAAACGGCTGAGAATAGGAAAGAAGCGCCCGTGGCCTTGATTTTAAGGTACAGCCCCAGCATATGTCTGGTGTAAAAATGAGAAACCACGAAAAACCACCTTCAGGGCTGCCGACAGTGTTGTTCGAACCCACTATCTCCCAAATGCAAGCTCACAACTGAGCGCCCCTAACCGCATGACCTATTCGCTCGGTCAGGCATTTCGTCCCGTAGGCGTTCGTTAACATGCCAGTAAATCTGCAACATGAGGCTGACGTATCTGAGTACCTTCAAATACCACCGGAGTGAGCTGGGATCGAACCCAACATCTTGAGTTTAGGAGGCCAGCGCCCTACCACCTGAACTACTCAGCCTCGGTAGGGTTATCGCCAAAATTGGTCAACTTGATGCTAGAAGTTATATTTTCTTTCATAATGTCTGGTGTATAAATGATTCGATAAACTGAATGTCTACACTGCAGTAGGTGGCAGTTCCTGTATTGGTATATGAGTAAATCCTGACTTCGCACTAATCCTAAGGCTGTGTTTACAAACAGAGGGAAATACTGAAGAATCAGCACTCTCCCAATCAAGAATGCTACCCTGAGATATGGAACTGCGCCCATGGTAAGTGGTATTTCCAGATCCTTTAATTAGGCAGATTGAACTGCGCCCATAGTCAAGTCGGGCGTTATCCCAGTTTAAGGGGAAGTGACAGACTGTTTCCCAACACTAGCTTCTCTAGTGTTGAGAATAAGAGGTAGTCCCCCGTCCAGATAAGCAGTTGCACTACGGGAAACCCAACAGACAGCATTCCAAGAATATTCGTCCTCAAGGGTAAAGAAAATGTCTAGTATGATACTACTCGGAAATAAAGGATTAAATTAAAACTTCACAATTATCAATTATAAATATCAACTGAGATTCTATAGGATCATGCTGGCAAACGCTTTCTAAGTACACTTAAGCGTTATTTACTCGCGCACTATCAAGCGTTCAAGGTTCGCGTTACCGTACTCGATTTTTCTTTCTTTTGAGGCCTACGTTTCGGTTCGGTTCGGTTCAGAGGGTCCCGGGTTTTATTCCCGGCCGGGTCGGAGATTTTAATCGCGTCTGATTAATTATTCTGTCTCGGGGTCTGGGTTTGTTTACATAGATTTGAAATGAGTCACTTAAAATTGACATCACTCGACAAAACATAATTCGGTAGAGGTGAGGTGGAAGGAACCTACCTGATCGCAAACCATTGGCGCACTTCCACTGCCACTCTTTGAAGGTTGACGCTTTCTTGTCGATATGAACTCCCAAAACAAATTACGCTGTTATCCCTAAGGTAACTTTATCTTATAATCGTTATTAACGGATCAAACATCCATAAATCAATGTTTTAATTACAAAGAGTGATCTATATCTTTGTGTCACCCCAACAAAATACAATATATATTTATTAACAACACCACTAAACAAAAATCGAACCCGGGACCCAGCGTCATTAGTGAACCTTGGGCGCAGTTCCATACTGCCCGAGATTACTGGGTTCGGAATAATTATTTTAACCTTGGAAGTCAACACATTTATTTAACACAAGCTATATTACATACTTACACTAACGGGCTATTCAGAACTGAAACTGCACCCACTGTCAAACTTCTCTCTAGAAACAATTAAATGGCGTATGGCTTTTAGTGCCGGGAGTGCCCGAGGACATGTTCGGCTCGCCATGTGCAGGTCTTTTGATTTGACACCCGTAGGCGACCTGCGTGTCGTGATGAGGATGAAATGATGATGAAGACGGTACATACACCCAGCCCCAGTGTCAGTGAAATTAACCAATGGTGGTTAAAATTCCCGATCCTGCCGGGAGTCGAACCCGGGACCCCTGTGACCAACGGCCAGCACGCTAACCATTTAGCCATTGAGCCGGACGCTTCTCTCTAGAGATGTGTAGGGAAAAAGGAGTAAAGCAGCTTAGAAAGGTGATTATAGAAATACAAGAATCCGAAAATTCCCCCTATGGATCGGGGCACCAGAATACTTCCATGACGTCTACTGCCTTTCGTAAGAAGTGACTAAAAAGGGTAACCCCCAGGGACTCCCAATTTGAGGCCATGAACTGGCGATCACGGTTCCCCCAGCTGAGTCTGGTCTTGTTTCCATTTACTTTTGTTATATTTCTCACTTTCAGATTTCCTGTCCGACTAAGACATCTTCCGAACCCAGAAGAATTTCATTTCCACACCCTTCGTGGCCCTCTCCTTTTGCCGAGACCTTCATTCTTCGAAGGGTCAGACCTCTTTGATTCCCCCCTCCCCCTTCACGGATTAGAGTTACGAGGGGGTGGTTGCCTAGTTGCACTTCCTCTTAAAACAATAACTACCACATAAGAATATAAAAATCCGATTAAAAAGTTATATGATACTATGATCCTAAAATGGAATGCTTACTGCACACAAATACCGTAGTTCGGGACAACACATTTTGTAAGCGCATTAACGCCAACAGTAAGCCTATTTTCCTGATAATGTCGCTCCTGTTATTTATTAATGTTTTCTACCAACATCTCGAATCATACAAGTCATACAGCACTAGCATACAATTGGAATATATTGCCACTGTTGCTGTGTTTTAAAATATCCCAGTTACGGCAGCATATGAAATGAAGAAGCATGCCTCTGATGAATAAAACAAATGAGATCGTAAATGATTCTACGTAATAGCATGTCCTCCGTACTCCACTACTACAATTTAAAAAGTAACAGGAAAAAACAAATAAATATTCAGAATATGACTCGTATATCTCACTCAAATACTAGCATACTGAATGCACATATTTGCAGTCACATAACTATATAGCTATATGTGTTTAGAATCAAACTATGATTGAAATGGATAGTATAGTAGAATGCATTCATCCTATGTAAAAGTGATCTTGATAACTACCTTCAGACAAGCAGAAGCAAGCTTGACGTTTTACGTGAATATATTGACTTTGTGGTCACTGGCACGGCATCTCAAATTTTGCGTGGAATACAATTTCTTTTCAAATGGTTTTCCGCGGTTTCCCATTTTCACACCAGGCAAATTCTGGGGCTGTACTTCAATTAACGCCACGGCCGCTTCCTTCCCACTCCTAGCCCTTTCCTGTCCCATCGTCGCCATAAGACCTGTCTGTGTCGGTGCGACGTAAAGCAACTAGCAAAAAAAAATATTCCACATCCATTAGACTGAATTCGAACCGCGGCTGCTGTGGCGAGAAACCGGTGAGATAGCTACCCTCAGTATCGTTTTACTCTGATACAATAATAATAATAATAATAATAATAATAATAATAATAATAATAATAATAATAATAATAATAATAATAATAATCTCTCATGTTCAAAGTCACTTGCAAGATTCGCTCCGCGCGTCTTCTTCAAAGAGTACAAGAACAGCTTGAACACAAAACTGGAGAATATCAAACCGGCTTCCAACCTGGGCGTTCCTGCGTTGAACAAATTTTTAAGTTGACGATAATGAAATATAGAGCAACCCGAAGGTCTCCGATTATTTGTAGTTTCCTCGACTTAAAGTTTGTCCATCGACAGTCTCTCGACTTGATCCAAAGACATTAAGATTCACAAGGAAACAATCACGGACACGAAGTCAAATTGAAATTCATGAGTGAAGTATCGGAGCCCTTTGCGATTAAGACCATTCAACTTGGACGAAAGAATGATGACATAAAGGTCATTTGTTTAGCTTTCGCAGACGACCTAGTGATACGAACAGACATTGATATTTCAGCGATCAAACAGATTGAAGTCCTCAAGGAATGCGCTGAGAAAACTGGACTACAAATCTCATTCGAGGAGACCAAGTTTATTTGCACTAAATTCGACATTCAGGAACTACAAAAAAAAAAATATGGGCAGATCAAGCGAGTTCCATACTTTAAATATCTGGGTGTGATCCTAGAACCAACAGGTTTGGAAAAGGAAGCACAGAAAGTCCGATTGCAAAAACTCAAACGGGCATATTGGAGAACCCATGACATCTACAACAAGAAAGGCATGTCCATACATACAAAAATCAAATATTATAATACGATGATTAAACCTGAAATGCTGTATGCAAGTGAAATCTTGGTACTTAATAAAGGTGATCTGGAAAACATCTTGAAGGAGGAAAGGAAAATCTTGAGGATAACGCTGGGCCCAAAGGAAAAAAAAGAGGAAGGGTATAGATTCAAATCATGCAAAGCTACGGGAAGACTGTCTAACCTGGCCGCAGACATCAGGAAACGAAGACTGAAATTCTATGGACACGTTCACAGACTATCGTCTTCAAGGCTAACCTACATTGAAAAACTGAAGTACCATGGATACAAGATGTTAAAAATTATCTGGTAACGGCTGAGATAGAAACATCAGAAATACTGGACAGAAACATTTACCATCAGGAGATAAATAGATAGTGTAGTAAAGCCAGACAATGAAGTCCCTAAAAGATCGGGGACAAAGTGCTCAGAGGAAAGAAAACAGGCACACAGTGAGAGAATGAAAGCAATATAGTCTGTTAGAAAGGCGAATCATAAATGTAATGCGTGATCCAACAGGGTCCATGCGCAAATAAATAATAATAATAATAATAATAATAATAATAATAATAATAATAATAATAATAATAATAATACGGGGGACCCTATTAAACTCTAGAGGGCGCGTCCCCAGGTGGAGGACTGGGGGCCCACAACAATGTGGGCTGGTGAAAATATCTCGGAAATGAACCCACGGACCAACAGGCAGCCCAACTCCTGGGAACTTTACAATAATGGGACACCCTGTCTCCAGGGGTCATAAATATGGGGGCCCTAACATAGAGTGATGTGTGAAGACCCTAATGACAACAGCAGAGAAGGTAGGCTTCGGTATGGTGGTGGTGGCGGAAGAGGCAGCCCTGTACTTGGGGTTAATACGAGTATAACTGGTCAACGGCTTCCAAGGCGGAAGAAGATGTTTAGTACCATCTCAACGGTAAGGAAGGCGAAAGAACCACAACGGGGAAGATTGGTTTCCATAGCTGAGAAAATGAAAACCTACAACCTGTTTTCCAGTCAATGACCGGGCCAGGGATGGGATGAATGAAGCCCCCAACTTGGGGCGAGGATAGGAACTGTGCCCGCTGCCGTGGCCTGTCGCACTCCTCTGGGGCAATGATTAATAACTGACAGATGGAATGAAATGAAATGATAGTGGAGAGTGTTGCAGGAATGAAAGATGACAGGGAAAACCGGAGTACCCGGAGAAAAAACTGTCCCGCCCCCACTTTGTCCAGCACAAATCTCATATGGAGTGACCTGGATTTGAACCACGGTATCCAGCGATGAAAGGCCGCCACGGAGGATTTCCATAGCTGAGCAGGCAACAAATCTAAGGGAGTATACCCTGAAATTAAACCTACTGGAGCTCACAACCTCAGTAGTAACACGATTAGGATGTAATAACCCTAATCCACCTAACACAGTTTTCAATTAAAGCATGGAGGACAAATATACGGAAATTATTACCCCAGGTGGTACCCAATCAGCCGTGACTTTCGGTGACGTTTGTGGACCTTCGGATTCTGGGGAGCCCACACCGACATGATACGAGGATGAGTTGGAGCATCCTGAAACCTCTTGCAACAACAAAAAAAGCATAAAAAACCCAACTGCTTTGCCACGTTTAATGTTAACTCCCTAATCGAGATACGCAAACTGAAACATCAAAGAGACACTTTGACACAACACCAGATACTGATCACGGCAGTACAAGAAACCAGATATTCCGATGAATATGCATTCGATTCTCAGGGATACCGGATCTTCAAGGCAAAAGTGGGACGTCGGAAGCTAAAGAACATCCCACATTTGGGGACTGGCTTCATTGTCAGCCACAAAATACTGGATTCAGTTATCGACTTCCATTCACCCAATAGTAGAGTATCTCCACTAACATTTCGGTACACTAATAAGGTTTGCACAGTTGTGAATGCACATGCACCCATTACCCAAGACAACAAGTGGTATCCTGAAGGCACGGACAAGTTTTGGGAAGAACTCGAAGATACGATTAACAAGATTCCAGAACGCCATACAAGCATCTGATTTTAACACTCAGCTAGGAAAGGTGTGGAAGTATAAACACATAGTGTGGAAATAGCCAGCTCACATGCGGACCAACAGAAATGGAGAACGACTTGTTGGACTCTGTAAGACCTTTAATCTTGTAATGAAATCAACGGCTTTCAAACGTCTACCAAGAAAGCAGAAGACATGGATTTCACCAAATAAACTCCTTGAAGAATTTCAGATAGACCACGTGGCCATTTCAAGGAAGTACTGCAGAGAAATACAAAACGTCAGAGTAATAAGAGGGGTGAATCTGGACTCAGACCACTCTCTCAAAAATAAAATTTCGGTTCTTACCCAGAAACACAAGAAGAGCGCGAAAACCCAAAGTCACTAACTCTGATCTGGAGAAACTGAAATCAAACAACATGATTACAGAGACAATGCAAGCGCTAGAATACGAGAGTTACAACTGGGACCAACAACGAGACTACTTAGTCAAAGTTGCAACAGAAGTCGCCCGTTAATGAAACAGAATAAAAACACCTGGTGGACCAGTATCTGCGACCAAGCGATCGCACAAAGACAGGTAGCATGGCTACGATGGAACTCTCAAAAGTCCCAAGCAAATAAGGGATGAGTTCATAGAGCAGAGTCGACTAACTGCCAGAATCATCGGAAACGTTAAGCGTCAATACACCCAGGACCAATTAACGCAATTGGATGAAGACCTTAAGAAAAGCAACTCCAGAAAATTCTACAGGACCTTCAAACGACACCTCAGGCACTATAACCCATAATGACAAAGACAACTGTCACCTGTTGGCCAAATACTTTGTGAGAATCTCCTCAATTGCGAGTCCCCTAAGACTTCTTTTGTCTACCAAGACAGACCCACACAACCAAACTCTGTTCCTTCAACAGAAGAAGGGGTAACGAACATCATCCAATCTCTGAAAAAAGCAATGCACGGGAGAAGACGCAATAGTTGCCGAACTATGGAAACCGTTCGGGGACAAAGCAATCAGCAAGTTGAGAAAGATCCAACGGAACATCTGGGAAACAGAGGCTACCAGACGACTAGACATCTGTTCTGATACACCCCTTACACAAGAAGCCCATCGATTGTAATGACGTAGGCTGAGTGGACCTCGCTGGAATTGTTAATGCTTCCGTAGTATAGAGTGGCACCATTTATAATTGTGAAACAAGTCTCCCTGCTTGCATGCTCTCGCGCGTGAGATAGCGGCCCCGGTCTACAAAGAAAAGAGCGAGAGGATTCCTCGTGCCGATCACACGACACTTTGTAATCGCAGGCCTTCGAGCTGAGCAGCGTTCACTCGGTAGGCCATGGCCATTCGGGGCTCTTGCGTCATGGGGTCTGGAGTAAGCTGTCATCGCAATATAAAATAAAAACATAATATATAGAAATGAAATAAAATAACACCTGTATGACAAAATTCCGGCACATCGGCGATTGCTGAAGCTGTCAAAGTAGTTATTGAGACGTAGAACTAGTAACAGTATTATTATCAATTTCTATTTATTCTAATATAGACACACAAATCACATATCGAAACATTAGTAACTGGAGAGAATTTACTTCAATATGCTCTTACCTACATTTACTCTATCGCTTTCCAGTTGGTCGAACACAATTTAATACAAATTACATGTTAAGACATAAAAATTAAAATAGTAGAATTGTTTCATCCAATGAAGCGAACATCTTCAGATATATCAAAACACATTTTTATATAGTTTTATTTCTATTTTATATTATAACTTATGTTTGACTGACTGCAATGTTCCTTTCTCGCTATCAACTAATCGACACAAACAATCATGCTTGTTAATCAATCATGACGAGTGCAATTTGAAATAACGACTTATCCTTGTTGTTTACGCGCTAGATTTATGCGCGTAATCAATAATGCGTGTCTTATCTGGATTTCTGATTCAAAATAAGTCTATAATTTATTAATACTAAGAATGAGAAAACAAAACTCTTTTTCATTCTGCGAGAACATGTCAGTTGTTCATTTATTCAGTGTGTGAATTATGCCGAAAGTGTCGAGTTCCAAGTCGTCTTTAATTAAAAAGTGGTTACGGGAGTTCCCCTTTTCACATAGGATGGTAAAATTATATTCTGTAACGTTTGAAGCAAAGGGGTGAGTGAAATGTGTTTTATACGAGGGCTGTTTTCAACCTCTACGGGCTATAAACAAAGACACATTGACATAACAAAAAGATTTTATTACTAAATGTTTAGTACTGTAGTTTCGTACATAATCACCAAAACAACTTAGGCATTTGTCGTATCGTAACGCCAGCTTTCCTATGCCCTCTGCAAAGAAGTCTGTCATCAGTGAGGACACATGCACCTGGATGGCCTCCTGAAGTTCTTCGTTGGTGGCAAAGCGTTGTCCAACCAACCATGCCTTCAGTTCTCAAAAAAGGTGAAAATGTTAGGTGTGAGGTCTGGACTATAGGATGGATGATCGAAAACTTCCCACTTCAATTGTTTGAGGTCTTTCGTCATTTTGGCACAGTGCGATGTAGCATTGTCATGGATCAAAACCATGCTAAACGAGAGCTTACCTCTTCGTTTGTTTCGATTCGCTCTGCGGAAGCGACATAAAGTTTCACAATTTTAGGAAGTGAAAATGAAAGGATCTGAGGTAAAAACCACTCAGGATGGTCTATAAAATTAGCCTTGGTTCGAAATAAATTTAATTCCCCGCGTTCAGGAATTTGGCAAAACGCGTTCCTTCTGCATGCGAAGTAATAACTCCAAGATTGAGGAATAAGTTGTCCATGAATTTAGTTTTTAAGCTATAATAGTAATATTTCTAATGTAAATTTGATCTTAACTGTGAAAAAGTAAACTCATTCCCCGTCTTCTTCGAGGGGGTGCAGTTATTTTCAATCACGCCCCCAATGGAGATGAGTTACATGTATCATTTTAAACACACACCAGTCCTTCTGCCAATTTGAAATCTCTGCCAGAAATCGAACCTGGACCTCTGAGGATGACAGTTCATAGCACTTATTGCTACACTGCGAAAGTGAAGTTTTAACTGCATCAGTCTGGTTATCATTTCGATCTTCCGTGCTAAAGTGTGTATAATTATGTCGTTATTGTCAAAATGATTAGATTTCGTGAATATTTGTAGCTACAGGCATACTATAAAAGAACCCATGGCGTTACAGCCCTGATGGGCTTTGCTCTGCCAAGCGACCGCAGCAAGTTATGATGTGCCACATGGTCAGGGTGGCGAATCTTTTCGGTGGTTATTCTAGCCTTCCTAGACCGGGATCGACATTTCACTGCCAGATAACTCCTCAACTGCAATCACGTAAGCTGAGTGGACCTCGAAACTGCCCTCAGATAGAGGTAGAAATCCCTGACCTGGCCGGGAATCGAACCCGGGGTCTTAGGGTAAGATGCAGGCTCGTTACCACTAGGCCACCATCTCGGCAGCCCTACAATATATACTTCAGCCAAATTTCATCTATTCCTTCGTATTGCTTTTAACGAAGCAATCCACAGATTCCATACGCCTAAAAAATGGCCGGGGAGGAATGTATATATGTCATGCAGTTCGCCGTGATTCTTGTCGCAGACAGCCCAACAGTCTCTGAAGTGCCGCTTACATTCTCCAGAAGAGAAGAGGAATGCATAAAAAAAACGAAAGCTCAAAGTGTTATCGTAGATGAAAGTGAAAAATAATTAAATCTGGACATAAAAGGCAGTGAAAGAAAACAAGATCAAAAACAAGGAGTGCGCAGAATAGAAGGCGAGAAGATGTAGATAAAAAAGAGACTGAATGTGTCCGCTAATGAAGGGAGTAAGTATAATGAGCAAGGAGCTTGGCATAGTGCAGCCTGGAGCCGTGCCAGCGCGGGTAAACGTCTGCTAACCTAACTTCATTCACTCAGCCTTTTGTGGAGGCCAAATTCTCGCTGTTGTTCAAGAAACTTCATCTTTATCCCCCTCTCCCTTTCTTCATCTTCTCTCATACCCCACAACCTCTTCAGGCTACTCCATCCACTTTCGGTTTGTAACACATCATACTATGGCTATGAAACATAGCATTCAACACTCAAACAGAGAAAACGTCTTGGAGACGTACACCACGACAAAAGCGGATGACACTGCAGTAAAGTGTCCGACTCGTTGGCTGAATGGTCAGCGTACTGGCCTTCGGTTCAGAGGGTTCCGGGTTCGATTCCCGGCCGGGTCGGGGATTTTAACCTTCATTGGTTAATTCCAATGGCCCGGGGGCTGGGTGTTTGTGCTGTCCCCAACATCCCTGCAACTCACACACCACACACAACACCATCCTCCACCACAATAACACGCAGCTGCCTACACATGGCAGATGCCGCCCACCCTCATCGGAGGGTCTGCCTTACAAGGGCTGCACTCGGCTAGACATAGCCACACGAAATTATTACTGCAGTAAAGTACACAGAAGGAAGCACGATGAAGACTGAGTAGCTCCGTCGATAGAGCGCTGGCCTTCTCAGTTCAAGTTGGCGGACTCGATCTTGGCTTACTCGGGTGGTGTTCGAAGGTGCTCAAATACGCCACCATCGTGTCGCTAGATTTACTGGCACGTTAAAGAACCCCTGACGGACAAAATTCTAGCACATCAGCGTCTCAAAAAACCGTTAACTGAGTTAATGCGACGTAAAGCCAATAACATTATTATTACGATTCATATTACCTCCTTTCCAGGAAGCCACAGTATTGTTAAGACTCGTCCAGTCATCACTGATTTTCAGCTAAGTGTAACATTGCTTCCAGTTTCTGAAATGTAGCTAGACTGCTAAATTTTTTCCTGCCAGTTCTTTCTGGATCAATGCATATCCTCACATAACTTGACGTTATGAGTGTCCGTGAACCTAAGCAGTCCTGTAATATGCATCCACAATATCCATCTTTATCTTCTTCTTACATCCACTTACAGAACACGTTATTTTATACGATTTCTTGCATGAGTTTCAACTTTTGTACAATATTCTCACTTTCTTTCTGAGTGATCTACTCTAAAGTAGCCTAATTCAAGTTTCTTTTGAAGATGTCCACACTCCTGGGTGTCTTCACTTGTTTTCCCCAGTTCTGAAAGATCCCTTTCTATATCACCCGGTAACGATGCAGTCCATGCAGTCCCTATTATGTTCATGAAGCAATAAGAATTTGATCGTGGATTTATTCATTTATTATTGTTACCATCATTATTATGGAATAGTAAGCTACATATTTCAAGTTCCGGGCTACTTAACGAGTAAAAGTCGTCCACATTAAACTTTTTTGAACAGATTTCTCGGAAGTTAAGAGTAGGAAATTTTCTCCATGCAGTCCCTATTATGTTTATGAAGCAATAAGAATTTGATCGTGGACTTATTCATTTATTATTGTTACCATCATACAAACAAGCGAATATTGGCATCGGCTAACCAAAGCAAGTTTGTAGTTTTACGTGACTTCTGATTTCGCTATACCGCCAAGTAAAACTCTAGTTTTACGCGGAATCGACGCTGTAGGGATAGGGCTTTTCATTCTTAAATCGCACTTGAAATAAATGGGATTCGTACCACGTCACCTTGCTGAGAAGCCAGAGACGATATCATGCGGCTATTACTCCCTTAAACTACTAACTGGATTCAAGGGATTCGTCCGTACAAACACCTCGTCAGGCAGTGCGAAACAACAAAAATGCACTTCAAATATGGTCGAGAGTAGAGTTTTAATTAATTTATCATCTCAACTGCATTAGCTGAAGTTGAGTTTACCTGATTTTGCCTCCCATTCCAGAGGCTGGAGGTCCGTAGGTCCAGAGATTTGAGGTCCGGATGTAAATAATGAGCCCTAGAGTATATTTTTCATCTTCCAGCTGTTAGCTTCGGGTACATAATAAGTCAGTGGAATGCTCTGAAACAACGGCATATTACATAAGCCTGCTCCTTCAGATACGAGTACAACTGAATGGGATCCATTAAACAGCGTGGTGAATGCGGCCACGAGATGACAGTGATAATTGCAATGGAAATAATGTGTTATATATTTTTCACAATTAGTAATGTGATTGTCCCCGTTTAGAACCAGAAAATCTTGGTCTCCACGGAATAGTCTGAGGATGAAAGAGATACTAGAGAAATGTCAAGGAAATGGCATAAGGAAATAACACAGCGTCGTCATATCCTCAAAATATGAATTACAAACCCACTTCGAAACACTACGGCGGCATCATTTCTTGCACTTGCTGGCCATAATATCCTGAAACCTTAACATCTACCGTTATGTGCTGTCTATGTCAGGCAGTGAATGTGTGATCGTTTCACCTAAAAGGACATTGATTCAATTCTCCATTGGGAAGGCGAAAAATTTGGAAACAAGGCTTCTACTTCTAGCGTGTCATTCAAACTGCATTATAAATAAGCATAGAACAAACCACACAATCCCAATTAGTGGCAAAATTAAGGACAGTGGAAACCCTTACTTTCAAGGTTTGTACGGAGATGGCATTTGCTTTCTAACATCCACCGTTAATAGTCAGCAATGAGAAAGATTAAGACGCATATTTTCATTATCTCAGAGAAAATAGGAAATCGATTTACTATATAGGTATTTTTAAAACAGGATCTAAAAAACAAGTAAATTGAAATTAAAAACAAATACAAATACAAGACAGAAGAAGAATAGTACTTCATAGGTGTGTTTGTTATAGAACTCTTGCGCTAGACTGTACGAGAGAGGTAAGAGAGAACGGGAAAGATCTAATATTTCTTCCCGTATTCAATTCAACAGGAGAGCATTCCCGGAGCCTCAGGGCAGAGATTCGGTAGGAGATAATATTAAATTAAACCAGGAGATACTTTTATAAAACGCAGAGAAGAAAGAGATTACTTTCAAGTTTATATATTTATTCATACAATTTGAAGAGGAACAGGAAACGTGAGTTTATTCTGATTAAATTACATATTTTCACCCAAAGAAGCTTATAGAGAGAGCAGTTAACAAATGAGGTCCTAGCTTTGAGGTCCGGATGTAAATAATGAGCCATAGAGTATATTTTTCACCTTCCAGCTGTTAGCTTCAGGTACATAATAGGTCAGTGGAATTCTCTGAAACAACGGCATATTACATAGGCTTGCTCCTTCAGATACACAATACCACATCACAGGACCACCCCAGAATAGCCGTAAATGTGTGTGTGTTATTACGACATTAAGCCGAAAGAAAAATTAGCAGGCATATTTAATTTTCACTTTCATACACTCATGTTTATAAAAAAAACAGGTACTGAGCTCGATAGCTGCAGTCGCTTAAGTGCGGCCAGTATCCACTAATCGGGAGATAATGGGTTCGAACCCCACTGTCGGCAGCCCTGAAGATGGTTTTCCGTGGTTTCCCATTTTCACACCAGGCAAATGCCGGGGCTGTACCTTCATTAAGGCCACGGCCGCTTCCTTCCAACTCCTAGGCCTTTCCTATCCCATCGTCGCCATAAGACATATCTATGTCGGGGCGACGTAAAGCCACTAGCAAAAAAACAGGAAACCTTGACAGTCTAGAGATAGGAAGTTCATATTCACAGAACATGTTCATAAGTATGTGCTGCAGAAACGATTAGCATTTCAGTCACCTAAGTTCAGCATGCGTCCTGTTGCCTAGTAGGCACTGGGCACTCCATGGACACTGATAACTTGTTACTTGCGTGATGGCATCGACGCGTATAAGGCTCGAATGGCGACCTGGGGTATAGCCATCCATGCTGCATTCGCCTGGTTCCACAGTTCATCTTTGGTGGTTGGAACTGGGTCACAGCACCGCACCCGTCATTTCACCATATCCCACACATTTTATCGGCGACAAGTCCGGTGATCGGGCGGGCCAGGGCAACAGTCTGACATCCTGTGACAACAGAAGGCACGTGTTCGTGCAGCAACATGTGGTCGAGCATTGTCCTACTGAAATATGGCGTCTGGGGTGTCATGCAGAAAGGGTATGGCTATGGGTCGCAGGATGTCATTCACGTAGGTCAAACTGGTCACAGTGCTCTGGACACGCATCAACTGTCATTTGTGGTTGGACCCAATAGCACCCCACACCATAAGGCCATGAGTTGGCGCTGTATGTCTTGTGCGAATACAGTCAATGTGAAGTCTCTTCCCCTGTCTGCGGCGAACCAAAATACGGCCAAACAAACGTAACATGGATTCGTCCGCACTATCCGCAGCCATTCCTGTTACCAGTGACGTCGTTCCATACACCATTGCAGTCCAGCTACAAAGGTTTGATAAACAAATCGAAGTCAGTCGTGAGCTTTCAGAAGTCTTGAATCCTCTTTGAGAACAGACCTGCAAGGCGATTGTACTGCTGTTACGCAGCCTTTCCTTCCTCCTCGAAGTTGGACACCACTCGGCCCGCAAGGAAGGAAAGCTGTTTAGCCCGGCCCACTAAAGAAAAACTTTGACTGCAACGACTGATTGTGACGACGAACTACATACGAAAGGAATCCTGAGCAAGGCGTTGCTGGAGAGGATTGTTCAAACTAAACGAATAGTCTAGATAAAGTATAAATAAGGCGAGTATATTTACTTTGAGGCTGTCCAGCCGGGGAGGTGTATGCGCGCTGGGCTCACCCAGGTTCGATTCCCGTCAGGAAGTCGATATATTTAAGAGGGTCTTCCATTCCTGACCCGGTCGAATGACCGGAAACAGGCTTTGGATTTTCATTTCTATTCCTGAAGATAAATTTTGGTGCCGGTATGCGTGGCTTCAGACGGTTGAGGCACTGGCATTCTGGCCCCAACTTGGCAGGTTCGATTCTTTCTCAGTCCGGTGGTATTTGAAGTTGCTCAAATTCGTCAGCCTCGTGTCGGTAGATTTACATGCACTAAAAGAACTCTTGCGGGACTGAATTCCGTCACCTCGGTATCTCCGAAAATCGCAATAGTTGTTAGTGGTACAGTAGTATAAGCTTTGTCACAGCTATAGGGAATGCTGAAATACCGACCTTAATCCGTAATATATCATGTTATTGGTGTGAACTTTTAGACCCGCCCCCTCCACCTAGTCATTATTAAAATGTACCTCTGGCATTGAACTGTGGGATTTAGTGACGTGCCCCAAGAACTGTAATACATTGTTACTTGACCGCCTGTGTGTCCATCCGGTCATCCGCTTTTGTCGTGGATTGATGAGTGTAATTAGTCTGTGTGCGGGATACCGCCATTAACTGGGTTCCGACCCCGGGGAGGGCCAAACAGTGTTCACCCAGATAGGTGCTAAAGAATATAGCAACATTGTGCCGTCTGACACCTGAATGATTAACCTTCATTCCGGGAGTGGCCGTCACCGCACGCAATTGATGGCTCCAAAGCGTCATCGTGGGGCCCGGCACAATTACCGGACAAGGGGACAAGGAGAAGCCTCGAGTAATGCCGGGATATCCTAGCTATCGCAATCATTATTGAAGGGGAATGATTGTAGCTATTCATTTAATTTCATCTTCTCAAAAACCTGCTCCCACTGATCCTGTATCACAGTATGGTAGTTTTGATGCATGGGCAGATTATAGAAAGGATTTCCCAGTAAATTCACTGACAAAGTTGATGCTGATAAATTCGTGGACACGGATTGCAATTAGGATTGCAGGAATTGGGCCATGGGAAAGACATTAAGCTATTTAATTGATGTCCGCTAATTCGTATTTAGAAGTGTCCTCTGATTAAATAAACCGGTGGCGATAATGCAACTTAAAATACATTAAAATAACTTTGAGATTATTTACGGCAGCGTTCAATCATTCAAACCAATCGTCATTGAAAGCACGGACACTTTAATGACCTGCCAGGTCTAATCAACATAGGCATATTCTTTACGAATAAAACGCAGCAATGTTAAATGCACGAACAACTCTAGCCTACCCTCTTTTCTTTTGCTGTAATATTACTTTATTTTACAGTAGCCACTTAAGGGGAGGCATTACTAAAATATCAAGTATAGCTTTATTTTTTAATTTAATGTAATTATTATTAAATTGTATGGGGCTTTCTAGGTCAGGGGGTAAATGTGTGCTCTTGTGAAGGACGTGAGTTCGATTCTCTGTCAATATATAGAAAAATTCGGTAAAGAGCCTTTCAGTTTGGGAGAAGTTCATCAGAACAGATTGTTATTATTATTATTATTATTATTATTATTATTATTATTAAATAATGCTATTTATTGGCTTTTACGTTCCACTGACTATTTGACAAATTTTCGGAGCCGCCGAGGTGCCCGAATTTTGGGTATCAGTAAATCTACTAGCAAAAGACTCGTGTATTTGAGTACCACGAAATACTATCGGAATCCGTCAGGATCGAACTCGGCAACTTGGGCTGTGAAGACCAGCACTCTACCATCTGAGCCACTCATCCCAACTCAGAAAAGACTATCAGGTTAATGTCTGGAGAGAAGGATGGCCCAATACAGAGTAAACCACTCCACCTCACTCAGTGCTCTACAAATATGACTTAGTAAAATATCTTCAGACGTGTTCACACATCTGACTGTCCCTACGGTTTATCACATATTAAGGGTTCGCAAATGATTTACATGTCGTAAACATTTTGCGATCGGGCAGTGACTTGTTCTTCTTTACCTTCTCATTGTGCAAATTAAAATTTAGCGTCGGCCTGAGTGGCTTAGAGGAACCCAATTGGCATGTTCGATTTTCGCTCAGTCTGGTGGTATTTGAAGGTGATCAGATACGACAGCCTCGCGTCGTCATATTTACCGACACGTAAATTCTGGCATTTCGTCGTCTCCTAAAACCATAGTTGATGGGACCTAAAATTGTTGATGTTGTTGTTGTTGGTCGTGTTGATGTTGTTGCTATTATTATTATTATTATTATTATTATTATTATTATTATTATTATTATTATTATTATTATTATTATTATTATTATTATTATTATTATTCACCTTCCATTATTTGTTGATCTTTGAATTTGAATACTTTATGATAAGTAACTCCTACCTCCGCACATGGAAAATTGATGTTATGTGGCGCTTTTAGCGAAATCAAAAAACAATGGGTTCTCCTGACTCCAAAGTACCATATGTTTTCTTGCAAGTACAGCTGACCAATATACGCCAAGCTTCATTATATGAAGCAAATAAGATGTGGTAGCAGTATTTACCTCCATTTTTAAGTACGATATCTTCCAACTGAGAATGGATTCATCAAGGGGAGTAATTCTCATTGTTTGTATTGTTGGATACAATGGTTTGAAACAGAGAGGCTATTGTCTAAGATGTCTGGGACTGTTATTACTTGAGACAAGGACTGGAAAGGGTAGTCTACTTCGGAACATGACACGATATAAAGCACCATCCAAGCAATTACTTAGAGTGAGATCGAAAACAACGACCAACCCAAGAACATTTGGACTTAGGATAGTCTCTGTTACTCAGGGTGAAGCTTCGAACTTACGCATGCTGATCTTCTTCACGCCCTAGGAATACACTAGGCTGAATTTTCTCCTTTTCACTTGCTCTTAGGTAAACACTGATTATACACTTCCGTAAACTTCCATGTATGTATACAACTTTCTTTTCTTTCTAGTTGTTTAAAGTCGCACTACCAAACAGAAGGTTTTCGGCGACACAAGAATGGGAAAGTAATTGTACTGGGAATGGAACAACGTGGACTTAATTAACGTCCAGTCGAAGCATTTGCCTGGTGTGGTAATGGGAAACCATGGTAAACCATTTTAAGAGGTGCCGACAGTGGGATTCAAACCCACCATGCCTCAAATGCAATTTCTCAAACCATGCGGCCAACTCGCTCAATGCATACTACTTGTTAAACAGGGATACTGAGGAGTCTGTATGATGTTGCTAAAATTCTTGAGATCTAAGAGTAGTATAATCCCTGGAATCACCCCAATATTTTGTCGAGGAATTCATGGAAATAGGCGATTTAACACAATATAGTCACTAGTTTGGAATGCAAATTCCGTTGGAAAAAGTGATACGAGGGAGAAAATGCTTTAGGAAGGACGTGCAAGTTGCAAAGATGACTCAACATCAAAGCTGAATACCAGTAGAGACCACTTGTATTATGCAAATGCTGTGTTCGTACAATATCGGGGACAGGCAGAGGATCATCGTCCATCGTGCAATATGCGTATTAGTGGGATGTTTCAACATCTCAGAGAACAAGAGATTCATCCAGAATAAATACCAACTTTTTAACAACCTCCGATCTCTCAATAAAATACGTGATCTAGGATTATTTGTGACACCCTAAGAGCTAAAGTTTACAAACGTTGACAGAGATTTCGACTGCGGTCGCTGTGGTTCAAATTTAGCGTCAATATCATCAAAACGCTCTCCTGGTTGGTGCAAGCACCCTTCTCTACTTTATCATCGTCATCGTGGTTCGAAACACAGTCAAAACTTGAACATTCAACTCGTTTAAACCGTCATAAAGCAACCAGGAATATGATGGTGGCAGCGATTGTGATTGTTTAAACAGGAAAACGATATTATGATCGCCTTTCAGCTTTAATCGTAGGTGAACCCTTATACAAATAAAAGAATGGACTATGGAAGGTGTGAAAATAAAAGACTGGTTAAGGTTCGCAAACCCAATATCGTCGAGATCAAACCACAACAATAATTGAATCAAGAAAACATGAATGTTAGAAACTCTGCAAAAGTAACTGGAGCTTATGCCAGACTCAGTTACGAGGCACGTAATTAAGAATTAACCCTCCCCCGGGAGGGCAACATGCGATTATAACGACTTACTGTCGTAATATTACGTGAGCTAACATTCCAGTTCCATCCCTGTCCCACTTGAACGGAATCCACTCGTAGAAAGGGCTCATATAGATGTTTAAAAGAGATCTTGATATAACACACAAATCCTCGATTTACTTGTCTGGTTCAACGTACTACAATATTAGAGATGGAATCCTGTCAGAAAATCTCAACATGAGAGCGGTAGCGCGGAAGTGCCCCCTGCAGTCGCGGATTCTGTGTCATGCCCCGCCTTAATATTCACGTCGACACCCGCGGCCCAATTTATGGGCAAACTTTGTTCTGTAAATGATTCTCCCAGAGCCAGCGGTGCTCGCCCAACACGCACATATGTGGCTTTCGTTTGCACATTATAAAGAGAGCGAGCGATCACTTTTGATGCATAATTTCCGGCCGGAGAAGGCACATAAAAGCTCGTATGTGGATAGAAATGTGCGGATAACACTGAACACTTGTGTTGGTTTACAAACACAATCAAACTTGTAGTTTTATGTTACAATCGATAAAGTGATAATAGCCACGGGACCTTCAGTTATTTTTCGAGGAAACTGAACTTCACATTTCGAAAATACCACAATGCAGTGGACCGAAGATTTACACACATAAAACTCAAGGTAGGTTAAACCACAGGGCCTCGATATTTTGGTGGTTAGGGTGACAGTTTCTTGACTAGTAGGACTAGAGTTCGATTATTTCCTGCGAATGTATTCATATCGTCTCAGCACAGAAGTGACAGAAGAAAAAGCATCAGTGGCTCAGTGGCGGAATCAGAGGGTAACAATGTATTTTCCTCCGAGATTTTTGAAAAACAAATACAGAAAAATTCATAATAGGCAGATATCTACATAAGATGCTGTTCCCTGTAGTATCTACATTAGGCCTAATGTCCGGTTCCATGGCTACGTATTCACGGTCTTACCAAACCAAAAAAACCAAATCCCATGGCGCAACAGCCTCGAAGGGCCATGGCCTACCAAGCGACCGCTGCTCAGCCCGAAGGCCTGCAGATTACGAGGTGTCATGTGGTCAGCACGACGGATCCTCTCGGCCCTTATTCTTAGCTTTCCAGACCGGATTCACGGTCTTAGTCTTCTTTAAACCACGGTGCCCATGTTCGATTCCCAGACCGGTCGTAGGATTTAAATACTAAGCGGTCAATTCCCTACATTCAGGGACTGAATGTTCGTGCTGATCCCAATGCACACACACACACACACACACACACACACACACACACACACACACACACACACACACACACACACACCCCTTCCCCTACAGGGCAAGCTCAGGTCGCCCTCACCGGTGCGTCTACCTTTCAAACGCTGCACCCGGCTACAACAGCCATACATATATACTAGCTGATGTACCCGTGTTTCGCTACGAAATTCTATATTCTATACAGAATTCTAGGTGTGATTCTTTTTTTTTTTTTTTTTTTTTGCAAGTTGCTTTACGTCGCACCGACACAGATAGGTCTTATGGCGACGATGGGATAGAAAAGGGCGAAGAGTGGGAAGTAAGCGGCCGTGGCCTTATTTAAGGTACAGTCCCAGCATTTGCCTGGTGTGAAAATGGGAAACCACGGAATACCATATTCAGGGCTATCTGTGTTGGTGCGATGTAAAGAAAATAGCAAAAAAAAAAAAATCAGAAAGGCTGCGACTGAGCGAGAGATAAAACGATCTGTGTTATAGCTGTAGTACCCGTCGCTGATGGGGCAAGCAGATAGCGTGTGCATGATTACATTTTTGTCCACTCCTCACATTGTTCCCCAGATTCTCCCTGTCAGTGGCTTGTCATGACGTAATCTCTTCCTTGCTCTCTTGGGCCTTTTGCAGTTTAATATTTTTTCATTATTGTTGATCTTCATTTGATTTTCTCCTTCCGGTATAAAAGAAAATCAAGTATCGGGTTAATGTTACAAGGTGCGGCCCCGGGTTCGATTCCCGGCCGGGTAAGGAGCTTTAATTGTAAATTATTTAATATCCCTGGCCTGAGGACTGGGCGTTTGTGTCGTCATTAACATTCTTTGCCTCAAATTCAACACACTACACTTCCGCAATTCTACTTACACGCAGGTTCCTCTCATATGATGAAAGTAGTGGCAAAAGATCTTTACGGGTCGACGCCACGAACAAATATATTTTTTTTAATGTTTAAAAAACACTGTCAGGTGTACTAAGCCTTCAAAACGTTACCGAAATGATGTCCATGGCCACTCTCTTTACAGTCTGGTAATCGATTCTTGAACTTTCACACGACTGCTACTGGTATTTGTCTCATGTTTCACTGTATTGGAAAGAGTTATGGACCAAAAACTCGACATGAGCTATTTTCGTGTAAAACCAACATCGTGTTTTATTTTGTAGGACCCATCTGAAGCAACCGCTCCTGGTATTCATTTTGGAAGACTTATAGCTAAGATCCTACATGACCTGTAATACCAAGATTCATTAAAATCCACCCATCCCATTTCCCCTGATGCTGTAATAGAGACAGACAAATACTGAACTGAACTCGGCAAAGGTTATTTCAATGACGTCAGTATTCTTGATAGAATACAATAACAAATTAGAATGTCGCAGTCAAAAGCAATCCCATCATATGAAAAACGACACATTTTTTCACTTGTAACGAACAGTACCACGCTGCCATTCCAGAGTCGGAATGACCAGGCCTCAGACAGCCGTGAACACTCCTCGGCCATATTCTGTTTAGTGTGTATACTGCTCATTCCAATCAGCGCCTCAGAGTAGAGATCGAATAGCTGGAATACTATGATGAACGTATCAATAGTTACCAGAAAATGTATAAGCCAGAGGGATGGATTGCTAAAAAAAAGGAAGTTATCTAACTTCCCAGCTATTCACCCCCAATATTCAAGCAGACTGTTTCACTCAGGATGCAGCAGTAATCCCATCGATCGGATATTTATTTATTTATTTATTTATTTATTTATTTATTTATTTATTTATTTATTTATTTATTTATTTATTTATTTATTTATTTATTTATTTATTTGTGTCTTTATTAAGTGGCGAAGCTAGGATTCTTGGCCCTCTCTTATACTTAACCAGATACTTTTTTTTATTTTTACGGCATTAATTTAAAATATCATGGTAATCAATTACAGTTATTGAGATAAGTCAGATAAGGAATAACAATAATACAGTTAATTAAGACCACGATTGATGAAAAATTAGAAGATAAATACAGTGTGGATAATAACAAACTGATATCAACTTAATACCTACAGAATATATCTACAACTACTGTAGCTTAAAGGAAAAATTCAAATACCAGGCTAAAATAAATTAACTGAATATTACTGTTACAATTTGAGTAAACTAAAGTCGATGGTACTATGTAATCTATTTCTAGGAACAATACATAGTCTTAAATGAGAGGAGTAAGAACGTAAATGGGATAGCCTAAGATACTTAAATCAAGTACGTAATTTTTTGTTTCCATTCACACGTCATTCACTCTTACATCGATTCTAGTCAACTGTATGTACTCTGGAGGAATTTACGGCAGGCTGTTGTAAATGTCCTAGACGAGCAAGACTTTTTAATATATTCTGGGATTGTATTCCATAACCTCGAAGCAAAGACCAGGAATGAATGGCTGTAGGTATTTGTCCGATTCGATGCTATTTCAAGTAGTGATCCGGAACGAATGTTAATTTCGTGGAACGAAGAAAGAAGCCTAAAATCGGACGATAGATAGGTGGGGCTGTTTGAAGAAAGCAACTGATAAAAGAGAGTCATTTGGTGGGTTCTTTTACGGTCAGTTAAACCTCACCATCTCAACATTTCGTAGTATGGTGTGATATGTGCATCATGTCGGAGCTTGAGGTCATATCGAATGCAAGAGTTCTGTACACGTTGTAGTTTTGCTGCTTGTTCTCAGGTTAGGTCAATCAATATACTGTCACAGTAGTCAAAGATTGGAAATAGAAGTGTTTGTATGTGTTTTAATTTAAGGTCCAGTGGGAGAACATTTTTATGACTCTTCAAATGATAAAGGGATGCATGTACTTTTCTGCACACATTAGTTATATGATCATTCCAGGTCAGAATCTAATTTAAGGTGACCCCAAGGTTTGTAAGTGTCTTGGAGTATGGCACTTCGGTAGCATCAATGGTAATTGGAGGAGGATTGAGATTACTATTTAGAGCACATAGTATTTTTTGGTGTCCAATTATTATGCTTTGGGTCTTTCGTGGGTTGATGAGTAAGACACTGTTTCTGGCATACGTTGTGAGACGTCGTAGGTCTGTATTCATATGTTGGATCGCTTAGCATATACTATCTATACTAGTATGGTAATATACCTGTAAGTCATCAGCATACAGATGGTATTTACAGTGGACAGGTGGGTATGAAATATCATTGATATGCAGGCTGAACAATAAAGGTCCCAGCACAGATCCTTGAGGCACGCAAGATAATCTGGTAGTCCATTTGGACGTAACATCGTTTACTGAGACACACTGAGCTTTCGACATTGTAGGCCTTCACATTTAGTTTTCTTCCGACTCTGTGATATTAATGCATCTAATGTAAAGGGAGTCCTCCTTCCTTCTTTCATGACTACCTCTTGTCTTATTCTTCAAGCGATCGTTCTTTTACGATTTATTTCTCATTTTTATAATCATTTTCACAATTTTACTTGTCGATGTGGACCGATTACCACGTGGTTTTGCAGCTTAAAACAATCATGAAAACAAAAGCCATTGCCAGTTAAGACAACTGAACAATATTTTCATGTCAGCAATGCTCGGCGTTGATATGGACCAAGCAAAGAAAGTCTAAATACATGAATTCTATTATCATTGCAGGTACGATAAAACTGTACAAGATATAAATTATCGGAAATTTAATTCTATATAATTTTAGTTACATAGTATTTATCGATAGGACCAATAATAAATCACCATTTCGCTCAGCGAGAATAAAATTATGTATAGCCTAGATTGTAGTGCCTTATTTCTCCAGTTTCCGTACCGAACTTCATTAAATTCTCTTCAGCCATTTTCTTGAGATGCGCGTACTGACAGACCGAGAGTGTATTCTGCCCGAAGGCAGGTCCGAACCTCCGCAGAGGTGTGCCTGTGCCGGAGTTTACGTACGGTAGGGTGGCTAGTTCCTTTCAGCTCCTCCATTCCCTTACCCCCACCAACAGCGCGTGGCAACACATCCAAATCTTGACCACGCCCAATGTTTCTTAACTTCGGAGATCTCATGGGATCGGGTGTTTCAACACGGCTACGGCCGTTGGCAGAAATGACGGAAAATTAAAAAAATACATTTCCTGGTTACTGTGGGCACGACCCGTACAGATATACCATTATTTTTAAAATTCGGAGCAATGTACAGACAAAACTCTTATTTAATATATATAATATTAGGTCTAATATGTGAAAGATTAGTCAGATAGGCGAAGACAAGAAATTCACCCACAAAATATACCAACATCCTTTTACGACCTTCGATCTTGCAATAGAACACATGACCTAACATTGTGAAACCCTAAGTGCTAAATTTTACAAGCTTTGTCATGGATTTGGACTGGGTGAATGTGGTTGGAATCTAGCGTCACTGTAATCAAACAATCACGCTTTAATGGTTGGTGGAATTACCATTCTCTGCTTTATCATCGTCATCGTGTTTCGAAACACAGTCAAGACTTGAACATTCAACTCGTGTAAACCGCCGTAACGCAACCAACACCAGAAGTGGAAATCTCATCCAAATTTTCTAACTTCCTGACGAGGACTCGAACCCACGTCCTTCCGGGTGAACGGATCACCCCCTCACCACCAAGGCCCTTGTTGTTGGAAATTTCCTCAATTCAGTAAGTGTACAAAAACCATCAAGCTATTTCATCGCACTGTCATTTCTATCATTGTGATCTCTGCCAGTCCATCATGTCTGTACTGAAACCTTGGTTATCATCCAGTATAGATCACTATAAGATGTGGCCTAGAGTACGGGAAAGAGGAGAAAACTGAAGTTGGACACATTTTTGAAAATGTGGTACAGGAACTCAATTTGATAAAAGATTGGGTCGAAGTGCGTGGTACGGAGTAGGATAACAGTGGCAAGCTACTTGCTTGAAAAATGAAAATCCGCAGCCTGTTTCTAGTCATTCGATCGGGTTAGGGATGGAATGAATGAAGCTACTATCTAGCGGGAGAATAGAAATTGTGCCGGCTGCCGAAGCCTATCGCACTCGTTTGGGAAAACGATTAATGATTGACAGATTAAATGAAATGATATTGGAGTGTGTTGCTGGAATGAATGATTACCGGAAAAACCGGTGTACCCCGAGAAAAACTTGCCCTGCCTCCGCTTTGTCTACATAAAATCTCGCATGGAGTGACCGGGATTTGAACCATGGAACCCAGCAGTGTGAGGCCGGCGCGCTGCCGTCTAAGCCCTGGAGGCTCCAAGCTAGCCTACTTGCTTATAGACCTTTATTTTAACATATAGTCTACATCAAACGATGAAATGAAATGGCGTATGGCTTTTAGTGTCGGGAGTGTCCGAGGACATGTTCGGCTCGCCAGGTGCAGGTCTTTTGATTTGACTCCCGTAGGCGACCTGCGCGTCGTGATGAGGATGAAATGATGATGAAGACGACACACATACCCCGCCCCCGTGCCAGCGAAATTAAAATTACCGGACACATCGAACGATATGAAGCATGCACTGTACCAAATTCAAATTCTATTGCTCTTCAAATATCCTATGACGTCTGCTGGGCTTAAACAAGCGATCTTGAGATTCTCAGCCAGACACTCAACAACTGATCCACTGACGTTCTTCAAGATAATGGGGATAGTTTTCAACACATGAACTAAGGAAATCTGTCGAGGGCGGGGTCGATTAGTGTAGAGGCTTAGCTGCTAGCTTTCCACCCGGACGGCCAAGGTTCGATTCCCGGTAAATCTTTTCACCTGAAGGATCATGTGGCATCAGTAAGAACAACCGGCCAAAACACAAAATGAGCCACGTGGCTCCAGCGACTCCAGATATAACTGGTATAAACTGAAGAATGTGATGTCCGACTCCTTGGCTCAATGGTCAGTGCAGTGGCCTTGCATTCCGAAGGCCCTGAGTTCAATTCTCGACTGGGTCTATGATCTTACTCGCGTTTGGTTAATTCCTCTAGTTCGGGGCTAGGTATTTGTGATAGTCCTAACACACGTCTACATACAGCATATCATATTATCAACCACCACAAAAATACGCCATACTGAATGCATCGCCCCGTATAAAGTTGGAGTCAGGAAGAGCATTCAGCCATAAAACTGAACTTAATCCAAATTAATGCTGACCACAGATAATTTGGGAAAAGGCCAAAAAGGAGAAAGAAATATTTCAGCAATTTTATGCAAGTGCTTTTAGTTCCTAATAATTTTAATCTAATTATGATGTAGTAAAACAATATATGAACCGATAAGATGGAGTGGGTGAGTACGATGGTGCGCAGCGATGCCTGTGAATGCAGATATAACCCCTGATCCCACCTGGCACCACATACTGTGGACCAGAGAACAAAACTTTACCAATAACTCATTCTTACTTTGGACTACTTATCTCACTACGCTTGCCAATTTAAGAACGACTCGCGAGAGTTAATTTTCACGTCTTTCCTCCTTCTCTCCCTCTTTTCGGCCTTCATCATCAGGATTTCCTCCATAACTTTATCCTAATTTTCTCTCCATTTCTCACATCCAACCTCTTACTACCATTAAAATTGTTCTCTCTGCTAACCAAGACGTCTAAACTAAACCCTTGGTTAATACCTACTAGCGAATTAATTTCCAGGCCCTCTCCTTCTACCCCTACATTCTCCCTCCGCAGAGAGCCTCTTCTTTTATATATAGCGATATTCCACCATTTAGGAGCTCAGAACTGATAATAAATTATCTCCGGAAAACGCGAAATGAAGAAAAAGTAGTAAATATTTTAAAAGCTTCCAATCCCAGGTCTTTATTTCGGGTTAAACAGATCCCTGTATGCAATGTACGCCCAGTGCAGAAGCGACGGCTCTGGCAGAACAAATCCATCCATTTAAATGCTACTAGGGATATGGCGGAGAGAAACGAGGGAGGAGAGGGCTGTGGAAGAGAGATGGGGATGGGAAGCAGAGGAATGAGAAGGAAGAGAAAACTCCAGTTCGACACACACTTTTGAAAATGTGGTACGGGAACTCATCATTTATACACAAGACTGGGCCGAAGTGCGCGGCGTGGAGCCGGATAACAGGGGCAAGCTACTTGTTTGCAAAGGCTGTAAGTTAACATGAGTGCACGTTGTTAACAGTTTAATGGCATTCTAATACACTTCAAATTCAAGGCAAGGTTCTCTCTTCTTTTTCCTTACCGCCTGCCACTGTAACGAATGTGACTACAGTTCGGTGCAGAAGCTTTTCTTACTACATCAATGGTTTACAGCCAAGGCAGAAAATGGCGAATTCATTGAGAAAAAATGTACTATGCATTCCTGATAGGAAGTACAGCTTGTTGGTTCGCCACATTTACACAAGCTTTGTAATTCATGAGTTCCACAGTAGGATCTGCGCAACAGCTCGCAAGGATCAACTATATGGACAAGCTTGACCTACGGTACTATCTCAAAGACATTGTGAACACGACAGTGGTTATAGTGCAACATTATCAAACGTCTACGCAATAAGAGAATCAAGTAGTTTTACATTTCAGTTACTTTACCATGCGCATATTATTCATCACCCCAAATAATGCAAAATGGGTTTCAGTCACACTGTGATATGGTACATCCCTTTTGAAGAAATGTGCTATGTGTTTTGATACGAAATAAATATTTTTGGTACCCCCGTTTACACAATGTGTAGGCGTAAGTACGTTCTAGTGCAGGGACTCTCAGAGTGCATGCGCCGGTGCATTGCGCGGTGCAAGGTGCATAAGACGACTTCGCTAGGTTGACCGGGATGCAGACACCATCTCCTCGAGTTTGAGCAATAGCGCTGTCTCTCTCTTTCTCTATGCCTGTCTCGCTCGCTCCGCCTGTTTCCCCCTTTCTCACTCGCTCTGCAGGGCTCGCCATCCGAGGCGAGTTGAACCGGGCTTAGCCGAGTCGCCCCGAGACAGAACGGTGGTCGAACCTTGCTGAGTAGGACCGATGCACGGTGCACAGAACCTCTGCGCCTCGTTTTGCACGCGTGAGATTTTGCACGTTTGAGAGCTTCGGATACTTACACAAATGTATGTACTTCCTGATCAATGTTTAACATCCTTTTTGCTACTGTCGGACATAACAGAAGCTCGATGGCTTTAATTTTGTAATCGATTCTCTAACATACCCCATCATCGGAAACATTGCTCCCACATGCATGTGCTCTTGACCAACAGTTACAGAAATGAATCTAGTCGCCAACAGAATTTATGACAAACGTCAAGCCAACTGAACTACCCAGACCCCATATATACTAGCTCATTATTTTGCATGTGCTAATCGATTAAATGAAACTATTCCAAGCTTTACCGGAGGCAATAGGGAGAATATATCTACGATAATTTGCATAGTTCTCCCCACTTCTCCTTCACACCAACCAAATGCAATGGTTGTACTTTTGTCAGAGCGACGTTAAACACACAGCAAAAAAGACAACAGTATCCCCTGCTTGTTGTTAGAGGCGTCTAAAATTGGTTATCTCTCCAGGGGTTATCAACTTGGGAACAAGGGGAGGTGATCACGGGACACTTAAATTAGCGGTACATTGTTTTAACTTACTACTCCAGGTCCCTCACTTACATCATTCCTATCTAATCTTCCCTGTTCAACTCTTATTCGCCTCTGAGCCTAATGGGACTAGGTTTGAGAGGCCTAAGGAATCTTTGATTTTACTCTATTCGGGGTTGTCCTTTTGCCAGCTTCAGTCTTCGAGGAACAAGACCCCCTCTATTTTGTTCGAAATGTCAATTTTACTGCCTTGACTTCCCACGAACTAAATTTACGTCGTTAGGACACGCCAAAGTACCGGAATTTTGTTTCGCGGGAATTTTTACGTGCCGGTAAATTAATCGACACGCTGTTCTGGTATTTGAAAACTTTCAAATACAGCCGGACTGCACCAGGATCGAACCAACGAACAACTCAGAAAGCCAGCACTCTACCTTCTGTGCTACTCAATCGGCATCCTCTATTCACCTCTCCTGGTAAGTATTAAAAGAGCATGAGTTTTTTATTCCTTTACCTTAACCTACTCCAAGATTAAATAACCTAGTATAAAATCACCTCTGAAACCTCTTTCCGAACAATCCTTACAATGCAACCAATAAACAAAATTAGTAATATCATGAGTTCTGAACCCTCCGAAAATTTTGTACCAGCTAGGGCAGCATAGAAGAAAAACCCCAACAGTCATAGCCAGACAGCCCAAAGGCTAGTATATATTCTATGACTACACTACGTTGCGCAACTAAGTTTCGTGAAATCTAGTGTCATGAAAATAAATAAGACAAAGTTGTACAATCCTGTGTACACTGCAGTTTCCGTGAAACTTTGGAAAAAAATGGACGTTGAAGTTGTAAAAGTAACATTTGTACTGGCGGAAATGTTACTATTGTTCCGTGTTCGTTTTTCAGAGACGCCAAGGTGCCAGAAGTTTGTCCCTCGGGGGTTCTTCTATATACCAGTAAATCTGCCGCCAAATTCAGAAAGCCAACTCTCTTGAGCCAATCAGCCAGATATTTTGAATTTTCTTTTACAATATGCTGTTGCACGAGGAGATTACAGTCATGATTAAAACAAGATCACCAAAGAATAAGAAAATAATTACACGGCCTAGTCTATCACGTGCAAGCATTCTGATTTGAAGTTATGCATGCTGCCTGCGTACCAATTTCGACATTCCATTTGACTCTACCAGACGGCGGAAAAACGAATCTTTGCTGGGTGATGTACGACTGAGTTTTACTTGAAATGTAATGGCGGGAGTGTCCGAGCACAAGTTCGGCTCGCCAGATGAAGATCTCTTCATTTGACTCCCGTAGGCGACCTGCGCGTCTTGATGAGGATGAAATGATGGTGAAGACGACACATACACCGAGCCCTCTTGCCAGCGAAATTAACCGATCATGGGTAAAATTCACGACCCTGCCGGGAATCGAACCCGGAACCCCTGTGACCAAAGGCCAGCACTCTAACCATTTAGCCATGGATCCGGACATTTTATAGGATGAAACATGTAGACTGGGAGTGCCGAATGGACTTTACCGCCTTATCTCGGCGGGGTTTGTATCCGCGATCTACGAATCCAGATGCCAGCACAGTACCACCGATCCACAGAGAGAATGAAGTAGCTCGATTTGTTTGCAGCACAGTGTTGCTACACAGCGCTAGTAAAACTGTGGGGTACAAGATTTTGTCATTGTCTTCTTTTCTTTTTAAGTATTTTTGTTCAGTATTCACAAGAGATAACCCGTACGTGCAAACATGTGTAGGCCTATATAAAAAAGACATATGGATTAAATTTAATTTTTGTTTGAATGATAGAGTCAATTACGCAGGAGATTGTGGCGTACCTTATTTGTAGTTTTCTACGAAGATCAAGCAAATTATATAGAAAATGACAATAATCCTCTTAAGCTTACCTTCCATTCTCCCGTGAGAGCAGCACACGGGGGCCTTTGTTTCTCCCTGGTGTATTTACCTCGGTAAACACAATAAACTTAGCGATATGACGAGCCAATTAAGATCACAGGCCCTGAATCATATAATCACTTTATTGACTGCTGGAGCCATTTTATAGACTTTGTAAATACGTAGAGAGTATGTCGTATTGTACCCGGCCGCTCTCCATAAAACAGAGCCACTTCCAGTCGTAAATCGCCGTGTTCGGCTACTGAACACGCGCTAGTAATCGTTAATTTGTGGGAATTGGTAAATTATTTATGGCTTGAAAATTAATGGGGCTACAAGCACACACGAAGTGCAAGCAAGCATGTACTGGCCAGTTATTCAGGAACATTAGCACGGATTTTATTCCATCAACTCACCATTTACAAGATTTGTCAAGAAATCACTCCAATCGTTCTCAAGTATGACTCATACATTCCTATCAACATTTATCAGTGAGAAGTTTGGACTAGAATTAGAATAGAACACCCTTCTCTCCAAATCTCTGATCAACAGACGCTGGGGAGAGAAAATACTCGTATAGAACACTTTACTCTTCTGCTAAGACATTGAGGGAGAGACCAATCCCAACACGAAAAAAATGATTTAATGGTAATACGCCGTAAAAGAAATGCATAGGATTGTTTGCATGATGTAGAAGTATCCAACTGGTCAAGACAAGAAAGCGTCGCCATTCAACAATATACGACTGTACTTAAGCTGATATATGCAAGAAGACAAGTTCGCTATCCATTCACTCTTACTCAGAACTAAGCGCACGATGTGCACTGTAAAACCTACAGTAGGCACTGGAAACAGCTGCTGCAAGAATGTACAAGAGAAACGCATCCTACAGAAACCATGGTAATGGCTGTGATTTCAAGACAAGATTGTTCGAGATATAACGGTAAACGAAAAATATCTCCAAATTGGAAATATGCGTTATTGTCGACTCATGCAGCAAGGCTGTACGCCAAACGATTCATATTCAACAAAAAAAGAACACAAACATTCAGCAGCTCGGGACAACTCAGAACTTAACCCTCTTAAAAGAGAAAATCAGTAAAGCTAAGTGTCCCATCCTAGTGGCTACAGATATGACATGCAGTTCTTACACAAAGCTAGAAAGAACTGCTCAAGACAGATCTCCGTATCGCAGCGACAAGTTAGCCTTTAGAGTCTGAAAAGTGTACAACCAATGTCGGGTGAACAACATGTGATATCTAGAAGGAGACTTCATGTAATTCAGCTCATTCCAGTTGTAGTTAGGGATAAAAGAGGGTGGACAATCTCCTAACGAAGGAGGCTTTGTCGACGTATACCCACTGATTTGATCCACTTTCAATATTCATGCAGGCCATGTAAGATGGAACTCCCACCCATTTCTGAGAAAAATTATGAAATTTGAATACTTCGAGAGTGCTTTACAAGATCAGCACACAGAACATTCCAGCAACGAACGCAGAGCGAGACGAGCAAGCACACTGCTTCACAAACTCGCGATTTAAGGACCGAATTTCACCTGTTTTCGTGGGTTTGTTTTAGTGCTCAGTTTGTACGTTATTTGCATTACAAGTACATTAATGATATGCTCACAAATATGTATTTAACAATATTGGTTGACTAATGCGCGTATTTTCATCTGCTTGTCTGTGGGAAATCGGATGTTAGGTTGATCGTACAGACAGCTACAACTAATGATTACGAGTATGGTATCACAGCATTTGATCCGTACAGAGGGGAACATTGCCGGCCTATAGAAAACAACACAGAAACACTATGCAGGCGATATTCGATCCATGAACCATGCGCTTTTGAAACGGAGAGCTTGCTCGTTGCACTGCGCGTTGATTGTGAGAATTTGCCGCGCAATGATCTTGTAACCCTCTTTCGAAATATTCAACTTATTCGGAATTGGGACGGAATTGCGCCTTGCAATTTAAACCGGTGAATGTTCTCAGGACATATGTTGAAAATTAGTCAAATCGATTAGGAAACACAGGCTAGATCTACTTGTGAGTTAAGTTTGGTTGCTGTAAAGATGTGGTACTGATATTAGTTTTGTTTGTCAGGTATAAAATAGGCTAATGAGTATATTATAACACTGGAATATAGAAGTAGGACTCGTGAAACCTAAATACGGTATTTCTAATTCCTTAACTATTCACTTTATCATAGTGAAGCTCTATTCTACAATGATCTCAGCATAATCCAATATTTCACGGGACACTGCAGGCTGATACATACATTATGGCATGATCAATGATCATTACCTCGCTAAGACACTTGTATTCATTATAGAGACATTGACACAGTGACCGAGGATCTATTTAACTCCCAAGTTAACAACAGCCATTAACAGAGCTGGAGAATATAAATGGGGAGTGCAGTACATTATCAAATAACATGGAAATCAGGCGATAAAACAAATTTCATTAGCCATGTGATAAGGTAATCACAACTGTTTAATAGAGGAACGAACTCTATTTCTCTTTCACCGAGTTAAAGTTTACAATGAACTATTTCCCTTTCGTTTCTGCAAAGCGAAGTAAAAACAATATCAGAGCACCAACAACACATAAATCTTCGTGTGTTTCTACACACATCAATTTTTGTCCCGCACACCCCATGCTTATGACGTGAGCCAAATACAGAATAACTCACTCGTCCATCCACAAACCAACCAAACAGCCACCCACCCTTCTTTGTCGAAGTAGCGCGTATTTTATAGGGCCGTGATATAACTTCACTCCCACCCCATTGTCTATCCCCACCAGCTCACTTAGTACTCGGGTGTTATTATTTTATGCCACACACACAAACACACACATATATACAGTGGTGGTCAAAATAATAGAGCCACCTGGCAAAGGTTTAGAATAAAGTGCAAATTTATTACTAGACATGTTTGTACTATGATGGAAACAAAATTTTACGTTGTACAGGAACCATTACAACAGAGTCACATTGTACCACAGTCAGTTATATAGATAACACAGCTGAAACTAATCAATAATATTCAAAATAATACCAGACCACAGGGTCAAAAAAATAGAGCCAATTGACACAAATATTTTGTACTTGATCTAAGTCTTATGAAATTTACAGGAACAGTCGTTTTTGCATAGGAGTGCATTAGTACTTCGTGGTGTAACCTTTATTTTTTAGGATTTCCCTGCACCTCTTACCCATAGAGTCGACTAAACGCCTGCATTCGTCGCTGCTGATCGCATATCAGGCTCTCTGGATTTCTTCCCAAAGTTTATCTAAAGACGTAGGTTTTGAGAGGTCAATTCTCTTGTCTACGATCTCCCATAAGTTCTCGATGGATGATGCGTCAGGGGATTGAGGTGGCCACTCTAATACTTCGATATGGTGATATTGAAAAAACTGCCTTATGTTGGATCGTTATCGTGCTGAAATTTCCATTTCAGCGGCATTTCCTCTTCAGCATAAGGCAGCATCACATTTGCTAAGATGTCGTTGTACATTTCTGCGTTCATTATGCCGTTGATACGGTGTATTGGACCAAGGCCATACCATGAAAAACATCCCCATACCGTAACACTTCCGCCACCGTATTTTACAGTTTTTAAAGTGTACTTGGGATTAAATTCCTGGTTTGGTGGGCGGCGCACATTGACTTTTCCGTCTGAGGCAAACCTATTATACTTGGATTCATCGGACCAAAGGATGTTCCTCCACAAAATATTGGGTTTGTGTTCATTTCTCCGGGCGAAGGCCAACCTTTTCCGAACATTAGCTTTTGAGTCATGTGGCTCCTGTCTCGCAATGCGCCCATTCAATTTTGCGGATCTCAGTCGTCTTTGAATCGTTGAAGTTGATGGTTGAACATCATTTCTGTCGCTAAACAAAATGACTTTCAGTCGCGGTGGTGACAAAAATGGGTTTCTTTACTTTCCTAGTGATGAGTCTGTCTACGCGAGGAGTAGTTACACGAGGTCGCCCCCTGTTCCCCACCTGCGGCTTTGTTTGTTTTGCCAGTCTAATGGCGTTCTGGACTCGTTTTCGCGAAACGTGTAAATTTTCGGCTATTTGATTCATGGATATCCCACTTTTGAACATCCGGAACATTACTATACGACCTTCATCACTTGTATGCTCTGCTCTGCCCATCTAGAAGAATGTAAACAAAACCAAACGTCAGTTTACATACAAAATAATATTGAGTGGAGGTTTGTTGACAAATAATATCGCTAGCCCCCAAAACAACTGCAAAAAATCAATTTGAACGGGACTTCTGTAAAACGGCTCTATTATTTTGACCCATAAGATTCTTACCTTTATGCCTCTTTTCGAACGTCTAGCTGAAACGCTTCCTTTCGAACGACTACAGACAGCAGCGACGTCTTCCCTGATATTGTCTAAAAGGGACTGACAACACGGCACTCGTGGAGATTTTGCGAACTAATAGATATCCTAGTTCTTAATCTCGTCAATAGAGGTGGCTCTATTATTTTGACCGCCACTGTATATGTACCTCACTTCTACATAAAATCCACCCTCCCAATCCAAAGCCAATAAATCTGTGTTAAGTTAGATTTTTATAGCCCATTTAAAAGAGAATAAACAATGAACATGAGGCGATGATTTGAATACCAAACTGCATCACGTTTAGAAACCACCCAGCGTAAAGGAGAGAGATTTAAATATGAAGAGGGAAAATGGTGTAAATTCAATAAGACCGCAAAACTACGAAGTAGAGGCAAACAAGTTATTAAATAAAACTGCGTGTGTTTTCGACTGACTAGTACAGCTACTTGAGTGGACAACAATCCAAGGAATAGTAACAAAATTGAGGGGAATGTACCAGGTTTGGATAAGGCAGAGCTGATCATCAAAAATATAAAAGTAAAAAAAAAATACATTTATTATAAAACTAGCTGTTCTGTACCTGTCGCTGATGGGACAGTTCTTGTAATTGACGCAGTGGAGACGAGTGGGAAGTGAAGAGTCCAAATGTTTACAAATTAATAGGTTAGTATGAACACTTACTAAAGCGAGTAACAGGTATACTCTGTCCCAGTGGTATCCGAACACTTTGGTCGGCGTACCACCAAATCCACGTTTTCCACCTTCGTACACTCGAAGTACGAGTATTCTGCGATTATAGCAGAAATAACAAATTATTGTTTCTGGATGCCAAATAATAATAATAATAATAATAATAATAATAATAATAATAATAATAATAATAATCTTTCTTTCTTTCTTACTCTGTTTACCCTCTAGGGTCGGTTTCTCCCTCGGAATCAGTGAGGGATCCCACATCTACCGCCTCAAGGGCAGTGTTCTGGGGTGTGATACTATGACCCTGGGATAAAACTGGGAAAGAGGACCAGTACATCTCCCAGGCGGCCTCACCTGCTGTTGTCAACAGGGCTCTTGTGGAGTGATGGGAAGATTGGAAGGGACAGGCAAGGAAGAAGGAAGGACGCGACCGTGGCCTCAAGTTAGGTACCATTACGGCATTTGACTGGAGGAGGAGTGGGAAATCACGGAAAACCATTTCGAGGATGGCTGATGGCAATCGAACCCATCTCAACTCAGTTGACCTCCCGAGGCTGAGTGGACGCCGTTCCAGCCCACGAACCACTTTTCAAATTTCGTGGAAGAGCCGGGAATCGAACCAGAGCCTCCGGGCGTGGAAGCTAATCACACTAACCACTGCACCACAGATGCGGAAATAATAATAATAATAATAATAATAATAATAATAATAATAATAATAATAATAATAATAATAATAATAATAATAATAATAATAATCATCGTCGTCGTCCACAGGTCATCCCGTTTGCTCAGTGACAAAGCACGCACCGAGGCATGAAAGAGTTGTGGCCGCGGATTTAATGTCGCATGTCCTTCGTGACACCAGAGGATTTTCAACTGAAAATCCCACCCCAGCAATCCCCTGTGGGTGGGAGCGGTAGAATAACACCCACGGTACCCCCTTCCTGTCGTAAGGGGCGACTAAAAGAATCCTCAGGGGCTCTGTATTTTGGAGCGTGGGTTGGTGACCACGAGGCCCTCAGCTGAGTCCTGGCATTGCTTATAATTAATTGTGCCAGGCTCCTCACTTTCATCTATCCCATCCGACCTCTCTTGGTCAACACTTGTTCTTTCCTGACCCCATCGGTATTGCGTATGGAGGCCTAGGGAGTCTTTCATTTTCACGCCCTTCGTGCCCTTGTCTTTCTTTGGCCGATACCTTCATTTTTCGAAGTGTCGGATCCCTTCCATTACCTCGTAATTACAGAACAAGTCCAAAATTAAGCAGTTATTAATGGCTGGAGAACTGAAGAAAAATGAAATGGCGTATGGCTTTTAGTGCCGGGAGTGTCCGAAGACATGTTGGGCTCGCCAGGTGCAGGTCTTTCTTATTTCACTCCCGTAGGCGACCTGCGCGTCGTGATGAGGATGAAATGATGAAGACGGCACATACACCCAGCCCCTGTGCCGGCGAAATTAACCAATGATGGTTAAAATTCCAGACCCTGCCGGGAATCGAACCCGGGACCCCTATGACCAAAGACCAGCACACTAACCATTCAGCCATGGAGCCGGACGCCGGAGAACTTTTCCTGGCATTTTCATTGCCTAGGGCAAGCGACCGTAAAAATATGCCATAAAATTTCATCTCGGCTTTATCCCCAACCGTGTATCAGGAAACGGGACAAAAGAGGTAGACACAGGCTACACACTAATAAGACGGGTTTTTTTTGTTAGTTGCTTTACGTCGCACAGACGCAGATAGGTCTTATGGCGACGATGGGTCAGGAAAGGCCAGGAATGGGAAGGAAGAGGCCGTGGCCTTAATATAGGTACAGCCCCAGCATTTGCCTGGTGTGAAAATGGGAAACCACGGAAAACCAATAAGACGTCTTAATGCCTTCGTTAGAATCAAAAAGGAGAGACATGTACAGTACAGATGTTCTATCATATATGGAGGTGACGATCAAGTCCTTTGTCCCACACTGACTCGTGTAATTAAATTATTGTGACCCTACCAATCCAAATATTTTATTACATTGCTGTGTTGACACTTCTTTCAACATTCCCCATATACAGAAACTTATACGGCAGACAGCGAACTGACAGCCGAATCCGGTAGGAACAATTTAACTTTTCACGAGACACCAGAATGTACTCAGGCCGACTCTCGGATTACTGAAACTTTCAGAGCTGCTCTGGGGCGTTTATCCCTCGGCAAGTGGTATCGATGGAGCCCGGGCCACTGCTACCTACCTATCTACCTATTTTCCCCGCGAAGTCATGGAATAGGGGCAGAATGTATAGATAACTTAGAACGGCTGAAATGTACAACCGAAAACCAGAAAGAATACTCAGGAGATCACAGCTACACAGGGTTGAAAACTGTTGGGCTTGCTGGAGACTCAAAATCGATCCCGTCTGGCTTCTTATACGCTCTATCAGCTGACCAAGTGGGGTTGACAAAATAGTTTTTCACTTTCACTTCAGTCATTAAGTACCTGCTGCACTGAGCGGTGAGGAATTAATTCGAATATAACCGCCGAGGACGAAAGTAGTTCGTATGACAAACGGCCGATGATGATTATAGTCATACGGAGAGAAACAAATAGATAAGCTTCTTCTGTTAACAATAATCATGGAAGTGGAAGGTACGCCTAATAATAATAATAATAATAATAATAATAATAATAATAATAATAAACGTACAACGGGGATCAGAGAGAAGAACAAGTGCTGAACAAGGAGAGGTGGATACAAAGCATGAAAGTAAGTCTGGCACAAGTTAAAAAAAAAAGGCGTATGGTTTTTACTGCCGGGAGTGTCCGATGACATGTTCGGCTAGCCAGGTGCAGGTCTTTGACACCCGTAGGAGACCTGCGCGTCGTAATAAGGATGAATGTATTTGGAATTAACTAAGAGTAGGAGTGGACAGGAAATGCGCATGGAACATATATTACGCCTATATACCAATTCAGAATTACTGAAGAAGACAATTAGCTACAGGGGAAAATACTTGTCAAATATTGTCATGAGAGGGATTTTAATCTACTTTTCTACTAAATTAGCATCTCTAGTTTAAGTGAACCCATTTCCAGACTTCTGAATCAATCTAAAATTCGTGGCAAAGCCAGTAATCGAAACCAGATCATCCTACTGAAAATCTAGATAGGCCTACAATCCAATTAATCACGGTGACGGCCATTTCTTCTTCTTGTAATTATTAATCATGTGAAACTAATCTCCATGTTCCATCTTGATAGTGAAGAGATATGCTTTATATTAGGAATTGCAGAACAGAACTTTGGCTTTTATCCTCTCCTATATATATATAATATATATAAAATATATAATTGATCTATATATATATGAATTAATGTTTGCTTGTATGTCTCGAATGGTCTCAAAAACTACTGGAGCGATATGGTTGAAAATTTCACTATTTGTTCTTATTACTCCTGTGAGGGATTAGGAAGTAGTTGGAACGATATCTGATGGATAGTTCGGCAAGTACACCGCATGACAGGCTTGATCAGTGGGTTGCCTAACCAAATGTACGTGAAGATTATGATGTGTTTCTTAAAACTTTTCTTCTTCTTCTTCTTCTTCGTGTATAAACGGTAAATAAAAATGAAAAGTCGAAGTTCAGTCCCCATGGCATACGGGGTGAGAAGGACTGGAAAGAAAATGTCGAAAATGACAGAGATTACGGGTGAATGTGTGTGTATATCTCAGCATAGTCCTCAATAAAACTGGATTCACATGTAACTTACTATCTGGAATAATTACTATAGGGGCAAAAAACCCTAGCACCCCTAAAGAATGGAGAGAAATTTAAAAATCCGAAAAATGAACGATATTCGTGGCGGGTTTATAGTCCTTGGGGTTGCGGAGATGAACCGTGACACTCTGGATGTCGTTTGGCGTTTGGGGATTAGAAAGGGTGAAAGGAATATCCAAAATGACCGAGATCACGGATGTACGTGTGCATGTTCCAGCATAGCTCTCAACCAAACATGATAGTCATATGACTTACTGTTTGGGAAAGAAAAATGTAGGGCAGGACACCCCTACGGGCGGGGATGGAAAGGGGGTGAAATATTACAATAAAGCGGCAAATATTAAAAGTGAAAACGATGTATGTTAATAAATATAGTTTTCTTTTGCATTTAATTAAACGATTTAGAAACATATAACGCGGTTGAATTAATAAACGCGCTCGAAGCCGCGGGCACCTGCTGTAATAATATAAATGTAAATGAATGACTGTTTGTATGTCTCGAATGGACTCAAAATCTACTGGAGAGATTTCGCTGAAAATACCACAACCTTTGTATTACTCCTAGGATGGTTTCGAAAGGGGTCTGATTGAAATCCTATGGGTAGTTTTTTATTATGAGAAATTTTATACAAACAATCTCATTACAAAGCCGCACCAAGATTGGAACGAATTGATGGACAGATTGTCGTTCGGCGACAGCAGCTTACGCTATGTCCGGTAAGAAATGCTGCATATAGGAGGATGGAAACACGCCGCTATGTTTAATATAGTACCTTTCTTGCTAAGAGGTTCATGACCGTGCCTGTTATTTGGAAATAGCAATCCAACATGCCGTGATCAAGATGCACTTTTATGTCATATGTCACTTTGATAGGCCTGCCCAGTTTGGAGAATGTAGCTGCGAAACAGATGCACAATATAAACAGCGGAATGACACGAGTTATCACCCACTCCTAACGAGGAGCAACTGGGGATTTCGAACGAGCAAAAACGAGTCTATACCTATATATATACGCAAGTGGTTTGCACCACATCTCCTAAACGACTGGAGCGATTTCAACCACACTTAGTACACTTTTGACTTAATATCAGGAGACAAACCGCGCGGCGGTAAGACACGCCAAGCACAATAAGTCCAAGTTCAGCCCCCTCTGTGGAGGGGAGTGAGATATAGAAATACTCGGCAATAGTGTCGAATCCGAAGTTTTAGGGATCACTGAGATGAACAGTGACACTCCAGAATTTTTTTGGCCCAAGTAAGCTCCCTTTGGCATAGGGGCGAGAAACGGGGGGGGGGGGGGGAGGGAAGAAATAAAATGACCGAGATTATGGATGTACGTGTGTATTTTCCAGCATAGCTGTCAACTAAATTTCGTGCAGATATTACTTACTATCTGTAAAAACTGGTGTGGAGGCAGGATAACCCTAGAAACTCGTAGGTGAAGGGGTGAAATACAAACAAGAATAAAAATGGCGATTAGTAGTGTCGAATCTATAGTTTTCAGGACTACTAGAGTGATTTGAACCAAACTTGGTACACTTATGACTTACTATCAGGAGACAAACTGCGAGGAGGTATAACAACCCTAGCACCCATAAGGGTGGGGTGGGAGTGGGTGAGATTAAAAAATAATCGTAAATAGTATCGACTCCATTCTTTTCGGGGTCGCTGAGATGAATATTGACACTCCGGATTTTTTGGAAGTCCACGTTGAGCCTCCTTTTTTATATGGGGTGATAAAATGTGAAAAACAACATTTCCAAAATGACCGAGATAATGGACGTATAAGTATGTTCCAGCACTGCTCTTAACCAAAACTTCTTATTATTATTATCTTTTTTGCCATTGGCTTTACGTCGCACCGACACAGATAGGTCTTATGGCGACGATGGGAAAGGAAAGAGCTAGGAATGGGAAGGAAGCGGCCGTGGCCTTAATTAAGGTACAGCCCCAGCATTTGCCTGGTGTGAAAATGGGAAACCACGGAAAACCATCTTCAGGGCTGCCGACAGTGGGGTTCGAACCACCTATCTCCCGAATACTGGATACTGGCCGCACTTAAGCGACTGCAGCTATCGAACTCGGTTTAACCAAAACTGATACAAGTATCTGGAAAATAATACCTTGGGGGGTAAGAGACCCCTAGCTCCCCCCCCCCCCCTAGGGTTGAGGTGAAATGTAACAATAACCGAAAATGACAGATATTTGTGCCGAATACACAGTTTTCGGGGTCGCTGAAATGATCTGTGACACTCTGGATGCCGTTTAAAAAAAATGTACCGTCCGAGTCAGCAGGGGGATGAGAACGGGTCAAAAAAGAAAAATGTCCAAAGCGGCCGAGTTTAAGGACGTGCGGTACACATATGACTTACTATCTGGAATAAGTACCTTTACTGGCAGGACCTAGTGTTTACAGTGCATTATGTCTTCTGGTATGGGTTAGAGCAATTTTGTTACTTTCATTGATCTGTCTCAGCTTTATCCTTGGCTTTGACAAAATGAAAGTGACTGAGGTATGAGCGATGCTAGTAATGCCATTCCTTCTGCAGCCAGTCCCTGCTATGAATGGTGTGAAAATATTGCTCATAGGGTCAGTTGGTGCATGCATTTCAGTGGGCTTGGCAGACTGATATGTAACAGCAACTTCTGGCTCAGCGAGGAAAGCAACGGGAAACTACCTCACTCCTCATTTCCCTAGTACGCCTCTTCAGTGATGCGTAGGCCATCTATGACAGCTGATGGCGGATCTGTTGAGGATCCAACCAGCCTTCGAGCTGAGGACTAAACATACATACATACATACATACATCTGGAAGAAATTACTATGGGGGTAAGATGCCCCTAGCATTCTTAATTGTGGGGGTGAATTATAAAAAACACATAAAGACGGGTGAAATATATAACAGACAACGACAGATATTAATGTACATAGTTTTCGTGGTCGCTGAGGTGAATTAAGGGGATACGGAATAGTTAAAATGGTCAAAAATATCATTTTTTATATTTTTATATTTTACGAATCTCTGAAGTCTGCTCTTTGAAATGATGTATAATACATTATAGTTTAACAATTAAAAGTTGCCATAATTTTAATTTAAACTTGGGCTAACAATGAGAAAATCATGTGTGTGGAAAGTTTTAACTGCAGTTTTCTCAGTTTCCAATTTTTTCAAATGTATGTTCCTTTTTCTAGGTGACTATTTATCACAGAGCTGTGTAATTTTCATCATGAATTTGTCTCATATTGGTTAACATTTTAACGGAGGGATTTCCTGATTTATATAAAACTGTTTGAGATTTGGCTGTTTTTTAGGAAAAAATTATTCTATTTATTGACTGTTTAAAAAAATATGTGTCTGAGTCCCCTTAAGTCCAATTACATAAACGCTCCGTCAGTATGTCAAATAAGGTTTGAGTAAAATGTGATATAAATTTCATTTCCATAACTTTATTAGATCCTGAGAAAAAGGAACATGAATTAAACAAATTTAACATTGGTAAGATAGGCGGCTCCGTATCCCCTTAAGACACTCTGGATATCGTTGATGTCCATGTTCAGCCCCCATCGGCATGAAGATAATAAGGTGTGTAAAATAAAATGTCGGAAACGACCGAAATTACGGATGTATGTGTGTTCAGTCCAGCATAGCCCTCATACACAATTCGTACGCATTTGAGTATCTGAAAAAATACTGTTGAGGTAAAACACCCATAGCAACCCTAGGGAGGTGGTGAAATATAAAAATAAACGAAAATGACTTATATTAATGTCGAATACATTGTTTATGACGTCACTGAGTTGAACTATGACATTCAGGGTGGTTAAGTCATATTTCAACCGAAATCAGTATGGAGCTTGAGAAGGGATGAAAACGAATATAAAAAAATAATCGAGAATATGGATGTATATGGGTACGTTCCAGAATAGCTCTCAACGAACCGTGGTACACATACGACTTAGGACCTACCATCTGGAAAAAGAATACTATGAAGATGAAACATCCCAACCACCGCTCAGGGTGGGGAATAGGAGGGCATGACAGGTGAAAATAATGGAAAATATCCGATATTAATGTCGAATACATTGTTTATGTGCCGCTGAGACGAACTGTGACGCTCTGGATACCGTGTAAGTCCACGTTCAGCTTCCATTGAGAAGGGGGGCTGAGAGGGGCTTAAAAGTGAACAGTGTAAAAAGACCGACATTAGTGTTGAACCCACTGCTTTTTGGGTCTAAAGGCTGATTGGTAACAATCTCAATGACAGTTGAAAACATATCAATCATATCATCATATCAACAGCGCGGTGGATAAATAGGCCTACATATAGTTATTACTTTTTTTGAAAGGATCAAATACTTCCCAACGAATTCGACATTCCACAATGACAAAATTATACTCGAAAATTAAATAATCTAAAACTGGAAATCAAACACATGTAAATAACTCCAAAACTACATATATACCGTAAAATATCAATCAACATCTCCAAAAGCAATTCTATAAAAATACACTTCACAGAAAACTAACTGGTAATAAAAATGTTAATGGTAAACATTAATAAAATATCCGGGCAACGCCGGGTATTCCAGTCAGTGGGATATGATGCCAATTCATCTATATTTTCCCGTTGCGAGTCGTCATGTGTTCTGTTTATCACGCCATGTGAGGCTGCTCTCCGATAGCACGACTGAAGGTTTCGCTTTATGAAATCGTGCAGTATTGTTTAAATAAGTAACTGTGTGAAAATGAAATTTCGAAATGAGTCGTGAGGCGTTCTCATAAAAATTGTAAGCTCAGTACAGGTTATTTAGGATCACGGGGGAAAAGGAAGCAGAGTTTACTCTTCATAAAACTACTGTGCGATAAAGAAGAAAGGTCAACCGTACACCTGGTAGCTTCCTCTACCATCCCCTAACACACCGTCGTAGTTATTCTCTTTTTAACCGAGCTCGATAGCTGCAGTCGCTTAAGTGCGGCCAGTATCCAGTATTCGGGAGATAGTAGGTTCGAACCCCACTGTCGGCAGCCCTGAAAATGGTTTTCCGTGGTTTCCCATTTTCACACCAGCCAAAAAAATCTCTTTTTAATCTTGAAAACATTTCTTAGTAGACAAAGTAGGTTTCCCCATACTATTAAAAACGCAAAATTAAGCAGTTTCCTCAATTGTGCCGTAAGTTGAAGGGATAAATGTATCAAATTGTGAGTCTTAGATGGCTCTGTCAAACTAAACAAAAAAATTTCGAAAATCTCTTCCGGCCTAAATTTCTGTTCTGGAAAGCAGCCTAAAATCGCTTGTGGCTTTACTCGTTTTGATCCAAATCCTAGCCAAATTAATTAGGCCTACATCTTTTTTTTTTGCTAGTGGTTTTACGTCGCACCGACACAGATAGGTCTTATGGCGACGATGGGATAGGAAAGGCCTAGGACTTGGAAAGAAGCGGTCGTGGCCTTAATTAAGGTACAGCCCCCACCATTTGCCTGGTGTGAAAATGGGAAACCACGGAAAACCATCTTCAGGGCTGCCGACAGTGGGATTCGAACCTACTATCTCCCGGATGCAAGCTCACAGCCGCGCGCCTCTAACCGCACGGCCAACTCGCCCGGTTATTTACATAATTATTTTTGTAATGTGTTCCTTGGTTCAATACCCACACGCGTTTTTGATTTTTTGAAAAATGTCCACGCCGAATGTACTGTAGTTACAAGGGCTTAAGTGAAACTCTGCATTGACTCGCATTAGCGCTCTTAGTGGTAGAAAAAAGCAAACTGCTAATCTAATCGACCACATAACGATGATTAAGAAAAGGATTGTAATTTGTAGGAATAAATAAAGAATATATTCTCATACTATATTATATTTTATTTATGTAAAATCCGTAGCTCAAATCCCTAGGATGTTTTTAACATGTAGTTGCTTACCTGAAGGCTAGAACTGTAGTTATTTATTCACAAGACTGACTGGAACACAGTACTATACACCGGGCGAGTTGGCCGTGCGGTTAGGGGCGCGCAGCTGTGAGCTTACATCCGGGAGATAGTGGTTTCGAACCCCACTGTCGGCAGACCTAAATATGTTTTCCGCGGTTTCCCATTTTCACACCAGGCAAATGCTGGGGCTGTACCTTAATTAAGGCCACGGCTGCTTCCTTCCCATTTATAGGTCTTTCCTATCCCATCGTCGCCATAAGACCTATCTGTGTCGGTGCGACGTAAAACAAATAACAAACAGTACCATCGTGGAGGAGACATTTACAATTTTCTGAACGATAGCAAGGACCTCTTATAATGACCATATCACTTCGCAGTCCGCCTTCTTCTACTTCTTCTTCTTCTTCTTCTTCTTCACCTGAAGTCCCCAAACAATCAAGTTTGCAGGTTCGATCACGGCTGGAATTTTGTTGCACAGCAGTTCTCTCAAGTAACTATAAATCAACCGGTACTAGGCTGGAGTATTCGAGCACCTCACCTTCATTTACCACTTGACTGAGGAAGGATCGAATCCGATACTTGGGCAGAGAAGGTCAGTGGTTCTACCCTCCGTGCCACTGAGCCACGTCCTATATGATCACGTTTACTCCTGCACATAATGAAGTATATAGCCTACTCATGCACCGAAGTGCTGTTGGACCATAATTTCTTTCCCCAAGAGTCACGGATCATCAATCTTTGGAAACCCCAAGCCTGTACACTTCTCACAACAGAGCATCTTCCGCCTGTACCCTTCCTTTATACACGAACAGAGAGAGCGCCGTAAAGTCTGTATTATGGATGACAAGAAACATGTCTTCCACTGTTTTCTTTTCATCCAAAAGGAATTGAAGGCAGCATGTCGGTCAATGACGTCACTTCTATCGGAAACAGATACATTCTCCGTGAGGTCTTGCAGCGTGTAACCCGAAACACAATTAACACAATAATGGTTTCGTTTCGCTAGATGGGAACAGAGAAGTTTTATAACTTCAAGCGTGTTTCGTTCAAAACTTTATAATGATATAACAGTATTGTGAGATATTTCAAGTAATTAACATCAATCCTTTCTTTAACGCGAAATTTATTGTAAAAGTTTAATTTCCTGCTCCCTCCGAAACGTCGACAGGTATAGGGTTTGGTGATATCGTAAACTAGCTTTGTAATCTCGAATAAAAGATAAAAGAGATATACCACAATACATTTAAATATCTGAACACAGTTCTATTTCGTGTTACTTCGAACAGAATAAAACTCTTATCGTTAGCAGATCTTAGAAAATAGTCCAGTACGTCTGAGTATCAATGCACATCTAGGATGCGAAGAGGATGGGATTTCGTACCCAAAGTTTCGTTTCCAATGATTTTTTCGCATAACATCTTCAAAATGGACTTTTTAAACAAACAAAGAAACAAACAAAATACCTAACACATGAAGTTTATTACTGGTTTTAACCCGACAAAAAGACTATCAGCCGGGATGAGTGACAGACAGTAGAGCGCAGGCCTTCTGAGTGCAATTAGACGAGTTCGATCCCGATTGTCTCATAGTAATTGAAGGAGTTCTAATACGCCAGCCTCGTGTCGTTAATTTGCGAAGCCTGAAGGAAAATATTCCAGCACATCGACGTTTCCGAAAACAACAAAATTTTTAGACGTAAGACCAACAATATTATTTATTATTAAGACTGTTGAGTAAAACTGTAATGCCACGTGGTCAACATGACGACTTCTTCACCTGTAATACTTAGCTTTCTTCACCGGATCGGCTGTATACTACATCAGCCAGCTCCTCAGTTGGCATTACGAAGCTGAGTGAACTCCATTCCAGCTCTCAGCTCTGGATTAAAAATCTTGAACGACAACGCAATCGAACCCATGCCTCTGTATATCCCTATTCTACAGGGATAGCTGGGTATTTATAATTACTTAAAGTACGGATTAAGATGCAGTTGTGACTGATTACATTCAAATTATTGGTAAGTCAAAGTTCTACTTTCACGCACGGAGTCCCCATTACACTTTACGTGTTGCAATCACACCAATATATCATTTTTAATTCCTCTTGTAGACTACGATTGGTTTTATTTAACTTGGTAGGATAATTGTTTACTTACCAGTCTTCAGTTGGGGGACGTATTAACAACAGCTTATTTTACAACTTACTAGACCTAAGAACATAAGTAAGAGATCTGGATAATTGTGTTTTCTCTACAAGACCTTTGACGCCACATCAAAATAGTGCACCACAATAACTACAGAATTATTAAATAACAATGTAGATTTTATATGAAGATGACAAGATTGGAAAGATGATCCTAGACATTATGATTCAACTTTCAATTTGTATTATTGTATATTTTTACAGATTTAACTTTTAATACGGGATCCACCTCCTTTTCCTGCAAGGACTTTACATAAATGTGATTTTAACCTGTATAGCTGAAGAAGAAAATCTATAAATTCTCGATAAATGCGTTATTTGTTCTTGAGTGTATACTGAATTAAATGTATTACACAATTGATTTTGTACAGTATTGACCAGGCGGATGCACCAACGTAACTAGTTAAAACTGATGTGATTGATAATATGCAAGCATTTCTATGATGGTCAAAAATTGAATCTTAACTCGTTTATCTCCTCGACTTCGTTACGGGGGCATAGCAGCTAACTGGTGTAGTCACTAGCTCCTCCTCAAGGCAATCAAGATCGAATCCCGAACAAAGCATGTGGTATTTTTAAAAAATGAGATGTCTTGTCCCAGTGGTCCGGACTCCACGTAAAACAGGATGTCCAGTAGCTATGATCACGGCATCATCTGACTAGTAAAACTAAATGCTTGCTTGCTCTGATTGTGTTATCCAAGGCTGAGTGTAACATGGTCCAATACATCAAACTAATCTTATATTCGTGGCACAGCAGAGAATCAAATGCTGGACGTTCAGGTGAGGAAAAAGATTTAAAACTCATTTCCTTCATAAAATGAAATGACATATGGATTTTAGTGCCGGGATTGTCCGAGGACTAGTTTGGCTCGCCAGATGCAGGTCTTTCGATTTGACTCCCGTAGGCGACCAGCGTGTCGTGATGAGGATGAAATGATGATGACGTCGACACATACACCAAGCGGGTGCCAGCGAAATTAACCGAATATTTCCTTCATGATAATGTATGTTAAAATACATGTCAATACCGAACAAGTACCGAACACTGAAAACGTACTGAATAGTACTGAAAGTCTATCTCTTTTAGGGTATCTACACCGAAACTGCAGCCTATATTATTTCTGATTTCTTTTGTGCTTTGAAATGTTCCTAGGGAAGGTGTCGAAAAGGGCAGTAGATCAAGTACTTAATGGATGAGAAGTGACATTGGCAATCAAAATAATACGTTAAAACACTCATGATTTTGTTGTTCGGGTCATTGGTTTTATGCTGCTCTCCATGCCACCCTATCTCGTACTAACCATTTCACTTCTACGTAACTTCTACATCCTACACCTGTTCTAATCTGGCTATCATATTTAAGCCGTTGTCTACCCCTAACCATTCTTACTGCCTATACTTCTCTCAAACACCAACTGGACAAGTCCTGGGTGTGTCCTATCATTCGATCTCTTCTGCTGGTCAAACTGATCCCCTTTCCAACTCGATTCATAATCTCTTCATTCGTGATTCTATCTACCCATATAACTAGATATACTTTTTCTTTCTTGACGTTAAATTCAATTTGTGGTTAGGGGCCTATGGCGAAAATTTTATGTAACGCTTTACACATAATTATATCTCACTTATATTGCCTTTGCTGCCAGGACCTAGTGTTTACATTGCACTATGTCTTCTGGTATGGGCTAGAGTAAATTTTTTACTTTCATTGATCTATCTCTGTCTTAAACTTGGCTTTGGCAATATGAAAGTGACTGAGGTATGAGCGATGCTAGTAATGCCATTCCTTCTGCAGCCAGTCCCTGCTATGAATGGTGTGAAAATGTTGCTCATAGGGTCAGTTGGTGCATACATTTCAGTGGGCTTGGCAGACTGATATGTAATAGCAACTTCCGGCTCGATGAGGAACGCAATGGGAAACTACCTCACTCCTCATTTCCCTAGTACGTCTCTTCAGTGATGCCTAGGCCATCTATGACAGCTGATGGCAGAGCTGTTGAGGATCCAACCAGCCTTAGGGCTGAATACTGAACATACAATGGTTTGTGTATTATTTTAATACAGAAGGATGATCGCGGCAGCTTATTTACTGGTGGTATCATCACGGCCACCCATTCATGGTACGCTTTTCGCAATGGAAAGTCAATAACAGCGCGAGGTAGTTTGACGTGTAGAAGTAGGGCAGAGACAAGTGAAGTGTAATTTGATTCATCTCAACGAAATCTATCAGAAAATTATCAGAAAACAGCAGAAAATTTTGAAAACGTGTGAATGAATACCGAATATTTTGTGACTGAAAATTGGGAAATTTCAGCATACTTTACAAACATGCCCAAAATATGACTAATTAGCTATTATTTTGCTTTACGTCGGACCGACACATGTCTTATGGCGACGATGGGATAGGAAAGGGCTATGAAGTGGAAGGAAGCGGCCGTGGCCTTAATTAAGGTACAGCCCCGTAATTTGCCTGCTGTGAAAATGGGTAACCATGGAAAACCATCTTCAGGGCTGCCGACAGTGGGGCTTGAACCCACTATCTCTTGATTACTGAATACTGGCCGCACTTAAGCGACTGCAGCTATCGAGATCGGTTGACCAATTAGCGGATAGAAGCGTATAGAAAAGGGATTCAGGAGAAATCTGGACTCGACAAAGATTCGAATAAGAAAAAATTATATCTGGGGAATGAATGAGACGGCTACAGGAGCGTCACAAACTTGAGCCCTCTCCTATCCCATATTAAAAAACTACATTGCATATCAAATACCTCGCACTCCTTACATCATACATCATTGTTCAATAAATGTTGACAATTGATAAAAATACTGTAAAAATTAAAATGAATTGCGCAAATTTAACGATGTGAAAATGTAAACTTAATTATTATTCCTAATTACTATACTCGATAGACATTTTACCTAAATAACACTAGCAGCTATGCCTGGTACCGCCTAACATGTCTTGTTTTGCTCGTAATTGCACCCAGATCCATTTTGGGCGAGACACAGTGTTTACAATGGACCGACCTAGTAGCCGCGTGGTTTGGGTCACGTAGCTATCAGCTTGAATTCGGGAGATAGTGGGTTCGAACCCCACTGTCGGTAGCCTCGAAAATGGTTTTCCATGGTTTCCCATATTCATACCAGGCAAATGCCGGGCCTTCAACTGAAGTACGGCCACGGCCGCTTTCTTCTCACTCCTAGCCCTTTCCTATCCCATCTTCGCCGTAAGACCTATCTATGTTGGTCCGACGTAAAGCAAATTGTAAAAAGAAAGAAAGTTTACAATGGACTATGTCTTCAGTTGTGGGTTTCCAAAAAAAAAAAAAAAAAAAAAAAAAAAAATGTTACCTTATCTCTCCGTCTCATTCTTTGTTTTGACAGTATAAATGGGAAAGGTTTGAGCGATGCCAATAACGCCATTCCTGTTGCAGTCAGTTCCTCGTAGGTGACTGCATTTCAGTGGCCTTGGTAGACTGGACAAACCTGACATATCAACATACGTTGAGAAGGGACGGGTTTTCATTAAGGTGACAGCTCCGGAAATTCAATGGGCAGAAAATAGCCAAGCCCGGAAAATCATCCTCATATCTGCCGACGGTGTGCTTCATTGTAACCTCCTGAATGCAAGTTTAAAGCTACACGATGCGTACCGTGTACCCAACTCACTCAGTGAACTAAAGTACAACATGAAGGGTACCAATACTCACTTATACGGAGGTGGGAGGAAGCCAGCTTACCTGAAAAGGGAGAAAAATAAAATTAATAAATCAGATACTTTCACTAGAAAGTCAACTTAGTTTAAGATTCATGAACATACACATAAATTAAAGCAAAAATATGTTTTATTCATATGGACTGCAATTTGTAAACATTAGTACTGAATACACTTTGGGAACGACTCTAGAAAAGCAGTAAAACATTTTAGCGTTCGAGCTATTAAAAGCGACACAAGCAATTTTAAATACTATATTTCCTAAATCGTGGTATTTCATTCCAAAGCTTTTCGATCACTGGCTCATAATTTGTATTAAAGCTGAAATGCAATATTGCAAAATGGTTTTGAATTAATACATTGCATCAATTGTCCTTAATGGGGCATTATATTGAGATTAAGTAACATAAGCTACTTGCACCTCGTACTGTATATGTTACATAACTTTTAGGAGGAAAATGCCATCTTTAACAGGATTTATTTATTTATTTATTTATTTATTTATTTATTTATTTATTTATTTATTTATTTATTATTTATTTATTTATTTATTTAATTAATTTATTTATTTATTTATTTATTTTTTCTCTGAAATACACAGAGTGTCCAAAAGTCATACCAAGTCACTTTTGAAAATGTGCCGTGTATGACCCCTGGGAGTTGGGGCTAGCTGCGGCGTAGATGAGCAGTCTGTCACAGACAGCAGTGTCGTAAAGTTGGCAACACGTCGCGACTTAACCGACTTTGAACGTGGGATGATCATCGGCGCACGGCGCATGGTCATAGTATTGCGGAGATTACACGTGAATTCGGGTTTCCGAGGTAAACAGTGTCGAGGGTGGATCTTCAATGTCGCAGAGAGAATGTTACCACCTGCGTAAAGCGCCACACGGGAGGGGAAAAACTACGGGTGTTTAACGAACGGACATCACGTCACCTCTACAGAACCATACTGGGCGCTCTGTGAGTCAGATTACCGCCCAGTTGAATGATGGGAGTCAGGAACCCATCTCTACCAGGACTGTAAGGAGGCAACTGCACCTCGTAGGCTTCACCAGCCGAAGACCAACTTGTGTCCTTTTGCTGACACCTCGACACAGAGTTCAAAGACGTGCATGGGCCCGCGAACATCGGCGATGGAACATGGAACAGTGGCATGGTGGTATGGTCCAATAATCCCGGTTCCAGTTGTATCGAGCTGATGGGCGCGTGAGAGTGTGGCGTATGCCGCATGAAGCTATGGATCCTGCGTGTCAACAAGGTTGCCTCCAGGCGGGAGGTGGTTCAGTTCTGGTCTGGGTGGCGTTCCCATGGTCGCAATTAGGCTCCATTGTCCGGCTGCAGGGAGCGCTGACAAGTGCACGTTATGTGGACATTCCTTCAGACCATCTGCATCCCTTTCTGGCCCTAGAGTACCCTGATGAAGATGCCATGTTTCAACAGCACAACGCGCCATGTCACCGCTGCGTGGTAGGAGCAGCACTCTAGTGAAATTAGGACCATGGATTGGCCATCCAGATCCCCCGATCTTAATCCAGTCGAGCATTTATGGGATACTGTCGATCCTGGTGTACGCTTCATGAACCCCGCACCAACTACACAAGACCAACTGTGGGTAGCAGTGCAAGATGCGTGGGTCCAGATCTCTCCAGAACGATTCCAACACCCTGTAGAGTCGATACCTCGCCATACTGCTGCCATTTTGAGGGCTCGCGGAGGAGCAACTCGTTATTAACATCACATTCAGTATCTTCCCATGCCTTCTGACCACTCACTGTATGTGCATATGCAAATTCACACCGGTACTCTCTGTTTCGCTTAGTAGCGATACATATCGAGAAATAAAACGGTAACTAATTCCCTCAATGATCTTATAATCTTATCAATATTTCATTGATAATATTTTGCACACTTCACAACGATTTACCCTGTATCCCAGCGAGATGTATGAAAAAGTAAATAAAAAGCCTTTCGAAATAGAACGAAAATACAATTAGAAGACCCCGTAGTTTGGGAAAACAAATGAACTTAGCACTGGACTAAGCTTTAGCTAAAGAGAGGGCGCTGCTGTAAGCGGAGAGAATTTATACCAAGGAAAAAGAATTAAGCCTGACATTCTGATGATTACGGGATAAAATTTTGTCATTCACCAGTAGAAGTACAAAAGGAAGAATGGTAATACTCTTCCGTATAGCTTGTACAATATTTACTGGACGTATAGAGAGTCGAAATATATATATATGATCTGTTTGGTCTCCTGTTCATTTTTAAACGGAAAACGCTAGTGTTTCAATAGTTAGTGCTGTATTTGCGAACAATTAGTATTCGGGCTATCAGATAACATTGATAATATCTGGTTCAGCCCGTTCGCATTGATTATGTCTGTAATTAGTTAAAATTTATCGTGTCTATATTCAGATGACCTGCGTTTGTTTAATATTTGTCCACTGAACCGTACATTACGGCCACAATAAACCCGAAATGGCAGGCATACATCAACTATATATGTATACGGTGGCGCTCAACATTTAAATGTTAATTGCAGCCACCGAAACAAAGAGCCAAAGCAGTTCGCTCGAGGGCGTGCCTCTGTTGTACTTTGAGGTGTCTACTTGTGTTTGTAACACTGCCTGCACCTGTGATAGCAGAAGGATGAATCGCTATTTAATAGAATCTAGAAGGGCTGTGTGGTGCGATATTAATAACAATGGCTATACTGCATAAGCTTGGCAATGGGGTTTTGGGCGCACAAGGGCTTTTGTTCCCATCCTTTAGAGACTATCTCCTCCTCTAAGAAGGGATTACTTCATTAAATTTTCTCCAACGTGATGCTCTTTTACCACTCGAACACTCTTCACGGTTACCATTCTAAAATATTTTATTCTGCCAAAAGAGGGCTGCTGACAGTGAGGTTTGAACCCAAGATCTCCCGAATGCAAGCTCACAGTTACGTGACCCAAACCGCGCGACCAAGTTGCAAGGTCCCAGCATTTTCTTGGTACGAATACCAATAGTGAGGTTCGAACCATAATTGGCAAGTTGCTTTTCTCGTTGAGCCAATTCTCAATTCTGAAACAAATTACACATCTTCAAGATGATTTCCATATTATTTTACGCCGCGGTGGAAATAGATGTGCTCGGCTGTGGATCCAGCAGCGCGGATTTCGCCTCACGACAATCGGATGGCTTCTCTTACGAGATGCTTCCAATGAGTCTTTCGACGCCACACTTAGGTGATTTTGGTCGTTTAGGAATGCTGACAAGAAACTCTGTTCTCCTGAATTAGATTTATATAGTAATTTATTGTCCATATGTCGCAAGAATCTCAAAACATCCTCCTCCCCCACTTGAAAATAATCCCACTAGGTTTAACATCAATGATTCCTGGAGAAGAGAATGGCTTCAACATGCTCCGGAAATGTGTCAGCTGTTACCATGCATTTCTGAGACGGTCCCTGGGTTTGATCTATCTCGCAAGATATGGACAACACTGAATCGATTGAGAACAGGGCGTGGAAGATGTGGAGACTCATTCTTCAAGTGGGGAGTGCAATCGTCACCAGCATGTGACTGTGGCGCACCATGGCAGACCATTCAACATATTAGGGAAGACTGCAGAAATGGAGCTTACGGAGGAAGAATTCCTAATGGCAACACCAAATTTCATCAGATACATCCAAGAACTAGATGTTTATTCATAATGCAGTGATGAATGTACTTATGTTCCGCAGAATGTATCCAAAAAGCCATACGCTAAAATCAGTGCAATTCCCTCAAATGTTCCATTATTTGATACTGTCTTTGCCGTCTACGAATGGAACCTACTGAGACGAATCAAACTACTACTCACATAAAGCGCTACCACGCTGGAGCTCTGCTAGCCCCGTGACACGACCATGTTAGCACCTCAAGACGGGAGCACTAGTACATCACCTGATGACCGAGGTCGGACTCTTGTTATTAAATACAATATTTTCCTTCCTCTTTAAAATGAAATATAGAGATACAGAACACTGTCATCGCACGGACGGTCTAGAAAATGCATCGATTTTCATGTTTTTGCAACACTCACCACCCTAAGCACGTCGAAACAGGGACTGGCTGCTAAACGAAAGTTGTTACTAGCATCGCTTTCACCTCAACCACCTTCACAGTGTCAAAGCCAAAGGTGAGATTGACGTGAGACAAGTTGATGAGAGTAACAAATTTGTTCTAGCCTATGCTATGAAAGACGCCCCATACTAGCAAGTCTATCGCTTAGGTAAAGTAAATATATTTATAATCGATAAATAACTAAAATTAATATTTGTGCCCGTACGTACTTCAGAGACAGTAATATTTTGTAAATAACAACTCAGATGAAGAATTAAAATGTTAACACCCTGCCTCCTATGTGAAATGGGAGAGATAATAATAATAATAATAATAATAATAATAATAATAATAATAATAATAATAATAATAATAATAATAATAATAACTGGAAAGTGCCCGGTTTTATGTACGAACTTTTAATATGTCCCATTGACATATGTTGTACAACGATCAAAAAAAGGGAGATCAGTGGTTCTTGACATCTAGAAGGCAGTTTTCACTTACTTTTAAAGGAAATGTCTAGTCAATTGTACGGAGGAATCAGGGCTTCAATCACATACTGCCACATCAAAAATGTTCGTCCATGCCATTTCATTTCGTGATATACTGGCCTTGTTCCCGAGTGTCTATAACGAAAGAATTTGAATTTCTTTCAAATTTCGTTTTGGTGAGCGTAATGTGTAGCGCCGACTCTCTGAGCGAAAACCCACTATGTTGGATTCCTTTTGCGCTTTACTGACGGTAAAGGAGAACTTTCATAATAATGTTATTGATCTTTACCTCAATTACTTTTGACGGTTTTTGGAATCCCCGAGGTGCCAGTATCTTGTCCCGCAAGAGTTCATTTACGTGCCAGTAAATCTACCAACACGATTCTAACGTACCACTGGACTGAGCCAGGATCGATCCTGCCAAGTTGGGGTCAGAAGGCCAGCGCTTCAACCGTCCGAGCCACTCAGCCCTGTCGGAGAACTTTCATCTTCTGAGCGTGAAAGGTAAATCAACATGACAACGGGAAGGGCTTTTTAAAAAAGTAAGGTATTTCTGGAGATCCCTCTTTTAGTTACGCCGGCCCCACGCTCTAAATGAATCATAAACTACCGTAAACACATTCTTTTTGCTAGCTGATTTACGTCGCACCGGCACAGATAGGTCTTATGGCGACAATGGGACAGGAAAGGCCTAGGAATGAGAAGGAAGCGGCCGTCGCCTTAATTAAGGTACAGATCCAGCATTCGCCTGGTGTGAAAATGGGAAACCACGGAAAACCATCTTCAAGATAAACACATTCAGGAGGGAAATCTGCGGAATCCACTAACAACAAGTATACATCAAAACGTGCCAGAGGGAACTATCCGTGCAAAATAGTGGAGGCACCCACGCAGACGTACAGCCCCTGTGGAGCCTGTGGACTGCGAGTCGGATGCAGATGCAATTCAATAAATATTGTTGTTCCATCTAATTCGATCTAGTTCATCTATCAATAAAACCTATTCTACGCGATAAACCTTAGGCCTAAGGCTGCACTTCCGATACAGCCCGTCCGTTTTTTGTTCATTTCTGGAAACTCTCATTCTGCCTCTAGTTAATTCTTGATCGAAACTACCGTGGTACGTACAGAGGTAAAACATGAATGTAAAGGACCCCTTTGAAATTTCAATGCATTCCGAAAACATCCCCCTCCCGCTTTCAAGATCCCGTTGGGAACTTACGTTCACTAAATTGTTCTGCTTCTTTTTGGATCTTCTAGTCTTTTGAGATACATTTGTCTGGTTAGATTAACTGACCGCTATTATCATTTAGTATGTTGTAAAGGAACTTTTTTAAACTCATTTTTCAAGTACGAAGTGTTATCAACAGAAATACATGTTAGCCGAACTTTAAGTGGTGAAATATCGTATTATGAGCTCCTACCCTACCCTCAGTTTGCTGGTATACAGTGCTTTGCCACTTTCAAGAAATCAATACGCGAGTCATGTTGAGCTAAAAACCTCAAAACCGTTCCCAGGGAAGCAGTCGATTTGTAACGTACCAACAATATAACAGTAAAAATATATTGCGCTCCATAAAGCTTTTACACCTCTGGCTTTGATTAGCTTGGAGACGCGAAGTCTTCCCAGCCCGCCCCGCGTGTTGCGTCTCCGCCTGTCACACTTCAGGCGCCTCGCGCAGCGCGCGCGCATACACTTCACAACAACCGAGCAAACTGAGGTGTGAGCTGTTCTCACTTGAATACAGGTATTAGTGAGAGAACTGTACAGGTCTGGAAGAAAATAACATCACCTGTGAATTCATTTCTGTCAATTCAAATGAAACCAGTTACCAAGGAAACGCAATAGCCTTTTTGAGGTCTCTGAAAACCGTAAAAAAGTTCGTGAGGCGTCAGTCCAAAATTATTATTATGATTATTACGATTATTATTATTATCACTGGCCCCTTGGCTGAATGGTAAGCCTACTGGATTTCGGTTCAAAGGGCCCCAGGTTCAATTCCCGGGTGGACCGATAATTTTAACTGCGTGGATTTAATTCCTCTGGCTCGAGGACTGGATGAATATCATCGTCTTATTATACATCTACATACAACCGCACTACCAACCACCCAGAAACACACAATAGAGAGTACGTCCTTCCTCACAGGGCTGGCGTCAGGAAGGGCATCCGACCGTAAAAGTGGGCTCAATCCTCGTAGGTGCCAGCCTCAGATGATTGGTAAAAGGCGAGGAAAAGAAAAAATAATCACCATTCGGATGCCTTCTCCCCATTGAAGCTTGACAACATTTGGGGAGTATTTTCCTCTTTTGTGCTTCCCATATAAAGGTTGCAGTATTTGAATTTCGAACCACTGTTGGAGGTTCCATGCCCAGGATAATTTTCTCTACAAAGCAACGTGTCGAACATTCTGCATGTTTCAAAAGCCTTTATTCCGTACTCTTCGGCACAGTCAAGCATAACACTTCACGACACGTCAACGAATTTCGAAGCAGAAATCATATCTGCGGACAAGATGTTCCAATTACGGAAGAACACCTTTTGCATTCCTGATTCTACTTTGGATTTCTAAATTCGGATCCCTCTGTTGCGTTTATATCCTGTTACTTAAAATGTGACACACTGTCGATGGTGCTCCTATTCAAAGTGATAACAGCCTTGTTTATTTTCTCATCGAGTATTACCACGTATTTGGTTTTCTGGGTGTTCATTCTAACGTCAAACTCCTTGCTTACTTCGTTGATCCAGTTCAAAAGAATTGAAGAGCTAGTGCATTGGTGTCATCTGCACACAATGAGCAGAAGAAAGTAACATAAAATACTGTAGAATTCATATAAACCAAATAATCACAATTCCACTAACTTTGAAACAGGACAACTAAATGAGTGTGCCACGGAACGGAAGGGTTAATAACCTTATTTCTGAGTTCAGTTTAACAGTTTATAGTCATAAGTTCACTTCAACCATCTAAAAGGCAAGGTCTACGAAAAGTTTCTTGAGCGCAGTCACCCTTTATAAAACCGAATGTTGGCCGGTCACCGTAAAACATGAGCAAGCTCTGCATGTAATGGAAATAAGCATGTTCCGATGGATACTGGGTCTCACGAGACTAGACCATATCAGGAATGAAGATGTCCATGCTGCCCATAAAATGCGAGAGTCTCATATGCGTTGGTTTGGCCATATCTTAAGCTAATGAACAATCTGTGGCCCGGAGGGCATTCTACAGACCCCGTGGCTGACCGAAGAAATATTAGCTTGATCGGCTGAAGGAGGACATGAAACTCCTGAGAGTCGCACCAAGTATGTCCTCGATAGGAAGAAGTGGTGATTAGCATGTGTAAGAGTGGATCCGTACATATGCAATGGCACTTTGTTATTCCGTCGGAAAATATGCATGTCTGTTTGGTATTCATCATCCGAAGCCAGACAGGTGGATGTGGCCCTCAATGAGACATACAGGCTAGCGACTGGCTGCTCAAAGTCTACTCCAGTTAACAAACTCTGTTGTCTTTCAGGGATTGCTCCACCTTGTATTCGAACGAAACTAGCTGCAGACAATGGTCATAAACCTCCGGCCCAGATACTGAAGTCAAGAAAAAGTTTCTTACGAACGTCTGATGAACTAACTGGATCACCTGACACTGCAAGAGTACAGCTTTGGAAATCCAAGGTCTCCGTCATCCCAGGACAGATGGCAGTTGCATAACGTTTGCCACCTGGATATCATGAAGAATGGTCTGACTGGAAGTCCTTGAACAGACTGAGGACAGGAGTGGGCAGAACCAAAGTCAATCTAGCAAGATGAGGCTATATCGATGCTGTTCGTGACTGGTTTATGGACAGTAAGTTTCCGAAAATGGCCAGCCAGAGCCCCGACCTCAATTCTATCAAACACCTCAGGCATGACTAGGACGGTGACTTCTCTCCATACCCCATCAACCCACACCACTAATAAAAAATTACGCTTGCTAAAGCCCTGCAGGCCTCGAGGAATTTTCCCGGAGACGTTCCGATGCCTAGTAGACAGCCTTTGTTGCAGAGCATCACAGGAACACCCAGACGACAACTTTGAAGACTTTTGATCACATAGTATAGTTGATCTTTATCTGTAGGTAGCCTTGAATACTTTGGTTCACTGAATTACACATACAATTCTGCTAGTTAGATAGACCAGAGAAGGAAAACCTGATAAAGTGAAGATATTCCATAACGCAGCACATTTTCCACATTCAACTCATGTCAAAGGCACCCTTTATGTTCTTGGCTTCAACTCCGACGAGATAAATACAGATTTACCTTCCCCAGGAATCTCTCTTGTTATATTATAATGTCTGCACCCTGTATTCAAGCGTAGATGACATATGTTTCTATTACCGGCAACCGTGTCCTCTGTGGCAAATAGTCAACATTAACCCAAGCAGAAATGGAAATTAATTTCAATTATCTGTTCTGTTGTACAATTTTGCTAGAAATATCGCGAAGACGCAAAAGTTGATAACGCTCTCAATGCACCCATTATTTAATTTGTTCGAACGTCGATCCAGCTTCGGTTAATGTGATTACAGAACATAAGACAAGGTATCACGAAGAACTCAAGCCTTAATTCTTGTAAGCTTCTTATATCTACATTGAAAAGGAAATGAAATTTTGATTGATTCTGCCTCGTCCTCAGATGTTCCGTTGCTAAAAAGAGAGAAGTCACTTCTCGAGTTGTAGTGCAAGTAAGGATGGCATATAGATTCTTACAGCACTTTAAACTCATGTTCTCGGAGGATAGTTTTCCATCCTCTGATAGTGAACTTACAGTATCTTACTGACATCCATACTGGGCGTAAAGGATGTTGAAAATTGCCTTTTTAACGTTAGGTCCTTTTAAACAACAAGCATCATCAGCATCACCTTTTAGCTATAAATCTACCTCAGGTATTTATAATTAAAAATATCACAGCCAGTGGCGGTTTGTTAGTAAGGTAGCAGGATTCGCTACAATCAACATTTTGTGTTTTATTTATTTTAAAAATTGAAATTACAAAATATCTGTATCATTATGTTTATTCCTTTATTTTTTGTAACGGAGTTCAACAACTGTCTCCTGTATAGTTTTGTAATAATATAATTCACAATAAAAACAATATCTAAGATAAACTATATTGCACATATGGTAGTTTCCAACAGTTCTTAAATTAGCGTACATTACCCTGCGCAGTTCACTCCTCTGCAACCCGCAGCTTAGTGTGTGCTATAAGAATCATTTGTTGGTGAGAGGGCTATAAGCAACAGAAAGAGTTAGGTGGATGATAGAAATCTAGACGCACTATAGGTCTTAGGAAGGAAAGAATGGCAGCGCAGATTCTAACCACACATCGAGATACGAATATTTCCGGAATTAAACTAACTTCCCCTTCCCAGTATTCTTTGCCATTTGTTATAGTTCACACCAAATATGAGAAGCGATGATTTTTAAAAATGAAGAATTTTGAAGGCATAATCTGAGTAATCGGACAGTTCCTTCATTCTTTGTTTTTATAGATTTTATTTTTTCCACTGTGAATTCTATGTCGGGAAGTAGAAATACGAATTCGGTACAGTAACTTTTAGAGTGGCTGTTTTTGTCGTTAAACTTAAAAGAAAGTATTTTTATTAGCTACTAAATTGCATGATCCTATTTCTCAGATCTGTTAGCCAAGATTAATTTTTAAAGAGTCACTGTCTTAATACCGTGAACCACCAACACCCTAACTAGCCACCAGTTATAACCGTCATATTTAACAGTAATCACCTGGAAGACATTCTTACAGTTTACATTAAAACTATATCTAAGATAAAATATTGCACATATAGTTTCCGACAGTTCTTTAACTACCAGAATACGCGTAAATATTAAAGATCTAGCTTCCCAATTTTATTTGCTCCACGAGCAGTGAATTCCAGTCTGCTTTAATCAACCGCTTGTCTTTATTAATTCCCAGAACGCGATACAATTTCTTTGATAACCATGTACCATGATTCACGTGTCGTGGTATTTAACAGAGAGAACGTGTAGCCTACTTGGTGTGCCAGAAGCGGCGGCTGATGTATATGCAATAACTTTTAATTACAATCTTCCTTTTGATCTTAATTTCCTCGTTCTCTTTGCCCACTATAAAGAGAATACTTAATACGGTTCCTCTTTCTTAATGATAAAGAAGTAGACGGACTCCGAATACAGAGGTCACATTTTCAAATACCATTAACACCTTAACACCCACTTTAATTACCAATGAGCCAGCCTCTTTAATATTCTATCAAGACGTAGGGCCTATATTAGCGTGACGGCAACTGGTGTTACAAAGCAAAGCATTGGGAAAAGCGAACCCATTTTACTGTTTTACGAAGTACTAACCTTTTGATAAGGCGCGTCCGAAAGTGGTAAAAGTAGTTAGAGGGACAAAAACCAACATTATTATTATTACTATTATTATTATTATTATTATTATTATTATTATTATTATTATTACGGGAATTATCGTGGGTCACAGAGGTGTAAGAAGGTGCTGCGGTTAATAGGTGGACAATGAATTAACAAGAGTTAAACTTAACAAAACAAAATTCGAAATCGTATCTTTCCATTTTTATTTTATTTCTTCAAATTTAATAGACTCGCTTATAATGAGCTCGTCAGCTCCAACAACAATGACTTACAAGTCCAAAAACAGGTACAAAACTAGAGAGAATTATCAACATGATAATATACAAGGTGATGAGCATTACAGCTCTGAAGAGTTACACTAATATATAAGAGCATGTTTGCTCCACTAACTTAAACAGCCTAGGAGTCTGAGCTCCAAAAGTTAATATAGTCCAGCCTCTCAGAGGCATAAACTTTTAATAGCGCACTTACAACCTGTAGGTTGTTCTTAACTAAAGTGTTTACATATCTTTGCCCTGATGTGGGCTAATTTATTGCTCAACAGTTTGTTACACGCTGGTCTATAAACAATCACAAAATAAACAGGTGAACTGAGTGCCCATTTTAAATGGCCTTAATGTAAAAAGAAAAGGTTTAACATGATTGGCCATGAACAAAAGGCTAGGAGGCGAAACATTTGCACTCCTAGAATATTTTAAAACCGTAAGTGGGCTTATGGCCCAAAGATACAGAGGCTGAGCCTGTCCTACGCCGGGGTGAATAAATTAGAAACATTAAATTCCAAAAGAGTGTTAAGAATTTTAGATGATTAAAAACTTTAGTCACCCCACACCAAGTTGAATGGGAATCACTCTTTATTCACTCAGTTGGGATTTGAACAGAGCCCTCAGGCTTGCAGAAAATCTACATTTAAACCATGAAATTAGAACTTTACATGAATAAAAGAAATTTGAAACCTTCCCCTCAAGTTATCTGCCTGGAGCTATCTCATGTTAAGAAAATTTTGCCATTACCTTGAGTTGCTGGGCCGTCTGAACGCCGACCTGCAGCCCCTGTCCCTTTAGTACACGCCGCACACAATAAACTGGAGCGATGGCAACGACGATACAGCCATAAAGTGTCCAGCTTTTATATTATTTTGAGGGGGAAGTTTCCAGAACCCACAATTTTAATTGGCTAGAGAAAATATCCACAAAATTTCTGATTGGTTGATAGATACAGGAGTTGGAGGGGGCAGAAGTGTTGGCAACCTTGACACAAGAACAAAACAATCTTCAAAAACTAATGTTCACCAACTGTAAAAATACACTTTCCCTTAAGAATTAATTGTCCTTAATCCCGCCAGATGGGGCGCATAGGCCGATGGTAGAGACATCTAACTGTTGCAAACCCAAGTATCTTGCATAACATTAGTTCAAGTTCAATGTACATAGATGGCCTTATAGAAGGCGCGCAGTTTAACTGGACGGAGAAGGTGTACCCCCGGTACAATTATTATTATTATTATTATTATTATTATTATTATTATTATTATTATTATTATTATTATTATTATTATTATTATTATTATTATTATTATTATTATTTACTATCTGATAAACTGCTCTATCTGTTCTATCATGAATGCATTGACGTATTGGCTGCGCAGCGTACTAGCTTGGCTAATATTGATGATGATGATTGGTGATTGAAGGGGCGTAACACTTAGGTCATCGGCCCTTCAGTGTTTCGAACAACGCCCGAATTAGCGAGAAGCAGTCGGACATCGGCACCCTATACGTCTACATAGATCATGCTATGCCACTTTAGTATCGTACAATGTTATGTAGAGACAGATTCAACTGGGTTCGAGGTCGTCGAATATTTAGAGCTCCATACTATTTGGAAGAACATAATAGCTTTGAACACCTTCTCGATATAATTCACTAAATGAAGGCTGAAATAACTAGTGCAATAATCTCTGTGATATTATCACAATTTAGCCTATTCTGTGGCACACGTAACTACTATCTTGTGGGCCCCGTCTCTCTGACGCAGTAGAGAATCGCAGAGCGAGGGATGTTCAGATCAATGCCTGCCACATGGAGAACGAGAACTCTGCCAGATGCACATTTCACAAGCGTTTCCTGCTCACTGGCTTCCCACACATTCAAGTTGCCTTCACCAAATCGAGGAGCGATGTATGGTCGCTCTACTGTCGTATGTCTTCATTATCTTCATCCGAATTCCTCAACTGGGTGTGGTACTATAGCTCATTCAAATCACCAGTCCTGTAGTTCATTCTAGAGTACGTAAGTGCCTGCTTGAACAACAGCCACACTAACATGTAAATAAACTTAACGGGGGCAGATTGAATCCAGGTAATTATAGGGAAACAACCTTATTAGGTATAAAAGGCAAAAAGGCTAACGAATTCGGCAGAGAGAGACATTCACTTCTTTCGAAATTTCAAACCGGTTTCAGAAGAAGAAGAAGAATACCAGTTAATGCCTTCATTTGGTTTATACACGATAGCGTCAACATTTTGAACGCGAGGGTGGTGCGGCATAGACTGTGCGTTCACTCTCCCCGGTGACATCAATTCCAGGTCTGAACCACACACGGCCCTGGACTTCTTGACCTTCAGACTACAAATTCCTGCCGCCGCCACTCGTATAATCTTGCACACTTCAACACTGCTTTCGTCAGTGCTACATATCTGACTGTGAAAATAAAGGTACTGCTGAATGTGGTCGCCTAAAACCAAATATGTATGCAACAGAAATGGATACAGATTCATTTAAGGAAAGGAAATTGGCAAAGCTGCAACAGTTCTTACTAAATTACGTAAATCACATTGTTCTTTCATTTTGTTCCTTACTGTTATTCACATAGGTGAAAACAAAACTACCTATAGCCGTGGCCTATATTTCTTCATTATATAAGCTGGCCCTCAGTGGAGTTGCCATAAAACAAGTGTAATAATAATAATAATAATAATAATAATAATAATAATAATAATAATAATAATAATAATAATCGTCATCATCATCTTCATCGTCATAATGTTATTTGCTTTACGTCCCACTAGCTACTTTTACGGTTTTCAGAGACGCCGAGGTGCCGGAATTTAGTCCCGCAGGAGTTCTTTTACGTGCCCATAAATCTACCGACACGAAGCTGACGTATTTGGAGCACCTTCAAATACCACCGGACTGAGCCAGGATCGAACCTGCCAAGTTGGGATCAGAAGGCCAACGCCTCAACCGTCTGAGCCACTCGGCCCGGCAGTATAATTAAACAAATGCATTACAGCGGATAAATATATCTTCTCAGAAATAGGGCTGATTCTCTTATCACCACCTCGGAATTGATAAGAATTTCTCTCGGACTCACTAAAAAACGGTTACGAATTTGACCAATATTTTTCCTTGATGAACAAAGACACTGACGACTACATCGACTCTTTCCCCTGGTTCACATCTTATGACTGTTGTTCACGTTTTACTTTTAAGCAGATTGCACGACAGTGCATATCACACATACAAAAGCATAGAGCTAAAAATCTTCTAAAGAAATAAAAGTGCAGTGTAGACGCAACCATTTAATATTTCGAATGATGACGCATACTTACTCAAAAAATGTATTTATCACGCAGTGCTGATACTTTGTCTCAAACCTAGAGTACGAACATGACGTCAGAAATACAGTTCCAGCCAGTTTTACAATCGTGTGTAACGTACGGTTCTTAAGTGAGCTCGTTTAGGTCATCATAATCTCAGCCTGCATAGCAGCTCAGAGTTCTGAAATCAGGGGGAGTATAATTGGGGTACTGTAATATAAATCAGAATAAAGGGGCTGGAATCTCTTCTGTTAGATATGCCCATTACGGTTCGTAATCTCACCCATATTGGAACGCGCTCAACACGTCAATTTAATTCTCGTTTTGTAATTATAAATGTACATCTAATTTGAATTTTTTTCACTGTTATTTAATTTTCCTACATTGAGGCAGGAGCTTAACATTTTATTAGAAAGAGAAAAACGGAGAAAGACTCATTTTATAATTACAAATCATTCCCTCAATGTTTAAAATGCGTCCCACCTGGTAACAAGTTATAATTATGTCTCTTTCTTCATAACTGTTATTCTAATAGATTTTTCACATGCAATAAGACATGGAAAACGCATGGCGGCATCAAATGAAGTAGCCCTCCTACTGCCAAAAACAAAAAACTAGTATTAAGAAACTCCCTAGGAAATGTATGCACTTTTTAACAATATATCCTCTTTCCTTCGGTGAAAGGAGCTCGCATAAACTATTCTTAGTAATTTCTTTCCTACAATAATTTATAGTGAATCGATTAAAAGATGACCTAGCAGAAGATTTCAAATCATATCACCGAGAAGCGGAATGGGTCACTTCGTTTGTCTTCTTCTTCTTCTTCTTCTTCTTCTTCTTCTTCTTCTTCTTCCCTCTTCTTTTTTTTTTCGAAATAGTATGATGAAACAATTTACTTGGGTCAGAACTGTACGTCGGTTGTATGTTGTTGATTTGTTAACAACTGAATATGCAACAGATGTAATAAATGTACTCGTGAAAGCACGCGTTTAATTAAACTTGTTAGGTTTCCATTTCTGCCAGTCAAAATCCTTGAAAGGTGTAAGGAGCGAAGTGACCGGTCACAACTCAAGGGGAATGGAGGTGCAAGCTCAAAATCCTGGATTCGCAGTTTAAGAGAGAGAGAGAGAGAGAGAGAGAGAGAGTATTTCTGATTTCAAAATTAGCCCTTTATGGTGGCTCTTCAACTCTTCGCATACTCTCTTTGTATGTATCTTTCCTATCCGAACTCCTTTGGTCAACTCCCGCCCTCTTCTGATTTAGGAACGTCACATAATCTTTAATTTTCACGCCTAACACGGCCTTTCTCTGTTTGGTGGTTATTTTCAGTCTTTAAGGTGCCGTAAATCAACATATACTACTGTTATTGTTAAGAAAGGCTAATATTCTAGTTATTTTGTCATTTCATATGGGAAGCTAATATTTTGTCAATAACAGGAATAATTACATTACAAATCAACCAACCGCCTGTTCCCATTTCTTGATGGGTGCAGCAGTTTTGCATCTCCCTTGAGACAGGCCGAAGGACAGCTTCCATCAAATCATAGTTTCACATACGGCTGTGAAGTATAGTTTTAATTTCTTGTGGCTATTTCTAGCCGAGTGCAGCCCTTGTGAGGCAGACCCTCCGATGAGGGTGGGCGGCATCTACAATGTGTAGGTAACTGCGTGTTATTGTGGTGGAGGACAGTGTTGTGTGTGGTGTGAGAATTACAGGGATGTTGGGGACAGCAAAAACACCCAGTCCCTGGGCCACTGGAATTAACCAATGAAGGTTAAAATCCACGACCTGGCCGGGAATCGAACCCGGGACCCTCTGAACCGAAGGCAAGTACGCTGACCATTCAGCCAACGAGTCGGACGTGAAGTATAGTAACTGCCGAATTATGATGCGGGTGAATACTTAATAACATTCGGAGCATCGTTAGTGCCACTGAATGTTATGTTATGTTAAGTGTTAAGCTCAAAATTTAATTATAACTTTTAATGAACCGCCCTCACAGAACGATATAATGAAAGGACCATTGTAAAGCAAATTAAATAGAAAATCATGAAAGGAAGCAGCTGCGAAGCTTAGCTGCTCAGATAATAACCTCCGATATTCAAGGTTGTGTAACCGATTCCTGACACAGTCGGTTGTTAGGTGTATAAAAGAGCGATAAGAGTCAGTATGGCAGTCAAACGAACTTCCTTCCGAGAAAACAAAATGCAGCTTTTCTGTCTCTTAAAATTATATAGAATTATTCAGTACATCCGAATTATTTCATCGGTCACTGGAGCTTCCCAGGCTCATTTTTAGAGTTGTCTCAGGGTTTGAGGTGGATACCCTTCCAGATGGCTTGTGTTTTTAGGTTTAAATTTGAGACGTGCCCTATCATTCCATCTCTTATTATTCTAACGTATTATTATTAATAATATTAAAGGAAATACTGTTTGTATATTTCATATCAGATATAGAGAAACAGACTTATCTTTCGGAGTGGAATGTTTGAAGCACACTGATTGGAAGTTGGAGGTGTGAAATTACAAGTAAAATCAGGCAGGTGGAATGATGAATCGAATTTATTGTTCTGGAAAGTTGAGGTTCAACGGAGCATTCTGTCAATCCGAGCATGTGTTACGGATAGAAATCTGAATAAAATGTGTAATTACGGTGTGATATGTGACTAAGAGGGCTGAGCGGAGCTTTCCGTTGGTGGACTTAGGAGCCATTAGGGTGGGTATCCTCGATAATCTCCCACCGCACCTGCAGCACTGACTAATATACAGCTCACGTGAAGTTTATAATGTACATAGCTTAAGCTAACGGTAGCATTTCCATCGTGCGCTCTGCATACATCGTGATCAGTTAGTGACTGCCACATTACTTTCACCTTGCCCCAATCCGATTTAGAGCTCAGTTTGTAAATGTAACGTGTTTCCAAAATAAACAAAAAGGTTCGCGGATAAAGCCTCGCAGGAGGAGTATAAAAGATGCCCACAGCAGCGTTGTTAGATTATGAAGATCTCCTGCAAGCAAATAGAGCCGTGTGGTTGAGCTCAATAAGTATTAGCCTTCAAAGCTCATGATCGCGAGTTCGACCAAAAATTTTCGCTAGCGCGGGAACCAAAGATGAGCTTTTCAATTTTAGAGCCTAAACCGTTTGGGAAGTATCGTAAGGGTAGATTTCTTCAGGATGTTCCACTCGAGCGCTTGTTCTTGTATGAAGGGCATACTGTTCAAGCCAAAAGAAAAAATAATTAATAATAATATTTGTTTTGCTTTACGTCGCACCGACACAGTTACTTATTATTGCGACTATGGGATAGGAAAGGGGTAGGAGTTGGAAGCAGCTATGGCCGTAATTGAAGTACAGCTCCAGCATTTGCCTGGTGTGAAAATGGGGAATCATAGAAAATCATCTTCATGGCTGCCGACAGTGGGGTTCGAATTCACTATCTCTCGAATGTTTGCTGACAGCTACGTGATCCGAACCGCGCAGCCATTCGCTCGGTGATTAATACATCTAAGGTCTAAGTTGTGATGTAAAAGAAGTTCCTTGCCTGTGAATCTTCGAAAAATTCTGCTCGAATCCTTAACATTCCCAGTTTTCGAATACGCTCGTTCTGTTTAATGTCACCTCCCCAGCACGCTAAACATACGTCTCCAAAGGGAACAGAATGAATGCGTACGTTTTGTATTGAATATAAGACGCGATAGTCACATGATTCTGCGTTATCGACAACCTGGGTGCTTCTTTCCTTTCTACCGCTTTCCCAAATCGGTGGGGTCACGAGTGTGAACTGTGTTGTACATGTGGATTTGGCCCTGTTTTACGACCGGATGCCCTTTCTGACGCCAACCCTATAGGGAGGGATATAATCACTATTGCGTGTTTCTGTGGGAGTAGGTAGTGTAGTGTGTTGTCTGAATATGAAGGGGAATGTGTTAGAACAAACACTAACACCCACTTCCCGGGTCAGAAGAATTAATCAGACGCGATTAAATCCCCGACCCGACCGGGAATCGAACCCGGGACCCTCTGAACTGAAGGCCTCAACGCTGACCATTGAGCCAACGTGTCGGACACAAATTTGGCTTGAATAATACGGCGGAATTCTACTTGGGATTCTAACTAACTTGTCCAGCTCCATGTCTAAATGGTTAGCGTGCTGGACTTTGGTCCAAGGAACTCCGGATTCAATTCCCGGACGGATCTGAAGCTCCAGGACACTGCCCTTGAGGGGGTAGAGGTGGTATCCCTCGCTGAGTCCGAGGGAAAAACCGACCCTGGAGGGTAAACAGATAAAGAAGAAGAAGGATAATTCCTATATCTCGAGGGCTGTGTGTGTGTGTGTGTGTGTGTGTGTGTGTGTGTGTGTGTGTGTGTGTGTGTGTCGTCTTCAACCTTAGAATTCATCACAAGCAGGGCTCCATTCACAGAGACGTGCAGGTCGCTTGTACGGCTTAAACTCCAAAGACCTTCACCACGCCTCTTCGGAGGCCACACGCGATTATTATATGTATATGTATATGTGTGGTATGTAATGTACGGTAGTTATCTCGATACTCCTTCTTACGACAGTGGGGTAGTTTATATTTCCATAGCATGCCTCATTTTACCAATTAAGACATGCAGAATTAGGCAAGAAAGATGGAGGCGCTAACATTAATAGCACCGTGAAGTACATAAAGACCAACTGTGGTGGCGCGCTTTAAATCTTGGGAGCTTATCACATACGTGCCTGCCACAATTAGCAGCTTCGCGAGATGAGAAGCAAGATATCCGGAAGAGCTTGACGGATATATACTGTTTTATCTCAACACGCTACAAACGTTACCACGACTACACAACACCTAATATAAACGACTACTGCCCATAACAGGTTGAAAGGAGAAACTAGACTTAAGGTTTCTCATCAAAGACACCCCTCTTCCATTCCCTCCCACTCACCGTTCTCACTGGCTCTTTTAATCGTTCTAATTATGATATGGAAAACGAAATCGACCTTGACTATGGTCAGTGGCATTTGAAGGTGTTTTAATGTAACAACTACGTGGAGTTCGAGTATCTGCTAAAAAATTTAAAAACTATATTAATAATAATGTTATTGGCTTTACTAACTACTTTTATAGTTTTCGGAGACACAAAGGTGCCGGAATTTTGTCCCGCGGGATTCCTTTTACCTGCCGGCAAATCTACCAGTACAGGGCTGAATTATTTGAGAACCTTTAAATACCACCGGGACTGTGCTAGAATCGAACCTGGCAATTTGGACTCAGAAAGACAGTGCTTAAACCGCCTGAGCCACTCTGCCCGGCAAAATCTATATTGCGACTGAAAATATATTATCTTTCATACCACATAGCATAATTATATTGAAATTTGATCACACTTCTTCATTGTAAAAACAAAAATTACACAAAACAGTTTAAAATGTACCCGACGCGGTGAAACAAAGATAAATTTTAGGAAGTATTCAAATACAAATACTATTGTTCTAAACAGAAGAATAAGCCCAAACTGTCAGAACTCTCTGGCACCGCATTAGCAAACAAACTGCAGAAAAGAAAGGAAATAACCGAACTATTCATAGTAAGTTGAGCAAAGAATTATGTGACACTTAATATCATGATTATAGCCATGGAACGTACAGGTTCACGAAGAATCGTAACCAAATGTTTGCGACTTCTCATTTCAACCAGCATTGGCTAGAATTCAAACCATGGCCACCTTGGTGAGAAGCCAGGAGCGATGCTACTCGGCCATCACTCAGTCATTGTATTGTTACAAGGACTTCCAAACAAGCTCTAAAAATCAAGAAACATACCAGATAAACATTTCTTAATTGAAGAACCATACCCTATGTCCATGTGTTCTTTGGATCTTGAAAAATATGTACATGTAGGCCTCTAAGAAGTGCCGGATATATTGGAGAAGATTTACGTCAACAACATCGCTAGGCTTCTTAGCTGAATGAACAGCGTAGTGGCTTTCAATTGAGAGAGCCCTGGGTTCGATTCCTCGCAAAGGGGGGATTTAAACTGCATATGGTTAACTACTCTGGATCGATGACTGGGTGTTTGTGTTCGTCTTAATAAAAATTTCTTCAATTACACACAACGCAGCACACTGCCAAATATCACAAAAACCCGATTTGATGGTTAGAGGGTTTGTGTTAGGGAGGGCATCCGCCCGTAAAACTGGACATAATCCACATGCTGTTAGAAAAGGCCGGTAATAAAGATTAATATAATTGTCATTAGCTTTTCATTAACACGAATGGAACTTAATTGTCGGTCGAACATTGTAGAATTTAATAAATAACAATTTGTGTTTGTAACATCAGGGCCCTGTGGCTTAACACAAGATTTAAGGTAGGGTGCTTGCTTTGCTCATCTCTTATATGACTAAACCCACGGCACTACAGCCCTTGAATAGCCTTGGCCTACCAAGCGACCGCTGCTCAGCCCGAAGGCCTGCAGTGTCGTTTGGTCAGCACGACGAATCCTCTCGGCCGTTATTCTTGGCTTTCTAGACCGGGGCCGCTATCTCACCGTCAGATAGCTCCTCAATTCTAATCACGTAGGCTGAGTGGACCTCGCACCAGCCCTCAGATCCAGGTAAAACTCCCTGACCTGGCCGGGAATCGAACCCGGGGCCTCCGGGTAAGAGGCAGGCACGCTACCCCTACACCACGGGGCCGGCCCTTGTATGACTAAGAGCACTTTATTTCATTTCATTCTCCTTTGTGTTCCGAGAGTAATTCAGTGAATATACTAGCCAACTAATCATGTGATATTCTATCTGTCTTACAGAAATTTTCTTTTATCTTTGCCGAGCCTGTGGTTTCCTTTTACTTCACAATTAAGGGCGCCGGTGGCCGTCCTTATTAGCATTGCGCCCGCACTGAGCCACCCTCAGTCTCGACATGGAATAATTAACACAGCGTACCGGACGTCAAGGTGATTATCTCCAGCTAACAACCAATTAGTGCAAGATCACTACTACTTCAAAAGCGCTTAAATGAATAGGACGGTGCATGATCAAATTATCTGGATTCTCTTTTAGAGAACATCGAAGAATAGTAATAATAATCTGTGCGTGTATGTCTCCCTCCCTGAATTGAAGATTTTTATCTAGAAATAGTAGAAAAAAATCAATACGAGCCTCAACGGCAGCGAGTGAGAAGACCTCATTAAACGAGCCGATCGAACTCTTAAGTACCAACCCTAAATTGTATTCAGCAGAATAACAAAGTGCTAAGGAGATAACTGAAAGAAATTACGAACTAATTTAAAGGGCAATGAACAGTCACAGAGGACGTTCGCCCTTTAAACTTTGCACTTTTACCAGGATCTCGTCAAACTCGTTGGATGAATGGTCTGGGTACTGGCCTTCGGTTCAGAGAGTCCCGGGTTCTATTCCCGGCCGGGTTGGGGATTTTAACCTTCATTGGTTAATTCCAATGGCTCGGGGGCTGGGTGTTTGTGCTGTCCCCAACATCCCTGCAACTCACACACCACACACATCACTATCCTCCAGCACAATAACACGCAGTTACCTACACATGGCAGATGCCGCCCACCCTCATCGGAGGGTCTGCCTTACAAGGACTGCACTTGGCTAGAAATAGCCACAGGAAAGTATTATTACCAGGACCTCACTACAATACAGAAGCTTCATATTTCATTACAATGCCACTACTGTAGCTGTTCATCACAGATAGATTTTCGGCAGTGGGATAGGAGAGGCTAAGGATTATGAACGTAGCCGTGCCATTAATTAAGACACAGCCCCGATATTTGTTCGATGTCGAAATGAGAAACAACAGTAAAACATCTTCAAGGAATGCAGACGATGAGGATCAAACCCATCTTGCAGACGTAGGTCACAGATTACTGACCCGCACAGGGATTCTGACTGACTCGGCGTACATTTTCTTACATAATTAAGAACACGAATTGAGAACATTAAAAATTATAAACAACGTCATTTTACAAATGTATGCAATTGCAAGTTAGGAAATATTCCCTTCATTTTCTATAATGAGTTTTACAAAGATGAATGTCACTACTGGATTGCTATATTGAATTATTATTATTATTATTCGTTTAATGTCCACCTCCGTAGCGTAACGGTTAGTGTTATTAGCTGCCGTCCTCGTGGCCCGGGTTCGATTCCCGGCACTGCCAGAAATTTAAGAATGGCAGGAAGGCTTGTATGTTTCGAAAGGTACATGCCGTTCAGCTCCATTGGGGGTGTGCCTGAAAAAGAGCTGCACCACCTCAGGGTGAGGACATGAGTTTACGTTTTTTACTTTATTATTCGTATTATGACTCGCTAAATACTTTCACGAGCCGGGCGCGCGGTGTAAGGGTAGTGTGATTGCGTCTAACCAGGAGGCCCTAGGTTCGATTTCCAGCCAGGCCAGGGACTTTTACCTGGCCCTGAGGGCTTGATCGAGATCCACTCAGCCTACCAGATTACAATTGAGGAGCTATCTGACAGTAATACGGCGGCCCAACTCTAGAAAGCCAAGAATAACGGCCGAGAGGATTCGTCGTGCTGGCCACACACGACACCTCATAATCTGCAGGCCTTCGAGCTCAGCAGCGGTCGTTTGGTAGGCCATGGCCTTTCAGGGCTATTGTGCCACGGGGTTTGGTTTGGTAAATACTTCTACGGCTTTCGGAGACGCCGAGGTTCCACAAGACTTCATTAAAGAGCTTGTAAATCTACCAAAAACAGACTGACGTATTTGAGCACTTTCAAATGCTACCGGTCTGATTTGGGATCGAACCTGCCAACTTCAATTCAGAAGGCCATCGCTCTATCTCCTGAACTACTCAGCCCGGCATTTTTGTTATAATAATAATAATAATAATAATAATAATAATAATAATAATAATAATAATCATAATAATAATAATAATAATAATAATAATAATAATAATAATAATAATAAGTGTACTTAGTGGAAATGGTGTGTAGTCTAGGCTCGTCCAGCCATTTATAACGAAGTTCGAGAGTTCTATATCTCCTTGTATAGTATAACCGAACAATTGGGAAGATCGTTTTACCACGAATGAGGCTAATAAGTCTTGTACACTCAAGGAACCCCGTGAAATAACATCAATAAAAGCTAATGGGGCAGAAGGCCCTGGGACACAGCAGATGGACCATACTACATTGTGACTAAGAGAGGAGCAGAAACTTAACAATCGAAAGCACAAGGAGAAACAATTTAAATGTTGAAAAGCTTAGTCTCAACAGCACAAAATAAACAAAGCAAACACGGGTCTATACACGTGCGCACGGAGCCTATAGCCTTTATTTAAGTGACCTACTACACCAACGATTACACAACGCAAGCACTGTCCACCATCTTGACTGATGTTGCATCCTTACAGCAGGGAGGACAAAGTACAGCTGGCTGTAAATCAGCTTGAAGTTCAAATGTAAGACATAAGATGACACCACATCATATAAGCATGATGATACACCTCATTTCACCAGGCGAGTTGGCCGTGCGGTTAGGGGCGCGCGGTTGTGAGCTTGCATCCAGGAGATAGTGGGTTCGAATCCTACTGTCGGCATCCCTGAAGATGGTTTTCCGTGGTTTCCCACTTTCACACCAGGAAATGCTGGGACTGTACCATAATTCAGGCCACGGCCGCTTCCTTCCCACTTCTAGGCCTTTCCTATCCCATTGTCGCCATAAGACCTATCTGTGTCGGTGCGACATAAAGCCACTAGCAAAAAAAAAAATACCGCCTAATTTCCACTAAAATCTCACGTTTCAAAACACTGTTGGTTATATCCTTATTCCGGGGAGTCTTCAATTGCTGAATGGTATGAACCAGTCTTGTATAAGGACTACAAGATGAAAATAAATCCAAAACAAAAGTAATGAAGTGCAATTGAATGAAATCAGGTGATGCAGAAAATATGATTAGGAAATGAGGTATTAAAGGAAGTAAATGGACATTGTTACTTGGGTAGTAGAACAACTAAAGATAGCAGAAGTAAGGAGGACATAAAATGTAATCTAGCACAAACGAAGAACGCCTTTCTTAATGAAAGACATTTGCTCACTTCAAACATTGACACAGGAATTAGAAAGATGTTTTCGAAGGCGTTCTTCTGGAGTGTGGCATTCTATGGAAGTGATACATGGGATATTGACTAGAACAAAAAGGGAGAGAATGGAAGCTTTAGAAATGTTGTGTTACAGAAGAATGCTGAAGGTGAGATAGGAAGAACGAATCACGAATGATGATAGCCTATACTGAATCGAACTAGTGACAGGAAATTGGCGAAATTTGTAGAGAAGAGATAGAATGATGGGACACATTTTAAGACAACCAGGACTTGTTCAGTTAGTTTTTGAGGGAAGGGTAGGCGGTAAGAACGGTACGGGTAGAACAAGGCATGAATATGGCAAACAGAATAGACAAGATGTTTGATATACTGCAGCAGTAACGTAGGCATGAAAAGGTCAGCACACAATAGGGATGCATGGGGAGTTGCATCAAATGAGTATATGAACTGGTGTCCCAAATTAAAGAAGTATTTATCAGTTTATCCTATTTCGTGCCAAGGTTGCGAATAAAGGAAGCCATTACCTTCCACTCCTCCGAGGGCCTTCAAGACCTGTACGTATATTGTTTTGCTTTCTTGCTCGGTATTCGCCTGGACTGAAAATTGGAAACAGTGGAAAACAATATTCAGCCAACCTGTTCAGTGAATAACAATCTAAAGAGAAGTAGTAAGTAGAGATATAGAATTTGTAATACTGTTCTCCGCAGCATGCTATTTGTAATTGTAGCGTAGGTATAAGTTAACAGAAAGAACACTTATTACAATTTATTAAAACTTTTCCGGATGACAAAGTAGCATACATGAATAACAGAGTCATTGTGTTGTAATTAAAAGTAATGGATTGCATAGTAATTTAACTATGAGCCGTAACAATGTACTTACTTGTTAATTAATGTAAGAGCCCATAATTAAAGGAAGTGCTAGGCTATGTGGGGTGGGGGAAGGGTATTCCAAGAAGCGAGGTGCGAGCTAAATGGCACTGCAGTCTACAATAAAGCGTAATCGCTCTTCCTATGAAACTCTTGAATTAAAGTATTTATTTATACCTGATGGCCATATATTTAGTCCTAAACGGGGTAAACTAATGAATGAATTAACTGTGTAGAATTCTTTGATTCGCTGATATTAAAGTCAGTTGAGTCACGTTCACATTATCTTTGTCAAAGTAATCAGGCTTTCGTTCTGGATGATGATGATGATGATGATAATTGTAAAGAGTAGGCTATACACATTTAATTCATCCCTGGGTGAGATGCAGAGCTTACAGTGTGGTTTCTTTCATTTGTCTGCGTTGACCCCAACTTGGCAGGTTCGATCCTGGCTCAGTCCGATGGTATTTGAAGGTGCTCAAATACGTCAGCTTCTTGTCGGTAGATTTACCAGCATGTAAATAACTCCTGCGGGATTCAATTCGGGCACCTCGGGATCTCCGAAAAATCGTACAGTATTCAGTGGGACGTAAAACTATTATTATTATTATTATTATTATTATTATTATTATTATTATTATTATGTGCCTTTGCTGGCAAGATGTAGTGTTTACAGTGCACCATGTATTCTGCTATGGGCTAGAATTAATTTGTTACTTTCACTGACTTGTCTGAGTCTTATCCTTGGCTTTGACAGTATGAAAGTGACTGAGGCATGAGTGATGCTAGTAATGCCATTCCTTATGCAGTCAGTCCCTGCTATGAACGGTGTGAATGGTTGGTTGGTGCACGCATTTCAGTGGGCTTGGCAAACTGATATGTAATAGCAACTTTGGGCTCAGTGAGGAAAGCAACGGGAAACTACCTCATACCTCATTTCCCTAGTACGCCTCTTCAGTGACACCTAGGCCATCTATTACAGCTAATGGTGGACCTGTTGAGGATCCAACCAGCCTTCGGGCTGAATACCCAACATACATTATTATTATTATTATTATTATCATCTCAAGACAGTATTCGCACCTGTAGGATCGACTCCATGCCAGAGTCAGTCCCTGCATTGCCACCTGTGGAGGCTACACCGCGTACTAATATGCGTGTTTCAGCATTGGTCCATACCTGGCACGGTACCTCGGAAATGTATTCAATATGTATTGTTTCTACAATAAATTTTGAGTGAATTGGAAACCTCTCAAAGGGTGTTCTACTTTCTTCCCCGGCAGTGTACATTATCGCTTTTCTTTCTATTTAAAATATTTCTTTCAAAAGCAATATCAGAGTAGTAGTAGTAGTAGTAGTAGTAGTAGTAGTAGTAGTAGTAGTACTTGTACTTTTGCGTGGCATCTTCCTTCTTCAACAAACAACCACAATTAATTTGAAAAAAAAAATCTTTGTATATCTCTATGAATAACTCACCTTCCAACTTGGCAGTGCAAGAAGATAATATTGAACAAACGATTTAAGGTCACATGTACCTGTGAAGCGTCTTCTCCTCAGATTACCACTTATACTTCTTTCTTCTCGCGAGACTGCCAGATTATCTTACGTCTTCGAATGTCAAGTTTTCTGTAGCAGTTCCAGAAAAACAGATTGTTGTAACCAAGGTTGAAGTTTACAAATCACAACTTTATTTTGCTTCACTTTATGATATTTACACAAATAACTGAAATTTATTTTGAAGCAAAAAGGAATATTGAATCTTGAGAAAAGTCTGTCTTTATACAATATGTACAAGTTTACAGTCTTTATATACACTTCTATCTTGAAAAGATAGTCTTTGTAAATTGACACGTTGATAGTCGAGAACTATCTGGCACACTAACATAAATGTCTTTGAGAGTCCTTGTTTGTTGAAGTGCCTGAATTCCTAAAAAGCAAGTTCAATTGATTGAAGAAATTCCACCTAGCGAAACTAAGGGAGCTTGCGTAAATTAGGGAATGAAAATGGCTTGTAAAAGAATTACGGAACATAGGCAGCGGAAACAGGTAAGGGAGCGGTGACCAGAGGTGAAACCTCGTACTGCCAGAAATTCAGTCCACCTGGTCGAAGCACATTTTCAAGAGGAGTAGCCTCCGTGCTCGACGTAGGGTGTATTCTGGAGCTGGACACCGGGGCGAGTGGGCGAGTGAGCAGGCAGGGAGCTGCTATTTATAGTACACTCGATGGTCAGGCACGCGCACTGAGGGCTGCGCGTCGAAGCTAGCAGAATGATACACAGGCGCGCGTGCAGCTGGCCGGCGGAGCGAGAAAGGGAGTGCCGGACATACAACACAGATATTCAATACCACGTGAAAAGAAAATAACAAGCTACTTAAGTTTCACAGCGTAGATATTACTTCGGAGCAGAAGCTAACAAGGAAAGGTACATAACAGATAAATAGGTTGAAGAGCGTGAGAGGTCTAACAGCGAATGGATTAAAACTGCTCCCAGACACTCATCTCGGGAAATAGAAGGGGCCATAGAATTTAAAACGTCTTGACTAGAACAAAATAACAGTCCGTTGGAGCCGCGGCACGGGCAAGTAGGCCTACTCCATCATCATCATCATCATCATCATCATCATCATCATCATATTGCTCTAAGCAAGTCACGTTGGAGAGGAAGTATTTTCCAGCGGTGTCGGTCGTACACAACCAGGACCATAGCCCAAAACACTTTCAGTATCATCTCATGAAATGTTCACTGTTTTGAGAGCTTCTCTGAATGTTTGACCAAATTTTTTGGAATCGATGTTGTTCACTGTTCCCTCCATGAGATGTCCACTTCGGCTGACTGTATTCGGGCATGCGGAGGATGTGGTCAGCGAGCTCCATTTGACGCCGTCACAGTAGCTGACAGACGCGGCGAATCCGATCTTAGAAACATTCTCTTCATAAGTGACATGACCACGACGCAAGATACCAAGAATTTTCTAAAGGCAACGTTACTGAAAAATATGTAGTTGTTTTAACCATTGAAGTTGTTAATTTCTATGCTTTACGGACAAATACTGCAGATGGCAATTATGGATGTCTTTTATTAAAACCGATCAGCATGCGCTGAAATTCAACTAGCACCAATTCTCTTAGCTCAAAGACCTTTTCATAATATTACCCAAACCTAAAAGTGGCTCTAGTATTCAGCAAATAATTGAACACCTCGCGTATTCACCATGTTGTGGGCAGAAGTAAAGCAAATACACGTGCTCTGAGTGTTTATATGAATTATTTGCTGCTTGTAACTGTACCAATCGTTTTAGAAGAATCTGGGAGTTAGTTTTACAAGTAAGTAACAATATAGTTACACATCGTACTTCGAAAAAGAATAGGAAGCTTCACCACTGTTTTCTGTTTCAATTGGCACCTACGTGAAAGAAAGTAAGTCCTTGCAGGCACATTAAGAGAATGGGAATTCGAATTTATTTTTCAGATTCCTATTAAAACCCAGAAAGGTGCAGTGCTACCACTGTTTAATTTTCCTGTTCATGTAAGCAAGGTAGAAAAAATTCAGTAATAGGCTTATTGTATATGAGTTCTTATTACAATTAGACAAAGCCAAATCTCTTGGTTGAGGTGGGTGCTAACTATTACTTATCCGTAATGAATTGTCCTCCCTAGACTTCGTCCCAATATACTAGGGTCATCATCATCATCATCTTCATCATCATCTGTTTACCCTCCAGGTTCGGTTTTTCCCTCGGACTCAGCGAGGGATCCCACCTCTACCGCCTCAAGGGCAGTGTCCTGGAGCTTCAGACTCTTGGTCGGGGAATACAACTGGGGAGAATGACCAGTACTTCGCCCAGGCGGCCTCACCTGCTATGCTGAACAGGGGCCTTGTGGAGGGATGGGAAGATCAGGTGGGATAGGCAAGGAAGAGGGAAGGAAGCGGCCGTGGCCTTAAGTTAGGTACCATCCCGGCATTCGCCTGGAGGAGAAGTGGGAAACCACGGAAAACCACTTCGAGGACGGCTGAGGTGGGAATCGAACCCACCTCTACTCAGTTGACCTCCCGAGGCTGAGTGGACCCCGTTCCAGCCCTCGTACCACTTTTCAAATTTCGTGGAAGAGCCGGAAATCGAACCCAGACCTCTGGGGGTGGCAGCTAATCACGCTAATACTAGGGTCACCAACTGATTATTAATTAGCCCAGTTCGGTTTGTGCATCAACTTGAAGCAGCAATTTTTGAAAATATGGGTATTCCTTTTCAATGACCTGTATATATTTCAGCATGTTGCAATAATCAACATTTGTACAGTCGGCACGTACTACAATTAAAACAGTTTCAGTCAGTTACTTCAACAAGTCTTAAATTTCACTATACTTGCAGCATACAGATCATAGTTTTATACAGGTACTTCAGATTGTCTTAAAAGCTACGGTCGACGCTTCTTTTCTTTAGCCAATATTTAATTTTGAATTCCTCAACGAATTAGCTTCTTCTCCTCTGCACCTGCAGCATGGCCGCTTGTTTCCATTTGTGATAACTATCTCTTCTGCGCACCCGGTAGTGTACGGGCTCCATTGCCTCTTTTTTTTTTTTTTTTTTTTTTTTTTTTTGCTAGTTGCTTTACGTCGCACCGACACAGATAGGTCTTATGGCGACGATGGGACAGGAAAGGGCTAGGAGTGGGAAGGAAGCGGCCGTGGCCTTAATTAAGGTACAGCCCCTGGTGTGAAAATGGGAAACCACGGAAAACCATTTTCAGGGCTGCCGACAGTGGGGTTCGAACCTACTATCTCCCGAATACTGGATACTGGCCGCACTTAAGCGAGCCCCATTGGTGTCTTTCTCCATGCCTCCATCGATGGTAATATTATTAACCTTTTTTATGGCCTGGTCACGGACTGTTAAGGGACTCATATCCTCTGTTCGATTAATTTACATGAACCTTGCTTTTTCAGTACTAACACATAGATTGATTTAGCCGGCTTCAGTAAGTAAGCTGGAGTCATTTCTTGTAAGTATGCCTTTGTGTCACCAAACAGTGCAATATTGTCAGAAAAATCTGAATATCTTTATTTATTCAAGTATTATTATTATTATTATTATTATTATTATTATTATTATTATTATTATTATTACAAAATATACGTATGTTCCACACTCGCGTACATGACTTTGTAAGAGCTGTTCGTTTCTGCAGTGTATTTACGAGCATTTTAACTTTGAAGGAGAGTTTGTTTAGCATGAAACCCAATTCTCTACTCTGCTGAACTTGTAAAAACCATTTGAGCTATTACGAATATCACTGGTAATTTTTGTCTCCCATTCACTCCACCTTCGCCTTCGAAAAAATTCTGAATATGCTGTATAGAACTTCCTCTATGCACTCTACATTTCTGATTTAAAATATTTCCCGTATCGGAATATTTTTCATACGAAAGGAGTGGTAGTCTAAAATACCACCGTTCGGTAGAAGGCTTTACCAATCAAGCAAATGTCATAGTGCTCCTGTGGGAGGGGAATCGATATTTTATTCTCCTTTACAATGGTTTTGGTCTGCGAATGTGTACGTGTGAATGTATTTCACCGAGTCCACCTAGCGATAATCATTCTGTCGAACTGTGCGCCTGCCGCAAAATTGAAACGAACTGTCCGCAGCGCTACGGATCATAGATCGCTGAGCTGATCTCTGGAAACGGCCGGAAAATTCCCTGCCAGCTCCAGGAGGGTAAAGTGTCGCCATGATCCGCTAGGCTCGCCTGACAGACAATTAAATCAGCTGTCACTCAAAGGCCGGCTTTGCGTGTCGCAACTTCGACAGTTTGACACATCTCACAAATATTACGGCGGACTTTGTAATTACGACCTGGCGAGCCAACCAAGGTGGATAAAACAATTTGAAACTCATCCCGGTGGCTGGAGGAAAATTAAGCACTATTCTATTCAAATCAAGTATCGTATGAAAACAGCGTAAGTTATAGTTGAAAATAGAAATAGCGAATAAATAAATAAATAAATAAATAAAATAAATAAATAAATAAATAAATAGATAAATAAATAAATAAATAAATAACAACATTCTCAAATCAGAGGTGAAATATAAGGTTACGAGGTTAAAACTACTGCTAATAATGAAAGCTTCAGATCAAAAAAATATTTCAAATGACGTTCACAGTGAGACAAACAAGAATATTTACTTCTAGACAACTGTCACATGAAAAAGTCAGGTCTTAAATCCGAAGGAGGCAAACATATTTCAGGAATCTGACTGCTTATTGTGAACAGAAAATGATCAATTTTATTGTTCTGAGAATAAAATCTTAAACAATAAGTGGCTATTCTATGAAATTTGGAATCCATTAAACCTGTACAAACTGCCAACCTAATCAAATAAGACTGTGTGTCTGGAAATGTAACACGTTCAAGAGACAGAGAATTACCATGGAGCCTTGATAACAGTGTGGGGAACTGTATTTTTTAAAGTTCGGTTACAAAAATGAAGACATATTACTGAGAAAGCAGACAGCAGCAGAAATGGGGATACTGTACTAGGCTAAGTCTTCTATCTGGATGGAACATGGTTTTTTAGGTAGTAAGCAGTTATTATGAATTTTGAGCCTAGAGAAATACTGAATGATGCAAAGAAGACTTGTATTAAACAAATCATGTACTCCTAGTAGTGGATTTGAGTTACTCAGTCAGTTGTAAATATGCTATTAATGATTAGTCTACATTTCATCATCATCATCTGTTTACCCTCCAGGTTCGGTTTTTCCCTCGGACTTAGCGAGGGATCCCACCTCTACCGCCTCAAGGGCAGTGTCCTGGAGCTTCAGACTCTTGGTCGGGGATACAACTGGGGAGTATGACCAGTACCTCGCCCAGGCGGCCTCACCTGCTATGCTGAACAGGGGCCTTGAGGAGGGATGGAAAGATTGGAAGGGATAGGCAAGGAAGAGGGAAGGAAGCGGCCGTGGCCTTAAGTTAGGTACCATCCCGGCATTCGCCTGGAGGAGAAGTGGGAAACCACGGAAAACCACTTCCAGGATGGCTGAGGTGGGAATCGAACCCACCTCTACTCAGTTGACCTCCCGAGGCTGAGTGGACCCCGTTCCAGCCCTCGTACCACTTTTCAAATTTCGTGGCAGAGCCGGGAATCGAACCCGGGCCTCCGGGGGTGGCAGCTAATCACGCTAACCACTACACCACAGAGGCGGACATTAGTCTACATTTACGAAATAAAAAACATACGCCTCAACCCAGGATCGACCCCTCGACCTCCTGCATGCTAACCCAAAACTCTATCCACTGCACCAACTGTACAGAGCGACTTATAAGTGCTGACAGAGGTACTTACCCTACATGTTGTAGTTACAGTGTTGCCAGATTGTCATTCTTCAACGTCCTTTTTCTGCCGGATATACTCGCAGGAGAAACTTTTGTGAGAGATATTTTTTTATTGCTGGCATGTGAGAAGTCTCGTTGCGACGCCCGAATGCGCGAATTTCGGTTCATCCTGTATAGCTTGTGGTGAAAAAAATATGAAGTGATCAGCTTAAACTGTATGCCCCCGATTATAAGCAATACCGAAGGAATGCACACATTACCAAAGGTAATATATCGATGATGATGATGATGATGATGATAATAATAATAATAATAATAATAATAATAATAATAATAATAATGTTATTTTTACGTACTACTAATACCAGGTGAGTTGGCCGTTAGGTTATGGGCGCGCAGCTGTGAGCTTGCAGCGGTGAATATGGTTTTCCATGGCTCCCCATTTTCACACCAGGCAAATGATGGGGCTGTACCTTAATTAAGGCCCCGGCTACTTCCTTCCTACTCCTAGGCCTTTCCCATCCCATCGTCGCCACAAGACCTAGCTGTGTCGGTGCGACGTAAAGGGAATTTCAAAAAAACAAAATTAAACATCCCACTAACTACTTATTGACGGTTTTCGGAAACGCCAAGGTGTCGGAATTTTGTCCCGCAGGAGTTCTTTTTACATGCCAGTAAATCTTCCGACATGAGGCTGACATATTTGAGCACCTGCAAGTACCACCGAAATGAGCCAGGATCGAATCTGCCATGTTGGCGTCAAAAGGCTAGCGCCTTAACCGTGTGAGCCACTCATTTTTTTTGCTTGTTGTTTTACGTCGCACCGACACAGATAGGAGTGGGAAGGAAGCGGCCGTGGCCTTAATTAAGGTACAGACCCAGCATTTGCCTGGTGTGAAAATGGGAAACCACGGAAAACCATTTTCAGGGCTGCCGACAGTGGGGTTCGAACCTACTATCTCCCGAATACTGGACACTGGCCGCACATAAGCGACTGCAGCTATCGAACTCGGTACTGAGCCACTCAACCCGGCGGTAATATAACGGAAACACCAGACTGTATCGATAATTTCGCGAGCAACGCAGTTGGAAGATCATTTGTCTAGAGATATACTGGAACTAGAGTTGTATTTATTGGGACTATTTAGCGAATAAATATAAAAATATCAATGATATGTATTCATAAGCTATACAGAGTATCAGAACTATACAGACAAAAAATCAGAATGCTCTTCTTGTTTTCTTAAGAACGATGGGCATTCGAATTGGCGGAGGAAATTTTCCTTTTCGGGAAATATTTGGTTAGGTCCGGCAAGTGACAAGACCACTGGGCTGGAGGATAGCGAACTAAGTTCCTAAGTTGGCAGCCTCGGATAGCACGCTGTGACGTTGAGTTAGCCGCGCCATCTTGGAATCTAAGTTGCCGAGTACCGAGCTCGACAGCTGCAGTCGCTTAAGTGCGGCCAGTATCCAGTATTCGGGAGATAGTAGGTTCGAACCCCACTATCGGCAGCCCTGAAAATGGTTTTCCGTGGTTTCCCATTTTCACACCAGGAAAATGCTGGGGCTGTACCTTAATTAAGGCCACGGCCGCTTCCTTCCCACTCCTAGCCCGTTCCTGTCCCATCGTCGCCGTAAGACCTATCTGTGTCGGTGCGACGTAAAACAACTAGCAAAAATAAAAAATAGTTGCCGAGTTCGTGAATTTGCTCAGGGAACGGTTTTGGGAGTTACCGAATTCGTGCGTTTGATTTTACTAGAGAAGGTAATAGTTGCCGAGTTTATGCAAGCTCTATTTGACCTTCCTCCATTCTTCCCAAAACTTCCCAGCTTCGAGTTCGAACCCCCATATCTAGTCTCTGAACCACACGTCGTCTCACTACGCTAGCATTATTCCAATTCATTTTAGAGAATGAGAGGAATATAACATAATGCCCGTGTTTTAATATTCCAGAAAATAGGAGATAGGTTATTAAGCGCACAAAATCGCACTCCCGAATATTGTTTCATACATTCCTGAAGAACTGTTTAGGTCAATGATAGCTGTGCAATAACATCTCGAGTTCCCAAAGAGACTCTCATTCACGGCGAGCGTGCTTTCAAAGAGCCAATTAAAGTGTACAGGTACGGTAACTGTCTTGGCTTCACGACACTTCTCTCCAACACCGACGAGCCTGAATGTGACACTCTGCATCCACTCTCCGGGACACTTTCTATTTAGGTCCACAGCAATTGAATTTCCTCCATCGTTGGGTACTCAGTGGCACGTCGTACGTACGTTGTGAACTGATCTTTTCAGAAAGGCTTAGTAAAATAGGAAATCTCACATTTGATATGACCTGATCTGGAAACTGTCCAACTGAAGCAGGGAAGATGCGCTTTATTCACTCGAAAGGATGTGAGCTCGATTCCCTATCATGAAATAACAAACCGGACTTGTACTTCTGGAAAATGTAAGGCTACGGGTTCACTCAGTAAATAACAGAAATGAAAATCAGATTTAATCCTAAGGATCAGACCTAGAGCTAACCATTCTTTTATCGCAAAGAGACGATTACGGATTGTACAAACTTATATCTTCCTCTCTTCTTAGGATATCCATAAGCTGCACCGTGTCTAATATATTTTTCAGCATTTTCCGGGCAGATGTTTAGTCTTGGGATGACTTCTTTCTTCCTCGGCTTTGGATATCGACTGACCACTTAACCAGACAATCATTAGTTCTCCAGTTGAGTACATTGATCAATTTTATTTTCCTATGGTTAATGCCATATACACTCAAGTTTTCAGAGCACAACCAGTGTGTCAGAGTGTCATGAAAGGTGTTGCTCATAGGGTCAGTCGTGCTGCAATAGTACTTTCTGACCCAGCGAGGAAAGCAATGGCAAACTACCTCACTCCTCGTCTTGCCTAGTACGCCTCATTTTGGTGCTGCCACTGGTTTTTTGCGGTTTCCTTATAATCGCATAACCTTTGGTGGTGCTATTTGAGGATCCAACCAGCCTCTGGGCTGATGACCTAACAGACAGACACTCAAGTTGGCAGGTCTGAGATTGATCATGAATCTGAAAGTGACAAACACCACACGAAGTTTCATACAGAAGAACTGCGTCTTACGCGATGCCTGGGGAGGTACGCTGAATTGTCCAAAGCTAAATTGGTCTACAGGCACGTCCAGAGATGTCATGAGTATGTATGTTGAGTGCTCAGCCCGAAGGCTGGCTTAGACCTCAACAGCTCCGCCATCAACCCAGGCGTCCCTGAAGAGCTGTACTGTACTAGGAAAGTGAGAGGTAGTTTTCCGTTGCTTTCCTCACTGAACCAGAAGTTGCTATTACCTATCAGTCTGCCATGCCCACTGAAACGCTCACACCAACTGACCCTATGAGCAACATTTTCACACCACTCATAGCAAGGACTGGTTGCAGAAGGAATGGCACTACTAGCATTGCTCATACCTCAGACACGTTCATGTTGTCAAAGCCAAGGATGAGACTAAGACAGGTAAATGCAAGTAAAAAATTTATTCTAGCCCACACCTGAAGACATAGTACACTGTAAACACTAGAGCTTGCCAGCAAAGGCTATTATTATTATTATTATTATTATTATTATTATTATTATTATTATTATTATTATTATTATACTGGAGGTACACCTGCCCCGTGCATTTAAAAATAGCGCCTTGTAGAAGGCCCTCTAGATCAGGATAGCTGAAACTCATTTCGGAGATAGTGTGAACAGTTTTCAACAGACGTCGCTACTATGAACTTATGTTGTGCCCTCTGGGGGGAAGATGAACTATTAAAATTCAAGATAAATTTTTTATGTTAAGGTTTCCTAAACTGAATTGTTTATACTCTGTTTCCGGTGTACTAAAGTTTACAACACTTCTATCTCTCCCCGCCAACTTAAGATGTTGGCCAACGAAAGATTTTGTACATTTTTTTATGCCAATCAAAACTTTCTGGTGTTTATTTCATTATCCAATGAAAACTGGGGGTGTGTTAGGGCCTTAGCCCAGAGTTTTCTGGAACTTTCCTCTCCGCTATAAGAGTCGAGAGCTGGTGGGCCATGATGTCAATGTGATGGCTCCAGTCTACAGTCTAGTGTGTGTTCGTAACGGAGGCGGGCGTCACCTTATACATCTTCGGGAGATCCACCAGCTCAAGGTAATGGCAAATCCAGTAAAATAATGATGGTCTTTCAAAGCTAGCTCGAGGGGAAGGTTTCCAGTCTTTAATAATGTAACATTATTTTCTAAAATGTAAATTTCAAACAAGCCGAAATAACTTAACCGATATCAGAGAATATAGAATGAGGTACAATCTCGTGGACCCTCTCAACTTGATTTTGAGGTTACTATGAATTTGTAACATTTTCCGCCTTGTAATTTCTGTAACTTAAATATTTGTCTCCATCTAGTCACCTGCGTAGTACAGGCTTAGCCTCTGTAACGTCGGGCCATAAGCCTAAATAGGGTTTTATGCTTTTAATGGAAATTTCTAGGAGTGCATGTTTTGGGTCAGTAATTTAACGTTATATTTTTAGCAAAGGCCATGTAGAATGGGTACTTGTTACCCTTGTTTAACTCTGTTTCATTCATTTGATATCAGACTGTTGAGCATACACGGGAGTGAATACTATTAAATTTTGTTAAATGTAGGTTGTGCCTATGATAGGCCAGGAAAGTGTAAATTGGTAGAGCACTGATGCTCTTCCTGTTAATGTAAAATAAATTGGGAGATCCGTCTTCTTGACTATTGATTTAAAGGAGCAGTAGTGGTCAGGTAAAAATTGTTATTAGGGAGATTCAAGATCAAGGTTGCTAAGTCGTTATTTGTTGATTGCTCTGATTTTCTAAAATTGTTACCCTAGCTTATGAGCTAAAATTTTGTACCTGAATTGAAAAGAAACCAATACAAAAAGGGAGAAAGACATATAGCTCTAATTTGAAAGTTTTAAATTAATATTCTGACTGTTTTACATCCACTCATTCATGCCCGCCCCTTCTTTCACCTCTGCGTTCCACAGAATCCCCGAAACAATTATTATTCGTAATAATCAAAGAATTGTGATCTTGTAGTCTGCATTGTTGCTTTACATTGAAAACTCCATTGTTTTCCCCTTTCGAACTCAGTTTTAACTCTATCTTTGTGGGACACTGTAGCCACGGGCTATTTACAAAAAGAGTGGTAGCACAAGGAGCTTTGAGAGAAAGCGAATTAAAAAAACAACAACGAAAAACCGTGGGTGTTAATTACGTGCAACGTCGCCCTTTGAGTCAGGGATGTGCATGAGTTGAAATTAATAAATGAAGTAAAGATCGAAACTTTGATCTCATCGTATATCGAGTTCTGTCACTTCATTATTATTCACAATCCATATTACTCGAACCGCCGTTAGCGTTAGAAGTGGCACCACCATAGCTGTCAGCTTCTATATCTTGCACATTTGCAGGAGGCGCTGACTTGGCGGTCATTTTGAATTTCTGCCACTCCCGAAATTGTTTCCAACGTTCCGTGGAAGACATCTAGGTTTCTTAGATTTAGAATTTGATGCTCGTTTATCCTATAACTTCTTTGCAGAGGCATTCGTTTTCTTATTTCAAAAATATTTAGACAATTCCTCTGATGTAAAAATATTTTCTAATTTTTCATAACTTACATCCCACAGGTTTTTAGTCTTTATGAAGTAAGTTTGTTTCGTAATGTTATCCATTAGAACGACCAACCCGCTTAAAATGAACTCACTCGCCAACTCCTCGCACGATTTTACATCGAACTGCACTAATTTTATGTTGGCGCCAACACGTGATATTGCACCCATATTTGCCGGCCATATTCTAAGATTGCCATTCAACTTTTCCAACCTTCCTCTTTCGAATGGCACATGGCTACTTTCTGAGTTACAAAGAAATACGCAAAGTCCTTGCATCGCCGCGCCGACATCCATAGGTACCCCGCAGCCGCATCGATTTATAAGACATTCCACGTCAGATAGCCACTACCACGACTTTTAAAATTACATTTTAAGAATGGTTTTCTACCAAAAAATAGACATGAAGATATTTCAGTTTGGTTTTGCAAGTACGTACATGCTTCCACCTTTTACTTCCCATACTTTCGGACTAACTTTGTGAATAATCGCTACAAGATGGAGGAAAATATTGTTCACATTTACTATCAGCACACCCAGGTATGCATATATCAGTTGAAATACTTCAAACAATTCTCAATGACCTGAAGTTTGCAGTTTATTTCATAAAGTGGATAATTTTTGTTTGTCTTACGAACATCTCATTGTAGGCCACAGTCAATTCGGATTACTTCAAAAACTGCAAATGACGACTACCCTCAACCGTCTGTCTGTCAATTCTCACACACCTCTAAATCGCCACCAACAGCACGAGTTCGTCCAACCTATTTCTTTCTCAACAACTGCTCGCTTTCAGAGCTGTGTGTGAGGCTGTCGTAAGCCTCGTAAATCCACTGCAACAAATGCCATTGTCCCTTCTAATCCTCTAAGGACTGTTTGCTCAAAGTCCTTACATCGCCACTTCGGTTCTTTTTCTACCTAATGGTGGTTACCCTGAATGACAAAGTAGCCAGTGGGGCATGCAGTGGGAGAAGGTTACCGGTACTGAATTTAAGGACAAAGTAAGTAAAGATGGCATCAAAATCATTCCCCATGAGCTATCAGTTACCACATCTCCAAGCACAAAAAAAAAAGTACTGACTTCGGCGGAGTGTACAAGCAGTACATAAAATATTCTTCCCTCTCACATTAACGCAATAGCATTCACCTGACTGATAAGGTAAAATGCGAACTGCGACATACACCTTTACCATAGCTGCCTCTGTGGATCAGTGGTAGAGTGTTGGCCTCCGGATCCCAAGATAACAGGTTCAAACTCGGCAGAGGTAGTCGGATTTTTGAAGGGCGGAAAAAAAAGTCCATTCGACACTCCATGTCGTACGATGTCTGCATGTAAAAGATCTCTCGTGACACATTTGGTGTTTACCCGACAAAATTCATTAAATCTCAGCCATAGACGCCCAAGTATTAGGCTCAGGATTTCGTTTTGCTGACCACGGCAACTCCATTATCTGCAGGCGATATGGTTGGGTAGCAATGATATGAATTAATTAATTTATTTTTGCTATTTGCTTTACGTCGCACCGACATAGGTAAGTCTTTTGGCGACGATGGGATTGGAAAGGCCTAGGAGTGGGAAGGAAGCGACCGTGGCCTTAATTAAGGTACAGCCTCAGCATTTGTCTGGCGTGAAAATGGGATACCACGGAAAACAATCAGGGCTGCGGACAGTGGGATTCGAACCCACTATCTCCCGGTGTTCTAAATACTAAATGTCTCGTTATGGTTCCTTGAATTTAATATTTTAAAATTACTTTACATGCAGTGTACATCAGTCTTCTTCTTCTTCTTCTCATTCTTCTTCTTCTTCTTCTTCTTCTTATGTTGGTGATCCATTTGACGATGATAAAGTATTATTTATTTACCACAATTCTGACTACATACATTACGTATGGAAATCTCGGTGTAAAAAGGTTAGTTCTGAGCACTTAAAACATGTTCTCTACACCAGTGCTAGATACTAATACGTGTTCGAGTGATCGCAAGCTCTGTCGTAACCGCCTCCGGTATTTCCTGGAAGGGCAGAATGGATCGGGCCGGAAATCTCTCAGCTGGCCTGAGGGCATGTGGCGGCCTATCCTATTGTGCTTCTCGTCTGGTGCGTCCATGAATTGTCTGAAAGACGAAACTAGAACGTTCGTATTCTGACCGTACCCCGCATATTCTAGAACTTCATCACAGCTGGCTCACCACGAGCAGGTTGTTGACGTTGCTTAGTGTTTGATATTGAGTTGTGTTGTGGTCATACCGAGTGATTAGTGTGGAATAGTTCAATGTGTGCAGCAGTTATGTGAGTTGATTGTGCAAATTATCGGTCTTGTCTGGAGAAGAGCCAAGAGTTCAGCAGTCGTGTTAGGCAACGGACGCAGATCTGAACGCAACCAAAGGGAATTGCCGTGTAGACTGAATGGTGCGTGCGAAGCGAACTGAAAGTTGAGACCTGTCAATCAAGATCGCCCTTTCCAGGTAAACACCAGTCAGCCGGGAGACCCGCTGTTATGAGGACTAGTGACTTTTGCAAATTGCCACTAATTTGTGTAGTGTTGTCATTCAACGACAAGCAGAAATATATATGTGTGTGTGTGTGTGGTTTTTCTTGAATGAGTCTTCTTACATTCAATTAGTCCAATAAAACGGTCAAGTGTTTTTCGTAACATACAGTCTTTATATACATTACTAAATGAGGTTTAAAAGCAGCTCTGAAGATTTCGGTATGTGTGTGATTAATCCAAAGGCACAGATACCTGAGGTAAATCCCAGCGTCTTCCTACGGATCATCTACGATTTTCCCCTCAATCGTGAGTAAGAAGTTCATGCCATTCGCTTCTCATGATGAGTCCTTCTTAAGCAAGGAAATGAGTAAAAGTGTCTACAAAATATCACAATTTGTTTGACTGAATCTTCCATAATAAAGTGATATTATTATTATTATTATTATTATTATTATTATTATTATTTGAAGAAACATTGAAATTTAGACCATCGGAATCCTCCCAATAGCCTTTATTGTGTTGTAAGTATGGAAAATCACTATTCTATTTTTGCAATTTTTAACTTGCTTTACATCGCACCGACACAGATAGTTTCTATGACGACGGTGGGCTAGGAAAGGGCTAGGAGTGGGAAGGAAGCCGCCGTAGCTTTAATTAAGATACAGCCCCAGCATTCGCCCGCTGTGAAAAATGGGAAACAACTGAAAACCATCTTCAGGGCTGTCGACACTGGAGTTCGAACCCACTATCTCCCGAATGCAAGCTCACAGCCACGCGACCCTAACCTCACGGCCATTTTCTCGGTAAATCACTATTCAGCCGAATCGAAGAATCTCTGGGCTGCTAGTAGTTACTAATAAGTTGCGTATATGGTACAGGTCTAAGTTATACTTTTCATCAACGGGAAAAACTATCGCCTTTTTCACAAATGCACGGACTTCAAACAGCAAGTGAACATTATGTTTCCTCCCTTCGTCATAAAACTTGAACTTAATCCTAATTCACAGCAGCACACATTCGTACATTGTCAGGATAAATCAAGCCTAAACTGAAACGAACTACAAAAATCAATATGCTTTTCCTTCATGATGATACTAATCTAAAATATATACCTATACAAATTCACCTTCATGAGTCATAATATACTACGGAGATTAGCAACATACAAAACAGTTTATGTATATTTTAATTTCAATATACAGAGCGGAAACTTTTTTAATCCTTGTTTGACATGACAATTTGTTTCCTGTCGAGCATTTATCATAAATGAACTGAAATATTCTCTCTTTATCCCTATATAACGTTTTAGCGAATTATACCATTACTAACAGAGCTAGATTTATACGTTCAGTTGATTGTTTTTAACTGTTCCATATGCCCCATCGTCACCTATTTCTGATGTGACAGTTTATGAGGAAGAAAGACTACGCCATAAAGATACCGTCATGTCTTCACGACGAAACTCAGGCTGTTGGGAAGTGGAAGTCCGTCATGTAGATCCATCCTGTACAAAAGTAAGAAATGTCCTTCAACGATGAAGGATCAAATCTAAAAGAGGTGGATAAATTCACATATCTTGGATCGGTACTTTCCAAAAATGTAAAAATCTATGCAGATGTAACAAATCATATACACTTTGAATGCCCAAAGCGAAGAACACTAACAAGAGTGTTATGTGGTAACAAATTGTTCATTATTACATGGAAAATGAAAGTACTGCAGTTAGGCCCGGTTTCTTCAACGAATGTTAAGTGTTAACACTACTGTTAAGGAGACTTAACACACAATTTAACAAAATGGTCGTCTCATCAAGAATTGTTAACTCTAACAATTGTTAAATCTTGTGTTAAATTAACCTAGCAGCACCCCTGTGTTAAACCTCTTAACAGTTGCTAAAATTTCAAAATGGAGACATGTAGAAGACGTAAGTTTGAAGCTTTACTGCTGTATGAGGACTATTTATAAACTGAAGAAGGCAAAGAACGACCCATACTAAGAAATAACGACCTTTTAGAGTTGTCAGAAGAAAGATTTCTAATTACCGAAGCCAAAATGAACAAGGTACCTACTAGACGATAGGCCTATAGGTTAGAGTTTCCAACAGATTGCTACTTACCAATCTCTCCAGTGCAACAGTTGCTTATAGATTTTACAAGGATGGGTCAGACCCTGCGTCCAATCGATTTCAACTAGCTTAATGTACCTGCTGAGGGATACTCAACAGTAACTCGTGTAGAAGGGTTTGGGTCAATACCGTACAGTTTCGGTTTCGAAGTAAATGAAGACAAATGTCATGAGGCAGGATCCACTTCGGACCACGTGGAGGGGATAGAACACTAAAATGCGAACGCATTTAACGTGAACTTGTTAGGTCCGCAACGTAATAATTTCCGAAAAAATACGAATTTCCGATTGTAAAGCACCGCGTATATACTTGAAAAGTTACAGACTAGTTAAGTGTAACAGTGGCTGAGTGGTCATCGTACTTGTCTACGAACCACGACGATGAGAGTTCGAGTCTCGCGTTAGATTACTTTTTTTTAAAAAATACCAATTTAATTAATTATTTCAGGGAATGTGAAGATAAAAATGCGAATAAAAGTAATGATCAAATTGCAGTGGAACTTTATTTCCTACCTCAAATTAATATAGTCCGTCTCTGTGGTGTAGTGGTTAGTACCCCCGGAGGTCCGGGTTCGATTCCTGGCTCTGCCACGAAATTTGAAAAGTGGTATGAGGGCTGGAACGTGGTCCACTCAGCCTCGGGAGGTCAACTGAGTAGAGGAGGGTTCGATTCCCACCTCAGCCATCCTCGAAGTGGTTTTCCGTGGATTCCCACTTCTCCTCCAGGCAAATGCCGGGATGGTACCTAACTTAAGGCCACGGCCGCTTCCTTCCCTCTTCCTTGTCTATCCCTTCCAATCTTCCCATCCCTCCACAAGGCCCCTGTTCAGCCTAGCAGGTGAGGGGGTACTGATCATTCTCCCCAATTGTATCCCCCGACCCAAAGTCTGAAGCTCCAGGACACTGCCCTTGAGGCGGTAGAGATGGGATCCCTCTCTGAGTTCGAGGGAAAAACCGACCCTGGAGGATAAACAGATTAAGAAGAGATCCAGCAGTAACTGTGAGAACGTTTAGACCTATATTAATTTCAGGTAGAAAACAAAGTGTACCTGTACTGCAATTTGCGTAATAATTTTGTTCCTATTTTTAAATAACGTTCCCTGAAACGAGACTCGAATTCACGTCTACGACGCTCGCAGACAAGTACGATGACCACTATGCCACAACTCCTAAATATATACGCCTTGCATTGGAATCGGGGTTTCATCAATTTTTCAGAAGTTATTAGGTTGCGGACCTGACATGTTTAAGTAAAATTTGTTCGCCTCTAGTGTTATATCACCTCCACTTCGTCCGAAGCGGAGGTTTGTAACGACATCTGACCTCGAGACACTTTCCATGTAGGCCTAATTGTAGGGGGAAAAGATCTTCGTAGGTCGACGTCCCGAACAAATAGTATTTTTTTAAAGAAAAAAAGGCCTAATTGTAGGCGACTATGTTCACGAGGGCAAGAAAAGAGTGTGCAGAATTCTACAAAGAATTCTTGCTGCCATTGCAGCATTAACAAGGTACCGGTACTACATTATTTTCCCCGCAATAAAAGAATGCCCGAAAATCATTCAAAACATATCAATTATCACATTTTCCCGGTGATGTAGGAACCTTAGATTGCACTCCTAGAAGAATAGGCTATATCGAATGTTATGATATAACAGTCCGTTATTTCTTTTTTTTTTTTTTGCACACTCGCATAATATTAAATTAAAACTATAACAACATTTGTCTCGCATTCATCATATTAACGCTGTTGTTGGCTCTTACTTGACATGTTTACTTCTTAGCGGTCTCCGCTAACCATAACCTATAATAACGTCAACCATGTGTCTGTGTGACAAAATACTATTTCAACACGCCACTAGGAGAGCTATATGTAAAGAAACAAAAGACGCTCACTGCCAAACGCGTTCAGAAATCTTACGGAAATGTGTTAATTTGTCTTTAACAATTGTTTCGTAACAAATGTTGGAAATGTGTTCGTGAAACAGGGAACTTTTAAACGAACTGTTAAATTAATAACAATTGTTAGATAACATTTGTTAAGCAGAATTTAACATAGAGTTGAAGAAACCGGGCCTTAGACTCACAATGTAAGATGGGTCGGAATGCTGACCACTGAAAAATAAACAAGCAAGAAAGCTTCATGTTGAGATGGAAATGTCACTAGAAAAGATCACATTAAGAATGAATGTGTACATGGATATATATATATATATTTTTTTTTTTTGCTATTTGCTTTACGTCGCACCGACACAGATAGGTCTTATGGTGATGATGGGATTAGGAAGACCTAGGATTGCAAAGGAAGCGGGCGTGGCGTTAATTAAGGTACTGCCCCAGCATTTGCCTGGTGTGAAAATGGGATACCACGGAAAACCATCTTCAGGGCTGCCGATAGGGGTGTTCGAACCCAGTATCTCCCGATTACAGGATACCGGCCGCACTTAAGTGACTGCAGCTATCAAGCTCGGCCATGGAAGTGTTAAAGTAAAATAAATCGAAGAAAACCGACTGCCGTGGTATGGATGCGTTATGAGTAGGAAGCCTGGAGATGTTCCCCAGTACCTTGCACACAATAAATCATTAAGAGACATGGGCGTCCCCGAACTATGAGGAGAACGACGATCAGAAAAAATCCACAGTCAAATAATCTAATCCCTGACAGACGCTGAACAAATATCCTGGAGAAATATGATAAGGAGGCACGACACTCTATAGGGTTAAACGGAGCAGGGGACTGAAGAGAGAAGTGATGAAAAACCATATAGGCTATCCTTTCCGCCCAAACGACGTGCAGCGCTCACCGAGCAACTCACAGGAGAACGGCACGGGCCGTTGTCAGATGCACAGTGCTTGTTATGCCATTCTTCGATCATGAAAGGGCAATAGGTAATGACAACTGTGCACAATGAAGGATCCATCGCAGGTTCACGTACGTGCGTAGAGACAATGAACAAGAAAGTACAAAGAAAACAACAAGATATGCCATACCAAGTATGTATTGGAGGGTATCAAACACTTCCAGGATGCACTTACCACTACGGTGCTGGACCGCCCGCAACACGAAGACAGGTGACGATACGGTCGGGCATGGAGGCACACAGACGTCGGATGGTTTTTCTGAGGAAGATCCTGACACAGCTGACTCAACTGACCGTCCATATTTGCCGTAAGTGGCACCGGCCGAAGTTGCCACCCAATGCAATCCCAAACGTTCTCGATGGGCTAAAGTTATAGATACATTGCTAGCTAAGAAAATAATACTGAAATCAAGAAGGCAGAAGAGAGATATCCATGCTGCGCAAGGCCGGGAATTACCCTTTAGAAAATGGGATCTTCGAACTGCACCAGGAAGGGAAGCGCACACGGTCGCAGAACTTCTTGGACGTACAGCTCCGCCGTCACAGTTAGTTTCATTACCACCAGAGGGGAGCAGGAATCGTAGAAATTAACACCACACACCACGACACCTCTCTACAATGAAGTGTGGGTCAACTGTGCTGGCCAAGACGTCTCCAAAATTGAATTCGGTAGTCGGCTGTATCGTGATTCGTCGTTGAACACCACTCGTCGCCAATCCGCAAGCTGCCACCTTGTCCGTTCCTGACAGAAGCGCAAACGTGCTCGGCGATGCTCAGGTCGTATAAATAGACGTAATAAGGGATGCCGATACGACAGATCCTGCTCTGCTAGTCACATGGTGGACGCAGGCGTATCCCCCAGCTGTCGTGACATCTCTGAATGGTACGCTGAGACCCCCGTTGAGTGCTTTTAGCCTGTCGCACGACGAAAGAATCCTCTCAGCTAGTTGTCCTCCGGGATCGACGCGTATGTGTACCCTCACGTTCTCACTGCATACAATGTAGTCAGAAATGTTCGAGTGGCGAGCACTGAGACGGAACGTCCAACATGTCTCTCTTAGTCCGACGAAGTGGCGTGTCTCAATCTCATCTCCTGTAGCTAGTCGAAGGCTTGTCGATCGTGCCGTCGATGCATGCTGCATGTTCACTCAACTTAGCTCTTGTGAGTCACACTGCTCTGCTACTAAGGCCTTATTCGGCGCCTTGCATCTACGAATGAGGGAGGGATACGTACGCCCGCTAGTAGCACTTCCGCGTAAGCAGTCAGCATTAAACGTAAATGGGACACATGTGTTAACCTGTGACGATGCTACGTGGCAACCTTCGTTGTACTCGCACCGTTCGTTCATGGTCCACTATTTTTACTATAATTTTAGCAAATGAGCATACGTACATGAAAAAGTTGTCGGGCATGAAACAACAATAGTAGAGACAATATTCATGGGATCTCGGTTACTTTTGCGACCCGTATCGGAATGGTTCGGTGAAAACATGGAAGTAGAGTTTCTTCATTATGAATCAATCACCAGCGATTGAATTTCAGACCTAAAGTCTGAGTTTTAGATTTATTCGTTGTTTAAAAACCCATATAATCTTCCCACGGCGCAACTCGCCAGCTACAAAGGCACCTAAAGCCTGCAATGAATATTTGGAGAAGCGAAAGGGGAGCTATAAACGAAAAAGCGATAGTAGTACAAATTTTCCCTTCCTGGCAAATTTTCATTGAAATAAACTCTGCCCTAAAGGCTTTGTACTAAAATCTGCATAATACTTGTAAGTACGTTTATTGCAAAAGCCAATAAGAGGCAATTTCCTCCCTAAGCCCCTCATTTCACTATCTCTCAAGCCCCCAGTAATAACAGGATGAGAGAGTAGCAAGAAGCTCGGGGTATCATTGAAGGTTTAGATTAACAGTTTAAAATGTAATATCAGAGTCATTCGATAGTTCGAAACTTCCGTGAGGAAACTCCCTCATGGAAATTAAGCATATACAGCTGATTATTATGTGAGAGCACTTTACGAGAGGACTGAAGGTATGATTCACAGCCACTGTACTGTAGGAGCCAATATTCTTAGCTTACTTATTCACATTAAGCGCGAAAGATTACAGCTTTGCCTAAAAGCAAAGCAAAGCAAAGTCTTCTCCGTACAGGCCACGAAGGCCCTTGGAGGGGTGGAAGGTAAAAGATTCCACTATCCGTAACCTCGGCAATTGATGGGGTAGAGTGGTTAGCTCTACGCCCGGCCGCCTTTGCCCCCAGGAATTAACCTCATACTCATTTTTGGTGTAGGCTGAGTGAACCTCGGGGGCATATGCACCTCCGGTAGTGCAAATCTTATTTCTTAAATTTTACGACTTCCTGACGGGGATTCGAACCCACGTCCTTCTGGGCGAACCGAGCACGCCTTTACCACCTCGGCCAGGCAGCCCCTTACAGCTTTGCCCGACCGCAGTAAATACGTACTGCTGTCCGATTGTCTGCAATAACTTACCCCTGATTTCATAATAATAATAATAATAATAATAATAATAATAATAATAATAATAATAATAATAATAATAAGAAATAGAGCAAAACTAATGAATATCCTACACAACGATGAGTGGCACAACAGGTGATGGATACATTATGAAAATGATATGAAAACAATTGCATTGCAGTAAAGGTTAACGAAACCATTTCACCACGGAAACCAATAAACTAATCAACAGAGGAGTACTACAACAAGGTTTCGGCCTATCCCCCCCCCCCCTCCCGCAAAAATCAAATTGCTTTCTATCATATACATGAATGCCCTTATAAAATACCAGAGACGTCACCCCTACGGTAGTATTAAACCAAAATTCACAGGAAATAAACACGCTTCTGTATGTTAATGACCAAGTACTATTTGACCCAACAGAAGATGGCCTAAAACGCTCCATATATTATTTCAGTAGATTAGCCACCCAATATGGTATGGAAATATCTTCTTCTTCTTAATCTGTTTACCCTCCAGGGTCGGTTTTTCCCTCGGACTGAGCGAGGGATCCCACCTCTACCGCCTCAAGGGCAGTGTCCTGGAGTTTCAGACGTTGGGTCGGGGGATACAACTGGGGAGAATGGCCAGTACCTCGCCCAGGCGGCCTCACCTGCTATGCTGAACAGGGGCCTTGTGGAGGGACGGGAAGATTGGATGGGACAGACAAGGAAGAGGGAAGGAAGCGGCCGTGGCCTTAAGTAAGGTACCATCCCGGCATTTGGTTCTGGAGAAGTGGGAAACCACGGAAAACCACTTCCAGGATGGCTGAGGTGGGAATCGAACGCACCTCTACTCAGTTGACCTCACGAGGCTGAGTGTATCCCGTTCCAGCACTCGTACCACTTTTCAAATTTCCTGGCAGAGCCGGGAATCGAACCCGGCCTCCTGGGGTGGCAGCTAATCATGCTAACCACTACACCACAGAGGCGGACATGGAAATATCTACAGAAAAAAACAATGTTCTTGCTTTCAAGGGTACAGAACCAATTCCGAGAAAGATCTGATTCGACAACAAACTGTTAGTGAAAGACTTAAATTACCTCGGCTACTCCCTGTCATTCGACAATGGTGTAGCCTACATATTACAAATAAGATAGTAAAGTTCAACAAAACAACAGACGCGGTGAATTCATTAATGAGGCCATCCCTAAGGTACACTATGGAGTCTTTAAAACACCAGCAAGACCAATCCTCACATATGGAAATGTAGCATGGAAAATCAGGAGAAAAGATGAAATCAGGATCACTGCTGCTGGGATAAAATTCATGAGACGCACAGCAGGATACACACAGTGGGGCCACAAAGGAATGAAGATGCGAAGAAATAACTAAAGACAGAACCTACATGAAATTATATTGAGGACATATAGGAAGAACTGGAGAGATCACATCAACAGAATGCCTGCTGAACGAATCCCAAAGCAGGTCGTAGGCTACGATACTAATTTACGAGGACATGATCTATATGACGTCAGATAAAATATTGACTGACAGCGTAACAGACCACCTGGCCTAATACTTGATTGGCAGATAATAATTTTTTTTTTTTTTTGCTAGTGGCTTGACGTCGCACCTACACAGATAGCTCTTACGGCGACGATGGGATAGGAAAGGCCTAGGAGTTGGAAGGAAGCAGTCGTGGCCGTAATTAAGATACAGCCCCAGCATTTGCCTGGTGTGAAAATGGAAAACCACGGAAAACCATCTTCAGGGCTGGGATTCGCACCCACTATCTCCCGGATGCAAGCTCACAGGCGCGCGCTCCTAAGCGCAATGCCAACTCGCCCGGATGATAATAATAATAATAATAATAATAATAATAATAATAATAATAATAATAATAATAATCAACCTTTGTCCCATTTCTCTACGGGGACGGGTAGCGAATTTTTACGACCACGTGCCCTTCCTGACGTCAACATCGGAGGAGTTAAGGAGGTGAAATGAATGATGTGATGTATGAAAACATGAAGGGAGAGGATGAAACTCGGTGACGGTACATACCCTACTCGTGTCGAATAGCAACAATGGGTCTGCCCACAGCTTAACGTCCCTATCCAACAGATGAGTCATCATTGTCATATGCCCTCATTCCATAAGAATACTGCGGAGACATTGGAGATTGAATCCGGGCTTCTGAAATAACATACCACCACCTCTCCAAATCTGCCGGCCAGCGTTCTGATGGTGATGGAACTCGGACCGTATAACCACTGTGTCATACAGTATAGACTTGATATTGTCTTAACGATCATGGCTACCAGGCGGGCTAATAATAATAATAATAATAATAATAATAATAATAATAATAATAATAATAATAATAATAATAAAATGAAATGAAATGGCGTATGGCTCTTAGTGCCGGGAGTATCCGAGGACATGTTCGGCTCGCCAGGTGCAGGTCTTTCGATTTGACACCCTTAGGCGAGCTGTGCGTCATGATGAGGATGAAATGATGATGAAGACGACACATACACCCTGCCCCCGTGCCAGAGAAATTAACCAATGATGGTCGAAATTCCCGACCCTGCCGGGAATCGAAGCCGGGACCCCTTGTGACCAAAGGCCAACGCGCTAACCATTTAGCCATGGAGCCGGACAATAATAATAATAATAATAATAATAATAATAATAATAATAATAATAATAATAATAAATTGTGACGAACCTACAGAACTCCTTCATTTGGACACCAACACCCCGATAAAAACATCACCAGAAAACATCAATCCCCCCACAATAAAGGAAGTCTACCAAGCTCTGAATAAATTAAAAAACTACAAAGCGCCAGGAGAAGATCAGACCTTTGCGGAAATCTGGAAATATGCAGGAACCTCAGCAAAAGTTGCCCTCCATCAACAACTTGTCTCTATCTGGATTAAAGAAGAACTACCAGAACACTGGACAACAGCCCTCATTCATCCTCTGCACAAAAAAGGGGACAAAACCGACCCTAATAACTACAGGGGAATCTCTCTCCTAGACATAACATACAAAATATTTTCAATAATCATCCTTAATAGGATAAGTTTACAACTTGAGAAAGAACTAGGAGAATATCAAGGAGGTTTCAGACCCTGGAGGAGCTGTCCTGATCAGATCATGAGTCTTAAGTTGATAATGGACTATAACAGGAGAAGAAACAGAGATATGGTGATAACATTTGTAGATTTCAAGAAAGCTTATGATTGCATCCATAGAGAATCTCTGTTTAAAATTTTAAGACACCTTGGACTACACCCCAAATTAATAAACATGATAAAATTGACTCTCACCAATACCAAGTCAAAAGTGAAGTTTAGGGGTGAAACATCAGGGACATTTGAAATTAAAACTGGACTACGGCAGGGAGATGGGCTCTCACCACTATTATTTAACTGTGCTCTAGAAATGGTAATGAGGGAATGGTTTAGAAAATGTCCCCCCAAAATAAAGATTGGCCGAAAAATCAAAACAAATTGCCTGGGTTTTGCTGACGATTTAGCATTACTAGCAGTGGACATAAAAGAAGCAAAAACCCAGATATCAGAACTTCAAAACATTGCAAATAAAATTGGCCTCAAAATATCATTTGAAAAAACAGAAATTATGCCCCAAAAACCAACACAGCTAAAAGAAGTCACCATAAATGGTAATAAAATCAAAATAGTAACTCAGTTTAAATATCTTGGAGAAGTAATAACACATAACTTAAATGAAAAAATCTCAATCCAAGTAAGAACAAATAGATTAGCTAAAGCACAAAAATTAACATGGGATATCTACAAAAAGAAATGTCTATCAATAAATACAAAAATAAAACACTACAACACAGTTATAAAACCGGAAGCTACATATGCAGCAGAAACACTCTTTTACCTGAATAAACAATCAAAAACTGACAGACTTCAGAAAATTGAAAGGAGGATTGGAAGAACCTGTATCAACAAAAAATATCAGAAAGATGGACAGTGGCGGTTAATACCTAACAAAGTCGTGTACAAAGAGCTAGAACCCATTACAGATACTATGCGTAAGAGGAGACTAGGATTCTTTGGACATATCATGAGGATGCAGGACTCGAGACTTCTGAAACAACTAGTACAACACAATCTCGTCTCAAAAAATACCACAACAGGATGTAAATGGATCAGAGAAGTAAGAGAGGATCTGAAGGAAATAGGCCTTACAACAGAAGACACCAAAAATAAGATAAAATTGAATACAAAACTCAAGAATACAAACCTCCGCTTTACCCTTACACAAAACAAACCAACAACACGCACATTTTCAACTGAGGAAAGGGCACGAAGATCGGAGCGTCTGAAGAAGTACTGGGAGGACCGCAAAGCCCGAACAATCCCTTCAAAGAGACCTGAACGACGGACTGACTAAAGTGATCCTATGTGGTCATAAAAGAAGAAGAAGAAGAAGAAAGAAAAAATAAAGGTAGACTCTTTATACCACTAAAACGCCGAGCATTTTCATACCGCGATTTATGATAGCTTTTATGCTTGTACCAGAGACAAATACTTTAGAATATTTGTCATTATACTCACTGGCTGCGCGTTTAAGGCCGTGTAGCTGTTAGCTTGCATTCGGCAGAAGATGGGTTCGAAACCCACTGTCGGTATTCTCACGCTAGGCAAATGCAGGGGCTGTACCATAATTTAGGCCACTTTAGCTTCCTTCCTAGTTCTATCCCAACCCCATCTCATAGTCGCCGTAAGGGTCGGTGTGACGTAAAACCAATAAGAAGAAGAAGAAGAAGAAGAAGAAGAAGGAGAATAACGACCATGGGCACGTGCGGCTGCCGTCTGACCATTCGGCCATGTGTGCCAGCAATTAAGGGATGAAGTTACTTAACAAGTGAATAGAGCAATCTCACACTTCCTGGAGAGTGCGTTCGTGAGAGGTGATTCACAATTCAGCTCTTGGGGCTGAGCATTCGGTCAATCAGAAGAGGAGGTTTATGTGACAAAAAGGAGAGGTATAGCGTGATTCTCACAAGATGGATGGCTTCACTGCAGCACTAACACAGGCGAAGAGCAGCCTATCTGACAACGAGAAGGAATGGGATCCGTAACAGAGATGTACTTCGCTCCATACGTTAAGGAGGAGAGAGCGACTTCCCACGTTCCTTGCAACGTTCCAAATCAGATCACTGGCTTTATGGCACCTTCTTCTTCACTTTCCTATCTCAGCTACGAACGTGAGAGCTGTAGTTGAGACAGCACGAGGGGGTAAATATTCCAAGGGAACATTTAAACATCAAGGTAGTAAGAAAAACTGAGTGAAATGTTTGTTCTAAAGAGCACTTATGAAAACTTATTTCAACTTATTTCTCGTGACGGATGGCAGGCAATGTTTCTTAAATTGTATTTTCATCGGATGGTTAATTTTTTTTTTTTTTTGCTAGCTGCTTTACGTCGCACCGACACAGATAGGTCACATGACGACGATGGGACAGGAAAGGGCTAGTAGTGGGAAGGAAGCGGCCGTGGCCTTAAGGTACAGCCCCAGCATTTTCCTGGTGTTAAAATGGGAAAGCACGGAAAACCATTTTCAGGGCTGCCGACAGTGTGGTTCGAACCTACTATCTCCCGAATACTGGATACTGGCCGCACTTAAGCGACTGCAGCTATCGAGCTCGGTAGGTTTCATTTTAGACAGTGAATTGGAAATCATGATAATTGTATTGGAAATAGCGCATGTGCTAGTATTGATGATCATTCTGGTGAGCTAAGCACCTCTCTATGTAATAAATCGCGCGGATTGATTTTAAATATTCGCAATTAACGGTGTGAGAAGAAATGAAGGTAAATGAGTATGGACTGCAGCGTAAAACATACATTGATTCATTGATTTAGTGGAGAATGAAACATCTTGAAGGACCTCAAAATAAGAATTGAGTGAAAGTGCTATTGGTTTTACGCCGCACCAACTCAAGACAAATCTCATGGCGACGATGGGATAGAACAGGGCTAGGGCTGGGAAGGCAGCGGCTGTGGTTTTGCGACGAACTGAGTTGAGATGTCAGTATTATTTGTTTAAAAAATGAGGTTCCTGAGTAAATACAGAATATAGTTAAACATCAGTTGAGTGGGTTAACAGATAAGAAGTTCCACGATACTGTATAGGCTTTTGGGCTTATGCCGTGTCAAGAAAATAAGACTGATTCTGATGGTTTGGTCAGCTTCCGCTTCGAACGCTAGCACTCTGCCACGTCCCGGGAGCCATCTGGTGACGAATGAACGTACCATTTCCACTCCTATTATAACGTCTAAATTTCAGGAAGTCATTGTTCAAGAAGCCTTTCTCATGGACAGTCGATATTTTCTTCTGATGAAGCAGAGCAAGGTTCTCTGCGAAACGTGAAGAATTTCACTTTATTTTCTTGACACGGCATAAGCCCAAAAGCCTATACAGTATCATGTCTATAAGTACGGGCCGTGAAAGCATCAATGGCAACAGATAAGAAGTTCCGTTCAAGTAAATAGCATCTTGCAGGTTCTCTCTTGAGTAAGGTTACGACGATATACTGTACATTCTCCGACCGGGCGAGTTGGCCGTGCGCGTAGAGGCGCGCGGCTGTGGGCTTGCATCCGGGAGATAGTAGGTTCGAATCCCACTATCGGCAGCCCTGAAGATGGTTTTCCGTGGTTTCCCATTTTCACACCAGGCAAATGCTGGGGCTGTACCTTAATTAAGGCCACGGCCGCTTCCTTCCAACTCCTAGGCCTTTCCTATCCCATCGTCGCCATAAGACCTATCTGTGTCGGTGCGACGTAAAGCCCCTAGCAAAAAAAAAAAATGTACATTCTCCGGGTCTTCGGCCTTCAACGTTTCCTTCGATGATCTGGTCTTCTGGCAATGTGTCCGAAGTATTTCAAAACTGTCAGTTCAGGAGGGACGACAGTCTCGTCTCCACGCCGATTGTCTCAGGATCAACTTGCCGGTGCGGTGTGCTGTCTATCATTTATGCAACGGCCATTTATATAACATCTAGCGGCAAAAATATGATATAAAAATTTGATCAAATTTAAAAATAATTACTAGGGCTTTTGAAAATGTGTACCGAGTGAGCTGGCCGTGCGCTTAGGGACGCGCAGCTGTGATCTTGCATTCGGGAGATAGTGGGTTCGAACCCCACTGTCGACACCCTGAAAATGGTTCCCGTGGTTTCCCATGTTCACACCAAGCAAATGCTGGGTCTGTATCTTAATGAAGGTCACGGCTACGTCCTTTCCACTCCTAGCCCTTCCCTATACCACTGTCGTCATAACCCCTATCTGTGTCAGTGCGACGTAAAGTCAATTGTAAAATAATAATAATCTGTAATCATGAGTGGTAACGCATATATGCTGAGTGCGCGATATTTCTAGTTTCTGAGCTATAAAAATTGAATTTAACCCAATTTACGCTAGTAAACGGCGCAAATTGGCGAGCTCAATTAAGTTCAGAACGGGGCGAACGACATGCTTTTGAATCGTAAGTGTGACTGGGACCAAAAGTAAGTTATTAAACGATAGCATATAAGTTCCCCTTTACGAACAATGCAAATGATGTACAAAGACAATACGATATCCGAAGTCCGAGAACTGTTACTCATTATTAATATACAATTATTTTGGCTGACAATATGCTTGGAAATTAGATTATCCTTGGTTAAGAATGTTCAAAGTACACAAATTTTATTGCAACTGAGATGTTCCTAACTCGCCGACTTACTTGAAAACATACTAATCTGAAAATTATGAAAATTAATATTCATTAAATAAAATACACAATCGTCGAACTTTGTACTCACACTTACTTTTTACATGCTTACTTACACATGCGTTATTTGATGGGCGCCAGCTACAACTCAGTGCAGCAATAATAGAATGAGAATCTTGACTATCTCCAGGGTGTGGGGTAATAATATTACTTTTGACAACATACCATATAATTTCTGGGAAAAGGAGATTGGCGTTCGGTTTCCCCATTAAATTAGAGGTTAAGAAATTTTACTGTTTAAATGAAACGAAAGATTAATTTGATAGAACAAAATATATTCTTGAAATTGTATATAAAAATAGTAAGTCTTTTTGCGACAAAACAGATGTGAATATGAAATTATGACATTGCAACTGAAAGAAACTCGGCATGAATTCGAATTCTCCTTGACCGGATATTTAACAATTTTATACGAAATATATCCCTCACTGGTTCACTTGACTGTACCTTCAACACTTTCAGTGTAATTACGACGTATTCCTTTTGATGTTTACTGTAGATGTGTCACGCCTAACTTGGTGATGCATCCGTGTGACTGCTTCTTCTCCATACTACATGAATTGTTGGTAAGTCTGCACTGTATGACTTCATTGCAAGTCTATCCTTCTATGACTTCGTGGTAAGCCTTCACGTCCGTATCTTCAACTAAGTGACAGACTAACTGTAGCCTATCTCTCTCAATGACCAATGACTAATGGCTCACTGAGTCTTCTCCAGCTCGTTCACACTCCGACCAACTATGGCCTCTGCTTCCAATTGAATAATAGCTGACGCTACAATATGCAGCCACCTTTTATAGACGTTGGTTGACGCTCCTACGTAATCTCCAGAAATAACTATGATCTACTCCCACCTCGCGACAAATATTACATCCTATGGCGAAATCCCCCGCGGCTCCCAGTAGGTATCTCCAAGAACGTGAGCTCCTCGCTAAATCAGCACGAGGACGCAGCCATGACTTAGCAGTAACGCCAGCAGTATTGCACAATGTAGGAATGTCATATCCAACATCCGATATACAGCAACTCTCACTGTACATGTCCTTAGTGTTAATCTACACACACGTATATATGCATACATTTAAATACAATCACGCAAGCGACAAGCACTGCAGAATTGAATTGAATAATAACTATAAAACAATAATAGTAATCTCACAGATAAAATAATAATAATAATAATAATAATAATAATAATAATAATAATAATAATAATAATAATAATAATAATAATACAGATATCACCTTGTAACGGGATTTGAACCGTTACACAACCATCAACATTTTGAGGCACATTTTAGCTTTCTACGTTTAACGTTTTGATGTATGATAACCTCCGTAAACTTCACATTAGTTTTATGATTTTGATGTTGACAGGCGTTATTTTCTTCTTCATCGGTTTCATTCACGAAATCACTTTCCTGGCTTACTATTACTGCCAGTACTATTTTAAGATATTGCTGAGTACTCTCTATCCTGTATCAAGAAGAAATGGGGAAGTTCTTTCCTCTTTCTCAAAATGTTCATATGACATCGTGGTTACTAATTCGAGAACTAGATAATCACCCTTTATACCAATATATGAACAGAAATACACGATTACGGTTGCCCCTCTCATTACATTTTTAATTAGTATGATGCAGATGGCGTTGGACTCGTCACTGTAGGGAAATGGGTCAAGTGAAAAGTTCCCGCAAACAAGTAATAATGTCAAAATATTCGGCCAAAGAGTGTAAGCAGAAATCGAGAAAACTGGTATCTTTATATAGATCTTGTCGAGACGAAATCTACGATAGCCCACTCACTGCAGTAGTAAGGGCCACGACTACAAAGGATTCGAGAGCGCTCCACCGTGGTCATCTCACAAGTATTTCTTGAACTATAGACAGAAGTTCACACGCACAAGCATCACATATTCACAACGTGTTCCCGAATGCAGCCCATCTGTAGTTTCTGGAGAGGTTTTGAAAGTTATTTCCAAACCAAACCAGTTAAGTAACATTAAGCCTTGACCTATCAAGACGACTGTTGACCAGTTAGAAGGCTTGAGCATACTGGAGCCTCTTGTAACAGGCACCTCCACAGTAGATCGCAGTTGATCCATCCAGATTTAAAATTCTTATATTATCAGAGAATAAGACCCGGGTCCTCCACTCATCTATTCAAGGTCAGGCTTGGTAATGAAAACGTATCATTCCAGACCTTTTAATTAGAAATATTATATCAGCCTATGTCCCTCAACCACCCGACACCAGAGATCCATCATTATCATCGGGCCACTTAACAAATCTCCATACTCTTCGTGGTATAAATAACTCTGGAAATGTAGTATCTATAAGCAGAATAGTTTCAAAATATTTAATTTGAATAAGAATAACCTAACTTCTACAGCGTCTGTTTACGTGGAATTGCTCACCAACTTATTGAGAAGAATATGCCATCATCATGTCAAATCGTTACCGTGCTGTGTGTTGTATTTTACAGGAATCAACATGAGAAAGTTCTGCATCAGGTAGGATATTTGGAGTAACGTCTTATATCATATCATACAGGTTCTTAGACTGTTGTTTGAGTCATTAGTCCATAGACTGGTTTGATGCAGCTCTATATGCCACCCTATCCTGTGCTAACCTTTTCATCTCTACGTAGCTGCCTCTGTGGATCAGCGGTAAAGTGTCGGCCTCCGAATCCCAAGATAGCGGGTTCAAACCCGGCAGAGGTAGTCGGATTTTTGAAGGGCGGAAAAAAGTCCATTCGACACTCCATGTCGTACGATGTCGGCATGTTAAAGATCTCTGGTGACACATTTGGTGTTTACCCGACAAAATTCATTAAAATCTCAGCCATAGACGCCCAAGAGAGTTTCGGTTTACTCGGTCTGCCATCTAGTGGGGGCCTAGAGTAAAACGGAACGTCGAAATTGACGAGCAGACAGCCAGATGGCGTCAAATTGAAATGTCTGCACACGGTAGCTGAGGCCATACGATTATTATTATTATTATTATTATTATTATTATTATCTCTACGTAACTATTGCATCCTACATCTGCTCTAATCTGCTTGTCATATTCATACCTTGGTCTACCCCTACTGTTCATACCACCTACACTTCCTTCAAAAACCAACTGAACAAGTCCTGGATGTCTTAAGATGTGTCCTATCATTCTATCTCTTCTTCTTGTCAAATTTAGCCAAATCGATCTCCTCTCACCAATTCGATTCAGTATCTCTTCATTCGTGATTCGATCTATCCATCTCACCTTCAGCATTCTTCTGTAACACCACATTTCAAAAGCTTCTCTTCTCTTTCTTTCTGAGCTAGTTATCGTCCATGTTTCACTTCCATACAATGCCACGCTCCACACAAAAGTCTTCAAAAACATCTTTCTAATTCCTATATCAATGTTTGAAGTGAGCAAATTTCTTTTCTTAAGAAAGCTCTTCCTTGCTTGTGCTAGTCTGCATTTTATGTCCTCCTTACTTCTGCCATCGTTAGTTATTTTTCTACCTAAGTAACAATATTCATCTACTTCCTTTAAGACTTCATTTTCTAATCTAATATTTCCTGCATCACCTGCATTCGTTCGACTGCACTCCATTACATTTGTTTTGGACTTATTTATTTTCGTCTTGTACTCCTTACCCAAGACTTCATCCACACCATTCAGCAGCTTATCGAGATCCTCTGCAGTCTCAGATAAAATACAATATCATCGGTAAATCTCAAGGTTTTGATTCCCTCTCCTTGGATTGTAATTCCCTTTCCAAATTCCTCTTTGTTTTTCTTTACTGCCTGTTCTATGTAAACATTGAAGAGGAGGGGGGACAAACTGCATCCTTGCCTCACTCCTTTCTGGATTGCTGCTTCTTTTTCAGAGCCCTCGATTCTTATCACTGCAGACTGATTTTTACACAAATTGTAGATAATTCTTTGTTCTCGGTATCTGATCCCAATCACCTTCGGAATCGTAAATAGCCTGGTCCAATCAACATTATCGAATGCCTTTTCTAGATCTACGAATGCCATGTACGTGGGCTTGTCCTTCTTGATTCGATCCTCTAAGATCAGACGTAAAGTCAGGATTGCTTCACGTGTTCCTACATTTCTTCTTCTCCCAACTCAGCTTCAACTTGTTTTTCCATTCTTCTGTAAATAATACGTGTTAAAATTTTGCAGGCATGAGATACTAAACTAATGGTGCGGTAGTTTTCACACCGGTCAGCACCGGCTTTCTTGGGAATAGGTATAACAACATTCTGCCGAAAATCGGATGGAACTTCTCCTGTCTCAAACATCTTACACACTAAATGGAATAACCTTGCCATGCTGCTTTCTCCTAAGGCAGTCAGTAATTCAGAAGGAATGTCATCAATTCCAGGTGCCTTGTTCCTATTTAGGTCTCTCACAACTGTGTCAAACTCGGACCTCAAAATTGGGTCTCCCATTTCATCAGCATCAACAGCCTCTTCTTGTTCCAGAACAAATTATCTACATCTTTACCTTGATACAACTGTTGGATATGTTCTTGCCATCTTTCTGCTTTGTCGTCTTTCCCTAGAAGTGGCTTTTCATCCGAGCTCTTAATATTCATACACCTAGATTTCCTTTCTCCAAACGTTTCCTTGATTTTCCTGTATGCAGCATCTACCTTTCCCAGGACCATACAACCTTCGACATCCTTGCACTTCTCCTTTAGCCATTCTTCCTTAGCTACCTTGCACTTTCTATCCACTTGATTCTTTAATCGCCTGTATTCTTTTCTGCCCTCTTCATTTCTAGCATTCTTGTATTTTCGTCGTTCATTAATCAGGTGTAGTATCTCCTGAGTTATCCACTGACTCTTAGTTGATATTTTTTTCCTTCCTAACATCTCATCAGCAGCCCTACTGACTTCATTTTTCATGACTATCCACTCTTCCTCTATTGTGTTTCCTTCAGCCTTTTCATTTAGCCCTTGTGCCACATGTTCCTTGAAACAATCCCTCACACTCTTTTCTTTCAACTTGTCTAGATCCCATCTTTTTGCATTCTTTCCTTTTTTCAATTTCTTCAACTTCAGATGGCATTTCATGACCAACAGGTTGTGGTCAGAGTCCAAGTCTGCTCCTGGGAAAGTTTTGCAATCCAACACCTGGTTTCTGAATCTCTGCCTAATCATAATGAAGTGTATTTGATATCTTCCAGTGTCTCCAGGTCTCGTCCACGTATACAGCCGTCGTTTGTGGTGTTTGAACCAAGTATTGGCAAGGACTAAATTATGATCAGTGCAGAATTCAACCAGCCGACTTCCTCTTTCGTTCCTTTGTCCCAATCAAAATTCTCCTACTGTATTACCTTCTCCTCCTTGGCCTACCACTGCATTCCAGTCTCCCATCACAATTAGATTCTCGTCACCTTTTACATATTGTATTAAATCTTCTATCTCTTCATATATTCTTTCGATTTCCTCGTCATCCGCTGAACTAGTAGGCAAATAGACCTGCACTACTGTGGTGGGCATTGGTTTGGTGTCTATTTTGACAACAATAATTCTTTCACTATGCTGGTCGTAGTAGCTTACCCGCTGCCCTATTTTCTTATTCATTATTAAACCAACTCCTGCATTTCCCTTCTTTGATTTCGTGTTGATAATTCGGTAGTCACCTGACCAAAAATCCTGTTCTTCCTGCCAACGTACTTCACTTATACCAACTACATCTAACTTTAGTCTATCCATCTCCATTTTCAGATTCTCTAACCTACCACAACGATTCAAACTTCTAACATTCCACGCTGCGACTCGCAGAATGTCAGTATCTATCTTCCTGATGATCGCCTCCTCTCGTATAGTCCCCACCCGGAGATCCGAATGGGGTACTAGTTTACCTCCGGAATATTTTACCCGGGAGAAAGCCATCTTTCACACAGAGAGAGAGCTGCATGTCCTCGGGAGTTAGTTACGGCTGTAGTTTCCCGTTGCTTTCAGCCGTGTAGCAGTATCAACACAGCTAAGCCATGTTAAGTATTATTACAAGGCCATATCAGTCAATCATCCAGACTGCCGCCCTTGCAACTTCCGAAAGGCTGCTACCCCCCTTTCGATGAACCAATAATGAATAATTGGAATGCTAGTTGCTTTACGTCGCACCGACACAGATAGGTCTTATGGCGACGATGGGAAAGGAAAGGGCTAGGAGTGGGAAGAAAGCGGCCGTGGCCTTAATTAAGGTACAGCCCCAGCATTTTCCTGGTGTGAAAATGGGTAACCACGGAAAACCATCTTCAGGGCTGCCGACAGTGGGGTTCGAACCTACTATCTCCCGAATACTGGATACTGGCCGTACTTAAGCGACTGCAGCTATCGAGCTCGGTTTTTGATGAACCATTCGTTAGTCTGGTCTCTCAACAGATACCCATCCGATATGGTTGCACCTGCGGCTCGGCTATCTGTGTCATTGGGACACGCAAGCCTCCCCACCGCGGCAAGTTCACATGGTTCATAGAGGAGGGTTTTTAGACTATTTGAGCTTATTTCTGACTGCTATCGTCTGTTAAAATGTTCTGAAGGATATTTTCTTAGTATTGCTCGTTACCTCACAACATCCTCTTTTTCATTACATTCAGAACCAATGTAAACCAAAGGAGGTGCAAGTGTCCAGAGAGCTTCTTCAAGCTCAGTGAACAATTCCGAATGTAAGACGAATGAAATTACAGATTTACTGCATTAGCCTATATAAGATTTGCAGCCGATGATACCAACATTATTTCCATGACAAATAACAGTACACGTTGCAATAACCTACTTTTCTCTACTGTTTCCTGGGGAAAATAAAATTTGACTGGATGACTGTCCATTGGAGTCAGACCGTCAAAGTATCCACAAGAGTCTCGACAAATTATTAACAAAATTATGACATCGATATGAAACGCTTCCATCAACTTATCTACAATCATAAGGCCATTTTGGTCGTTATCACTGGATAAGTTAGTTCATGAACAACTTTTGTCACGATGTGATATTTAATTCGCTTCACCTATCAGGTGGCGCCACGTTAAGCCGAGTCAACAAACGTCGCTTGCATGTACTTATGGGATTATGTCCGAGCACAGTTCCAAACAAACACAGCACACCATGTCAGACTTACAAGTATCAACAAAGTGAATCCCTTCTACATGAACAGAGCTGATGCTCGTAAAGCAAGGTCTGTCATAGTGGAGAAAACATCGCGCACAATTTTATGAACTTCACTGGGTTCTTACCAAGGCGGCCGTGGTTCGAATCCCGGCCTATGCACGTGGATGATTGAAGTGAAGAGTCATGTCCCTCAATAGCCATGATCACGTTAACAAAAAAATTGCGAACTTGGCTGCTTGCTTTTATTACTAGGAGATAAAATTCAGTAAATATACGCAGGACTAAATAACTATTGACTAAATGTTGAACATATTTCTGTGTGCTGTAAATTCTTACAGCACAAATGTTCAGAAACCGTTGAAGAGAATGTGGTACGGTGTTTCCTGGAAAGTGAGGGCCGAATATATTTGTGAATAAATTCCAAATTAAGGGATTCTTTGCAAAATAAATAGTGCAAAACAACCCAACGACGCAATAAGTCTGAGAAGGAAGCATTTGTCTGGTGTGAAAGTGGAAAAACATTAGAAAACCATATTCAGAGCTGGCGACAGAGAAATTCGAACCCAAAATCTCCCGAATGCAACCTAACTGCTACACAGCTCGACACGCACAGCCAACTCACTCAGTTAACCAACAATTCTAATATTTTCATGTCACAATTATTCTGTGTTTGTTTCTGCCTAGACACACAAATCGACACCTCATTCCGATGATTACTGGAATCTATGAGAGAAAAAGACAAGTCAATAACTCTGCCTGTGTCGAAATACTAGGTAAACATGCATGAATCATCAAATTATGACCAGGAAACACCTCCTCCTACCGCCTCTTCATCATTATTTCCCTATTCCTTTCACAGATATTCTACTTCTTCTTCATATCCTTTCTAATCCTTCTCTTCAATCTCAATTGAAGGCGATATTTCGGTGTACTGTAGAAATGTATAAATTTTTAAAACTTCTTCTGAAGTAGTAGTTATAGTACTCATTATTCATATGCTTTTAATGTACTCTACATGTACGATGTGTATTATACAGATGGTATGACTTTTTAAATGTAGTTAATTTTATTAATACTATTACTGTTTCTGTTGTTAACATTATCATATTATGATCATCAGTAGTTATTATTAAGTGTTCTAGGTTAAGACTGGTTAAGTGTAAGAAAGGGAGTACATCCCTAACTTTGCCAGAATAAATAAAACATATTATTATTATTATTATTATTATTATTATTATTATTATTATTATTATTCAAGTAATGGTGCTAAGTCACCCCAACAAACTGAGATAAGTTATGTCACTGAATCTAACCAGCCTGTTAATGGCTCAGTGAACAATACCATACCATTTGTGTTGAGTAAGTAAACTCTCTCTCTTGGAATGAGGATAAAGTACCGATGCCACTCGCCTCTTAGTCCATCCATCTATGAAGTAAATTTCAAAAGATGCTCGGGTTACATTGCATTAAATCGAAACTTTCAAAAAATGATGTGACAGACGAATCTCCTTTCTTCCAGCAGTTCAAACTTGTATGAGTATATGGCGCTGATTGTGCAGGAAAGTCAAGTCCTTATTAGAGAGCAAACCTCGAGGAAAGTGCCAGCTCCGGGCCGGGAGAGCTCGGACAAGAGAAGTGTTAGGGAGAACACCCTTTTAAAACGTCGCCTCCGGCTTCATGACACGCGCCGTAACCCTCAGACCCATGACGTCAGAATACATTACATAAACATTTCACAAAATAAACATCCTGAGCTTGGGGCAAGGTTTTGTAATTTGATGGACCATGAGAAAGTAAAAAAAAAACACCATAAATTTACTTGCAACAGGCAGAAGTCTGGGCATTATAAGAGGCATCAAGAATATTTTGAACTATTAGGGAGCCGGGCTGAGTGGCGCAGTCGGTCGAGGCGCTGGCCTTCTGACCCCAACTTAGCAGGTTCGATCCTGGCTCAGTCCGGTGGTATGTGAAGGTGCTCAAATACATCAGCCTCGTGTCGTTAGGTTTACTGGCACGCAGAAGAACTACTGCGCGACAAAATTCCAGCACCTCGGCATCTCCGAAAACCTTCAAAGTAGTTAGTGTGACGTAAATACGAATAACATTACTATTATTATAATTATTATCAACTATTAGGGAGCTCTTTACCATATACTGAAGATAACCGGAGCTGGATAGTTAAACTACTCTGCTATTAATTGGTTATTTTCTCTTCAGAATACTTGTATACTGTAACTTTCTCTTTGACAGATATTTATTCAATAGAAGCGACATGTAATCATGTAATATGCTAAGCATATATTTTTCTCAGGATCTATTATTATGCTTCACATCGTTATCTCACTTCCCCCCTTTCTCGTTGAAAGTAATATTAAGATGATGATGATGATGATGATGACGATGCGTACAGCCTGGTATCTATGGGAAATGACGAGAGAAGATCCATACAACAAGAGGTATCCAAGTCTTGAGCTTAGATAAAATTACAATGATACCTTTCTGTAAATTTCTGCCTGGTTAACAATGTCTAAACAAGCAAAGCAAAGTCACCTCCGTACAGGCCATGAAGGCCCTTGGAGGACGCGATGGGGTAGAGTGGTTAGCTCTACGCCCGGCCGCCTTTTCCCCCAGGAATTAACCTGGTACTCATTTTTGGTGTAGGCTGAGTGAACATCAGGGCCATATGCACCTCCGGAAGTGGAAATCTCGTTTCTTAAATTTTACGACTTCCTGACGGGGATTCGAACCCACGTCCTTCCGGGCGAACCGAGCACGCCTTTACCGTCTCGGCCAGGCAGCCCCTAATGTCGAAACGCCTTATCAAAAAATATTTACGCAGTAGTTTGATACGTGCAAAAATTTAGATAATCTTCATTCAAATTCACATTCTATCTCATCACCAATAAATTTCACAATTTTGAACAACCAACATGAATCATATAGGCTAAACTGCTTAAGATGTATTTCAAGTTTTAGAAATAATTCATTTTGCAATATTTCCTTCCGAAGACAGCAGACGCTGATAAACTATGGAACACTCAAAGTGCAAGCACGTAAGAATACTTGAAAGCTGTTATACTTGTTTGCCGTACAGTGGTGCAATTTTAAACTCCGCCTGGTAGTTAAAATCCTTTCATGAAGTTCGTGATAAACAACACTCTGTGACAGGACTTACACATTTACAATAACACCCAACAGTAGGTGAGTCAACAAAATAATAGCTTCACTCTAATTACTTCTTAACGCCGACATTTAACTGGCAGATTTCATATAAAGGCACATTTTATTTAAAATAGCTTGCAGTATGAAGTTATTATAGGCTAGTACTGGAGCTTACCTCAAGCAGCTCTTGACGACTCATCCATCACCCAGTTTACTCAACAGCTATATAACTGGATTAAAAACCAATTCTTAAGCTTGTCTGAGCCTAGGTTAAATGAAGCTTTTCGTTAACTTTCCGTGGCGATGAGAAGCCCCATGAATCATAACACAGTGGCCTCCATTAACGTGTTCTCATATTCTGTTATAAGGGCTATTAATGGGCCAAGCAGTAACCGATATATCTAGAAATCAATACATTCAGGAAGATGAATACATTTTACATGCCATGTCGTATTCATTGGAAAAAATATACATATTTGCCATTTCTGAGGAGTCTTAAATTGCGCAAATATTTTTCAAGATCTTTGAAGAACATGAAGCCAACACTAGGTCATCTCATTTTTTCTTTGCTATTTGCTTTACGTCGTACTGTAACGGTTCAAATCCCGTTACAAGGTAATATCTGTATTTTATTATTATTATTGCATCTGTGATATTATTATTATCATTATTATTATTATTATTATTTCAGCATTATTATTATTATTATTATTATTATTTTATCTATAATATTATTACTATTATTTTGTTATAATTCTTATTCAATTCAATTTTACAATGCTTGTCGCTTGCAGGATTGTACTTAGATGTATGCATATATACGTGTGTGTAAAATTACACTCAATACATGTACAGTGAGAATTGTTATATATCAGATGTTGGATATGACGTTGTTATATTTTGCACTACTGGCGATTCTGCCAAGTCATTGCTACGTCATGGCTACGTCACCGTGAGCTTTTAGCATTTCGCTCAGAGAGTCGGCCGCCCCAGGGGATTTCACCATTACATGCAACAGTTTGAGGCGTTGTGGGAGTATGTCATTGTTATTTCTGGAGATTGCGTAGCTGTGTCAACTAACGTCTATAAAAGGTGGGAGCATATTGTAGCGTTAGTCATTAGTTAAACGGAAGCTGAATAGTGAAGAAGTCTACGAGATGAAGGGACCGCAGTCGGTCAGTCAACGAGTGTGAACGAGAGATGGAGAAGACTCAGTGAGCCATTAATCATTGGTCATTGAGAGAGTGAGGCCAAAGGTTGGTCCGTCACTTAGTTCAAGACACGGATGCAAGGGCTTACCATGGAGTGAGAGAGGGATACCACCTACTATGAGGTAATACCATATTGACTTACTAAGAAGTCAGATGATATGGAGAAGAAGCAGTCACAAGGATGTATCACCAAGTTAGGCGTGACACATCTACAGTAAACACCAGATCAAAAGAATACGTCGTAATTACACTCAAAGTGTTGAAGGTACAGTCAAGTGAATCAGTGAGGGAAATATTTCGTATAAATGGTTAAATGTCCGGTCAAGAAGAATTCAAATTCATGCCTAGTTTCTTTCAGTTGCAATGTCATAATTTCATATTCTCATCTGTTTTATCGCAACAAGACTCACTATTTTTTATATATTATTTAAAGAATATATTTTGTTCTATCAAACGAATTCATAGTTTTATTTCAATGACAGTAAAATATCTTAAGCTCAAAATTAATGGGGAAACCGAACGCCAATCTCCTTTTCCCAGAACTTATATGGTACGTTGTCAAAAGTAAGCTTATTACCCCACACCCTAGAAATAGTCAAGAGTCTCATTCTATTATTGCTGCACTGAGTGGCAGTTGGCGCCCTTCAAATAACGTATGTGTAAGTAAGCAGATAACAAGTAAGTGTGAGTACAAGGTTCGACGATTGTGTATTTTATTTAATGAATATTAATTTTCATAATTTTCAGGTTAAATGTAGATATTTCATATTTTTCAATATAAATGCAGATTTATATGTTTCAAAAGTTAGTCAGCGAGTTAGGAAAGTTTCAGTACCAACACAGATAGGTCATATGACGACGATGGGATAGGAAAGGCCTAGGAAGTGGAAGGAAGCGGCCGTGGCTTTAATTAAGGTACATCCCCGGCATTTGCCTGGTGTGAAAATGGGAAACCATGGAAAACCATATTCAGGGCCGCCGACAGTGGGGAAGTCATCTCCTCATACGCCACGAAGCCTCTGGAACAGCGGTTAGGAAAGACTTCCACTATTCATAACCTCTGTACTATGTGGGATAGAGTGTTAAGCTGTACGTCCGCCCGTCTCTTCCAGAGTTACAGCCAAAGGGGGGGGGGGTACTGGGGGTTATAACACCCTCACCCCGGCATTGGATTTTTTATAAAAGAAAATAAACAGAAACTAACAAGAAAATAGTGCAAATCGTCTCAATGGGTTGCATTTTTTATTTTTTTGGAACATTCACAAGACATACTTGTAAAACCAACAGATCTCTTGAATATATGTTCTAAGAAGCCTCAAACATTGGATTTTTTATTTTTCTTCATGCGGCCAGCATTTACAGAGTAAGCATACATTTGTGGTACTTACATTTCGTGGTTGCAAAGAAAATGTCATATCTTATAAATTAACACTTCTTTTTTCTTTTACTACCGCTTGCCGCACACCTGTGGGGTCGCGGGTGCGAACTGCGTCGATCATGTGGATGTGGCCCTGTTTAACGGCCGGATGCCCTTTCTGACGCCAACCTGATATGGAGGTATGGAATCACTATTGCGCGTTTTTGGGTTGGTTGGTAGTGTGGTATGTTCTCTGAATATGAAGAGGAGAGTGTTGGGAGGGACACAAACACCCAGTCCCCGAGCCAGAAGAATTAATCAGAAGCCATTGAAATCCCCGACCCGGCCGGGAATCGAATCCGGGACACTCTGAACCAAAGGGCAGTACGCTGACCATTCAGCCAAGATTGCAGTCTGATAAATATTGGCAAATTACAGTACATAATTGTGGAGTAAGGTTTGATAATAGGATGGCAACTGAAGTTGGCAGTGGGGTATTTAACTTCACCAAAGAAGAGTACAGATGGTTCAGTTGTTGGGAGTACTTCTTACAGGACAGTATGATGTGATTCAAGCCGCTATTTCTCCAGGGTCTTTTGGGCAGTGAGACTTGTCGAAGACCTTGATCCTGTGTAGATGACTTGGATAGCATCTATGCCCCAGACGTATTCTAATTCAATTTCTTGAACCATATTTGCGTTGGTATGGTGGGCTAAATTTTAGCATAGTGCTTTCCTCTTGTAAGCTGTGACATATTCCAGTAGTCAGACCATTCCCTGTAGACCTGTTGTTTGATTATGGGAAGGAACTCAGAATACGTTAACTGTTGTAAAGGCGGAGTTCACGAGTTGTGGCTTCTTTCGCTAGCTGGTCTACTAACTCGTTCATCATTATACCTGCGTGGTCTTTAGTCCGTAGGAGATGCACTTCCTGAGCTGATTCCTGTGCGGTAAAGTTCAAAATGTCTAATATATACTAATGTGTACAGGTCACAACGAGAATTTTGTAGCTTTTGAAGGGCACATTTTGAGTCAGAAAGTATTAGAATTTTGCGGAAGTGATGAATTCCATAACTAATGGCTGAGTGGATAGTTAAAATTGGATTTTAGATTGTAATTTCAACATACCATTCGCCGTAAAATTATTCTCCTTGACCACCAAACACGCACAAGCACCTTCATTAAGTTCTATCATCATTTTGTAACTATAACCCCCACCCCTATCCGTCTATCCTGGCTACGCTGCTGGTCTCTTCGCCCGGGAATTAACCTTGTACTCAGGTTTTATGTAGGCGGAATGAATCTCGGTGTCACATGCCTATCAAGAAGTGAAAATCTCGCTTCTAAAATTTCAGACACCTTATCGGAGACTGTTTTTTTATCTGTGTCAGAGGGCTGACTAGAGGTCCACTACACCATAAATTTATATTTAAAATCCTACGACATTCTAATGGGTTAGTAGTAGTAGTAGTAGTAATAGTAGTAGTAGTAGTAACTAATAATGAAAGTTGAGGATTCGTCATGCCGAGCACACGACACCTCGTAATCTGCATGCCTTCGGGCTGAGCAGCGGTCGCTTTGTACGCCATGGCCATTCGGGGCTGACGCGCAATGGGGAGGGGAGGGGGGAATTGTCGGGGACTCGAACTCACGTCCTTCAGAGTGAACCAAGCAGCCCCTTGAAGGACATGAGAAACTTAACGAATAGTTCTTACAGGTATAACAACCGTATTTCTTGCCAATGTCGTCTTTGTGAGAAGGGGAGGGAGGGGAAGCGTTCGAGGACAACCATAGAAATGTTCCGGTCTTAACCGGGCGTTTAATAACAGATGCGCGTGTTATGTCTACTGACAGTCCCACCGAAAGTCACCAGTAGTCGAATCAGGGACACTCGCTTGGGAGTCGAGTAGTCATGGCACAGCGCCTGCAAGCCACCTAGATGTTCATGAAAATACCGTAATCAGAGAATTATTCTAGGAATAAAATCACTTTTAAAATCTCTTCAATTGATGTCAATTTTAAGAGACGACAGGATGTCAGAACTTCATCCTGCATGACTTCTTTAACGTGTCAGAAGGTAAGGTAGCATTTGAACATCCTGAAATGCCAACATTGTAAACCGGTATCGAACCAACTGTCTTAGAAACAGGAGAACGATTAACCGATTCTGGCACTGAGACTGGCTTCCAGAAACTCTTCAATCCTCGCGTCTAGTTCAGAATGCTAGCAAATTTATTGGTGATTTTATGGAAGAGTTAGTTTTCCGAATTTGGAGAAGGGGAAATTATACGATAAAATCAGGAATTTTCCAATAACAGGCTAAAAGGCCACTGCTGGGGTGGAAAAGTTGTTCGGAAGTACAGTACACGTATAAATACAGTACTTTTACAAAATTTCAGTTCATTTTACTGCGTTCACACTTCATCCATTCAACACTCGCATAGAGGATCCCTGTAATTGTTGAGCTATTCGTACCTGTTTCACGATTACACTCACAGCCGGTTGGGTACTGTACTATTATTTTACAGTTTGCTTTACGTCGCACCGACACAGATAGGTCTTACGGCGATGTTGGGCTAGGGCTGAGAAGGATGCGGCCATCGCCTTAATTAAGATACAGCCCCAGTATTTGTCTGATGTGGAAATGGGAAAACACGGAAAACCATCTTCAGGGGTGCCGACAGTGGAGCTCAAACCCACTATCTTCCGAATGCAAGCTCACAGCTGCGTGATTCTAACCGCACGGAGAATTCGCTCGGTGGTACTGTGCTTCTACGATGACCTAACTACTTTTTAATAAGACAGATCTAATAAACAAGCTGTATTTCGAAGGTGTTACTGAAGCCTCTGTTCAGCCACAGGGCTTCAATTTAAAAATATACGACATTTTGACTGGAGTAGTAGTAGTAGTAGTAGTAGTAGTAGTAGTAGTAGTAGTAGTAGTTGTTATTGTAGTATAATGATACTTAAATAGAATACTGGTACCGGGCGAGTTGGCCGTGCGCGTAGAGGCGCGCGGCTGTGAGCTTGCATCCGGGAGATAGTAGGTTCGAATCCCACTATCGGCAGCCCTGAAAATGGTTTTCCGTGGTTTCCCATTTTCACACCAGGCAAATGCTGGGGCTGTACCTTACTTAAGGCCACGGCCGCTTCCTTCCAACTCCTTGGCCTTTCCCATCCCATCGTCGCCATAAGACCTACCTGTGTCGGTGCGACGTAAAGCCCCTAGCAAAAAAAAAAAAAAAAAAAAAAAAAAAAAAGAATACTGGTATATTGGTTTATTGGTTCAAGGGGAATTCACTGCGGCTGATGACTTAAAATTAATCATAATTATCATTTTATTCTATTTGCAATTCCTTGTTGCAGACACCGTTCTTCGATTTCTCGTACCTGACTTCTCTTCACCACCAGGGTCAGGCGCACTAACTTCAATCAATCAATCAATCAATCAATCAATCAATCAATCAATCAATCAATCAATCAATCAATCAATCAATCAATCAATCAATCAATCAATCAATCAATCAATCAATCAATCAATCGTTAGTCTACTCAATTTTTGTCTGTCGCTTACGTCTTTCTCCCGAAGTGTTTTTCCATTAGGTCCTTTCCAGTCCTGTCCTTTCATCGCATCATCCGTCATCCTCTTTATCTTTGACTGCTCCTGATGAAATCCTGTCCTTCAGCGAATCCCGTGGTTTTATTTTCGCAAGTATCAGGGAATTGTTCTTCTCAACGGGCGAGTTGGCCGTGTGGTTAGGGGCGCGCAGCTTTGAGCTTGCATGCGGGAAATAGTGGGTTTGAATCCCACTGTCGCCAGCCCTAAAGATGGTTTTCCGTGGTTTCCCATTTTCATGTAAGGAAAATGTGGTGCTGCACATTAATTGAGGCCACGGCCACTTCCTTTCGACTCCTATCCCTTTCCTATCCCATCGTCCCCATAAGACCTATGTGTGTCGGTGCGACGTAAAACCAATTTAAAAAAATATTTCTACTCCATCTCACCCTTTCATACTGGATGCATTCTTAGGTAAATTACGATTCATTTTCCTTACTCGGGAGAGATTTGATAATACCGTATTCATACTTATTCCTACTCAACAGTATCACTGTCCTATGTATAAAATCAGTGAACTATTGGTAGGTTCACTGCTGCTGAACGTTCCGCCATCGGGGCAGTTTCCGTCGCTGAAACGTATCGCGTGCTCCTGCTTTTTCCCATCCTAACTGTGTGGAACGAAACTCAGAGAGAAACAGTGTGATTAATGTCCAGACCAGTGCGGCTCATATTTCAAAGCTCGCAGGGGATTCTCGTGGACCACATGGTGGCCTTCAGAACAACTAGGAACACCCGCAATGAAGCTTTAAGCTCAGCAAACGAGACGAGGTGAAAGAGCTACCTTCATTACAGCGCAAGCCTTAATACAATAACAACACTCAAAACATATTAGTTAACCTGCAGGTGTCAAATATCTAGTGCAGGAGACTGACTTCATTAGTAACACATCGTAGTTTACCTACTGACTGGACGGCAAAGAAAGAAAAAGGAATGAAAGGAAGGAAGGAAGGAAGGAAGGAAGGAAGGAAGGAAGGAAGGAACAGGGGTATAAAAGTGAATAATCTGAAAGAAAGAAGGAATGAACAAAAGGGAAGAAGGCATGAAAGAAAGGAAGTTCGATAGAAAGAAAGAAAATGAAAGGGATTGAAGGGAGAAAAAGAAAGAAAGAGAAAGAAAGAAAGAAAGAAAGAAAGAAAGAAAGAAAGAAAGAAATGTATTAGAGAAAAGAGGAATATAGATGATAATAATAATAATAATAATAATAATAATAATAATAATAATAATAATAGTTTTGCGTCCCACTAACTACTATTACGGTTTTCGTTGATGCCGAGGCGCCGGAATTTAGTCCCGCAGTTCGTTTACGTGCCAGTAAATCTACCGACACGAGGCTGACGGATTTGACCACCTTCAAATACCACCGGACTGAGCCAGGTCGAACCTGCCAAGTTGGGGTCAGAAGGGCAGCGCCACAACTGTCTGAGCCACTCAGTCCGGCGATAGATAGGAAGAAAGACATTAGAGGTAGGTAGGTAGGGAGGAAAGAAAGAAGAAGGAAGGTAGAAAGAAAAAGAAAGAAAGAAAGAAAGAAAGAAAGAAAGAAAGAAAGAAAGATAATGAAGTGAAGAAGAAGGAGGAGGAGGAGGGTTTACAGTACATTAATTCAGGTTTGTGAGAGCAACTGAGCAGCTATTTGATCACAGAAGGTAGAAACCCTGGTCTATTAAACTAACATTAACAACGGGAAGGTCATACATACTACCCCAGACATTCTTAGCCTTCCGTTCTTTAAAATAATATTTTGTGCTTTCGCCATGTGAGTAAAAAATTGCTTGCGACCACAAACGCCCCCTAGGTCATTTTCGTTTTCAATTCAAGCTTTGCTGTGCGAACTGGAATAAGAGCATTGCTATCCACAGATTATCATACTTTAGCATTTAGCGACTTTAAAGTTCTTAAGTTGATTATACCACCCATGGTGTGATTTTACTTACGTTTTGAAATATATGAAATATTACTGCTGATTTTGTGCAACTGACAGATCTATTGACCTCCTTAGCTCTGAAATATTTGTTCGTTTAGGTGAAGTAGAAGATACCAAAAGGTTCCAAATACGGCGAAGTCTTTCTCTCAAAGGTTGGGTACGTTCAGGATGATCTACGCATGCACTTATGAAATACACAAAGAACAAAGAACGATTACTTGATATATATAGGCCTATATCTATCCAGGAGTCTTTATGCGGAGCTACTTACCGCTTGACATCATTAAAATTCTGAGTAACATTTGAGCTCAAGATCGCATAAACCTGATGAGTGATTTTTTAAAATATTTATTTATTTATTTATTTATTTATTTATTTATTTATTTATTTATTTATTTATTTATTTATTTATTTGATTTCATGGTGCTCGAATACTTAATAATACATGTGGGTGGTGCTGACAGTTTTAAAATTGATGAGAACCCCTCTATTATGTACGTGACACAGCTCTGTCTTCAGTTTGAAGCTTAGATGCGTCATCAGAATTGTCAATGTGTTTTGTTTATATTAATGGTTGTTTTCATTCTTAAATAATGAATCAATACCTAGGGATTAAAACTGACCACTGTCATGAGTTGAGGAACAGCATAGCTTATTGGTATTCCATACCACCATGTATCAAACTGAAAACATGCGTTAATGACTTGAACGGGATGAACTCTGTTTCAGATGACCCAACGAAGTGGTTTTCTGTGGCTTCCCCAGTTTATTCCAGGTGAATGCCGGGATAGCACTTAACATATAGGTACAGCTATTGATATACCAGTCCTAGCCCCAGTTAAGTACACGTACATACACCAGTATATACACAACGCACATATAAATATAGGCACTGTATGCCTGCCAGCCTCGTGTTGGTAGATTTACAGGCACATTCCGTGACACCACACTAGGGAAGGTATATGTATACCTTTACTTGCATCAATGCACTCTGCATGTGCATCAAAAGGTCTCTGGTGGTGTCTTAACTGCGCACTAGCCGCCAGCTTCTTGCAAAGGTGTGGCAATCCAACTTATAAGCCCAATGCCACAATGGGGCGAACCGTGGGTAATTTCACGATAGAGAAAGCCTAGAACTTGAGTACATTTATAATATTGGTGATCGATGAAATTACATTACGGTTCTCCACCGGATTTCACTCTAACATGCATAGTATTCACATTATCTACCTTAGAAGCGTCACTCTATATTTGATCCCTCTGTGGGTGGGGGTGGTAGAATAACACCCACAGTATCCCATGCCTGTCGCAAGAGCCGACTAAATAGGACTAAATGAGTCCTGGCATTGCTTCCACTTATTTGTGCCAGGCTCCTCACTTTCATCTGTTCTATGTGATTTCCCTTGGTCAACTCTTGTTCTTTTCCGATCCCGACGCTATTAGGTTCGGAAGGCTAGGGAGTCTTTCATTTTCACTACCTTCGTGGCCCTTGTCTTACCTTGACCGATATCTTCATTTTTCGAAATTTCGGACCCCTTCCACATTTTCCCTCTGATTAGTGTTAAAAGAGGATGGTTGCCTAGTTGTACTTCCCCTTAAAACACTAATCACCACCACATCTATATTTGGATTACTTTATGCTGAAACTTAGTACCAGGTGGGCCGGGCTGAGTGGCTCAGACGGTTGAGGCGCTGGCCTTCTGACTCCAACTTGGCAGGTTCGATCCTGGCTCAGTCCGGTGGTATTTGAAGGTGCTAAAATACGTCAGCCTAGTGTCGGTAGATTCACTGGCATGTAAAAGAACTCCTGCGGAACTAAATTCTGGCGCCTCGTCGTCTCCAAAAACCGAAAAATAGTTAGTGGAACGTAAAAACAATAACATTATTATTATTATTATTATTATTATTATTAGTAGTAGTAGTAGTAGTAGTAGTAGTAGTAGTAGTACCAGCTGGAATAATGCAGTGAATTTGTACGGGGAAAATAATATATATATACTCAAAGGTAGTTTGGAAAGCGAGCAATTACTGCCACTGTAATACAGTAATACAGTACGGTATCAATAATTTTATTCTATGAAGTTGTGTGGTCCATGCGGTAAAGGCTACCTTAGTAAATTTGGAAGAAATATGAAAAAAAAACTACTACTTGTGGAAAAGTACAGTTTCCAAGAATTCACTCAGCTGATAACGAAAAATTACTGGCTGAAAGACTTGCGGCGGTGGTATGGACATACGTCAATAGAGATCTTCCGTGCTGCTGTTTCGTGTGGAATCATAATCAATTGGATCGCCAACCTTCGGAGGGAGACGGCGTCATAAGAAGAAGAAGATAACGAAAATGAGTTCCAGATTAATTTCTAGAGACAATGACTGGGCAAAAAGGTAAACATGCTATCCCCCCGCGGTTATGAAAAGTCGAACGAACCTCTCTGCTTGGCTTTGATTCTATCTTATAACGTTCGTTTACTATTATTCTTACCTGAATAAATGTAATAGAAATATCTTCAACATATACTGTACGGTGGAAAATAACTTAATATATTAAATAAAGTTCATGTCAAGACTTTCTTTTCAGAGAAGAAGTAAAGTAACTTTTCACGGAACTTCTTATTATGAGATATACTCGCTCTTCTCATCTTCCTTGTTATGTTTCCAGCTGGATGCTGCATTCAAATTCATATTCCACGTCCAACTCTTGAAGGAAACCTAATTTTTATTCGTCCTATGCACTCCTCCTCGCAGCTTGACATCGCTCCAGTTCCAAGGATGAATAGCGCGCTAGGCCTCAACCTTGGCTCAATGGGCTATAAGTTACTGTAAGGAGCTCTATACTGATAATATTTCGAAATGCGGGCGCGCCGTTTGTATCCATGCCCAGCGTCAGCTCCACCTTGCTGCACGATGATCGATATGTGGATGACAAGAAGGAAAGTCACGCGAGACAGATTACGACCGTACGTTGACATAACACATACAGGTAGTCAGTATTATTTCTTCAAATTTATTCTCAGCCAAGTTACAAAGTCCCTCTCCCGTAATGTTGTTCCTTGTAACAATACTATGAACTGATTTCAAGAAGGAAATGTTCACTATCTTCTTTATACAGTATAAAATACAGTTTGTCTCTACATTTCGATTTTTCAGCTAACACTTCGTCTTTTTCTCGAACGAGGACTATGCTGACCAATTCCACCTCCGGTTTAATGGAGCCTCTATGGCTCAAGCGGCAGCACGCCGGACTCTCACCGCTGGGTTCCGTGGTTCAAATCGCGGTCACTCCATGTGAGATTTGTGCTAAACAAAACGGAGGTGGGGCAGGTTTTACTCCGGGTTTCGCTGTCATCTTTCATTCCAGAAACACTCTCCAATATCATTTCATTTCATCTGTCAGTCATTAATCATCGCTCCAGAAGAGTTCGACAGGTTTCGGCAGCCGGCACAATTTCTGCCCTCGCCGCTAGCTGGGGGCTTCATTCATTCCATTCCTGACCCTGTCAAATAACTGGAAACAGGCTGTGGGTTACCATTTTTCATTGTTTAGTCATGTTAAACTAGTTGTGCTTTGTTCCTCTGTACAGTAAGTTCACACGTAGAACTCACTACTTTGGTGGTGTTGTAAAATTGTGTATCGATAAGTCTAGCGTAATATATGAATTCGTGCACTGATTACTTTGCGGACTCTCACTTTTATGCGCTAAAGATACAGAAGAATATTTCACCGATGATTTTATGACGTTGCAAGAAAATAATGACAACATTTGGTCATTCACACAAAGCCTTTAGAGTCGGAGAACAGCGAACACAATCAATCAATCAATCAATCAATCAATCAATCAATCAATCAATCAATCAATCAATCAATCAATCAATCAATCAATCAATCAATCAATCAATCAATCAATCAATCAATCAATCAATCAATCAATCAATCAATCAATCAATCAATCAATCACTACTGATCTGCATTTAGGGAAGTCGCCCAGGTGACAGATGCCCTATCTGTTGTTTTCCTAGCCTTTTTTTTAAATGATTGCAAAGAAATTGGATATTTATTGAACATCTCCCTTGGTAAGGTATTCCAATCCCTAACTCCCCTTCTTATAAACGAATATTTGCCCCAATTTGTCCTCTTGAATTTCAACTTTATCTTCGTTTCGCGATCTTTCTACTTTTAAATGCACCACTTAAACTTATTCGTCTACTGATGTCATTTCACGCCATCTCTCCACTGACAGCTCGGAACATACCACTTAGTCGAGCAGCTCGTCTCCTTTCTCCCAAGTCTTCCCAGCCCAAACTTTTCAACATTTTTGTAACGCTACTCTTTTGTCGGAAATCACCTGGAACAAATCGAGCTGCTTTTCTTTGGAGGTTTTCCAGTTCTTGAATCAAGTAACCCTGGTGAGGGTCCCATACACTGAAACCATACCCTAGTTGGGGTCTTACCAGAGACTTATATGCCCTCTCCTTTACATCCTTACTACAAACCCTTCTCCTTACTACAACCTCCTTCTGCTTCACAGTGGAAAGAGTATTTACAAGGAGAGATGCGGCAAACTTACAATTAAATAACTGTCTTGCTACCGACGGGAAAGAAATAAACCTGGAGAAGAAAGCCGTGCTTTTCTTGAGTAATTTCGCTGTCTGCAGACAGACACCCTGCGGACAGGTTGCATGCATCAGTGTAGGGTGCCTAGTTCTCTCCCTTCCTGCAGGAGAGGTCACGCATACACAAGACACGAAGAAGTAAACAATTAATGGGTGTAAGTGAAGAGGAGAAAGAGAGACCAGCTTTTGCAAATTGTAGTGCACGTGTTCACTCACTTAACTGTTCATTACATGAGCTCCACTGGACGGGAACACTGAGCTACGGACAAACAACACGAGTGGAATAATGAGGGTCAATATTATGTAAATACTTTTATACTGGAACACGTCACGTAGCTGCTCTTATAGGAAGGATGGCTCAGCAAGTTACTAGTAACCGCTGAAGCTACACAGAGATAACGATTTCGCTATTACTGATGGAGATAATATCCATTTTAAAATAATAATAATAATAATAATAATAATAATAATAATAATAATAATAATAATAATAATAATAATAATAATGTGAAAATCATGCAATGTTATCCTTAAGTGTTTTCATTTTCTAAACAGAAATCAATCATTGTTGTAGCATTGACGTAATGGGTTTGCACTGAGTGGTAGATGACTAATCATATGACCCTGAGGTTCACTCAGCCTACACCAAAAATGAGTAGGTACCAGGTTAATTCCTGGGGGCTAAGGCGGCCGGGCGTAGAGCTAACCACTCTACCCCATCAAGTGCCGAGAGTCCAGCTCCATGACTAAATGGTTAGCGTGCTGGCCTTTGGCCACAGGGGTCCCGAGTTCGATTCCCGGTAGGGTCGGGAATTTTAACCATCATTGGTTAATTTCGCTGGCACGAGGGCTGGGTGTATGTGTCGTCTTCACCATCATATCATCTTCATCACGACGCGCAGGTCACCTACGGGTGTCAAATCAAAAGACTTGCACCTGGCGAGCCGAACATGTCCTCGGACACTCCCGCCACTAAAAGCTATACGCCATTTCATTTCAGTGCCAAGGTTACGGGTAGTGGAATCCTTAACCTTCCGCCCCTCCAAGGACCTTCACGGCCTGTACAGAGAAGACTTTGCTTTACTTTTGGTAGATGACTAATATCCGGCGAGTCCAGTTCTGGCTCTGATTTGGATATTCCTTGATCTGAAACGTTTTTCGAATATCCTCAAAACAACTTGATGAACTGACGGAGATAACAGCAATGGAAGTTTACATTAATACTGGTCAGTTTCATCACATTACCACCCCAACGAAGGCAGACAGTAAATCTTGGCACTTGTTGTGCCACAAATTATTTTTTCGACGTCGAAACAAAAGCAAGTTACTTTACTAGATAGAAAGACATTTGAAATAATATCTAATAAACTGTGCATTTATTATCGCCATTGTTGTCAATTTCCTTTCCTTAAATTATGATGCAACAGTTCATCCTTGAACATTTATTAATAATGTTCAGATTTACCTCATTTACGATTATGACCCCAAATTGAGTAGTGTATGTATGTTGGGTATTCAGCCCGAAGGCTGGTTGGATTCTCAACAGGTTCAACATTAGCTGTCATAGATGGCCTAGGTGTCACTGAAGAGGCGTACTAGGGAAATGAGGAGTGAGGTAGTTTCCCGTTGCTTTCCTCACTGAGCCAGAAGTTGAGAAGTAGTATCGCAAACGAGTTGATACAGTACAGTTTGACTTCTTCAGTTCGTTTCGATCTCTTAATGGACACAATGTTACCATTTTTTTTCTTTTAACGTCCCACCGACACAGACAGGTCTTCTGCCGACAATGGGATCGGAAGGGGCAAGGAGTGGGACGGAAGAGGCCGTGGCCTTAATTAAGGTACAGCCCCAGCATTTGCCTGGTGTGAAAATGGGAAAGTACGGAAAACCATCTTCAGGGCTACCGACAGTGGGATTCGAACACAATATCTCCCGAATGCAAGTTCACAGCTGCGCGCCCCCAACCGCACGGCCAGTTTCTCGGTACATTGTTTCGAAAATCGCCGTTGGTCAAAGGCAAGAGCAATATCTTTCTATGAACTTTCGTCTGACTCGTTGGCTGAATGGTCAGCGTACTGGTCCTCGGTTCAGAGGGTCTCAGGTTCGATTCCAGGCCGGGTCGGGGATTTTAGCCTTCATTGGTTAATTCCAATGACCCGAGAGGCTGGGTGTTTGTGCTGTCCCCAACAACCCTGCAACTCACACACCACACATAACACTATCCTCCACCACAATAACACGCCGTTACCTACACATGGCAGATGCCGCCCACCCTCATCGGAGGGTCCGCCTTACAAGCACTGTACTTGGATAGAAATAGCCACACGAAATTATTATTATTATTATTATCATCATCATCATCATCAATGAACTTTCGGTCTCATTTTGGCTGTGATGGGTAAGGAGCTACCGAGGTATGGTTTGTGGTGAGTAATGGCATTCATTGCACGGCTAGTATCTTAAGGTCTACATGTGAGGTCCTGGCGACTGCATCACTCTGATATTGTTTTCACTTACTTGCTTCATGTTCCCTTGTTTCATCTTCCGCATATGTAATTTGGTCAATTCCTTCAACCTCACCGAAATGATATTTACGAGGTCTAAAGAGTCTGTCATCGTCACGCCTTTCATGGTCTTTCTCCTTCTTTTGCAAATACCTTCATTTTCGAATGTTCGAACCTCTTATATTTACCCCTACTATTAAAGTAAAAAAGGTAGAATAATCCCGCATGATTTAAAACAATAATCACCACTACACCAATATCAAAGATATTACTCGCAGCGTCAGTGGTGCTGAAATAGCACTTTCTGGTTTATTAAGTAAAGGAATGGATAACTACCTACCCTTTTTTGCTAGGGGCTTTACGTCGCACCGACACAGATAGGTTTTATGGCGACGATGGGATAGGAAAGGCCTAGGAGTTGGAAGGAAGCAGCCGTGGCCTTAATTAAAGTACAGCCCCAGCATTTACCTGGTGTGAAAATAGGAAACCACGGAAAACCATCTTCAGGGCTGCCGATAGTGGGATTCGAACCTACTATCTCCCGGATGCAAACTCACAGCCGCGCGCCTCTACGCGCACGGCCAACTCGCCCTACCTACCTTGTAGGCTTCATCATACCATGTCATGTGTTTTGGCTTTTACCTATATCCTATATCCAAATAAATTTCAGTGGCGCTTCATAGATAATCAACTAGATACTGCACAAACAAACAAAAACTCAAAATTTTGGTTATGTAAAAAGAAGCTAGTAATTTACTGATATCGTAATCATAGCCTCGTTGCGTCCAGTGGAATTTGATTCGATTCACAAGGATGCAATTCTTCATAATAAACATCGCATACGCACTGACTGGGAATCGAACCGCGGCTGCCACGATGAAAATGCCACTCTGCTATCATTTTACCTCACATCCATGACTACGACTTAAGAAGGAAGGAAGGAAGGAAGGAAGGAAGGAAGGAAGGAAGGAAGGAAGGAAGGAAGGAAGGCAATAACAGGAAGAATAAAAAAGAGTACAGTACATTCCTGAAATTTTTTACTAAAGTGGAGCTAGTGTGATGTCGCCAGACAGAGTGATAAAGAACTGAAATAAAAGGCCATTATATCTTATCGAGAATAAACGACGGAAAAATTACAATATTCACAATAATAAACTACCAGTTCCTCTAACATGTAAATTAGCTAGTAGTATTACGTAACTTGGAGACAAAATGCTACGATATGTAAAAGTTGAACCTGACCTACAAGACGAGGCTTATTATTTGAAATATACAATATACAGTGGTGTAAGGGAGATAAAATAAGGACAACGTTGCTCTAAAGAAATGCATGTTAGCGCAGTGGGCTAGTGGGCAGTGGTTTAACGTCGTACCAACTTACACAGGAATTTTGTCGACGATGAGATAGAAAATGCTAAAAATGGGAAGGAAGTGGCCGGGGTCTTAATTAAGAAGCCTGCTGTGAAAATTGGAAACCACGGAAATCCATTTTCAGAGCTGCCGTTAGTGTGATTCGAAACCAATGCAAGGTACCAGTTGCACGGCCCAAATTGCTCAGCCACCTCTCTTGGTACTGGGCCAGTAAAGACGGTCATAGAAAGGCATTGGACTTCAATTATGTTACCAATTTAAAAAAGAGAATAGTACTATGACCACTCAGCAGTGAGTGAAAGAACGACATTCTCCATTAATGACACAAAACACACAACTACGTAACATTATCAATATCTATTTTACAGTGTTCGCGATGGTTCATTGTAATGCATGGCAACTGTCACAAAGGCGCAATTTAAATTTCACCAACATATTGACTGTTTATGCAAATTGGTGCTGTTATATGTGGGCCTAAGTAGATTAGTTTGCATTGGAGACTTCAAATATCGCATAGTGGGTATCATAAATGGGAACATGAAGGCACTGAGCTAACAAACACAAACATTTCAATAATATCAATCAAATTAATAAATATCCAGGAATAATATACACATACAATTACTTTTTAATCAATGTGTCAAAAACGGAAACAGTTATTAAAAAAACCCTGCTTGAAGAGTCCAACAGGAAAATAGGAAGAAATGAAATGCCCACCGTTCAAAATCCTAAATAAGACATAGAGATAACTACATTTGATGACCTGAAAATAATCCATGGAAAACACATGCCCGCAAAAAGCTGGTTATGATACTTTCTAGTTTCGATAATGTATAATAGAAAATCTAAAGTTCGTTCAAGATTTAGGCAGAGCACAGGGTGAGTGACGTTGCCACTAGATTCCCTTGAAGGTAGATGCAGTTCTAATCTCGGCCAAGGTGTGCGAGATTTTTGAAAAGTCACATCTCTGTGTTTGACATTCCCCCTAAAACCTAGAGATCTCGTGGCTAAGATCACGATAGTTAAACTTCAAGCTTGCTTGCTAAGGTGGTTGAGAATGAGACTTGATTGAGCTGCTCCTTTCATTTTTCCTTATAAGGCTAAGTGTACTCCTCTTCGGAAGCCCCCAAGCACTCTAACCCAGACCAACCAGGGAGCGATATTTTATAGGCATTTAGTGTTGAAACAAAGTGATGAGGAGAATATTATTTTCAGTGTCATATTTACAACCTGTGTCTGAAAAGTTCAGTGAATGGTCGCCTAGGATGTACACCGTGCTAGTTCGGATGATGCGCTCTCGCATACGCATTGCGAGACATGATACCAAGTGCCTCCTATCGGTCAACTCAATACAGTTAAACGGAGTTCAACGCTGCAACACATCGCGCGGAGTCAGTGTGAGGACTCGTGTCATTGCACAATGGAGTGCAAAACGGAGCAACGCGTTAACATGACGTTTTGCAACCACCTAAGCAAAACGGCAACGGAAACACAAGCAATGTCAGTGCAAGTTTACCACGCTCAAGCAGTGAGTAAAAAGTGCGTTTTTGACTGGTTTAAACGCTTTCGAGATTGAATGGAAGGTGTTGAGGACGAGGCGCGTTCCGGTCGACCAACCACAAGCACATCTCCAAACAACGTCGAAAGAGTGCGACAGATGCTTGCGAATGATCGGCGACTCTCCTTACGAATGATAGCAGATGAAGTGGGTGTAGGCAAGGACAGTGAAAGGACCATTGTTCACGAACATTTGAAAAAGCACAAGATTTGTGCCCAGTTTGTACCGCACAACCTGACAGACGGGCAGAAGCAGACTCGGATGGAAACGTTGGGATATTTCATTGACCTTTGTGACCAAAAGCCGGAGGTGTTGAAAACCATCATTACAGGAGACGAGTCGTGGTGCTACCAGTATGATCCGGAGACAGGGAGACAGTCAATGGCGTGGTGTTCAGTGTCATCTGCGCCTCCCAAGAAGCGTCGGCGCACGAAGTTCAAGATTAAGACAATGCTGATAGCCTTTTTCGATAGCAATGATATCATTCATAATGAATTTGTACCCCAGGGTACACCTGTCAACGCGGAATTGTACGAAGGAATTTTGAAACGGCTACTGCAACGCACTGTACTGCACTGAACTGTACCGGAGTGGACAGTGGAAGCTCCTCCACGACAATGCCCGTCCGCACACCGCGATCCGCATGACCCAGTTTCTTGCTGAATGCCAGGTGAATTTTCTCCCACACCCTCCGTATTCTCCGGATTTGGCGACGGCAGATTTTTTTGTTCTCCTGTCTTAAATTAGCCATGAAAGGCCACCGGTTCGACAGTGTAGCAGGTATCCAACAACGCGTGACAAAGGTTCTCCGGGAGATTCCAAAAGGAGCGTTTATTGCCAGTTTCCAGCAGCTTTACAATCGATGTCAAAAGTGTCTTGTAGGTAACGTAGATTACTTCGAAGGCCAGTAAAGGAGGATTATGTGTAACTTACGATGTCTTTATTTCATGAGTCCATTCACCAAACTTTTCACAAACAGTTTGTATATCTTATTCTGTTTTTCATTCATAGCTATATTGAGAAAACGACAAAGTTTCAGCAGCTGAAATTGGCATCAGATAAACCGTATATTATATTCTTGTATTTACGTTAAAAGTACTATGCACCTCTCAGGTGCATAATTTTTGTACTCGTCGCCATAAGACCTATCTGTGTCGGTGCGACGAAAACCCATTAGCAAAAAATTTTTTTTTCTTTTAACAGAAAAATGCTTTGTTTTTAGAAGACTGATCGTGACATATTCGCCCTTTGGCATGAGTTCGAACTAAGTTCATCCGTAGTTAATTTTATATGGAAGATACGTTGCCTTCTCACTGATGCTCTTGGAATTTCATTCAAGTGGACATAGAAAGAGGGCGACACATAATGCAATGCATTCCCATTTTCAGATCTAGATTAAAATCCCAGAGCGTGCCGATAATCGAACCCGGGACTTGTGAGTGAAAAAGGATACTCTACCGCACTACCCACTATTCTCCCCCTAAAAATCAAAACCATCACGCGTTAAGCACAAGGGACTGTCGACATGACTACAAAAAGAGTGTGGAGGGTTGCTGTCATCTAACGACTCTTGAGTCTTCTCATTCACAAAAATCACGGTTTGTGCAACCTACCCATAAACGACACGCTTACATCGCTCTCAAAATACTCATTGGAATTATATTCACATTTGAATTTTCCAATGATTCCCGGAAGGCAGCTGTCAATTGGAAACAAAAACAAAGCTGAGAATAAATATGAAATAATCAGAATAACAATTAAAAACAACGAGTTCATAAAACTGCAAATAATACTTTACCATAATATTAATCCCGAAGCACAATTAATCACAAAATACAATATCTAGTTTAATTACGACACAATCATTCATTGAACTTGTAAGCCGCCATATGAGTGAATTTAATTAATTATCGGAGTAAACCCATCTGCAGTTAACGTCCGTCTCTCATTTAATGAGATGTAATCAATTCATATTTAAAGCAGTCAGTATCATCACACGCTAATTAAAAATTGTAGTACATCCGAATATAACTGGAGTAGCGGAAGAATAAAACATATCTTGACCTGTTAACATTGATGCTTTCACGGCCCGTACTTATTAGACATTCCAGGCTTGTGTCTATGTCATACACCTGTCAATGTCATATGTCACGTACACATGTTTTGTGACCCTTTTAGACTGATTCTGATGGTTTGGTAAGCTTCCGCTTCGAACGCTAGCGCTGAGCCACGTCCGGGGAGCCATCTGATGACGAATGAACGTACCATTTCCACTTCTATTATAACATCTACATTTCAAAAAAGTCATTGCTTAAGAAGCCTTTCTCGTGGAAAGTCGAGATTTTCTTCTGATGACGCAGAGCACAGTTCTCTGCCAAACGTAAAGAATTTCACCTTATTTTCTTGACACGGCATAAGCCCAAAAGCCTATACAGTATCATGTCCATATCTTGACCGTTAAAAGAAACACTTTCGAGCATAACATCTTGTTAAATAACAATTCGGCAGTCGGGTCGGTCTGTGGCGTGCGGAGCTTGAGTTCGAGTGAGCTTTCGATCACTCTTGGTGCTGGCAAGGTAGTGAGGCGTGAATTTATATGAAGTTGGTTCAACAAGAAACGAGCCGGAGGCTATAAAATGAAAACCGCTCAAAGAAACGTAATGGCATCGCCTGCGGAAGACGGTGTGGTCCCAATAAGAACGTTCAGGTCCCAAAACTCATCGCTTGACGGACACGGGCGTACACCCATGTGACGACAGAAAGATTTCATATGTTTAAATTTTATGTAGAATATACATTGTATATACATGAAGTGGTTAGGTGTAAGAAAGGGCCGGGAGCCCTAACTTCGCCACAATAAAGACGCTTTAATAATAATAATAATAATAATAATAATAATAATAATAATAATAATAATAATAACGAGCACGCGCACCCGTCGACCGTCCACTGCACTCAGTCGTGCTGAAAATAGTGAAATGATGGCTTCAAAAGAAGAGCAAAGGGGTATACGGCGTTTCCTCACAGAGGAAGGAGCGCGGGGAACAAAAAAGAAACATTTTCTAGCATAACATCTTGTTAAATAACAATTCGGTAGTCTGTGGCGTGCGAAGCTTGCGTTCGAGTGAGCTTTCGGTCACTCTTGGTGATGGCAAGGTAGTGAAGGCGTGAATTTATATCGCATAAGTGTACGGAGAGCACTGCATATCCGTTGCAAGGAACAAGGCGTGGCATAAGCGATTCAGGAAAGGACAGATGTCGTTGGCTGATGATGCACGGTCTGATACGCCACACCCCATTGCCGATGCCATTGTCCAGCAGGTGGATGCCTTCATAATACAAGACCTGTGAGTTACAGTAGCAGCCATTGCCGCAGACGTCTGAGTGATCGTCGGAAGTGTTCACGTCATCGTTAAGGACAGACTGAAATTTCGCAAAAAGTGCCACACAGTCTTCAATCAGCACAGCAAGCACGTCGAATGGGATTCTCTCTTGAAGATCTGCTGCGCTATGTCAAGGAAGGGAATGAGTCAACGTCACGAGTGGTCGCTGGAGACGAGACATTGTGTCATCACTTCGAAACCGAGTCAAAACGACAAAGTATCCAGCTGTATCATGCAGGATAGCCACCACCCAAAGAATCCATGGCCATCCGCACAAGTGCGGGAAAGGTTATTCTCGGCTTCTGCTATCACCAAAAGGGTCCTCTCCTCATGGACTTCCTGCAGTGTGGGACAACGTTGAATGCGCGGCGATACTCACAAACCTTGACCACCCTTCGTAAAGCGATCCAATCGGAAAAACCACGATAACTCACCCGCAGGATCATTCTGCTCGACGACAACGCACGGCCCCCTACAGTAAACGCAGTCAAGGAGCTCTTGCAGACATTCAAACAAGGTCCTCAGTCACCCTCCGTACAGTCCAGAATTGTCTCCCTAAGATCATACCATTTTTGGTGAGGTAAAGAAAGTTCTGAGAGGCAAACCATTCTCCTCGGACGACGACGTCAAGCCGTACGTTCGGAACTGGTTCAAAACGCAGCCCCAGGAATTTTACGAGACAGCCAATCACCGCCTTGTTGTCGCAGTTGGACAAGTGCCTCAACAGTCCTGGGCAATATTTTTGAAATAACGGCACACGTTTATATTCTATAGCCCCCGGCTAGTTTTCTATAATTGCTGTGCTGAAGAGTCAAAATATGGATGAACCCTATTAACCTCCCCCAACCCCTGTTGTTAGAATATAATAAATACTGAAAGGCAAGCAAGCTTGTACTTTAACGTGACCGTCGACATTGAGATCATACCCATGTGATATTGGAATCCCGCGACGGTACTTTTCATACCAAACACTCCACATCCATTGAAATGATAAAGTTACTATTTTTACGTCCTACTAAGTACACTGGTGTCCAAAAGTTAAGCATAAGTTACGAGTAAGGAGGGCGACTGGAAATAGACCGCAAATCGCACGACATATGCACCTACCAACCTTACGTGTTCGCTCTGTATTATAGGAAAGGAGTGTTCCCTGCTTTGACTAGCGGCGTAACCACAAGGTAAACACAGCCAGTGCCTGCACCCCATATCCCATCAGTCGTGTTTGCTCTGTTACAGTGTGCGGAGTGTATCCTCGCGGTGAACGTGACAACATAATGGCACAACGACGCCATCTGGACCCCGTTTTGCAGGGTAGAACACTTGGCCGCCAGGAAGCAGGCCAACACAGACCGAAGTCGCCGTATCGTTGAATGTGCCAAAAAGTGTCATTTCCAGGCTTTGTAGACGATTTCGAAACACAGGAGATGTTAGTTGTAGGCCAGTACCAGGTAGACCAAGGGTAACCACCCCACAGTAAGATAGATATCTGGCCTTACCCGCCCGACGAAATCGGAGTGCACCTGCAACACAATATTGTCGGCGGAGCTTGCAGCCGTCTCAGGGGTTGCCGTTTCCCGGTAAACTGTGTACCGGAGGCTCAGAACAGCAGGGCTGTTTGCCCGACGTCCAGCGGTGTGTGTCCCGCTCACTCCAGCACAGAGACGGGCCCGTTTACTCTGGAGCCATGAACATCGAAACTAGACCATGAATGAATGGAGGCATGTGCTCTTCACAGATGAATCCCGCTTCAGTTCGCAGAACGATTCATCGTCGCACATTAATCCGGAGAGAACCGGGTAGCCGATACAACCAACCACAGGAACATCGTGGAAGGGCACCAGTATGGTAGTGGTGGCGTCATGTTGTGGGGCGGCATCATGTTGAATGGCCGTACGGACCTGCACATCTTCATGGGTGGTCCGAGGAACACTGTTAACGCTCGGAGATACAAGGATGAGGTACTGAGACCACATGTTCTACTCTTCAGAGGTGCGGTTGGTGCAGACTTCCTCTTAATGGACGATAATGCCCGACCGCACCGCTCTGGTGGATGAATTTCTGGCTGGGGTAGACATTCATCGCATGGACTGGCCAGCGAGGTATGCGGATCTGAATGCTATAGAACATGCCTGGGGTGCATTGGGGAGGCGAATCGAATCCCGTAAGCCTCCACCAGGGACCCTCCAAAACCTTCGCACTGCCCTTTCGGAGGAATGGGATCGACTGCCACAAGAGCTCTTGGACCATCTGATAGAGAGCATGCCACGTCGCTGCGAAGCGTATGTCGCTGTTATGGGTAACCATACACCCTATTAACAGCATATATTGTTGTGGAAGATATTGCCAAGTTTTGTTAGTTATATCAAAGGTGTACCTTAGCTATCAGAACCTCTCTGACATAGCTTTTTGACAAGTTGTGTGACATATGGTGTGTGATTCAGTTTCCGTTTGTTCAGCAATCTGTCTGACATTCCTATCAGCTGGTATGGCGTCGTTTAGTGATTATGCTTAACTGTTGGAGACTAGTGTACTTTTACAGTTTTCGGAATCACCGAAGAGATAAAATTTTATTCCTTAGTTCTTTCAGTATCAGTAAATCTTCTGACGTAAGGCTAAGCAATTTGAAACCTTCAAATACCTCCGCACTAAGCAGATATAAAATCGACTATCTTGAGCTCAGAAAGCCAGGACTCGACCGTCTGATCCAATCAGTCCAGCTTCTGGTGGAGTACGAAGGAAGGAAAGAAGTAGAATTTACGGAGGATAAAAATAATATTTTAAAATATATATGAAGAATAGCATGTTCTTAACTCCCGCGTAGATTCCCTGTATCGGTGGTTCTTAAAGATGTATCTTGCCGGGCTGAGTGGCTCAGACGGCTAAGACGCTGGCCTTCTGACCCCAATATGGCAGGTTCGATCCTGGCTCAGTCCGGTGGTATTTGAAGGTGCTCAAATACGTCAGCCTCGTGTCGGTAGATTTACTGGCACGTAAAGAGAACTCCTGCGGGACTAAATTCCGGCACCTCGGCGTCTCCGAAAACCGTAAAAGAGTAGTTAGTGGGACGTAAAACAAATAACAATAACATTATTATTATTATTATTATTATTATTATTATTATTATTATTATTATTATTATTATTATTTAAAGATGTAACTTCTAAATTCGACCGTTTTTCAATCTTTCTAAGAATCACAACGTGTAACTTTGAAAATTAAGGTACATTTCAGCATTTTCTGTTTCATTGTTGGAACATACTGTATATCACAATTTTTGAAATAAACAAAGCATACAAAATCGTTACATTTTGCACCTAGTAGTTCATTACTGAACTTCTTATTTCTCCAGTTAGCCTCGTCAGTGACACTTGGGTTATCTGTGGCAGCTGATGGTGCAAATATTGAGGATCCAACAAGCCTTCGGGACGAGGACTCAGCACACGCAGACATTAAAACAACACAGGTTATTAGACAATCGTCAAACACACCGAGTGTACGACAAAGATGACTGAAGTGTCAACAATCCCTTGCTATAACAGAATGCAACTTCGATATTTAGTTGTGTAAATGAACGATTTTTCTTCTTCTTCCGCTGGTTTTCACATAGCCTGGTAGGATCGGACGTGCGAACTGCGACTCATTTTACAGCCGGATGTACTTTCTACTTTCCACCCTATGTGGACAGACGTGTTCATAACTGCATGTTTTTTACCGGGCAATTTGGCCGTGAGGTTAGGGGCGTGCAGCAGTGAGCTTGCATTCGTGAGATAGTTGGTTCGAACCCCACTGTCGACAGCCCTGAAGATGGTTTTCCGTGGTTTCCCATTTTCACACCAGGCAAATGCCAGGGCTGTACCTTAATTAAGGCCACGGCCGCTTCCTTCCACTTCCTAAGGCCTTTCCTATCCCATCGTCGCCATATCTGTGTCGGTGCGACGTAAAGCAAATAGCACAAAAAAAATCAAATAGTTAGATAAAAAAAAGTAATGGAACTAATTATTAAAACTTATTTACGAATTCTTTATCTTCTTACTCACCAACGATTGATGATATTGGAACCAACTTTGAACAAAAAGTTGATTTGGAATAAAACCTAACCTCTGTGCACACTGGAGGGAACCGAAATACTCGGGGTAGGTTAATTAAAGAGAGGGCGCTAGTGCTACAGCTATACAACGTGTGTATTAATCATGGGATATTGCCAATCAATATATCAATTAACTTATAAGACACCTTTACACAATTTTCAATAATACACTGTAACATGAAAAATGCTTTCAGACGAGGTGATCAAATAAAATCGGTTTTATTAGAAGTAATTTAATAACTGTTCGTTACGACAATAAAATAACAGAACGCAACACCGAATTGGATGATTGTAACGCTTTAAAGCTGACCTACCGTTCGAAGTACGCATTAAACGTGGGGCGGTGTGTCGAAGTAGAGTATCGATCGCTCAATGTGTATCTACAGGGTGTAGCCACAGTACCCTACAAACCTGCATTCTGATGATGATGATGATGATGATGATGATGATGTACAGGAAGAAAGGGCGGTGAGGATTGCTTTCCATCAGAAGAAAATAATTCAGCTCTACCTGCTCAATCTTTGAAGGGAATATACAGGATGAACCGAAATTCGCACACTCGAGCGTCGCAGCGCGACTCCTCACATGCCAGCAATAAAAAAATGTATCTCACAAAAGTTCGGCCGGCAGAAAAAAGACGTTGAATAGTGGCAATCTGACAACACTGTAACCACATGTAAGGGTAACTACATCGGTCAGCAGATATTAGTCGTGCTGTACAGTTGGTGCAGAGGATAGAGATTTGGGTTAGCATGCAGGAGGTCGGGGGTTCGATCCTGGGTTGAGGCGTAGTGTAGGGTAAGCGATGCAAATCCTGCAGCTGTAAGGTCAGGAGTAGTGGTCCGAATACTACCGTCGGCTGTTCTAAACATGAATTTACGTGGTTCCCCATTTCCACACCAGGCAAATGCTGAGGCTTGGAACCCCGATCTTGCGATGGGGAGGCCGACACTACAAGTTTTTGGCAACAAAGTGATGCAAATATGATAGAACTGGATAGCTAGATGTCAAGGACTCAACTAAGGTGTAGCCTCACCAGTTACCTGCTGTGGAAATGTGAAACCACGGAAACCCACAATGTACTATCTTCCCAAGGCAAGCACACAGCAACAAGGCCAAATACCGCGTAGCTAATTCGCTTGGTCGCAATATAATGCTTAATTCTCGGGTTACACTGATTGTTCATACCTTACTACACGCCATGTACAAACCTTTGTTAGTGGATTATGTACAGATACTAACTTCCAGTTAAACAGCTGAACACTTGCTTAGCAATCTCTGTGATTTTTGAAGATAGTACAATCTTTATGTTAATTATAAAATCCAGACGATTAGTGGGCAGAAACTTTCCACTTGGTTTGCGGCTAAAATCTGGATGTTTCAGGGTTAGTCGTTCTGTAAGGGGTCAGTTTTAACGAACTGCACAAACTTGCTATATACTGCACATTGGAAACCTCGCCACCCGTTTATCATGACTGTGACTAAACTTGGGCGTTTTGTGGGGTCATTATCACTGAAGGGGTGAGGTAAAATTCATACTTACCTGCAAGAGTGTCACTCTGAAAAATTCTAGTAATTTAAAGTCTTTAAATCTTCCATTGAAGTATTTCAAAAAGCAAGTAAACTTGTAACTGCTCATTGCTGTAGTAAATATTGATATTGCAGTCACAGACATGGGACATTCAGTTTCACGTAACCTTTCGTTTCAAGAATCTCACATGTATTGGCTGGGATTCAAACGGTGGCTGCCCTGGTGGAGACACGATTTTCCTACCAAGCCCCCCTGAACGATCACAGCAATTACTACACAGTACTTATTTAATGCCCTCTTGACTTTCATTATTTACATCACGCGAACAGAAGCTATGAACAAATTTGTTCAAATTTTCTCAAGTATCTACAGGGCGTGATGCTTTCAAGTTATTAACATTTTAAGATCGCTAGTTCTCGTAGGATTCATCAGCGAACTCGTTTATGTAAAATCATTCTCACTTTCATTTTTACAATACGATATAACTGAACCAAACGGGGAGAGTTGGCCGTGTGGTTAGGGGTTCACAACTGCGAGCTTGCATCCGGGAGACAGTGGATTGGAACCCCACTGTTGGGAGCCCTGAAGATAGTTTTCCGTGGTTTCCCATTTTAAACCAGGCAATTTCTAGGGCTGTGCCTTAATTGAGGCCATGGCCACTTATTTCCCACTCCTAGGCTTTTCCTATCCCATCGTCGCTATAAGATATGGGTATCTGTGTCAGTGCAACGTAAAGCAAATCGAAAAAATTGAACCGAATTTAGTAGCTCCTACTGTAATGGATGTAATATTATTGGCTTCCGACTAGTACCTTTTCTCTACATTTCTTTCCCACATATAAGCTCTGAGGACATTGAAGTATCTCTGTGTCACAAACAAGTTAGCTGAAAACCACTGCTTTAGAGGATTCACCAGTTCAGATGGCAATACATCGGATTAGTTCCGTCAGTATTAAGGACCATAGAGGACTACTATTTTTACCCTACAGAAATAACTTCTGAGAGACAAGGTGAGTCCCGTTTGAACAGAATTTGAATTTTCTGCACATAAAATGAAACGTCAACAATGAGTGCAGTGGAGAATCGGAGTTTTGACATGAAGTGAACATCAACTGTGACATTCCGAATGGATTCAAACTTAACAATATTTTGTCCACAAATATTAGCAAAATATTTGGTGCAGATCCTATTCTGTTTCTCATTAAAGGCCGTATTTTTATTTCGTAGATAAAATCGGCGTAGCGAGTGTACCACAAAATAAGAGACAATTTCAAGCGTGTCACTGTAGCACAGACGATAGGCGACAGCTGATAATTTGCATCCGTTGTCTGTCGTGGTTCCAGTCGCTCTGAAATCAAGTTTAAAAGGATTATTATTACTATTTTACAAGTTGTATTTTGGTGCTTCTGACACGACAAGTAAACAATAATTGTTTATTTTTTTCATTCAATCAGTCGGTCAGGCTGTGCTCCCTGATAAAATAAGAAATGCAAAATATGAATGCAATAAGCAAGCATTTATTCTGTGGTCTTGGTGCTTCACGTGCCTATGTTTTACGGGTATGAATTATTTCATCTGGTAAATGATGAAAATATAACCTGTGAGACAGAGTTAAAATGGAAAAGATTGAAAAACAATAAGATATTATAAAAGAAACAACCTGAATTAAACAAAATGCAGTGCGACTCGAACCGCGACAGATAACGGATGGCTGGGTTGAGTGGCTCAGACGGTTGAGGCGCTGATTTTCTGACCCCAACTTGGCAGGTTTGATCCTGGTTCAGTTCGGTGGTATTTTAGGGTGCTCAAATACGTCAGCCTCGTGTCGGTAAATTTTTTGGCACGTGAATGAACTCCTGTGGGACTAAATTCAGATACCTCGGCGTCTCGGACAAACGTAAACGTAGTCAGGGGAACGTAAAGAACAATAAAATGATTATTACAGACAACGGATGCAAATTTACAACCTGTCATTCGAGCGACAGTGCTACGCGACACGCTTTGAATTCTGCCTTACTTTGTGGTATAAGACGCTACGCACAGTTTATCTGCTAAGTAGCCTTTAATGGAAAACATAGGAGGGTCTACACCTAACATTTTGCTTACTTGGGTGGACGGGGTATTGCGATATATTTGCGATGTTTGAACCCAGATGTTCCCTTGTATCAGAGACGAATGCGTACATGTAGGTGGTATTCAAAGTAGATCTTTGCCTATTATCGTAAAACGATGTAATAAACACACACAATTTTGTGTTTGTTTCGTACCTGGCTATTCTAGAATTGATATTCTGAGCTGTTCTTTTTACCATCTTTATACCAATACAGTCAGCCTATTCAGTCGTTCACACTCCAACAGTTTCCATATCTAGCCTCCACAGTTCACTGCACACGTCTGCATATTCGACACCGTTGAACTTTTTAAGTGAAGAACAGTAACTGACACATACAACCACGTTCGAGATGCTTTCTGAAACTAAGACAGGAGTACTACTTTCAACTACACATTCTATGACAGCCTATATATAAAAGTCGTGCATACAAAGAAAAACATTCTAAGAAGCGTGTTATAAAAGTTCCATGGATCTGAATATGAAAATTCCCATTCGGGGCTGCATTGCTTTGTAGTCAGCTCTGATAACAACTTCATCCGTTGGTTTCATCTTAAAGCAGCTATGTATAGCATTTATTCCATAACAAGTTCATGCGTATGTACATAACACATCAGTCAACTATTCCACATCCTAAGAGTTGAATAGACTTTATTCTTTCGTGCGTTGACTGTCTAGCAGGAATGGTTATGAAGAGGGGATATTCACGTTCGGGTTCAGACGGTGGTCAAAGTCTACAGTTCATTGTTTTCCCGGTATGGGCTACAACAAGTTTTCGATTTCCATCCATCTGTTTCAGTCCAATCTTTGATTGTGCTAGTATCTTCTACTTTTTCTTCCTCTTCTTCTTAATCGGTTTGCCATCCAGGGTTGGTTTTTTCCTTGGACTCAGCGAGGGATCCCACCTCCACCGCCTCAAGGGCAGTGCCTTGGAGCGTGAAACCTTTGCTTGGGGGATACAACTGGGGAGAATGACCAGTACCTCGCCCAGGCGTCCTCCCCTGCTATGGAGGACAGGGGCCTTGTGGGGGAACGGGAAGATTGGAAGGGATAGACAGGGAAGAGGGAAGGAAGCGGCTGTGGCCTTAAGTTAGGTACCATCCCGGCATTTGCCGAGAGGAGAAGTGGGAAACCACGGAAAACCACTTCCAGGATAGCTGAGGTGGGAATCGAACCCACCTCTACTCAGTTGACCTCCCGAGACTGAGTGGACCCCGTTCCAGCCCTCGTACCACTTTTCAAATTTCGTGGCAGAGCTGGGAATCGAACCCGGGCCTCCGGGGGTGGCAGCTAATCAAACAAACCACTACACCACAGAGGCGGACGATTGTGGTAGTATTACAACTTAAAATTAATTTTGAATATTAAATTTATAAACTACCAGAAAAAAGAAAATATATGGTAACCGCATTACACTTAAGAAAGAATACCTTAATTGAAACCTTAATTAATACTTTGCCTTAACAAGGGCCGTACTAGGTTACAAAAAAGCACAGGGAATTATTATCAACTTCAAATACCATCGAACTGAAACGGAATCGAGCACGCCTTCATTCAACCCGCTCAGCTACTCGGCCCGGATGTAGGAGTTACGAGAGTGTGAAATATATTTTGTACTACTCTCCATTTGGTAAAATGGAGTAATAATAATAATAATAATAATAATAATAATAATAATAATAATAATAATAATAATAATAATAATAATAATATTGCTATTGCTTTTTACGTCCCGCGAACTACTTTGACGGTTTTTTCTGAGACGCCGAGGTGTCAGAATGTTGTCCCGCAGAAGTTATTTTGTGCCAGTAAATCTACCGACACGAGAACCTGTCAAGTTGGAGTCAGAAGACTAGGGCCTCAACCGTCTGAGCCACTCAGCCCGGCTAAAATTGGAGTAATTATGTAAACCACTTCTAATATGATAGAGCGTATTTTAATTAAGTTATCTGAGTTTGAAGCAGCTACTCAATGACATTTTCTCTGTCATTACAACATTTGATAATGTTCGAGTAAGCCCAGACAGCTAAATGATGGAGCACAATAGAACAAAGTGAAGTACATCGGTGAATATTACAGAATCTGAAGGATAAGTATTCAGGAAAATGCTCATCTCCATCTGAATGTGGATGAGACTTGTGCAACAAGATAGACTGATTGTGTCTGTCGAACTCTGCCCCCAGTGCACGATGCCCAGCAGGAGGCAATAATATTATTAGCACTAGGTCACAAAGAGGGGTCAGGAGTAGTAGCCGATATTAAAGGGGGTCGCGACAGGGTGGCTGAATGCCACGACGGGGAACATAATTTGATAGAAACATTAATTTTGTACCCTCACGGTACGCTGTGGAGCTTCTTTCCCCGTACTTTGAGAGGTGGGATGCTCGCAAGATGATTGGCAGACATTCTGAAAGATAATTTAAATGGTATTCCACTGTCAAGAATGTAGTACTTCTTTCTTTTTGGTGTGCTTTCCACAACACAAATATAATAAACTTTGTTGTCACCAAGGTCCGCATGTTACCTACTTGTACGGTAGAGGGGAAGTCGCACGAACTGCTGCTGAAACTATGTTGTGTGCGAAAGTATTCGTGATGAACAGTCCTACCCTACACTCTGCCCTTTCATTTTTAACAACGACCATGTACACTTTATAATCTCTTCCACGTTATCTCCCCTTCCCGAATATCATTAAACACATCCAGATGTATTCTAATTGCTGACTCAGCGAGGTCTACTTTCTTTCTTCCATAAGCCCCATTCATATTGATAGCTGCCCATCGAATTCCAAGGAGTCCCTCGCCTGTCAAATAGGTGTGGGACTCCGTTACCTCCATAGGTCCGAGGCTTGCTTAAAACGTTCTAAGCGAGCTAGGTGAAAAATTTTGTGAAGCTGGATGCTACACTTACTTACAGTCTTTTCCTTTCTTTTTACAATTTGCTTTACGTCGCACCGACACAGATAGGTCTTATGTGGACGATGGGATAGGAAAGGCCTATGAGTGGGAAGTAAGCGGCTGTGGCCTGGTGTGAAAATGGGAAACCACGGAAAACCATCTTCAGGGCTTCCGACAGTGGATTTCGAGCCCACTATCTCCCGGGTGCAAACTCAGAGCTACGCGTCCCTAACCGCACGGCCAACTCGCCCGGTACACACAGTCCCAGTAAGAATCTCTCCTCTAACGGATTAAGGACCATGGGTGGATTGTATAGTCCTACCAGTCTGAGGACAAGGAGGGTCCTGAATAAGAATATGTTCGAGAGGACCACTCCCATTCCGTAGCAACTGGTATCTTGACTCTCAGAACCACTCAGCCGTTGCCCACGGTTCACGAAATAGTACGTGACTTCAGTAACGAACACCACGAACCATTATTATTATTATTATTATTATTATTATTATATTTATTACTCTCTAAGAGGTAGGTCAATTCATTATATCCTCTTCAAAAACAATGGCCAAAAACTACATAATTAAGTATACGAAGTATACGCATTATCTTGTTCAACATTTGAAGACACGCACGGTATCACCGTAATATTACTCTATTCTCCTCGGTTCATTTCATGTACGCAAAAGTATCTTTAATCTTTCTTACCATTAGATGAGGCAGGGTCTGCTTACAACTGGCAACAATGTAGGAAGGCTTACCTGAAAAGAGAGCAAAAGAAAGCGTTATGAACATAATTGTGTCATAAAATATTGGGACTTGGCCCAACATACATGTCTCACAAATTCTAAGCGTACAATGGACCAAGAACATAATAGAGGTGAATGGAAAGTCGAGGCTCCCTTCACTAGGTCAAGATTAAATAAATAACGCCGTTCCTCCGGACGGGGCGGGAAATAGGTTCACAATTCAGCCAACCCTCTACTGGAAAATGTCCAGGAATCTTGCACGCTGAAGTTCCAACTCTAGACGAGGTAGTACCCAGCTGCTCAATCGCGCTGTCTACGCGAAAATTACTATGACTTCTCCTTGATAGTAAAGTACATTCCAACAGAGAACGACAATAAATAAACGTTTTTATTTCTAAGCCAGTGACTAGGCTATAAACTGACGGAGCAGGAGGGTTAGGATTGAAAATACAGGTCTGAAGAAGCTGTATAAAACGACTTTCACATTATCCTGCCAACCCAAACATTTTAAGGGTAGTAATCGTCCCGACCTGTCAAAATGGTCCAAAAGCACAATAAATGAGATACTCATTTATAGTGTAAGATAAATCTGAAGACACGTGATGACTGATGACACACTTCATTGGTCATTACGATTATGATGATGATGATGATGATGATGATGATGATGATGATGATGACTATATCGATGCTAAACTAACGAGGAATTAATACTGCTTCAAGAACTGAAAATCAAAACGCCTTTTAATAATTAATTGATTAATTATTCAGAGCAGCCATAATATTTTTTTAAGAATTTGCTTTACGTCGCACCGGCACAGATAGGTCTTATGGCGACGATGGGATAGGAAAGGGCTAGGAGTGGGAAGGAAGCGGCCGTGGCCTTATTCAAGGTACAGCCCCAGCATTTTCTTGGTGAGAAAATGCGGTAAGGTAAGGTAAGGGTGTATTCTGCCCGAAGGCAGGTCCGAACCTCCGCAGAGGTGTGCCTGAGCCGGAGTTTACGTACGGTAGGGTGGCCAGTTCCTTTCCGTTCCTCCACTCCCTTACCCCCACCAACAGCGCGTGGCAACCCATTCAGATCTTGACTACGCCCAATATTGCTTAACTTCAGAGATCTCACGGGATCCGGTGTTTCAACACGGTTACGGCCTTTGGCGAGAAAATGGGAAACCACGGAAAATCATTATCAGGGCTGCCGACAGTGGGGTTCAAGAACCCACTATCTCCCTGATGCAAGCTCACAGATGCGCGCCCATAACCGCACGGCCAACTCGCCCGGTGCCATATTCATTTAAAGTAAGTATTACAACGATATTCGACACTATCGCATATCATGTCATTCATTCATCTCATTAACTCCTGTGATAAAATTTACGTCAGAAAGGACATCCGATCGTAAAACTCTCTATGAAGATTCATCTTGCTTCATACACGACCCCGTAGAGAAACGGGACAAGGGTTAGACGTATATACGCACGAGCATTACATTTTTTCAGGTATCCTTGGATATTTTTTGGGTCCTTCCTTTTCCCTCTTTCCCGAGAATTTTGCTCTAATATACGATTCTCAAAATTGAGTTGTGTTTCAAATGAGCTCCTAAATATTGTGATTTTATTTCCCAAATTATTGTCAGAGAATTGAGCTATGGTGGCCTAGGCCATCCTCGGTAGAGCAACCGACGCAAAATAGGGAGGTTGTGGGTTCGGATCCCAATGGTGTCCGGTTGGCCATTTTTGTTCTGTACTTAACATCTCATCAACACGTACTAAATGTACGTAACACGACCTAATAGGTTGAAAGTCGGTTTCGATTACAATTCGGTCGTGAAAATTCAATATTTAATTCCAAATTAGTCAATATGCCTTCAACACACCCAGATGTCAAAGTCATGTATTCCATTTTCGCCTTACTTTAAGGTATTCCTGCATTAATAACCATATAAAACTGTGCTCCAATATAACTTTTTCTAACATTTGGATTTGAATGACCATCACTAAAATTACCGTTTGTTGTATTCGCTTTCTTACCCAAGGTAATACTTCTGTTTATTTTACTACGGTACTACTCCTCTTGTAACGCACACAAGGTAAGAGAGAATTCATTCTTCTGCTTGAGTTTGATATTGTATGTTTAATTTTAAAAATTAAAATACTGCATAATTCACAATCCTTAACACTCACAAACTGACACATTAAAATCTAGTTCTGTGAATATCTAAAGCTGCAGCATTTCCTTTCTCACAACGATTCCATGTAAGTTCAGTTTCAGATCTGTTTAACATTACCGTGAGAAAGCCCAATTGCAGCAAGTAGTAAACACAGATCGATAAATGAAAGCGAGTAAGTAAAAAAACGTTCTATCATATTTAAGATTTGTATGGTTCACTAATGGGAAGCTCAAGCTAGCTCGATATAGATTTCATCCACGTCGAGTGAGAACATCCATTCCACGAATTCCAAAATAATCTGGAGTCAAGGGCGCTTTGTGTGTGCTTTAATGAGGGGAAGTGCTTAAAAGGACCATGAATGAAGTAATTAAATAAAAGAACTGGGTATACTATTAGAAAATCACACAGTAATGTGAAGAAAATTAAATAACGAACGAGAGGAGACAGAGGAAGATATCAGCAAATATATAAGTATCTAGACGAGACGTTATATTAAATATTTAGCCAAGCATACAGTAGAAGAGCATGCCACAAGAGTTACAGAACTTTAAATGTGATGAACAGAATTAAAACCACAGAAATCAAAGTCTCACAACAGCTAAGAAACTGCGTATTAAGCTAGAAGAAAGAAGAATGGGAAGAATTCGATGATCACATAGAGAGAAATGACATTGATTCGGCTGCCATGACTCGGGAAAAAACGATTCAGTCTGCTATGGTATACAATCAAAAGAAAAGCTCGCAAATGGTTTGACGCAGAATGTTGTGAAAAGAGACAGATTACCATTCTCGCGCTACATACAGCCAAATCCAGCCATAGTTTAGAGGATGAAAATCCTACAGTCAAATCAGAAAAGAATATAAAAATCTACTGAAGATTAAAAAAAAAAGGATTACATGGAAAAGGAAGCAACAAATATGGTGGAAGAAGCCAGAAAGGACCCGTACGTGGCATTGAGGCCACGGAAATCTCAGAGCAACAGCAAAATAGACATAACAGTTTTGGAAGAACATTTCAACAACATTCTCAACATTGATAAAACCAACACCGCATATGAACCGATCAATGTGAAGACATGTCTAGCGGAAACTGAACCCTTCATGACCGAGCTAGATAGTTGCAGTCGCTTAAGTGCGGCCAATATCCAGTAATCGGGAGATAGTGGGTTCGAGCTCCACTGTCGGCAGGCCTGAAGATGGTTTTCCGTGGTTTCCCATTTTCACACCAGGCAAATGCCGGGGCTGTACCTTAATTAAGGCCACGGTCGCTTCCTTCCAATTCCTAGGCCTTTCCTATCCCATCGTCGCCATAAGAAATATATGTGTCGTTGCGACGTAAAGCAAAGAGCAAAAAAATACCCTTCCCCAGAGAAGAGGTATACGAGACAATAACATCTCTAAAAGACAAAAAGGAGCCAGGTCCCGGCGGCATATATAATGAACATATCAACGGCTCAGTTAACTTATTACTTCAAGCAGTCACAGACATGTTAAACCTATGCTTAAAAGAGGGCAAGGGCAACATCCCAGAAATATGGAGGATCTCGACAATTAAGATACTATTTAAGGGGAAAGGCAATCAATTGGACCTGAGATCTTACAGGGGAATTGCCCTGGAGAATTCATATTGAAGATACTCACAAGCATTATCACAAAGCGAATTTCTAAGGAAGTAGAACACAGGATTCCGGAAGAACAATTCGGTTTCCGAAAAGGCAGGAGCACTCTCCACGCCATTAACATATAGAAGATACATTAAGGTATCCTCAAGGAAAATTCCATGTAGTCTTCGTATATTATACCAAAGCTTTCAATACAGTAAACAGACGTATCCTAATCTCGAAGCTGGAAACAACAAGAAAAAATAAGCTCACTGCACTGATCCATAACATGATGACAGCCAATTTCATTCAGATTACAGATGGCGTAACCATATCGAAAACAATAATCCAGACCAACGGCGTCCTACAGGAAGACCCATTAAGCCCCCTACTCTTTAATGTCTCCACATACGATGTTGTACAGATGATTAGACAAGAGACGGAAGATATAAAAATCTACATAGGCCCTATATGCGGACGACATGGTCATTGGATCGAATTCCACCTACAACCTGCAAAGAGCCATAAACCAACTTGAGAAGTGGGCACAGGAAAACAAAATGGAAATTAGCACCGAAAAAACTGTACAGATGACATTCCGCAACGGAGGTCGAGAAGCTGCGGATGACAGGATATATCTAGGACCAAAACCTCTTGTGACAGTCAACAGCTTCAAATACCTGGGAGTGACTCTGCAAACTACCACCAGATCTTTCAGAATACACGTGAAATTCTGTGCAGCATCTGCCACAAAAGCAATTTTTGACATCAAAGAATTATCCACATTATCATTAACAACCGCTATGGCCTTATTCAACGCAAAAATAGTTCCCATCGCAACATACGGAATACATATTATTTGGGATACGTTAAGTCTAAAAGATCTAATGACTTTGGAAGCAGTTAAATCAAGATTCTTGAAAGCCGCTTTAGGTGTTTCGAAACACACAAAGTTGAGGCTAGTATACGAGCTCACGAGAGAACCATTCTTTGTAGAAGAACTGCGTATGAGGCTCCCACCTACCGACAGCTCCAATAAACTGCTCCTTGAAACAAAAGAAACGAAGAGAAATTTGGCTGGATTTTTATGCTACAGAATAGATCCTGGGCCAACATGAATCAAGACCTCAGACACCTGGTGACCTCAATAGCTGTGCATGGGTACCACCACAAAGTATGCAGGAACAAGCATTTTCACGATCCCGGGAATAACTGTACATTACCACTTGTAAAAAACGAGTAATACCTCTGGTAGACTACTGTGTTTAATTAAAACGTGTACAATCAAAATGCGGGGTAAAATGCATCGCCAAAACTTATGTAACATACTTATATACACAACTTGTGTGCATTTCTTAATAATAATAATAATAATAATAATAAAAGCTAATAATAACTTGATCATTTGATGCGTTCTTCCTGTTTTATCTCCAGCATTGAAACATTTTCAATATAGTGTATTTTTATATTCGTGCATTAGGAACAACGTCGTTCAGCAATATTCACGTAGTGAGATTACAGAGGCTCGAACGACTGTGAATCGACGAAGACCGGAATGGCCGTCCATCAACATCAGATACATTATTATATTAATGCCTTTGATTAGACAGTACGGGAGAACAGATGTGTAATGCTAAACCAATTGGAGTTGTTCAGGGAATAGGACAGACCTTTCTAGGGTTAAAGAAATAAGATACTCATTTTATCCCATGGTAAATGCTTGAATAACGTTAGTGGTTATGTCGGAACATACAAGAATGCTGTCAAAGCAGATTTCTGTATCTTCAGCAAACCATCGAAACTGTAGCGAAAAATTTATTTTCTATTTATCTTCGAATAATCTAGTAGGAATCCGATTTTACGCTATTACCTCTCAAGACCATGGGATTTCTCAGCACTTAACTATCCTAGTCGTTGTCCTTGATGCCCTATAGAAATCTAATATCTTCATTCTGACATCTGGCTTTTTTTTACTACAACGCTCACATGGAACAGCTGCTAATAAACCTCCTCCTGAGCAAACCACAATGATAACCAAGGGCACAGCAGGAAGGAAGCCTGAGGGGAAAATGAAATGAATAGACAAATGAGTTTGGAAACACAGCATCTGGTCAAATTTTACGAACTGGTGACATTTCCTACGCAGTGGGATAAGTAAGTCCTTTTAGCATCATTATGCGGCTCCGCGGGGAACCGTTTAAAACGAGATCGTCGGGCATTAGATTGGAAGAAGTGGGGAGAAAGAGAAAGTGTGAAACGAGGTTGAGATGTAACAACTGACTAGGGAATTGTGAACATTAGTACATTCTGACCTGGCTGACACGAAGGTTATTTCAGGTTACGATTACAAATAATATATTCCCTGAAATGAAATGAAATGACGTATGCCTTTTAGTGCTGGGAGTGTCCGAGGACAAATTCGGCTCGCCAGATGCAGGTCTTTTGATTTGACACCCGTAGGCGACCTGCGCGTCGTGATGAGGATGAAATGATGATGAAGACGACACATACACCCAGTCCCCGTGCCAGCGAAATTAACCAATTAAGGTTAAAATTACCGACCCTGCCGAGAATCGAACCAGGGACCCCTGTGACCAAAGGTCAGCACGATAACCATTTAGCCATGGAGCTGGACATATGTTCACTTACTCGTTTCAAGAATAAGTAAATGCACTTGCATAAGAACTCTACTGGAAAGGTACGGCCAGAACGAAGTTACTGGAAGTTTCATGTAATATAAAACTGTTGCAGTTACTGATATAATGACGTATGGTGCCACATATAGGGCATGTTGTTGTTGTTTGAGTTATCAGTCCATAGACTGGTTCGATGCAGCTATCCATGCCACACTGTCCTGTGCTAAACTTCTCATTTTCTACTTAACTACTACATCTTATATCTGCTCTAATCTACTTGTCTACTTTGTCTAACCCCTAACGTTTTTATCGCCTACACTTCCCTCAAGAACTAACTGAACAAGACCTGGATGTCTTAAGTCCATTCGACACTCCATGTCGTACTATGTCGGCATGCAAAAGATCTCTGGTGTTTGCCCGACAGAATTCATTAAAATCTCAGCCACAGACGCCCAGGAGATATCCGGTTTATTTTGTCTGCCATCTAGTAGGCCTAAATAAAATGTAACGTCGAAATTGACGAGCAGACAGCCAGATGGCGTCAAATTGAAATGTCTGCACACGGTAGCTGAGGCCATACGATTATTATTATTATTATTATTATTATTATTATTATTATTATTATTATTATCAGGTATATGCTGGGGCTGTACATAAGGAAGGTTTTCTATCCGTACTTAGAGGCACGTGTTCAAAATAAATGTATGTTTATAAAAAGTGGAGTGAATAAATTCGGTCGAATTCTACCCTCCCCCCCCCCCCCCTTCCTCACCACTTTAGTCCGCCATTTCTAACTTAGGAAGACATCGACATGTGATGACTGAATATTTCTGGAAGTATACTACATGACTAACAATGCGGCCAGCTTTTGTAATAAAGGAAGCTTGTCCTCGTTTCTGCTTGCCCTCGCAGTCACTTCATTGTGCGACCACTAACGTGACGTCAATCGTAATATTGTCGCTGAGAGACTCTCCAGCCAAGATCGAGCGCAATGACGAACATGTTTGTATGACGTGCTCATATTAACCGATAATGACGTAACCCTACTCCACATATGCACAATAACTCCACGGGAGGTGCAATGGACAGCTATTTATTCTCTATAGCATAGACTGCCAATGACGCACCAAGCCAGTTTGTATAGGGAAGAAATAATATTGCTCTTGAGGTATACGCTTGAGTTTTAGCACAATTTCTTGTGATATTGTTGCTTCACGTAAGGCGTTCGGGACAGTGATTGACAGTCCCGTGCACAAAATGCATACAATTATGTTAAGAGCATGTACAATAAAGGGCGTTGGTAACGTGTTCAGAAAGAGGATCTCGATTGCAATGAACAGTGGTATGATGATGACATAAGACACTGTAAACGTAATGGTAATAGTTGCTCTGCCAGAAAATAACATTTACATGCCACTTAAGAAAATGGCAATTTGTTGCGTTAGGACCTAGATTGCTAGCGTTTCTCATTTATCTTCTACTTTCATACCGTAATTGAATTGAATTGAATTGAATTGAATTGAATTGAATTGAATTGAATTGAATTTATTGATCATGATTTACATGCCACTGAGACTGAAAAGTCCCTTTATGCAGCGTCTTCTTATAATACAATGCAGATTTATGAAAACAGTAACTACATTTTTATAATATTAAAGTATTAAACTAAACAAGAAACTTAAAAAAAAATTAAAATACAGATACCAAAACCAGTAAGGTTAAGACATACATTATATAATAAGTAAGAAAGTAAATCATTAAGCCCTTCTGTTATTTTGGACTACATGAGTTTAAAGAATATAAAGCTAAAGCAGAGAAACAATTTTCTTCGAAATATACATATTCCTGATTGTTCGACACAAGAATGCCTGATCTCAGCCTCTTGCGTACTCCTCCAGAAAGATAGATGTTAAGAACTGCTTTAGTTGGGTACAGTTAGTGTTACTTGCGAAACGGTGAAGATTAAAGACGTTAAAGATACGTGATGCAGTGCAAACAAAGGATTTGTTAAATTTAGTGGTACGATGAAGGGGTAATAGCCAAGAAAGAGCTGGGACAGACTAATGAAAGATACACACTAGTTCTAGTCCATGCTAAAAAACACTCTGCAATTAAAATATTCCACCTAATCCTGAATTCTATTCTAACTCATCAACATTGGATCTGAGTTGCATTTATAAAGTACCTTCTGGCTAGGTGCGGAAAGCAAGTTCGTGTCTATAGTGACGGCTAGATAGTGAGAGCTAGCGGTCGGCCTGTTGTGGATTTACCCAGCCTGAAGACTGAGGATTCAATAACCAAAACCATCATATTTCAAAAAAATGAAACCATGCCAACACTTCAGTTCTCAAAAGAAGAAATAGCATGTAAAGAATGAAGATAATGACGGCCACCGATGCAATAAAGACTGAATGACTCACAACTGTAGTACATTCTCCTGAGTGGAATGAAGTCGTTTCTAGCCGTTCACCAATCGAGTGCAATGAGGCGATTTCGCTCAGATTGAGGAGAAAAGACATAGATCGCAAGAGGGCAGTAACCTGGCTCCTTCACAGGGCACAGCCGGCAGAGAAAAAGGTAGTGACTATAAACTGGAATCTGCTGAACTCTAAAGGAGTCCAAGGTCAGAGAGAACACGATATCTGTGATCAGGCAAGAGTGAAATTCGACGAACTTCTGTGTCTCTTGACACCCATCCCGATACTACTTTAAGCACATAATTTGCTCAATCCCAAAGTCCGCTTGGTTCGACTTGTCTTTACAAGAGTACAATATCTGGAAGGCTTACCGAAACATTTACTTATCTACTATCTAACACTTGGTTGGGAATTAATTTAAGATCAGTCTTGGAGCACCTGGCTGAGTTGGTCTTCTGAGTCCAAAGTAGTGAGGTGGATCTCAGCTCTGTTCGGTGGTATTTGAATGTGCTTATGCTTTGTAAATTTACTGGCACATACGAGAACTCTTGTGGGACAAAATTCCGGCATCTCAGCGTTCCTGCAAACCGTAAAGGTAGTTTATGAGAGAGAAATTTATTATTATTATTATTATTATTATTATTATTATTATTATTATTATTATTATTCATGCCTTTGCTGGCGTGACGTAGTGTTTACAGTTCACTATGTCTTCTGGTATGGGCTATATCAAATTTGTTACTTTCATTGACCTGTCTCAGTCTCATCCTTGGCTTTGACAATATGAAAGTGACTGAGGTATGAGTGATGCTAGTAATACCATTCCTTATGCAGCCAGTCCCTGTTATGGATGGTGTGAAAATATCACTTATAGGGTCAGTTGGTGGATGTATTTCAGTGGGTTTGGCAGACTGATATGTAATAGCAACTGCTGGCTCAATGAGGAAAGCAACGGGAAACTACCTCACTCCTCATTTCCCTAGTACCCCTCTTCAGTAACGCCTAGGCTATTTATGACAGCTGTTGTCGGAGCTGCGGAGGATCAAACCAGCCTTCGGGCTGAATACCCAACATATATTATTATTATTATTATTATTATTATTATTATTATTATTATTATTATTAGGATGTGTATTGATAGAATATGTAGTAATGAAACTTATTTGTATCGAAGGAGTTTGTTCATTATATCATTAAGCTGAAATGCGTTGCAGGTGTTTCTTAACCGGATCAATTAGCTGAATGACGACGTAGAATGACCTTGCGTATGCACTGCGGAAATATACGGATATTTCTATCTTACAGTTACATACTTTATTCCAAAAAGGGCACTTTGAGAACACACTCTATAAACCTATTTTACTAACACCTCCGGTATATGAAAAGATTAAGGTTATCAGGATTTATATCGCTTATAATACAAACCAAAATAGAATGTATAAATTCTTGGTCATCTACTGTACGTATACGCGTGCATGCTATTAATATAACTACTAGCACAAACTAGGGAATTGGCGGATTCCTGTCCGGTAACATCCATATTGTCATGCTGTGGACAGCCTGTGTAAGAACGGCAGGCGTATTGCGATGTATCGATATCTCAATTGATCATCCTATTTCATTAGAGGCTACCTGACCGAGGCGGTAAAGGTGTGCTCTGTCTACCCGGAAGAACATGGTTTCGATTCCCCGTCAGGGAGTCGAAACATTTAAGAAACGAGATTTCCACCACCACAGCTGCACGTGATCCTAAGGTTCATTCAGCCTATGCTAAAAATGAGTACCTAGTTAATTCCTGGGGACAAAGCAGGACAGACTTAGGGCTAAACACTCTACCCCACAAACTGCCAAGGTAACGGATAATGGAAACCTTTACCTTACACACCTCGAAGTTCTTCATGACCTGTGTGGAGATGAAAGCATTTTTTTACATCATGCATCATTGCAATTGAGCTTTCGATGCATTACGTTCCATTTAAAACTGCAGCAACAGTCAATGACATTCCGTTATATGACCTCCCTTGGCCAAATCTTATTCTCTTTCAAATCCAGTGGAAATAAAATTGCGAGGCCTAAGGAATTTTTCATACTCATGCTCCCTTTGACCCTATAATAACATTTGCCGATGCCCGATCTCCGAAGTTAAGCAACATTGGGCGTGCTCAAGATTTGGATGGGTTGCCACGCGCTGTTGGTAGTGAGTTAAGGGAATGGAGGAGCGGAGAGGAACTGACCACCCAACCGTACGTAAACTCCGGTTCAGGCACACCTCTGCGGAGGTTCGGACCTGCATTCGGGCAGAATACACCCTTACCTTACCTTATTCTGTGAAGCGCCGGCAATTTTTCATTTATTTTCCTCCGTTAAATGTCTAGGGGGATGGTTACCTAGCTGTACTTCCCTTTTAAACAATAATCACCACCACGCTGAAGTAAGTGTACACGTAAATAATTTTAGGACACACTTCATATTGGATTTAATCCTCGAATTCTTCTACAGGGAAACATTGCGTGCACTATAACAGAGTCCTAGATTTCAATTAAGACGTCATTCTCAACTTGACACTCTCAATGTGGTGACTGGTCAGCTGCCTCAATACGACTATTAGACATGATGGTTGTTACAAATCTCCGTTGTGCCGATGCATATATTCTAAAAATACTCAGTCGAGAGGCCAACCAATATATATCCGTACATCTTCAAATGTCACATCTCTTCCACTAACAACTTCTTCACTAGTTTTAAGAGTAAGGTGAAAAAGAGCACAGCTACTGTCACACTAATGTATGGAGTGAATTTACTGGAAGTCATGAGAGAAAGTGTCGTTAGACAGTGCTGTTCATTTTTTTGTTGTCGATGAAGGTCCGAGGGGAAACGTGGAATAAATATTGAAAGCAAGGCCGTAGGGAGACCAAGTTTTGAAGTAAATAAAGTGCCGTAAGTACAAACCGAATCTAAGGGCTCTTTATGAATTAATATATTCGTCTGTAAACCAAAAATAAAGGCACATGGGGAATTGTACAGTATGAGAGACCTTTATCTGCCCGCCTGGTGGGCATGATCGTTAAGGCGTCTGACACCACGGTTAGCCGGTTCGAGTCCCGTTCATGGAAAAAGTTTTCACCATCGGAATGTTGGCCGGCAGGGAAGGAGAGGTGGGGGTTTACAATTTCGAATCAGTGGATTACTTGTCAAAACATCTCCGCAGTACTCATATAGAGTGAGAGCATATATACGTCGTTCATTTCATCTCATGAACTCATCTGATGAGGTTACGTCAGGAAGGGCATCCGGTTGTAAAAACCGCTACGAAGGTTCATCTCACTTCATAACAGACTCCGTAGAGAAACAGGACAAGGTTTCGACATATGAGATACCTTTCTCTACTAATGTTTGGTATGTCTTACAAATTAGCGAAGGCACCTGTAACAAGTAGCACGAAGAACTTTCCTTGCACGACCTATTAGGCCTTTCCCATGCCCTTCTTTAAATTTACTTGCTGATACTGAATTTAAAAACAGTTGTGACTAATATCCAAGTACGGGCCACGAAAGCATCAATGTAAACAGTTGTGACTAATGTTATCAGTGATGCGGGACTAATTCGACCGACTTCCTTCGTGATTGAAATTGTCGAGAAAATGTCTGTCAACGTACCTGGAGCAAGGAAAATCGAGACATTTTAGCAGTCCACAAATAGTGTTAACATTTTTCGGGGACTCAAGAAGTTTGTACTTGAGTGTAAGGTCGCAAGTGAATTGTCTTGTGAGGACCATTCGAAAGCGTCAGTACTAATAACAGTGACAGCAAAATATTACATCCTAATGACTAGGGCTCGGATTCATATGCACTAAAAACTCCGAAAATATGCACTAAAATGTTGAAAATATGCACGAAAATATGCACTAAATATAAAACCTATTGTAATTACCAAACAAGTTATTTAATTTTAACTCAGTGTTAAATTGATAAACAAGTTTCACTCCTTATAAAATGATACATGGCAGTAGGCTTCAACAGTTTTTCAATGTTTTCAGGAGTCAGTGACATTCTGTTGTCGGACATAACTAATTTATACGCTGAAAATTATCGTTGTGCGTCAACGGACGTAACTGGGCAATACTTGTACACAGGCTCTGACTGCTCGGAACATCCTTATGGCAAAGACTTGAGGCATTTTTGCAGTTTAATCTGGTAAAACATTGCAATGGACGAAGAGCAAGTTAACAGATGAACGCAAACCTTGGCAGGCAACTGTAAGAAGGAGGAAGGAATGTCACAAAGAAGGAAATTGCTGTTGTGGAAAACGTCATTATCCATCTACCTACTTGTATTGCGACACTGAAAGCACTTCCCTTGATCAGGGAAGGTTTCTAATGTTACCATGCGATGTGCAACATACAGATTTCATTAAATTTTCCATTTCGTTCAGAAATCTTAGATAATCGATGACACATAAGAGAAAAATATGTCTGTATATGAACTAATGTTCAAAATATGCACTAACGTTCAAAATATGCATTTGCATATGCATTTTTAAAAAGTCGGGCCCTACTAATGGCTCACCATGTGCACAAACCACAGAAAATGAATGTATGGAAGGTGGATATATATATATATAAGGCCTTTCCTCGTATGTCTATGAACAATACGAGATTTTGATTATTACTCCTTCTATGGAATATATTTGATACACTTCAGGAAATGGACATCGGATATGTTCAAAGCATCTTGCACCATGAACAGCGAATGAGAAATAACGCGTCACACTGATTCGCAAAATTTCACCCCAGCAAGATCAAAGACAAACTCCTTGGGAGTTGTAAGCGTTCTGGACGATCAGCCTGGAATCCACTGTTACAGAATGCATACAGAATCATATCGATAAAAAGAACTGATAGGAAGTGGCGGAATTCAACTGAATGCGAACCAGTCAACCGTGCAGATTATCGAGAAACAGGCTATTCTTTACAGCACAGCAGAAGACGATAAGATGATGTTTTTGTAAGTACGGAATAGACAGACATCCAAAGGCTGAATTTTTCCAGTGGTTCCAGATGCTATGACATTTCTAGGGACTGAGAAAGTGGCTGCGCGGTTTGGCTCACGTAGCTATCAGCTGGCAATCGGGAGATAGTGGGTTCAAACCCTATTGTCGGCAGCCCTGAATATGGTTTTCCGTTGTTTCCCATTTTCACGCCAGTCAAATACTAGGGCTATACCTTAATTAAGGTCACGATCACTTCCTTCCTATTCCTAGCCCTTTCTATTTGATGAACAATCCCCTAAATCTCAATATTTTAATGTTATAAATAAGAATACATATCTACACAGCGTGGAACTTCTTGGATATGCTGCATTCTCAATTTCCTATCAGGTGTTGAGGAAGGCTAATGGCATCTATGAACAGACTTCGATACAGCCGTTAGAGAAGTGTGGATGTCCATTACTATTTTTTGTGCAAGTTATTGCAGATGCCATATTAGGCAGACTGAAAATGTTTTCCATTCGGTTAAGGTCAAACACTTTAGAATAAATTCTCAGTTTAGAGTGAATTTAAAATTGTGTGCTATATGCAGATTATTCAAATCTGTGCAACACTTTCTTTATCCTAACTAGTTCAATATGCTACTCTCAGTCCATTACAGCACGTTACGTCCAGAGTATTTATTTATTTATTTATTTATTTATTTATTTATTTATTTATTTATTTATTTATTTATTTATTTATTTATTTATTTATTTATTTATTTATTTATTTATTTATTTATTTATTTATTTATTTATTTATTTATTGCTGTTCTGCGAAAATCTCTGGTAAATGTAGAAATGGCTTCCAAGTGCATCACAATCTAAATACTTACACAACCCCTTATTATTGGTAAAATTTCAATTCAACATTGTACAACAGAAAGATTTCCTCCAAAGTAGCCGATATAAGCTGGAGAGTCGGTTAGTTGTCCTATTTCCAAGATGATAGCTTTGATGTCGACTGAAATCTTCAGCATTTCATGGTAATTAAGAGCGATAACTCCGCGTGGTTGGCTCCCAGCACAGTAAATAACTTCTTCGGATCAAAATTCCGGCAACCTGACGTCTCATAAAATGTACAGCAATTTAAATGATGTTATGATAAGTAACATTATTATCACTATTTATTATTTTGTAGATAACGGTCGAGATTTCGACTTTCGGAAGTGTACATGATCTTGAGGTTCCCTCAGCTAACACCAAAAATGAGTACCAGGTTAATTCCTGGGGGAAAAGGCGGCCGGCAGTAGAACTAACCGTTCTTAACCCATCAAGTGTTGAGGTTATGGATAGTGGAAGCCTTTACCTTCCACCCCTCCAAGGACCTTCGTAGCCTAAACGGAGACGACTTTGCTTTGCTTTACTTTGGTCGATCAAATATATGTTTCCACTACAACACCTATACACTCCCCACTGATAATGAATCAGGGACGGAGGTCTAAAATGTGCCGTGTTGACCGCTAGAACAGAATAAGTTCTAGAAATTTCGCTTTAACAAGTAAAATGAATCCATATAGGCAAATGTGTTTTTGTCAGCTCGTGCAGTGCAGACACGTATGATGTAGCGCGAGCTCAACCGTCACATTGTCCATTTTATGGACTATTTAAAAGGTGTGGCTCATGTACCATTCAAGCTTTTACGTACTGTCGGACCGAATTCTATCGCCACAATACGCCAACCAGGCCTAAGACTACCACCTACTTCCGTTCTATTGAAAATTACTACGCTACTGAATGGAGTACAATATTAGAGCCTATACAACACGAAATATCTGAAAGCAATACTAAAAGAGAAGTACAATAAAAAGCCTTTTCCATAAATTGAAGAATAATGTTTTAAAATTGATAAAAGTATCACAAATGCACAGGTGAAATTGGAGTTGTTGGTGTTAATACATTTTAAGGATAGTCAAGGTAGTCTCTTACTTGGAACGGATAAAAGGTTTGTTTTGGATCGTCTGTCATTTTGTTTGGAATTATTGATTCTATTTTATTTCTTTGATTTCCTTTACCACGTGTATGTGTATGTTGGGTATTCAGCCCGAAGGCTGGTTGGATCCTCAACAGGTCCACCATTAGCTGTCATAGATGGCCTAGGTGTCACTGAAGAGGCGTACTAGGGAAATGAGAAGTGGAGTAGTTTCCCGTTGCTTTCCTCACTCAGTCAGAAGTTGCTATTACATATCATTCTGCCAAGCCCACTGAAATGTGTGCACCAACCGACCCTATGAGCGACATTTTCACACCACTCATAACAGGGACTGTCTGCATAAGGAATGGCATTACTAGCATCACTCATACCTCAGCCACTTTCATATTGTCAAAGCCAAGGACAGGTCAATGAAAGTAACAAATTTATTCTAGCCCATACCAGAAGAAATAATTTCACTGTAAACACTACATCTTGCCAGCAAAGGCAATTTTACCACGTATTCTATATAAATGGAAAGGACAGGGGACAAACATATTTCTGGATGCTGCTTCTTTTTCATAGCTCTGAATTCTTATCACTGCAGACCGATTTTTGGTTACAGATTGTAGATAATTCTTCTTTCCCGGTGTATGATCCCGATCATCCTCAGAATCTCAAATATCATGGTCCAACCAACACTATACAATGCCTTTTCCAGATATAAGAATGCCATGTACGTGGGCTTGTCATTCTTAATTCGATCCTGTAAGATCAGTTGTAAAGTCAGGATTGCTTCACTTGTTTCTACATTTCTTATGAAGTCAAACTGATCTCCCAACTTACCTTCAACTTGTGTTTCCATTCTTCTGTGAATAATACATGTTAGAATATTGCAAGCGTGAGACACTTAATTAAAGGCGCGGCAAGTTTTCACTCTTGTGAGCATCTGCTTCCTTGGGAATTGTTATAACAACATTCTGTCCAATATTGGATGGCATTTCTCCAGTATCAGACACCTTTCACACCAAAATGAATAACCTCTCCGTGCAGGTTTCTCCTATGGCAGTCAGTAATTTTGAGTGTATGTCATCGATTCCAGGTGCACTGTTCCTATTTAGGTCTCTCAAATTTCTGTTGAATTCTGGCCTCAAAATTGGGTCTCCTATTTCATCAGTATCAACGGTCTCTTCTTGTATAAGAACCTTATCATCTACTTTCCCTTGATACACTTTTTGAATATGTTCCTGCCATTTTCTGCACTGTCTTCTTCTAGAAGTAGTCTTCCATCTGAGTTCTTAATATTCATACATCTCGTTTCCTTTTCTCCAGAGGTTTCCCTGATTTTGCTGTATGGAGCATCTACCTTTCCCACAACCATACTACCTTCAACAGCCTTGCACTTCTCATCCAGCCATTGTCATGCACATTTTACCTACTTCATTATTTCATCGCCTATATTAATAATCATCTCACTTGAAACCCCGTAACAATTCGCGCGTGCTGTTGGCTGAGTATGATCTGACTTTGTCGTACAGTAACACGATATCTGTTGAGAGACGTCCTGGTCGCTTACTGCGAATTGCTACCCGTAAATTCTCCAGTATGCCACTGGCAAAATTCACTGTCGTTTCCCTGGTGAGGAAGCCAACGATCTGGACTATTTTCGCTACAGCGATGGTACGGTCGTTGAGCTTGCCATCATGACGTGGGCGTAGATTTTTTCCATACCAGCATGCCTTGGTGGTAACGTTGAAACAAGCGCTTGGAAAAGAATGATGACTGTGATGAATAGGCGATGTAGCAAGAACCCATTTCTCCAACTCGAACCACAAATATTAAATGGAGTACATCGGGGCTATTTGCGGACACGACATTAAAGCAAATTCATTATCATGTTACTCGAACCATTCCTTTGCAACCTTGGCAGTATGGCCGTCACCATCAGAGAATACTGTTGATATTAACGAATGGACTTGGTTCCCTATCAAATCCTGGATAGATGTTAGGGATTGGTTTACTGGAATAATAGGCCCCAATTTGTCCCATGAAAATATCGCCCGGATCATCACAAACTCCATTATCATCATCAACCTATTTCCGTTTGACCGTGCAACCACGTGGCAGAGCTTCCGATGACAATTGGCAAACATGCGCACTGTCGTCGACGTGATGAATCAAGAATTTGGATTCACCGGACCAGGCGAAATTGTACTGATCATCCACAGTCCAGTGGCGATGAATTTGTGCCTACACCATGCGCTGTTTTCGACGGTGCTCAGTCAGCATTGGGGTACGACAGGGTCGTCCACTCCGCAGTCCCATGCGGATCAGCGTTAGATTAACTGTATGCAAATATTGGATTGGTCATCACCGTTATACTTGTTAGCAATTTCTCGAACTGTGGTGCCGCGGTCATTCCGAACAATGTACGAGAGCCTCCGCTGGCCTCTGTCAAGTGCGCTGTCGACACACGGCTGGACGATGCGTCGTTCTTTGCTCAGTATTGCACCGCTTTCGATACGTACTCACAACAACGATACGAGAGCAGCCCACAAGCCACACCGTTTCAGAGTGTGGTGGTGATTATTTAAAAGGAAGTACAAATAGGCAAACACTCTAATCGAGTAGGTTTGTCTTCCAGGCAGGATGCTTCTTAATCTATACGTTCGGAGGTGACTACACAGTCCAATGCGGGAGTTACACAATTTGCCACAGTGATGACAGGTAGCCCCAGGTGGAGCAGTCATGTTTCTTTTTTTTTCTATTTTTTTTTTGCAACTTTATTTACGTTGCACCGGCACAGATAGGTCTTATGGCGACGATCGGATAGGAAAGGCCTAGGAGAGGGAAGGAATCCGCCGTGGCCGTAATTAAGGAACAGCCCCAGCATTAGCCTAGTGTGAAAATGGGAAACCACGGAAAACCATCTTCAGGGCTGCCGACAGTGGGGCTCGAACCCACTATCTGCCGGATGCAAGCTCACAGCTGCGCGCTCCTAACCGCACGGCCAACTCGCCCGGTCATGTTTCTATTTCTCCTCAGCACTTCATTTCTTTCCTACGTTGCCCCTTGTCATTCGCTGTACGTCAGCCGGTTTTCTTCAAAGGACAGTGTGCCATGATGGTCTAGTGATCTCCAGGATGAAGAGTCAAGGGCTAAGTCCTCCCAGTTATCAACATCAATGTCACATTTCTTCACGTTAGCCTTGATTACCCATCTTTAAATCGCTTCCTCTGACCGCCTACACAGCGTTTACATACTAATAGCTCCTCTATATAACACTACTCAAAGAGAAAAAAATGTAAGGGATCCGACACTTCGAAAAATTAAGGTATCGGACAAAGAAAGACAAGGGCCACGAAAGGCGCGAAAATGAAAAAAACTTCCTGGCCCTCGGAAACCTAATAGCGTTGGGGTCGGAAAAGAACAAGAGTTGATTAAGAAAGGTCGGATAGGATAGATGAAAGTGAGAAGCCTGGTACAAGTAAGTGGAAGCAATGCAAGAATCAGCTAAAGGCCCCGTGGGAGCCAAACAACGCTCCCTAGTTGAGGGCCACTGGAGACCCATTTTAGTCGCCTTTACGGTAGGCTGGGGATGCCGTGGGTGTTATTCTACCACCCCCACTCACAGGGGCAGTTTCAGAGATCCTGGTACCAAGGTGCTGTGCCATCACTATTTGCCCTCTATCAAACGCGGCGAAAATGGCCGCTTTTGCCATTCCGACGACACATACACCGCTAACAGCAAGCCTGTAGATCTGCCCTCAATATGCCTCTCTACCAGCATGACACGTGTTACTTTTCCCGTACCAGGGGCGCTAAATGTTCCCGTGTTGGGGTGATAGTAATTCTATTTCTCATCAGTCTAACTTCCTGTACTTAAAGTTTTTCCGTGCGTGCTCTTGTGTTATTTTTCAAGCGCCTTTGTGATTTGTCTGGTAGATTTTCTCTTTTTCTGACTTTGCTTGGTATTGATCTAATCCTTGATCTTGATATTAGTAATTTTTCAACCTCTTCGGTAACTTTCATTTCCTCTTTCTTTAACAGTACTTTCGTTCTTTGATGGTAATTATGCATCTGAAATCACGGAGAATGAATAAAAAGAGCTCATAAAGGATATCAATTATTCAAAAACCATAATGCATTCTCCTTTAAGTTAAACGGCTCGGAAGTTTGAATGAAAAGATAATAATTGTTGTCACAGATTATGAAAATCTACAAATAGGAATCACTCAGTCATGTTTCGTGTTTCGTTTCTTTACACAAGACTGGCAATATCTCTTGAGGAGGACACGGTGACTATAATTACGCCGATAGTGGCTACTGTAGCTATAGTGGGGAGACTTCCCATCCGCATTTCAATTACAGATGCCGCCACAGCATATTTATGGCGCCATGGCGCTTTAATTTGGCGTCGTAGCGTCACCGTATATCAATCAGCAGGCGGGGACTGGCGCCTTGGAGCGTCACTCTCACAGCTGACCGCACAGTCTCTCTCCACAAGCCTCTGATTAGCAGCAAGTCTTGAGCATATCGAATATTAGGCTACGCACACTGCACAGATTAGCCTTTATCACAGATACAATTCGAAACCCTGCCTCCGTAGCATTTTGTGAAGCCATCTCTGTACAGTTCATAAATAAGCATTTAATTGCATGTGGCTATTGCTAAAGAGGTTCAGCCCCTGTAAGGCAACCCCTCCATGGAAGTTTGAAAGCATCTGCCGTATATGAGAAACTACGTATCTTTGAGGTGGAGGATAGTGTTGTGTATGAGTTGGAGGGACGTTGCGGACAGCTAAGTACCCAATCCCCGAAGCAAAGGAATGAAGCATTTGAGATTAAATGTACCTCGAGTAGGTCGGGAACCGAACCCAGGCCTTAAGACCAAGACCCTGCCCACTTAGACATCGAGCCGGACCGTACAAACCATAAAGGCCCTTGGAGAAGTGGAAGTCAAGGCTTCCGCTATTCGTAACATCAGCACTAATTGGGAGATAGTTGTTCACTCTAGGCTTGGTTGCCGTTGCCTCCAGCAATTAATTTTATTTTTGGAATAGTTTGAATGTTTCAGGGCCATGTGCCTCTCTAGAAATGGAAATATCGTTTCTAAATTTTAATATCATGGATTATTTATACACGTACGAAGTTGGCAGTAGCGGTTAGTGTTGTTGTATGTGATTGTTTTGAGGGGCAGTACTTAAGAACTTAACAACGCCCCCCTCCCTCCTGGCACTTACAGCTCATTCCGAGCCTTGGCTTTCCAACATGACTGCTGCCCAGGCACTGGGAGGCAACTTGACCGTATCCTCAACCAAATTCCCTGGCTGCTGCGACTGGGTCAGCCATCTCTCATGTGAGATATCAGATGATATCATGAGGCCGAATAAACCCCATTCCAGCAATCAGTACCTGGACTTGTCAGGAATCAAATCCATGGCCTCCAGGTAAGCAGCAGGCACACTAACCTACACTATGGGGAAGACTCTTCCAAAATTCGACTGTTGATAACGTGGTCATGGCCACGGAAATTCGGCGTATGTATCCGTCTAGCTACAACTACAAGTTTCCGGCGTATCTTCATCATCATCATCGTCGTCGTCATCACCATCTAGAATCGTTTCCGTTTGAAGCAGGTCGATGTATTAGTAACATTCATGTCTTTCCTCTCCACATTTTCTCCTTTCCCAGTATGGGTCTTTCCAAATGCCCTATTGTATTTCCAGGGTTGCTCAGGTGGTCAGCTTTCTTTCATTCTTCTGAGGCACCCTAACCATCTTCTTTTCTGTTGCTGATTGCCATGTTCAGTTCCTCAGCCACAGTCTGTATCCTGATTTTATTACACCATTACATCAGCAAAGTTTAGTATCAGCAGTGATGTTCCTAACTCAATACCCTCAATCGTGGATATGATTTCATTAGTCACGATTATCGAAGAGGACTGGATATATCAGGCTCATAGGAAATCATTTCCCTTCTATAAAGCTAGTTTACCGGACGAGTTCGCCGTGCGGTTAGGAGCGCGCAGCTGTGAGCTCGCATCGGAGAGATAGTGGGTTCGAATCCCACTGTCGGCAGCCCTGAAGATGGTTTTACGTGGTTTCCCATTTTCACATAAGGCAAATGCTGGGGCTGTACCTTAATTAAGACCACGGCCGCTTCCTTCACATTCCTAGGCCTTTCCCATTCCATCGTCGCCATAAGACATGTCTGTGTCGGTGCGACGTAAAGCAAAATAGCAAGGAAAAAGAAAAAGCTAGTTCCGCCCCTTACGAGAGAGAGAGTACACTTTTCTTCGTCCTATGAGGGCTGCTGAAATTGTTCGCGTCCGAAATTGGGTTCACTTTCCAGCAGTATACCTATTGTGCGGCAAACTAATTGTATTTTAATATTGTAAAAATAGCATAATGTCCGTCAAACGGGAATGAAACAGTTTGTGACAGCTGTAAGCTGATTGACAAGTAATTATTAAATAATTGAAAATATAGTAATGTACGTACAAAATTAACGTTAATTAATGCCATAATATTGAACCTGTACTCGAAGTTTCTAAATTTCATCGGTGATGTATCTCATCTATAGCAGATATAAAACTAATTCACCAACTACACACACATACACCGAGAGAGAAAGAGAAAGAAAGAAAGAAAGAAAGAAAGAAAGAGAGAGAGTAGCATTTACAGCAATACTGCAATGATACATTTCAATATGACCACCCCAACCAGGGAACATCTATCGCGTCTGGAACGTTGAGAGGATCACTTGACAGGTTGGCAGCATTGTATACGTACTGCATACCTAAAGGCTCGTAATTAGTTTATGTCTCCGGTTGCAGAATGGGAAGAGTGGCCGATCTCTCGGAGTTTGATAGAGGTCAAATTGTGATGGCAAGGCACCTTGGTATCAGCCTCCCTGAACCGGCGCGGGTTGTTTGTTGACTGCTCTCGTACTACTGTTGTCAGCACGTATCGAAAGTGGTGCAACGATTGGCAAACAACGAAACGTCGTCCAGCCAGGTATCGACAGCGGCTCATTGATGCCAGAGGCCAGCGAAGGCTGTTGCGCACTGTTTGGAACGACTGCAGGGCCGTAATTCGAGAAATCGCCCAGAGGTACAGTAGTGCTGACCAGGGCAATTTTTCACAGCAAATGGTTAAACGAATCCTACTCATGATTGCAATCAGCCGATAGCAGCGTTTGAGGTGGGCACAAAATTATCAACACTGGAAAGTGGATGATTGGAAAACTGTCACCTGGTCCAAATGAATTCAGATTCCAGGTTCAGCACATCAAGGGCCGAACGCGTGCACGCCGATTACTATTGAAGGCGATGGAACTTGGTTGCAATGTTGGACAGAGGAGGAGGAGGATGATGTGATGGTCTGAGAGATGTTTTCATGGGACACACTGGAGCTCATTATTCCGGTAAACCAATCCCTGGCAGCTGTCCGTCACGTCGACGATACCGGGAATCAAGTTCATCCGTTTATTTCAACAGTGTTTCGTGTTGATGGCAGCCACTTCCAGCAGAAGAATGCCGTGCTACACTGCCAAGATTGTGGAAGACTGGCTCGAGAAACATGACAGTGAATTTGTTTGAATTTGATTTAATGCCGTGGCCCTCAAACAGCCTGGATATGAACTCAACTGAACATTCGATAGGACAAAAACGAACGAATCGTGTAATGGTCCCATAAGTGTATATACTAATACAATGCATTTATTTATTTATTTATTTATTTGTGATACTATAATATTGCCCATTGCATCTTACTCCGAGAAGCTACATTGATAACAATTAGACTGTCAAGTATTGTAGACAATATTGTTTCTCGTTCTCTCCAAATCTTACAGGTCACACCGCACCTTTTTGATCAGAGTGGTGACGATAAATTGTAGAATAGAAGTAGTCTAAAGGAACGAAGTGTAAAAGCCTTTTCCTTCCCGAGCTCCTTGCAAGCTTATTACACCCTACTTCGTAAGAGCTTGGTCCAACAGATGGTGTGGCAGGCGGAATTTGTAAGGTGAATAGAAAACAGATGAAGGGTAAGGAATAATATGACAAGGGTGGTTCGGGAGATTTTTTTATTCTTTCGTTCTCAACAATAAAAAGCTTGGGGAAATAAGGGGAGAGAATGAAAACGAAAGCGGAGGTTGTGAATGTCAAACGGTACGCCAGTACAAGCTCCAAGCCGAAAGCTTTACAGCGATCCAACGATGAAAGACCCGCAAACATACTGATTAGAATACTTACTAAAATGACAGAAGTTAAAATTACTGCAAGTAAGTATAAACGTTCAGCAGAAGAATTTCATTTAATCCAGGTCAGTTTCTGTTGTGAGTTCCTATAGTTGCACTTGAGACGTAATGTAAGTTATGTGGTTTCAGACTCAGCAGTGAAGAATATTCTTCAATACGATGTCTTCCGTTAACATTGTCTTTGGTAGATGGAATGGGACAACTGTGGACGAGAAAGAAATCTGCAGGAGCACTTAAAATTATCTTCAAGAGCTTATCATCAAGGACATCAGCCAATCAAGTGGGATGAATTTCTTGTCCATCGCAAATAACACGGATGAGAATATTTATGCAGGATCCACACATGTTTTCCCTCTTACTGAAAGACTCTCCTGATTGGATTACTAAGTTACCATGTTACGAAATAATTAAGAACTTCCAAGTCAAAATTCGAAGCCATTTTCATACAGAACCTGACAGACCTAATATAAGGTAAAGGCTTTCACTAATATAATAATAATAATAATAATAATAATAATAATAATAATAATAATAATAATAATAATAATAATAATGTTTTGGCTAACTACTTTTGCGATTTTCGAAGGTACCGAGGTGCCGAATTTAGTCCCGCAGGAGTTCCTTTACGTGCTAATAAATTTACCGACATGATGTTGACGCATTGGAGCACCTTTAAATACCACCGGGCTGCCTGTTCTTTTTAAATAATTGGCTTTACGTCGCACCGACAATGGCGACACTGGGATAAGAAAAGGCTAAGAGTGGAAAGGAAACGCCCGTGGCCTTAATTAAGGTACAGCCCCAGCATTTGCCTGGTGTGAAAATCGGAAACCACGTAAAACCATCTTCAGGGCTGCCGACAGTGGGGTTCGAACCCACTATCTCCCGAGTGCAAGGCCACAGCTGCACGACCCTAACTACTCGGCCACTTGATCGGTGAACAAATCTCTCCTCACAGCGCTTGGATTGCTCATCTTTTCCTTTTCGCCTGCGAACACAGTGTTCTGATAAATCTAAGCACTATGTCAAATACTCATACTGTACTGTCAGCACAGTCCAATTAGTCTATTGTTTGAATACTACGCATACGAAAAAACGAGCTTAAAAATATGCGTTATTTCTTCTTCTTCTTGAACTTTTACCAATTTCTTAGGTCGGCACTTGATATGGATTTGGCCGAATTTTACGGTCGGATGCTCTTCCTCCGCCAATATTATGTAGAAGGATGGTTAAACATATCAGCCATATCTAAATAATAATAATAATAATAATAATAATTTTCCGTCGCACTAATTACTTATGATTTTCAGAGACACCGAGGTACCGGAAATTTGCCGGCACGTAGGAGTTCTTTTGTGTGCCAGTAAATCTACCGGAAAGAGGCTCGCATATATGAGCGCTTTCAAACATCATCGGGCTGAGCAGGGATTAAACATGTCAACATAAGCTCAGAAGGTCTACGTTATACCGTCTGAGCTGCTCAGCCAGGCTTAGTGAAATGAAGAGCGAGGATGCTTCCCGTGACTTTCCTCACTGAAATAATGTGTAGCTATTAAAAATCAGTCTAAATGTCACAGAAATACGCATTAAAATAGACCAAAAAACGATAAGGAAGGAGTAACTAATGTCGCTCAAACTTAGTCAATTTCATACCGGGAAAACCAAAGATGAGTAAAAAAAAAAAAGGACCGAAGGAAATATTTTCTGCTCATACAAGAAATACAAGAAGATACAGTACACTGTAAACAATATGGGGTTATGTAACAGGAGACGAATCTGGGAATAATAATAATAATAATAATAATAATAATAATAATAATAATAATAATAATAACCCGCACTAGCATGTCTACCATTTATTGGATGTAGCCTACCAAGGAGAACTGCTTAGGATCAAACGCCATAACATCATCAGAAACCTGATTGCTAATGCTCTTCGTCTCAAAAATCTAGAAGTGTACGAAGAAGTCCACCGCATCGCCGAAGGAGGTAGCACTCGCAGGATTGATATTATAGCGATTGACAGACGGAGGAACGAAGCAGAAATTATTGATCCTACGGTACGCTTTGAATCTTCAGCCTCTCAGCCGACTGATGTAGACAATGAGAAGAAGGATATCTATAATCCAACCATCCCTTTTTTTCTTGAGTCGTGTAACCTTAAACAAAATTACGCTGACTGGGCTTTTCTTTGGCGCGAGGGGAACAATTCTCAAATCTTTCGTCACATGGCGACAAAAATATAAAAATATATAAAAATATACGTCTACAAGATGAGATAGTCGTCTCACTCATCAAATACTCCGTTTCGATTCTTGGTCACCATTTATATGGAGTTCATGCCATTTAACATGGTCAATTGTAACCTATCATTTTTTAACATTAATCTTCTTTATCATCCCTCAAAATTGTTATTGTGTATTATTCTGTGTCTTATGGCAAATCTAGGGTGTCCTGGATCAGACTAAATAAATAAGTTAGAGCAAGACTGAGGTTAAACACGGAACTGATTTGCATGTGGAAAATATAAAATCTCTCACGGTTGTACTGTGCTTTCCTTTGTAAGGTTCATGGAAGTGTTGAACGCATTACATCCCTATATTATCGTTTTGAAGCTTTTAACGGTTACACAAAAACCAACACACACTAATTGCTTCGTCGTATAGCGTCAACTAAAATCACAAAAGACAATGAGTCCTTTGAATCAACAACTCACCCCATTACCATGAACCATTGTACACGTCTTCATTTACATATAAACAGCTTAAAAGGTGGCTGCGATCATCGGTAACAAAGCCAGCAGTGCACGCCAAGAGGCGATCTGTAAAATGAAGTTCCTACCACTTTCAGCGTGACCCAAAGGCTGATATCATACTTCCCGTACACGTTGTTTGGAGAAAAGACGACGTGAACTGAAATAAGTGGTAAGAACTTGAAGAAAAACTGAAAAGATTCAGTCAACTTTGGGGAAGAAAGCTTTTATCCAAGGCTTCAAAATGAAAGAGAAATGAGGTTTGGAGGGATATTGTGTTCGATGCAGAAGCGGCTTACTCAACAAAGGCACAAGGAGCAAAGGAGGCACTTAGTGAGAGACTGCCTCTAGATATGAAATACGTGTCTTGAGCGTAGCGCTATGCTTAGAGACTTAAAAGGACGACGATCCTCTATAGACTATCACCAGTAAGATAATATGCAAAGGTACTTGCTGACAATTTAAAAGACCTTCAGTTCTTTTGGAATAGCATCAACGAAGTAAACAAGAAGTTTGACCTTAAAAGAAACGCTGAGTAAACAGAGTGCATCGTAATCAGCAAGCAGAAGATCGACAACGCTGCTATCATCCTGGGCGGAAACACCACCGAAATGTCATCGCATCTCAAGTAGCCTACCCAACATGCTGGCTACTACAAAAATTGAATTTCGATGTAGAAATAAAAATTGGAAATGGCACTACAAGAAGTGTAACGTAAGCAGTAAAGGTGTCACAACGAACCGACTGCAGGCCTTTGAAATGTGGGTGTATCACAGGATTTTCAATATCCCATGGGTAGAGCATGTCACCATTGAGAAGGTACTCCGTCGTACCGAGAAATCATGTGAAGTTAATATTCGCATATCAGACCTAACAAATACAGAATGATAGAAGGAAATATGAACATGGGCTGAGAAGTTTATTCTAGGCACAAAACGACAGACATCGACGATAAAGCAACTCGGATAACGGAAAAATGGAAAACAGTAAGCCAAATCCGTGATGGTTGCTAACCTTGTGCGAGGACACGACATCAGAAGAAGTCGAAGATCTGGATTATTATTATTATTATTATTATTATTATTATTATTATTATTATTATTATTATTATTATTATTATTATTATTATTATTATTATTATTATTATCATCATCTTCATCATCAACTTTCGACTGAAGCTGGAGCCAGAATTTATTTAAAGCATAGAGGCCTGTGCCTCCACTCTCGCAGGATCTAATACTCAACCCTTTCTTTCCCTGAAGAGACCCAGACAAGGAGAACTAAACGGCTCCATCATTGATTTGGCTATCCACCAATAGAGTTATGGCATAGCTCTTCTTCTTTTAGCATTACAGACTCAATCAGTCCTTGGCTTCGCACCCCCCCCCCCCTTCCCACTTTCAAACACTTCCGTACTCTACTGTATATCCGTTCTTATTATGTCTTCCATCACACTGACCTTCCGTCTTGTCCTTGCCACCACCCCGTATGTATTATTCCTGTAAGTCTATAATCACACAATATTGTAGCTTCAAATGGCTATGTTAAGGCAATGTATTCGAATGAGCTGCGTTTTAATTGAAAGAATGATACATTAATCTTGATTTATAATAATCTGGAGAAAATAAATATGAACCATTCATTATATCAATTTAAGTCTAAGCAAAGCTCATGTATGGCATTAGGGAAGTAAAATAGAGCCTACGTATCTTTAGGAGTACGTTACTACTTTGGCCATATGCTGGACAGACACTTGCCACCACTCTCGGCAAGCGCGACGTGTTATTAATAATAATAATAATAATAATAATAATAATAATAATAATAATAATAATAATAATAATAATAATAATGCTATTTGCTTTACGTCCCACTAACTACTCTTTTACGGTTTTCGGAGACGCCGAGGTGCCGGAATTTTGTCCCGCAGGAGTTCTTTTACGTGCCAGTAAATCTACCGTCACGAGGCTGACGTATTTGAGCACCTTCAAATACCACCGGGCTGAGCCAGGATCGAACCTGCCAAGTTGGGGTCAGAAGGCCAGCGCCTCAACCGTCTGAGCCACTCAGCCCGGCCGACGTTTTATTTGCAGGAACGTTCCTTCATATAGAAATTTCGAACTTTGAAACAGAAGTACCCCAGGTGAGTAGAGCTAGACGGTCAGAAACCCAATCTGCCTCATGTTTTCTGGGGAAAGTACACGCCTGACAAGTAAACAAAACAAAACTAAAAGGAAAAAAAACATTTTCTACATACTTCCTACAATATTCGGACCATGAGACAGGAAGAAAATCTTTTAAGCATTGAAAATGAACTGGAGAACATCAAATAGGATGTTCTGGGAATAAGCAAGACAGCTAAATTGCAAAAATCCAGACACCTTATCTTATCTCTGATGGAAATACACACAGTGGTAGTGACACCTACTGATTCACAGGAGAAATGTAGTGCTCAAGCTGAATAAGAAATGTAACATCCAGGCAATACAAGGGTGCACACCAATATCAGATTCGTCTTATGATAAAATACAGCGATTCTACGAGCACCTGACAGCGGCGAAAATTGCAAAAGTTGGAGTAAAATTGTCGGCCGATCCCCAATTCATATGCACTTTTGGTTTGGGTATACGGCATCAGAGGAGTCAAACATTGATTGATGCCCTTAATAAAGAACATTTATACTGCTCGAATACCTTCTTGCAAAAACACTGCTAGAGAGAGTTGATCTGGAGGAACCAGATAATAACATTTAAAAAAATGAAATATATTACGTGCTGGCCACGAACTGATCATTATGTAAATATGTGACAATATTAAATCGTTTCGACACGGGCAGTGCCCGTATGGTGGTGAGAGCAAGAACAGAAATTGACACATGGCTAGTAAGAAATCGTCTGATGCACAGAAGAATACGCTCTACAATATCCTAACTCAGAAAAGGAACAAGAATACACAGATCAGACCAAGAAGAAATTATGTCCAGTGGAAAAAACTATAGTATGAGCAATTATTGCGGATAACTTCATATCTATTATCTACGGTTTTGAATAAATAGTATTCCGAGTCAACTCAATTGTCAATATCGTACAGCGCAGTATCTGATGAAAGAGTGGTGTTGAGAAAATTTCAAATGTGAACTCTTACATAATAATAATAATAATAATAATAATAATAATAATAATAATAATAATAATAATAATAATAATAATAATATAGTCGAGATAAGTCTGCGCCATGTCAGAGTTATACATTTATTACATCATTCAAAGTTCGTCTTGGAGAAGACAAGTTTCTCTGAAGAACTTCTCGCATATACTTACATTCGTTACCGTAAAACAAAGGCATCAAGTTAGTAAGCCTGCTATTCTATAACAAAGAGGAGAATACGAAAATATGAAGGGATCTTCATTTAGAGATGAAAGCTGGTGACTCATTATTTTCTCTCTGTTAACAGAAGCGTCTGGAAAGGGGAATCGTATATACAAGTCAAAAGCAAATCATAAATGATTAATGAAGGAAACCTCGGCATGCTTTTCCATACACAAAGTTGTACAATCACATAGAATTCTATTTAATCACAGGGAACGAGTCTTGCTTTATTTTGCTTCCCACATGGGCGTTAAATTGGGAATATCATTTCCTTTTAGAGACAAGAACTTAATGATGCATCATACTTTTAATTATAAGGTAGTAATTACACAGCTTGAGTGTTGGTGCTTTCGGGAATATTTACTGTGTGCGTTGGACAGTCACTACGCGGGCAATTCAATCTTACCACGCCGTCTGTTTCCTCAATTCCACATGAGGATGTATAAACATGCTTCAGTTTTACTTGACTGATCACTGATGATGATGATGATGATGATGATGATGATGATAACGCCATAGACTTTCAGTTGAACGTGGAATCCGAAATAAAGTCTCACGAATTACATTTCAATAATTCCACACGCATTCGTAGGGATTTGAACCAAGGTCACCTAGATTAAACGTCGGTGACAATATTACATGGCCATCATACCACAGCGACGAATATGATCATGATGTTTATATTTTATGTTCATGGTTAGAAAAAACATTGCGGTTTGACCTGTGTATTTACTGAATTTGTGAATATTATGTGATAATCTGTGCCACTGCTGTGAACGTCAAGTAATTCTTAGAAACATTATTATTATTATTATTATTATTATTATTATTATTATTATTATTATTATTATTACCAGGCTGGGTAGCTCAAACGCTATATCAGATGCCCCTTTAGTCTCCACTCAGATTTACTGTACTCCAGGTACAATGTCTTTGCTCGGAGATAGGGATAAATGCGAGAGATTCGTGTCACTCGTTTTACGACCTCGCTAATGTATTATTTACATGTATTACAGCCAACGGTCATACATGTAAGAGAAAGAAAAACAATATTTAACAGTCAAATGGAAAGCACGAAATATCTATCAAGTAAGTGAATCGCCATGCCAACTTAGCGGATTTTCCGCTAAATTTGGCGGAATTAGAAGACTGTCGGCGGAGAAATATACCATTTAGCGGACAGCGGATTTTTTCGCGGAATTGTAGATTTATTATAGCGGAATTTAGCGTTTTATCCATTTTACTTTTTTTTAAATTTGTATTCCAGTCTGTCTCTGAGCTATTCCGTGTTTCTTGTCAGAAGCTAGCAGTCACACGAGGAAAACATGTTATTTGGATTTGATGTTATGAGATCGTGGTATCATAAATTTGTAACGCGTGGGGAAATGGTACCTATCTCTTACTTGACGAATGATGACAGATAATAAAACTGTGAGAGAGTAGCATTTATATTTATGCTATGAAGGAAGACCGTTTAATGAACTGGCCTGTTCAGTGCGTGGCCCTTGAGGTAGAAGATTCACCTAGTTTTTACCCGGCAGTAAAACGCCTGCAAGTTTTACCTCGCCGGCTCGCAGGAGGGGGTTAATCCCAGTGGAACTCACAGATCAGGTGAATACAGACATTTAATATTATTATTATTATTATTATTATTATTATTATTATTATTATTATTATTATTATTGTACCGGGCGGTACACCTCCACGCCGCTAATTCAAACTTTGCGCCAGTTGGAACTCCTCTGCTGGAGGAAGTCTGAACTTTATCTAATGTATTAATTGTCAAGTTTCTCAGAAGATGTCACTACATGGAAATTTTGGAGTTTCTGAACTGGGTCGTTTTTGATGTATTTTTGTTTTGCCTATTGTAAGAAGTGTGAACTTTGTCTTCTAGAGGACACTACTGAAGATCTACGATGGTGCACCCTAGTGCGAAGTGAAAGAACTATGTTTTTGGAGAAATTTTGAATTCATAAGTTTGTTTCTTGTTAAATTTATTTCTGTTATTGTTTAAGTTGGCTGTATAACCCTTTCTTTCCCCTTGTTTTGAATTTAGCCAATCCCGAATTTCTTTAATTAATTTCTGACCAGTCAGGGGTATCTTCTCCAAAGGGGATGTTCCGACCTCATACGGACAGGTCCCTGAGAACACGTGGTGCTAGGAACCACATGTTGGTTCATACACATAAAAAGATGAACTGTACTTAATTATACATATACTAGGTTTATTTACACTATATACACATCGTGATACATTTGTTTAACCTGTCACTCACGCGATGGTTTAGATGTTTACAGAACTTGTCCGCGTAGCACATTTTATCATAGTCCGGCAGCCATGCTGCTTTTGCGTCAACCCTCGCTCACACGATGGCACGCGAAGGTGCCCGAACACTTCTGAGATACAAACAGCCGCTGGAAGAGGCGCAGCGCTAATGCAGTGGCGCTCTGGTCAATTACAAACATACCGCCACACCTAAATGTATCACATTTAACAATAACAAGAAATGTTGAATTTAAAAAGAACACATAGTCATATTATGAAGTTCTTTCACCATCAATACATATACCGATATGAAACACGCACAACTTCAACCAAAGTAACTGAGCAAAAATGTACACAGATGTTCAAATAATGAAACCTAAATGAACAAATTCAAGTCCTACAATAAAAGTACAGCACTTGACACAAACAATAAAGGACACTGATCATAATTAAAATCTTACAATACAAGAGCAAAGAATTTAACACCAACATGAAATGAAACACTGAATGTATTAGCAAGTATCAGTCTTGAGCTGGCAATGGACATAACTTATGTACAGAACGCCTCAAAATTCCATTGCTGGTGCGAATTGTAACGGTACGCACTCGTCCGTCCTTCCCAGGATGAGTTTCCTCGACCGTTGCAAGTCGCCAAGAGAGAGGAGGAATGTTGTCGTCCTTAACTAAGACGATAGTTCCAGGTTGAAGGTTAGGCTGACTCGTCAACCATTTCTGCCGCTGTTGTAAGCTATTAAGATAGTCATTAGACCACTGTTTCCAAAAGTTCTGCTGCAGCGCCTGAATGTAGCGCCATCTGGAAGTATAACAGTGCACACTATCACTAAGGTCAGGTTCAGGGAAGGATAGCAGGGGGGCTCCGATCAGAAAGTGGCCAGGAGTCAGGTATGAGGGTTCATCAGGGTCGTCTGAGAGTCTAACGAGCGGTCTTGAGTTTATTCATGCCTCTATTTGGCAAAGTAGGGTATACATCTCGTCGTATGTCAAGCAGGCATTGCCAGCGGTTCTTCGCAAATGATGTTTCATGGATTTCACCCCAGCTTCCCAGAGTCCCCCGAAGTGAGGCGAATCAGGAGGAATGAAATGCCAAGTGAATCCCTCTTGCGCTGCGTTGTTCAGAACATCTGTCTTCCACTGTTCCGACCGGTGCACCTTCAACAATTCATTTCTAGCTCCTACAAAGTTAGTAGCATTGTCACTGTATAGGTTTGTACACCTCCCCCTCCTGGCCGCGAATCTCCGTAAGGCGGCAATAAAGGCCTGTGTGGTCAAGTCACGAACTAATTCTAAGTGTATTGCCTTGGTGCAAAGGCAAACGAACAATGCTACGTAGCATTTTACCTTGACCTTACTCCTGGTTGCACCCTGTTTAATGTACAACGGGCCAGCGTAGTCAACTCCCGTATTCAGGAATGGGCGCGACGGAGTCACTCGAGGAGACGGTAGCTGCCCCATGAGCTGCGTTGCTGTTGAGGCTCGTAGTCTGAAACACTTCACACATTGGTGAATGACACTCCGTACCACTTTCTTTATGCTCACTACCCAATATCTGGACTTAAGAGAGGCTGCTACATGATTCGAACCAGCATGTAGCAGCCGAATATGCTCGTCAGCCACAATCAACTTGGTTATATTGTGACGCTGAGGTAATATGATTTGATGCCTTTCTGCAAATGGTTTCAAAGAATTTTGTAAGCGTCCCCCTACTCCTAATACATCGTTCCCATCTAGGAATGGGTCCAGATTTCTTATTGAACTTTGCGGTGAAACTGATGAGTTCGACTTCAACTCGCCTATTTCCCTTGCGAATGTCACACGTTGAGCAAGTTTGATACATATCTGAAGTCCCATTGCTAGCTCTTCTGCAGATAATGGTCCTGTTCTTCTTACGTTGTGTCTTCTGGAATTGAAAACAAATCTGTTACAATAAGCCATCACCCTCTGTAGACGACGGAGAGATGAGAACCGTGTCGTGACTTCGTCAGATGGAGTGGCACTGAGTAAACATTGTACCGTATCCCTTCTTTCTGGAAGTTCGTCTGCAGAATCGTTTGAATCCTTAGTGGGCAAGGTACTTGCGTCTTGCACCAACCATGCCGGTCCATGCCACCACTGTTCATTATGTTGTAGGCTGAGTGGTCCTTCTCCCCTTGAGAGAACATCGGACGGATTGTCTTCTGACATAACATGACCCCACTCGGCTCTTCTAGTTAACTGCTGTATCTCAGAGACACGATTTGCGACGAACGTTTTCCATCTCGTCGGTTCAGCTGCAAGCCACGAGAGTACTATGGTCGACTCAGTCCACAAGAAAGTATTGTCAATTTTCAGATTCAGGGTGTTGGTAGTCTTATCCACCAGACGTGCCAACAAAAGAGATCCACACAGTTCTAATCTAGGTAGAGACTGTTGTTTCAGAGGAGCAACTCTGGATTTCGAACATACCAAATGTACCGAAACTTCACCGTGTTGATTGGTACTGCGGATATACACACATGCTGCGTAGGCCCGTTCAGACGCGTCGGAGAGGCCATGAACTTGTATCTGGACGACTCTTCCCGTACAAAGAATCAACCTGTCGACATGAATGTTGTTCAGTGTTGGAAGATCAGTAAAGATTTTAATCCAGCCCTCAAGTAAAGGAGATGGTAGTGGTTCATCCCACTCTAGTTTTTCTTGCCACAGCTGCTGCATGAAAATTTTACACATTACGATTACTGGTCCTATCGGCCCTAGTGGATCAAATATAGAGGCTATAATTGAAAGCACATTTCGTTTCGTAGGGCCTCCATTGTTCTCCTTGATGTGAACCTCAAACTGGAACTTGTCAAGCAAGGGATGCCACAGCAATCCTAGCGTTTTAATATTGTCTTCCTTATCAAATCGTAGGGGTAACTGTGATTCTCTCAGTTCTGCTGGTATCGTCTCGAGTACAGCGGAGTGATTCGAAGTCCACTTGCGGAGCGGGAAGCCTGCGAGTTGCAGCAATTCTTGTAGTTCTCCTCGCAGCTCTATAGCATTTTCCACTGTATCGCTACCACACAATACATCGTCCATGTAGAAGTCCCGCTTCAACACGCGAGATGCTGTAGGGAACACGTGGACTTCTTCTTCAGCCAGTTGAGTTAGACACCTTGTGGCTAGGAAGGACGCTGAGGATGTACCGTATGTTACGGTCTTCAGTTGGTAGGTGCGTAGAGGCTCGGATGGATGTTTTCGCCAGATTATACGCTGTAAGTTAACATCCTTGTCGTCTACTCTGATCTGACGGTACATTTTTGTAATGTCTGCCGTCATCGCAATCTGATGTGTGCGAAACCTTGTCACAATTGATAGTAGATCTTGTTGAACAGTAGGTCCCACCGCGAGAGTGTCATTGAGGGAAACGCCATTGTCAGTTTTGCAAGACGCGTCGAATACAACCCGTGTCTTAGTGGTGGTACTCTCTGCCTTCAAAACTGCATGGTGTGGGAGATAGCAGAATGCTCCTTCGTCTTTGCATATATCTGGGGCCAGCTTCATATGACCCAGGGTCTCATACTCCTCCATGAAATTCACGTAATCAGCTCGCAGATCAGGTCTCTTCTCAAGCTTCTGTTCCAGTAGTCTGAATCGTTTCTCCGCTATTTTGTAAGAGTTTCCAAGTTGCAGACCTTCTGCCTTCGTAGGCAACCTTACAATGAAACGTCCACTGTTGTCCCGTTTGGTGTGAGTTACGAAATGCTCTTCGCAGTACTGCTCCTCCTGTGTTAGGGGCATTTTTCTAGTTGTCACTTCTTCTATTGCCCAGAATTTTTCCATCTTCCTATTGAGGTCATCGTCCTGTCTGAGGAAAAATGATGAAGTGGGTGGAGTTTCTGCTTTCTCACTAGTCCGAGCCCGCGACTTAATTGGACCTGACAGTATCCATTCCAATACAGTATTTTTCAAGATGGGTAGCTCATTGCAGTTTTTCCGCCACCCTTCCTGCAACAACTGCATAAAAATCTCCGCACCGATGAGCATGTCTACTGGTCCTGGCTTATTGAAGTGAGGATCCGCCAATGTGATATCCTCAGGCAGGTTCCACGATTTACGATCAATATGGTTCGCTGGAATATCACCTGTTATGTGAGGGAGTATAGAACACGTTATAACAGTTTCGAATCTGGACACATTAGAAATGATACGAACGTCAACACTTTGAGATGCGGTGACAGCAGTGTTACTTATACCACTAATTGGAATACAGTTTCTATGTCGTTGCAGCCTCAGCTTACTTGCAAGTGACTCGGTTATGAAATGTGATTGCGATCCATTGTCAAGTAGAGCTCGGCACTGGTGAATTCGACCATTGTTGTCTGCAACTCCTACTATTGCAGTAGACAGCATTACTTGAGACTGTGGCTTGAATTTTAGTGTGCAGTAACTAGCATTACTCTCACCCTGTTCGTCGTCTCTAATACCGGTACCTCTACTAGCTTGGGTATCCTTGTTTGTAGTCGTTTGATTGTGTGTGGCACTGTCAAAGTGAATCAAAGTGTGATGTCTACGCTGGCAAGTCTTACAGCTATCAGATTTGCACACGTTGACACTATGATGCCTAAAACAGTTAAAACATAAACCCTTTCTTTTGACAAAATCATACCGTTCTCTTGTGTTAGCTTGCAGAAATCCTTCGCACCGATGTAACGGATGATCTAAGTCACAAAAGTCACACTTCCCCCTTGTAGATACGTATGAGTTAACTCGAATTGGGCTTTCATTGTTTCTCACACACTGGTGCTTAGCTGGATTTGCCGCGCTCCCCCTCTGTTCCCGTGTTGCCATCATCAGTTCTAACACTTGTGCCCTCTCTTCCAAAAAGGTGGATACCTCAGCGAGTCTCGGAAAATCATTGCTTGGAGCTTTCATTTCGAACTCTTTACGGGTAGCGGGATCTAACTTGTCTAACATCAGCTGCTGGAGTAAGGCACTGAAAGGCTGAGGTTCTGAATAGCGTTTAAATTGCTTACTAAGTGGTTGTTCAACTTCCTAAGGTCTGATGCTATATCTTTGTGACATGTAGGTAATGACAATAGAGCCTTGATATGTTGTGTTGCTATCAGTTTTCTGTTGTTGTACCTCTTACATACGACTTCCCAAGCTACTACAAAGTTAGAGTTAGAAACACGAATGTTCTGAATTAATTGATGAGGCTCGCCCTTGAGTGCTGAAAGTAGATAATGAAAACGCTGAACGTTTGATAGTTTTAAATTGTCAACAATTAAAGCCTGAAAGGTGTCTTGAAAATGAGTCCAAGTCTCATACTGCCCATGAAATGTAGGGAGGTCAATGACGGGCAATCGTATTTCCATGGAATTTTGTTGGGAATTACCGCAAGAATGCTGAGATAACTGATCGATATTCTGCTCGGGGGCTGTGCTCTTTTCTATCAGTGTAGTCATTTTCGCCTCTAAATCGTAATAGTTTTCTTCAAACTGTTCCCTATCCCGTTCATGATTTTCGTAGTTCTCGTCGTCATTAATCTCGAGTTTACACTGAACATGCTTATATTCTTCCCAGAGTGAAGGCAATTGTTTCAACCTGCTACGCACTGCATTAATATCCGAGCCCGCCACAAACTTGTCTACATATTTACTGATACGTGTCAGTGACCCTTTAATGACCGCTCATTGTTTCACTAACAGGTTTTTCTCACTAGACTCCATCATATGTGTTAGGAAAGACAGGAAAAATTAAAGGAATGACTGACCTCTGGTATACTGCTGTGATGTGCACTTATGCTTTGTCCGCCTCGTCAGTTCAGCATGCCGTAGGGATGATGATACACGTGCTCCAATATTCTCTCCACAGGTTGTCAGCACTCGAAACATACACTCACAAACACCGGAGGACCACGTAAACTTATAGCATTACGACACTTTAAAGAATCCGGCCCGGTATGACCATGTTCCGACCTCATACGGACAGGTCCCTGAGAACACGTGGTGCTAGGAACCACATGCTGGTTCATACACATAAAAAGATGAACTGTACTTAATTATACATATACTAGGTTTATTTACACTATATACACATCGTGATACATTTGTTTAACCTGTCGCTCACGCGATGGTTTAGATGTTTACAGAACTTGTCCGCGTAGCACATTTTATCATAGTCCGGCAGCCATGCTGCTTTTGCGTCAACCCTCGCTCACACGATGGCACGCGAAGGTGCCCGAACACTTCTGAGATACAAACAGCCGCTGGAAGAGGCGCAGCGCTAATGCAGTGGCGCTCTGGTCAATTACAAACAGGGGATATGTTGCTTAACCCTAGCCAATAAAGTTTTTGTGGGCGGGTGTTCTCATTTCTGAAACGCCTCGAACTTTCCACGAGAGTATATAAACTGCTGATTTTCGGGTCTCTGCGCCACTTCAGTACCAACCTTCAAAGTGTAAAGTACGTAGCAGGGGGCGGGAAGCGCCTCTTTCTTCGGGGAGCAGTTCAACACCAAGGTAATGGCCTTTTAATAACTTCCTTTCTTGCTAGCTCAGCAGTTTAACTCTCGGGGCGGTTCCGAAGCTTTTACACCATGTAACTTTTCCCTAAAATGTAAAGACTCTTTGTATCTATTCTATCTTTTAAACTGCATATCGGGATAGAGAGTGCTTAACCCTCTCGAGCTCCCACTCATATTGCATTGAGGTGAACTTATTTTCACTACTATTCTTCCTTAACGTAATGTAAATTGTCTCTTTCTAAAGTCACCTCTTTAGTATGGGATTAGCCCTTGCATTAGCGGCCTAGAGCCAGCTTAGGTTTTAAACAAATGTATTAGGAGTGCAGATCGCCTCCTCTCAAATTGGTATTTTGGAGGCCATGTAATTAACCTTTTCTCTCTTAATAGGCCTCAGTAGGTTGGGTATTTTACCCCTGTGTTTATGTCCTTAGAGGACAGCTTGAAGGTGGAATTTGGTGTGGCCTTTGACAGGCTTAAATTTTGAGAGCGAGTTGCTCTTTCTTGAAAATTTTGTTTTCTGCGCGCCTCAAGGAGGCTTTACTGTGTAATTTGGAGCAAGTGCTCCTGGGCATGAATGGGGTTTTCTGCCCCTCTGTTGAAACTTGTTTTGGGGTAAAGCTGAGCTAATTGCTCAAGAATTGTGAGTTCGGGGCTCGAAGCCCAAACCCTGTAAATACTATAATTGTACATTCTCGAATAGTGTCTTTGCTACTCTGTACCTGCCATTCTTGTTAGTTCTTGATATTGAAAAGAAAATATAACCTTGTTAAATTTTACATTAACTTTAATTTCGTAGTTTGAGACCCGTTCACCCCCGCACCTTCTTTCACCTCTACCTACCACAAAAATACGGTAACAATTATTATTATTATTATTATTATTATTATTATTATTATTATTATTATTATTATTATTATTATTATTATTATTATTATTATTGCCCATTATTTGAGATCGGATTTCTTGGCGGAACTTTAGCGGATTTTTAGTAGTATTTAGCGCATCTTGAAAATATAAGTTGGCAACACTGCACTAAATAGTTGCATAATTGGTAGCGTTCTCTTTGTACACTGTAATGCGTGATATTCATCGAAATATAGTTCACACCATTCACATATACATTCTGGAGACGGTTCATGAACTTATTAATACAAATTCTGTGGTGAAAGCCATGCACTGCAAAACGTGTTACAGTGTGTCTCATTTCAAATCTTGACTGTGTCCACTCAACAGAATTCATAGCCGTCACAGAATAGAACTCCAACCAAATGAGTTTCTTATCCTCTTTCATCTCTCGGAGTAGGGCGTCGCTTTGTGAATTAGATGGTAACATCATCACAGATCTCAAATCTTCTATAAAGAAAGGCTCTCTCGTTAACTAATAAGCCAGCCTACAAGGTGCATATTTGGAGATGTAAAATAGCCTCTTTAAATATTTTGCTTTCACCATTTCGATTTCTTTTGGGTCTCTTGATCTTGATCCTGAAGAGTTTAAGCGCTGTTTCAAGAGAAAGCTCGTTTAAGTGCGGACTGTCACTCATCGCAACACCTGCAGCTTAAAGCTTGTCTCGTACATATACTGCGAATGTATCCCGGCGACCACGGAAAATAATCTCATTTCTGAGACTAATCGAGGTTCCTTTTTTGGCCTCCAGAGAGGCATGGTACAGGTTATTGTAGTTGATGCGCTATAGATGACCTGCGCATCTGTGAGGATGGGGTCCTACTGGTGAAGACGGCACGAACACCCAGCCCCCGAGCCTGAGGAACTATCCGGTGAAAGTTGAAATCCCCGACGCGGGCGGGCTTCGAATTCGGGACTTTCTGGACCAAGAGCCAACATAGTAACCTTAGGAACGCGCGGCTGTGAACTTGCATCCGGGAGATAGTGGGTTCGAATCCCACTGTCGGCAGCCCTGAGGATGGTTTTCCGTGGTTTCCCATCTTCACACCAGGCAAATGCTGGGGCTGTACCTTCATTAAGGCCACGGCCGCTTCCTATCCCATCGTCGCCATAAGACCTATCTGTGTCGGTGCGACGTAAAAAACCAGCAAAAAAAAAGTATATCATGCGGCCGAACAGGTCCCAGCTAAGTCGGGTGGTATATGAAGGGGCTCAATACACAGAAGTTGTGTAGATAAATTTTATGAATACGTAGAACTCCTGCGGGAGAAATTTCTGGTACCTCATCTGCTCCGAAAACATTAATATAATTAATATAATTAAAAAGACGTACACAATAATTATTATTATCGTCTTAAAGAGATGCAAGTTTGCTGTAAATAGACTCAGAAATAAGATTCTTTAATGTGTATTAAAACTATCGACACGAGTCTCTCGCATTTATCTCTCCGAGCGAACATATAATACCTTAAACACAGTAAATCTGAGTGGTGACCAAAGGAGCGTCTGATGTAGCGGCGGAATCGAAAGCATCTGAGCATAAAGAACGGCAGATACAATACTTCACAGAATACTCTGCAGAATGATTACGAAATTAACTGCTATGAAGTTAGAAAACAGAGCAAGGCACAATGGGATAAGGAGGGACAAGGAAATATCTACAGTATATCTAACTGACATGTTAACGTTAAACAACGATTCATAGGCCAATTTTCATCATATCTGCCGTCATATCATGATTTACTTCAGAAACGTCCTGAATACCAAGTCTTGTGATGAATTTAAGCTGTTTATCCTCGCAGTGCACAAGACGAACATACAGTACAGTCCATTCAGGGCCTCGGTGTCAGTGGAGATATAGTTGGGGACAAATCATGACGACCTCGCCTCACACTACTACTTTCCAGCGGCAGCTCGGTGTCTATTAGCGACTTAATAGGATTTACTACCTCTACTGCAGCCCGAGTTGCCAAATCGGCTACTGCACTCTACACGAAGAAAGGGTAAATACTACAGAGAATGAGGAAGAAAGTGGTTTGGCAGCCTCTCCAAAACAAACAAGGATCACTTAGAGCTCGTTAACTCAGCAGGGTGCAGGGTGTGATTGGCTACTGGCTTCCAGCTCGCTTCCAGGAACAGAGGCCGTCATGTTTTGTCCCCAACTATAACCGCCACGCGCCATAACATTCTTGAAGTGGAACAATATATTATTTTTATTCTTTATACACATACTGTCTAAGCATTTCTTTGCTCATTACAGATGCCGAGGACACATATTAGAACTACTCCGAAGGCTTCTTGAACAGGAATTACAAGCTATGGTGGGTTTCGATAAACCATGCATTTATCCATTGAACGCAGGTGTTTTTACTGACGACTTTCTTCCAGCAGCGGTTGGGGTTATCCCCGAGGTTACCGAAAAAGAAAATGATCTTCAAGTTCCAGCTACATTAACTTCAATTCATGTTTCTGTCACGGAAATATAATCCGTACTACGTCGAAAGGAACATATATTCAGAACACATATCAGATAACAAAGCAGAATTTGGAAAATCTCATAGCCACGCCCAGGAAGGAAATGCTTGAGGAGGTAGAGAAGAAAGGATTAAAAAGCGGAATCAGTTGACATCAAGATGAAGGAAACAAAAGAAGACAAGGAGAGGGCAAGGAAAGTTTTATTTCTTTCCGAAAAGAAATGAATTAAAGAAGAAGAAATATTGAAAGTTAAGTATTTGGTTGGCGATGATGAAACAGCCTATCTGAATGTGGGTGACATTCAGGAAGAGAAAAGTAATTAGTGTAACAATGCGCCTGTTTTGTATTAAATTTGGTAAGGACACAGAACTCATATTGTTGTGTTGTGTATTCTCGGTGGATACCCTCTGACTGTAGTGCTGCTGATACTCGACATAACTTCGTTTTTTATTAAAACAGCGTAAGTGAAGCGATGATTATTTTTTCAACCGATTGGTTAATTTCAAGGTCAAGGTTATTTGTGTAATACAAAAATAACTTTTTCAAATATTTTATCAACAGAACAAATCTATAGGAGTGGTGGCATTGGGGGTGGCAAATTTTGACTGTTACTATGTTATTTTTTATCAATACAAATGACGCTCTCATGAGGGGAAATGGTATGCAAGAATATGGGATGCCAGTATAAGCACGTAACTCGAGCAGGAAAATTAACAGGATGATACAAGATAGACATTTAGAGCTATATTAAGTTTTAAAAAGTGAACCTATATTAAAACTCCGCATCTGCAGGCCCCGTATTTGCTAAAGAAGTCTCAAACTACAAGTAACAGTGGTTGCAAAGTTGACTCTACGTGAATGCTGTATGTACATCTTTGCCACTGGAGAATCAAATGAACACAGTTTATTAGTGTGGTGAAGATACTGCTACAAGTGTTAACAAAGGCTTGTCCGGGTCCATGGCTAAACAGCATACTGGTGCTTCGTCCAAGGGGTCCTTGGTTCAATCCTCGACTAGGTAGGGGATTTCAACTTTTCTTCGGCTCGTGGGCTAGGTGTTTGTGCTGTCTTCAGCATTAGAATTCATCCTTGGTAGGGCCCTAACCTCAGAGACATACAGGTCGCTCATACGGCGTCAGCTCGAAAGACCTGCACCACGCTTCGCTTGAGGCCATATGCCATCAACCGCGACCTTTGCCGGTCGTTAGTGCGGTAAACAGTCATACAAAAGTTCTTTAACCACTACTGAGAATGTGATCTTCGTAAGCTTGTTACAAATGTTTCCAAGTTCCGCACGACGAAGTTGGCACCATAGCTAACGAAGTGTGGATATCGAAATCCACTCAACTCTGATTCATCTGGGCATACACACTGTACCTGCAGGCTGTGATAAAACTGGCATTATCCGGTGCCGCGCGCGCAATGGGGCGTATGATACGACGCCAATATCCTGGCAGGGCGCAGGGGCGGCTCCATCATTACGGCTGGAGTGATGTATCGCCGACAGGACCAGGCGCCCTGCACACACCTAGTACAACACTGTTTGGGCTGTCTCATGATTATTCTATCTCTCCACACATACGTGATGTGTATCCAAGTGATTCTATTCGTCCTTCGCCCTAATACATCGGTGTTGCCCGGTTGATAGCCTTCCAATACCTGCACCTACATATTAATAATCATGAGATTACAAACCACGATATACAGCTGTGCTCTAATGATGTTAAGCTCAATGCATAATGCACCTCAAGTTCGAAACAAAGCCAATAATTCATGCGAATGAGTGATCCCGTTACTAAGTGTGGTGACAACAAATCCTCATATCACTATGAAGGTAACGCAGAGGCCAAATCCTCACAAAATGTATGAATATTGTTTAATGATGATTTAATTCCCACCAAAATTTCTAGTTCTAGATGTTTCTTTGCAGAAAGGTCCACTTTTTATACTACTTTTCAATTTGCTTTACAGTACGTCTCACCGACACAGATAGGTCTTATGGCAACCATGGGATAGGAAAGGGCTAGAAGCGGAGAGGAAGTGGCCGTGGCCTTAATTAAGATTCAGCCACAGTACTTCCCGGGTGTGAAAATGGAAAACCACGGAAAACCATACTCGGGGCTGCCGGCAGTGGGGTTCGAATCCACTATCCCCCGAATGCAAGCTCACAGCTTCGCGCCCCTAATCGCATGGCCAACTCCCTCACTCCTTCTTCTTCTTCTTCCTCCTCAACTTTCCTCATCCAACATGTTTTATTAAAAAATAATCTGGTGGGATCGTGGGTGCGAACTATGTAAAATATTATTATTATTATTATTATTATTATTATTATTATTATTATTATTATTATTATTATTATTATTTTTCGTCTGTCAGGAGTCTCTGCTTATGATTATGCTGTTATAAGGGAAACTGCATTATTTCCTGTCGGGGTTATAACGAGGCGCACGAGGCATGATGACGAATGAGGTAGTTCGCCATTGATTTCCTCATTGGGCCACAAAGTGCTATCACAGCACGACCGGCCCTATGAGTAGCACCTTTCATAATGTCCGAATGTCACTACTCAGCTTCATTCTCCATACCTTTATGGATAAAAATTTCGGAGGAAGCTACAATTTATTCTGGCCTGTATCAACAGGCAAGATACAAAATCACAGCATCCATCGAGAAATAATTATAAGCGGAACTTACGCAGGTACTAAAGCCAAATGGGGATCCGTCTCAATGCAGAGCAAGGTTGCAGTTGTCGCAAATTCAACCAGATATAGCTATGTTATGTAAATCGGACAGCCTCATTTCTCTCATTCGAATAATTATTTTATAGTACCAAGCGGCATTTATTGGTTTTCAAACTTTTAGACATTGGTTTACGTTCCAGATCTATGAACATATCAAGAAGAATTTGCAATACTTTCGTTGAGTTCGTCTACAATGTGTTACCGTATACTTTTCTGCCTTCTTTTAGTTTTGAAAATTATTTAATGTAATTAGAGTATGAAAATAAATCTTAATGAAAAATATTTTCATGCATAAAATTCTAAAATCTAAATTTTTACCTTACCCATATTATTATTATTATTATTATTATTAAAGCGTCTTTATTGTGGTGAAGTTAGGGCTCCCGGCCCTTTCTTACACTTAACCACTTCATGTATATACAATGTAATTTTTACATAAAATTTAAACATATGAAATTTTTACAACCTAAAGTATAACTAAAGCAACTAAAGTATCACTAACTAAACTAAGGTGAGTAAAGTATAACTAAATTATACACAGGAACACATTGCAATAAACAGCCATATTCACTCTCATTCATGCATCCCATTCACACTCAAGAAAGACTGGAAGTGCTTAAAAGATGACGCTGGCAAAGGATTTTAAATTTTGTCTTAGATTTAGCTTCTCTGATGTCATTGGGGAGTTCATTCCACCAGCTCGTGGCGGTGATCGTGAACGATCTGTTGTAGGTTGCGGTTCGATGCACAGGAATTTCTAGCGTACAGCCTGACCGGGTATTGAACAGGTGTAGGGAACTAAGGTAGCGAAATCTGGTGGATAGGTAAGGAGGAGTGTTTTCAGAAAGCACTTGATACACCAAAGTAGTTGCATGGAGTCTACGTCTGCCATTCAGTCGTAACCAAGATAATTGTGTATAGAATGGGGATACATGGGCGTATGGTTGTATGTCGAATGCATACCTGATGCATGCATTTTGGGCACGTTGCAGTCTCATGCTTTACTCGTTATTGATATCAATAAAAACTGTATCACAGTATTCGAGAATTGGAAACAAGAGTGATTGAATGAGCTTTATTTTCAAGGACCAAGGAAATATATTTTTAAACCACTTCAGAGGATGCAGGCATTGATATACCTTTTGGCACACTTTCGTCACATGTTGCGACCAGTTCAATGTTTCGCTTATAGCCACACCAAGATTCATAACTGTTTCACAAAATGGAATAATGGTATTGTTTAGTGCTACAGGAGGAATTTCGTATTGTTTTAAGACGTGTAAGTTTTTCGAAGTACCAATGATTATTGCTTGCGTTTTAAGAGGATTAATTTTGAGATTGTTACTCAATGCAAAATTACATATGAGACTTAAATCAGCATTAACTTTTTCTACAGCACTCTGAATTTTATCAGTTCTTGAGTGGTAGTAGATCTGCAGATCATCAGCATAAAGATGATACTTGCAATGTGTAATCGATTTCGCGACATCATGTAAGTAAATTGCAAACAGCAATGGTCCAAGTACAGACCCTTGGGGGACACCGAGGGGTTTGTTAAGCCACTCAGATCTGCTATTATTTACTTTGACACACTGTCGGCGATTTTTGAGGTACGAACTGAAAAAGTTTATTGCCGTCTTGCTGAAATTTAACGAATCCAATTTTGAAAGTAGCAGTTGAGGAACAACAGTATCAAAAGCACTAGAAAAATCAAGTAGAACCAGTACAGTCACTTGTCGAGTGTCCATTGCCTGTCGGATATCATCCGTTACTTTCAGTAGGGCAGTCGTTGTGCTGTGTCCTTTCTTGAAACCAGATTGGTAAGGGTCAAGCAGTGAGAAGTTAGTCAAGTAAGTGAGGACTTGTTCGTGTACCAAGCGTTCTAGTACTTTGGAAAGGGGTGGGAGAATAGATATAGGGCGATAATCTGATGGTAAACTAGGATAATTCTTCTTAGGAGTAGGAATGACGATACCGTGCTTCCACACAGTTGGGAATACTCCCTATACGAGGCAATGATTAAATATATGCGTCAGAATAGGTAATATGGCACCAATAATATTTTTTATGAAAGATAATGGTATGTCGTCATTACCCGGAGCATCTGACTTTAGGGAGTAAATTACACGCTTCAAATCGTTCGCACCAACTTTTTTGAAAGTGAATTTTACTTGATTTACTCGGGAATGAACATTTATGGCGTTAATATCATCATCAGTTAGGTCATCAACTGGTCGATGATGATGATTATTATTACTATTATTATCATTATTAGTATAGTTAGCATCATAGTCATTATTGTCAGTAATATCATTATTAGTGTATGCTGCTTTCGTAAAATGAGAATTTAGATCATCAAGTGGTATACTGGGTTTCTGCATGGTCAGGCTGCGACCTATACCCATCTGATGCAAATGTTTCCATATTAGTGCTGAATTTCGTCTGTTTGTTATCTCTTGAATATATTTATACTTGCTGTTACGAATTAATTTCTTAACTTGATTTCGAAGAATACGGTAATTTTCGAAATCACTAGTGCTTTCAGTTCGCCTAAATTGCCTATACCAAGCATCACGATTTGCCATGACCGACTTAATTTCATTTGTTAGCCAAGGAGACGAAGGGTGAGAAACTCGAATTTGCTTCTTCGGGGCGTGTTTGTCATACAGTCCTAATATTAAAGAGTTCAGTCTGTCAACCTTATCATCAATGTCATTAGTCAGTAGGATGTCATTCCACGGTAATTGATATGCTTCATTTCGTATTATCTCAGTATTAAAATGCTTAAAGTCCCTTCGCATTATGTACCTGGTTTTGTACTTTGGTGCCTTGAGAGAGTAACATAAGTATATGAGATCGTGGGTCGAAATACCTGGTACAGCAAGCTGTCCATGTTTTACCACTTTCTGCGGATTGTTTGTTATAATAAGGTCAATCAGTGTGTGAGACGTGTGGTTTATTCTGTGAACATGGTTAGCCGCGTCTAGTGTCAGTATATTGTAATCCATGCCATGGAATAAGTTTTGTAAGTATACAAATAATAAAATATTAACTTTTTAATGTCTCATTAACTACTTTTGACGGTTCTTGGACAAGCCAAGGTGGCGGAATTTCGTATCGCGGGAGTTCTTTTACATGCCAGTAAATCTACCGACACGAGGCTGACGTATATGGGCGGGCACCTTCAAATACCATCGGACTGAGTACGAATCGAACACGCCAAGTTGGGGCCAGAAGGCCAGTGCCTAAACCGCTTGAGTTCATAGTCATACGGTAGAGTCACATAAGCGTATGTATGTCTGCACTTTAGTCCTGTTTCCAGTACGTGGTCGAGAAACAATGAAAATGAAGTGAATGATAGTCAATAAAATTGTGTAAGGAGGTGGAAACTATCGGCTGTGACCTATGACTAGGGATTGTCCCGGCATTTGCCAAGAAGAGAAAATGGAAAGACTAGGGTTGTATAAATACTAAGTGAAAATTAGTGTTCCATGACGAACTCTTCTTCTGAACAGAGCTCCATAACCTAAAAAGTTTGAAAACTACTGCTCTAGAGACAATGCAATTGTTAACGTATATCTTGGCTTTGGGTGATGAAGAGAGGTCGTTTAGATATCGATTTTCTCTTACACTATAAAGGGTAATGTAATATTTACAGAATGCAATTACATTACGGTAATCTGTAATCAGGAGAGATATTCCCAGTTACCGTAGTGACAGGAGTGTGAAAAAGTGACAAAAAATAGATTAAACAATGGTATCAAGCTCCCTATAAATATATCCTAACACACTGGGCGGAAAACAAGGATAAAGCAATTGAGCAATCGAATCCAAAACTCACCCCATACGAACACGGTAAATTAAATGATCCAAACAATAACAACAATAAAATACGGTAATCTAAGCACTAATTATAATACAAAATACCAACACGATCACCGGGCGGAAACCATGTTCAAAAACAAATAAATTATTAATAACTTTTAATCAATACAAGTGCATGGTAGGAGTGTGATTTGCATTTGTAACAAAATGTACCAGGTAAGTGGAGAGTGGAGAAGTGTCCCCATAGAGTAAGTTCAAAAACTATATATAGCAATCAAACAAATCAAACGTAATGACATATTAAAATAATTCTTAATTAAAAAAATATGAACTACGCCTTGTGATCGATCTTCATCGTCTAAAATCTAAATTATTGACTCAACAGTTACTAACAGTTTGAGAGCTTATTAGAACATTACTGGGAAGGAAAAAATAATGGTGGTAAAACGAATAGCTTGACGGAACCTTTTCGTAAATTACGTTTGGAATTAAAAATTTCAAAATGGCAATATATTCAATCCATGAACGAACATCAAAATATAATACAAAATTCCTCTTCCTGTCACTCAGAGAAAAGTAATATGAAAGAACTGGCTACATTCGCATCAAAGAGGTAGCCCGGAGCTATGGAATACTCAATATGAAAAAGATGTAAGGTGGAGGGCGCTATAACATAACTCTGGAATCGAATTCAGCTGTAAGACTGAATCTCTATGGGGATGGGTGGCAGGACTTTCTGACGTACAGCGAACAAGCATCATTAACGTAGTGGAAATATATGGAAATATAGCTGTAAAGGCAAATAGAGATAAAAGAAAAAACTAGACTTCAGAGTATCAAGTCTTAAATAATTTTTCCTACTTAACTGATTCGCAGATAATTTCTCGAAGGAAAATATGACCGCTTGGAATGAAGTTATAACATATTATGGGGCCATCGACAGTATTCGAAATGAACAAAACTAGCTTCAGACCACAGCCACAGTATAGTACTGTATAATGCATTTAGTTCTGGTTTCATCGGGCTTTGATTTATCTCGTCTACTTAATGCAAATATGAGTTATACTCCAACTACCTATGTTAATGTGCTGTCTGATTTGTTACTAAATTGGATTAGGATTTGAAAACAACGTTCCGAGGGTTCTTAGGAAGGAGATCACAGAAGCCATATCTTTCGAGTCCATAGACAGTCATGAAACAACGCCCAACGAACTGCCATCGTTGCTGGTTTATATTTCTCCCATTCAGTGGACCTGTGTTCAGTTCTGTAAGAATTGAAATAATGTTTGAGGGTTTGACACAGGTAGCACTGCCCTCTAGAAAATGGATTAGAATTTCAATCTCGCCATGACAGAAGGAATCATCTACGTTTATTTTGAAACATACAACCCACTTAGGACTGGGCTTGCCTTCCCCAGGCGAATGTTGCTCAGCCGGTAGGCCAACAGATATTGTAGTGGCACTTGACATCCTCAACCATATTGCTTGGGTTCCTCGATGAAGTCCACCGTGTTTCATATCAGGCGCATCTTCAGTTGGTCCCGTAGGTACAGTGAAACCCGCTACAACCCTCAATCCAGAAATATAATTCTGCAACCTCAGGGCAAGAGAAAGGCACACTACCCCTACACCACGAGATTTTTCTTTATTTTGCTCTTTGGTACATAATACGACTAAATTGGTAACGGCCAGACTAAGTTTTGCAGTTAATTACTAAAGCCCGGATTTTTATGCAGTAATAGGTTAGATTGCAAACTAATTTGGTTATTCGGAAGTGTCGGCTACCCGCCTTTCCATACCGTAGTAAGAGTAACATAAATTACAGGGGTTTTCATGGATCTTACCCCTAATGTCTATGCAATCCCCATAGCAGAACGGTTGTGAAGGTAGACTATACTTGCAACTCGCCTCAGTAAGTTTGCATTCTAACCTATTAATGCATAAATATCCGGGCTCTATTAATTACAGCAGGTTCTCATCTCTTGTACAGCCCAATCCCGGTACGGCCAGTGGGAGTATTTACTGCAATGGGTTTACTGGCAGTAAGGAACTTCCAAACAGGAAAAACTTACGGAAGACTGAAGTCTCTTTTAGATACAGAAGACAGTATCGGATCTGATGGACGACAGAAATAAATAAATAAATAAATAAATAAATAAATAAATAAATAAATAAATAAATAAATAAATATAATAAGAGCTCACCGCTGTGACCGAGACAAACGCTGTAGCATTACGTTCAGTAGGTCGATGTTCGATTCTTGGCTCTATTCTGAATTCAAATAAGGTTTGAGAACCAAAAATAGTACCCGGCCTCAGGAAAATGGATCACAATTCTACTCTCGATCAGACATTACTTGCGCGTTTCTGAACAGGAGGATAACACTGGGATTGTTCGTAACTTACGGCCACTTCCCCTAATCACACCAGTACAGACACCATATCCACACAGAGTATCAGATATACTTCACGCACACAAAGTTTACACTGTCGACCACAGTGTGTGTGAAGTTCCTTATGTGAAATAACAGCAAGAAAACATACGTAACTTGCATAGAATATAGGACCTGTATCGAAGGTAAAAAGCGCGCTGTAATGAGCCATTTCATTCCTTAAAATGAATAGGGACTCATTTTCGGAGGTGAGCATTCTAGTGTGAACAGCCCGGGACCTCGCTACGAGCGCTGCCCCAAGAGTGCTATCATGAATGGAAGCCTCATCTAGCTTGTGACGCTATGCTCTGCCCATATGAATAAAATATTGTACAGCACTTCTATTAGCCTTGTGTCTGATTGAAGACGCCCGCGGCTGACATACATGTGGTAATTAAAGCTCACGTTTCGACGCCGTTGGCTCAGCACTAACATAAAGGATAGAAAGTTAACTGGTGGGTGACAAAGGATCCAATCCTACAGCCTCTCGCTGCTGTTAGAAAAATATAACAATAACTTGGCTCGGAGCACTGTGTCACATGAGAGAACAATACGCTCACCAAAAAACTGTTACATTTTAAAAGTTGGCTTATAATACAGCCCCCAATAAATCCTCGGAGAAATTAGGTGACCTACTGACTTTATTCGCAGAAATGTTTCATTCAGTTTTCCGTGTTTTCCGAGATATATGGAAATATTTATTTCCATTTTATGAATGGTACTATACTCTAGAATTTTTTAAAAAAACCTTCATTACTCCCCAGTAGTTGCCTGGTCGAGGAGGTAAAAGTATGATTCACATACCAGGAGGAAATTAATTCAAATGAATTTAAGAAATTTAGAAACAACATAGGGTCAAGTCTTGTAAAACGGCCGCTCTTGGACATATTTCGTTCTTTCAAATCTACCGCCTTCCTATCTGGAGCGGAACCCGACAGAGTGTGTAAAAATCATTGCCATACTTGTTCAGCTTCCGTTCAGTTATCTGCTATTGTCATATACCAGTTTTGTGCTTTTCTACGAGTGAATATTTAACATCCACATTCTAAAGGTAAGTCTGACGAAGCAAGTTTTATTTTTCGTGTTCTTGAAATATAATTCACTGTGGCAGTATGAGTTTTAAATGATAAAAGGTGAACATTGTCTGTTGAAGCACGGCCTTCAGTGAAGAGAAGCGTAGTTCGTTACGGCAGATTGGTGCTGCCATATATGAGATAGGTCGTGAATTATTTGGAAGTGTACAGTCTTGTAACACGGCCGGCAACCTGACAGCTGCAGCAACTATGCCCTACGCCTTCTGTGCCAAGGATGAAAAATACAGGCAGAAGTCAAAAAGCCACAATTTTGACTTCCCCACAACACATAAGAGAACGAAGAGCAAAGAAAATGGCGAAAATGAACCCGAAAGCGAAAAATGGATCCGCACGAAACACTGATGATAGCAGATGTGGATATTATGATGGACTCTTCAGCGAAGACCACGACGGGAAAATCTGGGTGTGTTGTGTGAAGTGCACTGTGTGGTGTCATGAGAAATGTGCAAATACACATGGTGTAAAAGATTTTGTGTGTGAAAAGTGTTCATAAAAAGAATTTTCCATAGACGGCCATCTTACAGGACTCTCTTCTAATACGGCCGTTTTGCAATGCTCCTAAATAAGATCAAGTAAATTCATATATAATACAGTTGTTTTGGATTCCTGCATACTAAACATATAGTAGTTATGTATCTTTCATTTCCACTTTAATTTGTCTTTGTACTCCTTTTCATCTTCGAATAAAATAAACGAATATACTCTGGTGGCCGTATTTGAGAACCTGACCTTATACGAAGAGGCTATTGGTCTGGATTTTCACTCATCTACTAAACACATAAATTAATTCTGGAGTGTGAAGACCAACTAAGTGTCGATGTCGTGTGTAATAATATATACTAGCAGGTGCCCGCGGCTTTGCCCGCGTTTAGTAATTCAACCGTTAGATGTTTCTAAACTCTTTATTTTAAAGCAAATCAATGCATTATATTTATTAACTCACATCTTTTTGACGTAAATTACATGAAATACATTATTTTATGTTTATTATATTGTTACTTTCAATGCTTAAGATACCGGGTTGATGGATGGTACAAATAATATTAAAACCATGTAAAAGACCATGTTATATAATACAAAATATATTGTTTCCTTAGAGCTTCGGAATAAAATATAATAATGTCCTTCCATTTGGAGGTAAGATGTATACTGTGTTGTGTTTGCCTTTCGAACTCTTGATTAATCCACGTACAGTTGACAATGGCAAAAGCACCGTTTTCGAAGATGGAATCCTACAACTTTAAGCGATTGTCCTATGTCAAAATTTCAGATCTCTGTGTGTCGTAGATTTGACTGGGCTTCGCATACATACATACAAACGCTTCCGAATATTACGGGCTGATGGCTCCTCGTGTCGCGGGCCGAAAATGACTTCCTACTCAATGGACTTACAGTCCGAGGAATACTACTTCGCCCGCGGCATGCTCAGTCATGATGGTGGCTTCAATAATATTCGTCATCAGTTTCAGAGCCGTGTTCATTGCAGAGAGAAGGATTCATATTCCTGAGAAGGATAATCGGTGCTACAATCGTCCACCCAAAGATGTTCGAGTGTGCTCCAGGTGACACCAAATTGTTCAAAATCTCTGTCGTGTAGTTGACAGCCTCATCTGTATGACATGCCGTGTCTATAGACTTTTCAATTTATAGGAAACCGGATAATTCTTGAGCTTCATGTCTTGGAGCAAGAATTGCTTTCAGACACAGCCATGCTTCTTAGGTGAAACCCTGTGCTCACCTATGACAAACATTTTAGATCACTGTTTGCCGTGGACTTGACTGGGCATTGCACAGATGAACACAGACAGACAGACAGACAGACAGACAGACAGACAGACAGACAGACAGACAGACAGACAGACAGACAGACAGACAGACAGACAGACAGACAGACATCATGGATCGAAGGAAAATGGCTTCCTATCCCACGGACTTACAATGGCATCCTAACTGATATCTGTATTATTCCTTCTTTATTATCGTCTATCTTGTGTCCTATATGTTTCCTCTAAATGTATAAGTGTCCGACCCTTGCCCCCTTTCTCTATGGGGTTTGGGTATGAAGTGAGATGAATCTTCATAGAGAATTTTTACGACCGGATGACTTTCATGACGTCAACCTAATCAAATGAGTTAATGAGATGAAATGAATGACATTATATATGATAGTAAGAATGAAGAGGATGAAACGCGGCGCCGGCACATAGCCCACTCCTCTCGAATAGCTCAAGACTTTACGTCCCGATCCAACGGATGAATCACCATTAACAGCGTCATATGCCCTCACACCATATAAGACCAAAACCGGTTTCCTACGTCCTGGACGTAAAATGGCTCCTTGAATATTGTGTTCTCTATCTATCTTATGTACGTTGCCTAGCGACAGGTACTCTATGCATTTAATCTTGGTGACAACACGTTGGATTGTCATATCCTATTGCACGTTTTCCGATGGTTTTTCGTTCATAATTTACCAACGAAAGTGAAAATGAAAATTCCGGCTTCGAGGTGCATTCGGACCCCTTTCCATCTACCTATGTTCAAAATTTCAGATATCTGAGTGCTGTACATTTTGCTGACCATCGCGCACAGACAGACAGACAGACAGACAGACAGACAGACAGACAGACAGACAGACACTTCCCTTTATAATTATAGATTTACAATTATATACTTTGTATGTACACCATCCTACATCTATCCTACCTCTTGTAAAATCTTCAATTATTTTAATATATTTTTATTTTAATTAAATGTTAAGTACGACTAACATATGATTTTCCTGTAAATATATCACGCAAGTTCGTATAACCTCAAAATCTGTTGATTAAGATGTGATATCCCTGTGAAAATCTATTGTAAATGCATATAACTTCAAAATCTGTTTAGTCGAAAACTGTAGAAAACTCTATAATATTTGTATTTTGCGTATGATCCACTAAAATTCTTATGCATATGGAGGCTTCTGGAAGCTTACCGTATTATCCACATACGTGTAGAAACTTTAGGAGTTATATGGACTCCTTCATTGTAGTTTGTACATACGTAATCGAATATTCTAGTGTCGAGAGGTTGGTCGATCGATTGTTCCTTGTATGTTCGGATGTATTCCATTTAGAGCAGGGCCTCTTAAGGTGCGTGCACCAGTGCATTGCGCTGTTCACGGTGCAAAAGACGACCTCGCTTGTTTGACCAGAGTGCAGACCCTCGCTCCTAGATTTGAAGCAACAGCGCTGTCTCTCTCTTTCCCCATGCTTGTCTCGCTCGCTCTGCTGTCTCCCTCTTCCTCACTTACTCCGTAGCGCTCCAAATCCGAGCCGAGTTGAGCCGAGCTTAGTCGAGTAGCCCAGAGACGAAGCGTTGGTCCGAGCCGAGCCGAGTGGGACCGATGCACTGCGCACAGGAACTCTGCGCCTCAGTTTGCACGCGTGAGATATTGGTCGTTTGAGAGGCTCTGATTTATAGTGTTGCAAGAACATTTCCAGAAGTAAGAGATTTCTAGACTGTTTTTTCGAACGGTGTATATATCGAGCTGACAGGCCGAGAGGGCAGTGCGGTAGTGAGTCGGGTAGTTAGTTTTGACTTGTGATGGTGTAGTGAATGATTAGTGTAAGGACTGGTTGATATCTGTACCTGTCAGAAACGGCAGTAAACTGGTTCTCTTAATATTGTTGAAGGGTTGCATATACGGTAATTGTTTATAATCGTGTAATCGTTAAGCGAACTGAGTGGGAGCTGTGCGATGTAAAGAATAGACTCCATGATGATTAAGTGATTTTCCAATCAAGAAGTGAACGTATCTCGTGTGATATTTATTTTGACTAAATAAAATCGCACTGAGAACGATATATAATATTATTTATCATCCCATAAATAATTTTACGGTCTCAGAGCTGCCGAAAATTCGACATATCGTTCAACAGAGGTCTTTACGAACCACTGAATCTACTGACATGAGGCTCGCATATTTGAGCACCTTTAAATACAACCGGACTCAATTAGGATCGAATCCACCAACATGAGCTTAGAAAGCCAGCGCTCAACTGTCTGATTTACTAATTCCGTCAAAGAGATTATGGAGTGTGGTAGCCCTTCACTTCCATTTACCTACGGGTGATGGACGAGTCTATTTTGTGAAACTCTCGGCAAAATTGTGAATGTGGTCCAGGAAGTAATTAAAGCGGAATTCATATAACAAATATCCAAAAATCTGTTCAACTGTCTGTGGGCATAGTACTCTCCACATTTCAATTTCCAGTAGACACGATAACCAAGAGATAATTATTAACCTTCCATGTAGTACATAGATAAATCCATTTTCCATACCGATGTCACCATCAGTTGTTTAATAATAATAATAATAATAATAATAATAATAATAATAATAATAATAATAATAATAATAATAATGTTATTTGTTTTACGTCCCACTAACTACTTTTTAAGGTCTTCGGAGACGCCGAGGTGCCGGAATTTAGTCACGCAGGAGTTCTTTCACGTGCCAGTAAATCTACCGACACGGGGCTGTCGTATTTGAGCACCTTAAAATACCACCGGACTGAGCCAGGATCGAACCTGCCTAGTTGGGGTTAGAAGGCCAGCGCCTTAGCCGTCTGAGCCACTCAGCTCGGCCATCAGTTGTTTAAACAGTTGTTTAAAAACTGAAATATAAGTTTTAATATCCAACACGTATTTCTAACGAATGAAATGAAATGTTGTGTTGCTTTTGGTGCCGGGATATCCCAGGACGGGTTCGGCTCGCCAGATGCAGGTCTTTTTATTTGATTCCCGTAGGCGACCTGCGCGTCGTGATGAGGATGAAATGATGATGAATACAACACAGACACCCAGCCCCCGTGCCATTGGAATTAACCAATTAAGGTTAAAATACCCGACCCGGCCGGGAATCGAACCCGGGACCCTCTGAACCGAAGGCCAGGACGCTGACCGTTCAGCCAACGAGTCGGACTTTCTAACGAATGATTTTGTACCAGAAAACTGTTAATTAGTCTGTGATGTTACTCGACGAGGTACAGTACTTTCTCCACTTGTACACACGGACGGCGAGCAAACACATATCCACTGCGTAACTGCCGCTCTGTGACATCTGTTCTAAGAGGAGTTTACGGGTGTATGAATATCACTCGTGTGTGGAGCTGTTATGCTCCGTTCCCCCGACACACATTACCTACTCATTCAGTACAATGACAAGTCTGTTGTATACAGTCTCCCTTGTGATGTAATCGTAATGCCCAAGAGTATTTCTGAATGTGGCTGAGAAAACCTCTACAAAGAGACCCGTACGACGAATATAGTTATAAAATTTAGGCACTCAACAATACTTCGTTCGTATCCATAGATAGTAAACACGAATGGATATCGACTAGTTTCCATTCCTTCGAACAGAGAACATTGGCAATCAACTTTACTAAGTGTATTTCAGTCGCACAGCCTCTCCGCACATACAATAAACAATAGTACCAGAATATTAACGGTCTACTTATTACTCGGATTTGGACGCACACTGAATTTATATCAACGTATTAGTGCCCCTTGTTAATGGCACCTAACACAGAACTGGCTACAATTCAAGCCAGCAATTCCCGTAACTCAATAACTTCTAATAAGTCAATACATTTTACAATTCCATTTATGAGATTTTAGGACTGACGAAGGTTAATTGAACTAACATGGACACATTATTGCGGGTCGGATGGTACATCTGTCAAATGAGAAATTGCTTAACGGGATTTTAAACTTAATGTCACAACCATTTCACATGCATTTTTATTCCACTATTCTCTATAATATCCAATTAAAAGTTCATGAATTTATCATGCGCATCAATATTAAAATGTGAAGGAAAGACATATCGCTATGTCAGAGAACACTCTGGTTCAGAATTAGCAGTTTAACGTTGTGCTAACACAGAAAAATATCAGTAATGGTAGGAGATGGGAGGAGTGGGATTTGGAAGGAGGCGATCGTAGTCTTAACAGAGATATAGCCCCAGCATTTTCTAGTGTGAAAATGGGAAACTATCTATTGGGCTGCCAACAGTGAGGGTTTGAATCTATCTTCTTCCGAACGCAAACTTAAAGCTGCACAATCTGTACCACGCATTAAAATCATTCGATCCAATCTGGTTCTTACTTGTTGCGTCTACTCATCATGTTCGCTTCCGTAAGGTGGTACTTCTTCCTGTACTTTCAATGGTCTCAAGAAACTAAAGAGACTGACGTTTTGAGGGAAGTACATAGTGTGCACGATGTTGGAGTACAGTGTTGCAATTAGAAAGCAGATTTTTCACTTTTGCAAGAAGGGAGACAGAAATTTTTCGTTCGCTGCAGTTGAATGTTCAGTGGAACAAACGCTCCTTCAGAAAGTCAGTCAAATTAAGCAGTACAAGGGAATAATAATAATAATAATAATAATAATAATAATAATAATAATAATAATAATAATAATAATAATAATAATAATAATATGACGATGATGATTTGGAAAGAAACAATGTAAGAGAAGAATAAGAAACAGAGAGAGAATTTCAGAAAGAAAGTGTTAAAACTGAAGGATTTCTAGGTCGGGAGGGAAAGAAAACAGGCTCAAAATTGACCGGGAAGATGAAAAGGAGATATAGTGAGCAGGTGAAGTATTGGAGGAAGAAGAAGGAACAGAAAGGGATCAAGCAATGAAATTGTCACGTGGTCCTTAGAAGAACCTAACGGAGGATAAATAAATAAGTAAATAATAATAATAATAATAATAATAATAATAATAATAATAATAATAATAATAATAATAATAATAATAATAATAATAATTTCTATAACGTCTAGTGTCACCTCACCTTCTGACGGTGTTAAGAGACTCAGTAAGTCCAACATTCTGTCCGAATAATACATTCTTTATTGCGTCTGTAAATCCACTGAAAATTCTTCCGCAATTTAAGTTCTTTTAAATACCAACCGACTGTACTTGGAATCGATCTGATAACCATGAACCTACGAGACAATTGTCACAGCTGTTACACTAGAAGGTATGTCAGTTTTGACCTACAAGAGGTTCTGTAATGTCTTAGTTTTACTTCAACGAGTCCCACTTAAGGACTCCTAAGTCTAGACCACCTTTACCAAGATTAAACCTGTCCACCTCTAACATGAGAAAGCCTAAATAGGTTGTTCTGCCCCGTCTGGTTAGCGTGTTTAGAACCATGTTGTGCAGTAATGTCTTAAAAAAAACAGCTCTACAATGAATACTGGGTCATAATTGATACAAACGGCGCAATTAAGAGATCAACTTTTATTTCCCAGCGGTTCGATAGACTAGTTAAGAACTTACAGTAGCCTCGTGTATTAGTGAAGTGATCCCCCATGGGACTGTCGCAAGGCGAACTCTTCCAATATCTACGTAATCTGTGAGGTGTTCTATTATCGTGCCACCCTAGAGACCGGCCACCCGTAACACAGCAAAGAAATGCTGCGCATTCAATTTTCTTTAGAATTATTTTCCGGATATTAGCGTATTTCTAACAGGGCGAGGGTTTGTTAATTGTACAGTAGAGGCATTGCAATACACTGCGATTATTTTTCTAAGGGAGACAGTCCACAGACTAGGATATTGTATTCCTCATCAAGAGCTTATGACTAAATATAATTGTGCTTCTAAGAAGAGAGAGAGAGAGAGAGAGACTTGAATGGTTTCGGAACATTTCTATCAACATGGTATACTTTATATGCACTGTTTTGTTTCCAGGACAGTCTTATATTTTTTCTTTAAATTCATCCCGTTATTTGTTTTACAATTATGGATGGTCTTACGCTAGAAGGGAGTCACATTATTGGTGGTGATGATGACGATGATGATGTTTGATGTTTAAAGGGGCCTAACAACCAGGTCATCGGCTCTTAATGGTACGAGGTTACACGAGCGTCACATTAACATGATTTGAAAAAAAAAACTGAGAAATTGTTGGCACATTCCTACAACTTATTTACTTTCAGTAAGAATCCATTGCATAGGTGTATTTTCTAAAGAATTTACTTATCATTTACGTAAAGGACAACTCGTACAGCACTTTGCTAATAAGGAGAAAATAATGTTTGATTTTATAAATGTATTAGTGGTCTAGAACGTATTTCACACCCGTAACTTACTATACAATACGATAACATACACAACTTATGCCTATCTGAGTGGATAATGCCCTTTATTAATATTGTATTTCTAGCAATGCAAAGAACAATACAGTACATGTGATTATTGATCATACAAAACAAGAGCAAAACACAGTCCATAGCATTACTGAATTATGTTTCCTAATGGCACTAAACAATTTAAACGAAATTCCCCTCCGTTACTGAAATTTAGGTTAGTCTGTTTTGGCGTCTATAATTCACCTCCTTCTGAAGTCACATTCAGTTCCACATAAAAAAAGGACCATGAAGAGGCGATAAACTTTTAGGAGGATTTTGAGATACTTAGCCTATTTTGGTTTGATACTACGCCAGACAGGGTATCACGGAGGTAAAAGAGCACGCCTTTTTAATTTTTTTTTACAATTTGCTTTACGTCGTACCGACACAGGTAGCCTTCCTCAGGGCTGCCGACAGTAGGGTTCGAACCCACTATCTCCCGAACACTGGATACTGGCCGCAATTAAATAACTACTACTACTACTACTAATAATAATAATTATTATTAAAGCCCGGATTTTTATGCAGTAATAGGTTAGATTGCACACTAATTTGGTTAGTAGGAAGTGTCGGCTACCCGCCTTTCCAGAGCGTAGTAAGAGTAACATAAATTACAGGGGTTTTGATGGATCTTACCCCTAATGTCTATGCAATCCCCATAGCGCAACGGATGTGAAGGTAGACTATACTTGCAACTCGCTTCAGTAAGTTTGCATTCTAACCTATTAATGCATAAAAATCCGGGCTCTAATTATTATTATTATATTAATAATTTCGAGTGGCTATTGCTAGCCTGCCGCAGTCCTTGTAAGGCAGACCCGCCGACGATTGTGGGCGGTATCTGCCGAATGTAGGAAACCGCTTGTTATTTTGGTGGAGGATAATGGTGTATGAACTGCACGGATGTTAGGATTGGCACAAACATCCAGTCCCCGAGCCGAGGGCACTAACCATTTAATATTAAAATCGCCAACCCGGCCGGAAATCGAATCCGGGTCCCTCTGTAACGCATGAAACTACGCTGACCGTCCACCCAAGGAGCTGGGCATGGCGTGAACTGAAGATCACAGTTGCCCAACGTCCTAATCCTTCAGCTGTGACAGAAACTGCTACCCAATCTGCCCCACAACAAGGTGGATTCTTTAGCGCTAAGTGTGCCCCATGTTCAAGCATGGCACAGAGCATGTGGTAGCTTTACACGGTACTGATGTGTAACACAATGGACAATGATATTGTGTTAACAATCACATATGGTATACTTCTTGCTTTTATTACGATTCTATTGGTTTTGGATAGCTGATTTCATGTGTTTCTTTATATATACTCTTTGTAATATATAATTTGCATGCACATAGCAAAATAAAAAGTGCACTAAATTAGAATACGCAAAACGTCTATTGAACACTGTACAAAATAGTAGTGTAATTTATGACGGACAGTGACTAAATTGGGTCTTGTGAACGATTAGGATATTATTCCGGTGCAATATTACCCGCTCACCTGTTGGCGCACCGACATATACGTCATATGGCGACGATGGGAGAGGAAAGGCCTAGGAGTGGGAAGGAAACGACCGTGGCCTTAACTAAGGTATAGCCCCAGCATCTGCGTGGTGTGAAAACGGGGAAACCACGAAAAACCATCTTCAGAGCTGCCGACAGTGGAGTTCGAACCCACTATCTGCCGAAAGCGAACTCACAACTGCGCGCCCGTAACCGCACGGGCAATTCGCCCAGTGTTTTCTTAAAATTTACAGTCGCACTAACATGTACAGGTTTTCGGCGATGCTACAAAGGGAAAGGTTTAGGACTGCCAAGACAGCGACGATGGTCTTAATAATATGATATACTGGTGATGCCGTAATTTTGCTGGTGTGAAAATGGGAAACTACGGAAAACTATCTTCAGCAAAGTAAAGCAGATAGCTACGGGGTCCATACCATGTCAGAGTATTCATTGTGTCGGCAGGATTTTATGACGAAACTAACGTAATAAATCATTACTGCAATCAATAATAGTAGTGGCGTTGTGTGGGTAAGCATTGAGTGTACAAGCTTGCTTTCGTCGGTGAGCCTATGGAGTAGCAGGTAGACAAAGAATTTAAGCATCAATAACAGAAAATCTTCGCTTACTCGTATGGTAGTACTCATCGCTTGTGTAAGGTAACTGTCGATATTATACCTCAACGTAAGGTTTTGCATGCAGTGAAATTCTCCGTAAACCCTAGCGCTGTAAGTAGGCTACCTCAATTAACATGATTAACTCGGTCAAATGCCAGGTTGCTGTTTAGAGTAATTAATCGATTCAATTTCCTTTTGATCAAAGATTCACTTAGTCCATCTCAAATGGCACACACAGCGTTAATGATGATCTAACTGGCTCCCGCATGACCAATGCGAACGTTCAATATCTTACAATAGGGCGATATTTACAGTTAGAAATGTGTCATATCTTTCATGGTTATAGCCTATTTGATATCAGTCTATTATTATTATTATTATTATTATCATCATCATCTAATAACTTCCTCCAATGTATTGGGGTCAGCTTTTGATGTGGATTTGGTGCAGTTTTAGGCCGGATGACCTTCCTGACACCAACCTTATGTGGAGAGATATATTCAATATCGCCTATTGTTTGATGGTTGATAGTATGCCGTGTTGTATGTAGATAAGGAGAAATGTAATAAGAACATATACAACCAGTGTCTGAGCCAGACGAATTAACCATATCCAATTACTATCCCCGACCCGTCCGAGAATCGAACTCGAGTCCCAGAACGCTGACAATTTAGCCAAGGAGACTTTTTTTTTTTTAAATTAAGCAGTGCGACCTCAATGTTGGATGATATCCTCATAATAGTGGGGTTCGGGGGCTAGGGTACATGTCTTTTGACAGTTATCCTTACTCCGTCTTTCATAATACGGTGAAGAAGGAAGGGCCTAATTGCATGATCACGGGGTCAGACGTTGCTAAAATCGTATAAAGAACTTCGGAACACGTCAGAGGCTAAATATGAAGTGCATTCGAATTAGGTGTTTATTGCGTATATTCAGTTTGAATAATATTAGTACAAAATTTGAACGGGCCTATATCATTGATTTTAAAATATTCGTATTTTGCGAACGTAGGTTTGTTCATAAACGAATATATTGTAGAAATAGAAAGTTTTTTTTTTTTTTTGGTAGTTGCTTTACGTCGCACCGACACAGATAGGTCTTATTGCGACGGCGGGACAGGAAAGGGCTAGGAGTGGGAAGGAAGCCGCCGTGACCTTAATTATGGTACAGCCCCAGCATTTTCCTGGTGTGAAAATGGGAAACCACGCAAAGTTAATTTAACATGATTACGTCTCTGACTATCGAGATTTTATGTGGTTGAAGTAAATTACTCTATGCATAATAAACATAGAATGTGTAGGCTACTCTTAACCATGTTCACCAGTCTTCTATGGATATGTCAATGTTTATGTAACAGGCAAACCTTTATAATGTCATCTCCATGAAACTAGAATAATGTACAGTAGTTCTTAAAACGGGACCAACATTTATTTCATTATTCCTGTCAAGAGAGTAATAGACTCTCATGATGTGTATGTCAAAAAGTAGACAGACCCCAGACAACATGATAATACTGTATAAGAGGAGGAAAGAAATGGCTTAGCCATTAATCTGCTGATAATCCTCCGCAACTTCTATATTCACAGAATCGTTGATCGTTAGCTCTACTGTCCAATTATTTATTCCTTTGGGAATTGGATTCTGTATTATTGTGTACTAGGTCTGTTAATTAATTTTCATGAAAGCAGCCAGTATGTCGTTTCTTCATGTCATCGCAATGCTGCGTAAATGGTTTGCTTTGTTGACGTGTTGATCGAACACAAATGTGTTTGGTGGTGATGTATGGCGACCTTGTTTGTAGTAATTTTGCGTTCGGCTGTTGACATGACTAGAGAGTATTTGAATGCATCCCGTTGTGGGATGATGCCCTCGTTCACTGCCGAGGTGTTCCCAGAGCTCAGTTTTATAAGTGTGATAGTTACTGGGGACGAGACAGATTTTAATTTTTTTTTTTGCTATTTATTTTACGTCGCACCGACACAGATATGTCTTACGGCGACGATGGGACAGGAAAGGGCTAGGAGTGGGAAGGAAGCGGCCGTGGCCTTAATTAAGGTACAGCCCCAGCATTTGCCTGGTGTGAAAATGGGAAACCACGGAAAACCATTTTCAGGGCTGCCTACAGTGGGGTCCGAACCTACTACCTCCCAAATACTGGATACTGGCCGCACTTAAGCGACTGCAGCTATCGAGCTCGGTACAGATTTTAAAAAGGTGCAAGAAACGTGCTTTAATTCAGTCGAAAAAGGTGTAAATAAGGTGCAAATTTTAAATGTAAGTATTCATACAACCTACACTAAAACCAATTTTACGTCATATGCAAGGACAAGAAAATACACTCATTTTATCGTGCATTAAAATATGCCTAAAACAAGTCCCAGAACACAGTGTTATTAAAATCACACGTTCATAAAACTGTCAAAACAGATAACATTTTAATGTTATTTTCCGTGGGGTTTCATCTCAGGTCACTTAGTACTAGTATACAGAAAAGAAATGTTCAGCGTGTACAGGCACAAGTGGTGCATATTTTGTTTGCAGTCGATAGTAAATGCCTATTTGTTGCAACATTCCAAACATCAGTGTTTTTGGCTAAGCTCTTTCCTGGTTTCTGTTCTGCAGTACCTTCCAGTGCTTCCTTCACATCCATCACAACAGCGCATTTTAGAAATATCATGTACCCTTATAAAACGGTTACAGGTAAACACTGCAGCTTTGTCTGGCTCCATGGTTAAATTGCTAGCATGTTAGCCTAGGCGGCAGTGCGCCGGCCTCTCACTGCTGGGTTCCGTGGTTCAAATTCCGGTCACTCCATGTGAGATTTGTGCTGGACAAAGCGGATGCGGGTACTCCGGTTTTCCCTGTCATATTTCATTCCAGCAACACTCTCCAATATCATTTCATTTTAAACTGACAGTCAGCAGTCATTGCCCCAGAGGAGTGCGACAGGCTTGGGCAGCCGACACAATTCCTATCCTCGACGCTAGATGGGGGCTTCATTCATTCCATTCCTGATACGGTCGAATGACTGGAAACAGGCTGTGGATTTTCATACAGTGAGCTTATGGTCCTAGCGGCGAATTGAGGAAGTACATAGAACCAAGCTTTACACACGAAACGTACGGTTTTTCTTGTTTTATTTCTTTAGGAAAAAAATGCGAGAAAAGAGCCAAAAATCTATTAAAGAAGTAGGAAAATTTGCTGACATTAAGAAAAGGTGGCCAAAGGTACTTGCATTGAGAAAAGGTGCAAAAACGTGCAACTAAAACACTTGACGTTTTGACCAAAATATGGCTAGCTAAAAATAAAATTCAGAAAACTCAATCGTCAAAAATTACAAGTGTTTCGCCCAGAATGCAACACAAGCTAATTTGTGCATTTTAATAGCGAAAAAAGGATTAAGGTGTAGCAACTAAAATGCCTAACTCTACTTATTACGTACATAGTTTGTGGGTTGCTTGCTGTGATAGCAAGGGCGTGTTCGGTTCACTCGGAAGAACGTAGATTTGATTCTCCGTAAGGAATTTAAAAATCTGGAACGCGACTTCCACTTCTGGAGAAGTTCACATCAGGTTAATTCGTGGGAGCAGATGCGGCTAGCATTAGACCTAACCATTCTATCACACTTCGTACCGAAGTTACCGAAAATGGAGGCATTTATCGTTCACTTTTCTAAGGTGTTTCATAAGCTGTCAGACTCCTTGACTGAACAGTCAGTGTACTAGCCATCAGATCAGAGGGGTCCCGGGTGCGATTCTCGGCTGAGCCATAGATTGTAAGTTCGTAAGGTTAATGATTTGGAGACAAGGTATTTGTGTCCGTCTTAATACACTTCTCTTCATCTACGTACAGCAGATCACACTAATAACCACCAGTGAAATACGCAATAGTGAATATATACCTCCACAGAGGGTTCGTGTCAGGAGTACATCCTGCCGTAAAATGAGGTCACCGGGCGATTTGGCCATGCGGTTAGGAGCGCACATCTGTGAGCTTGCATCCGGAAGACAGTGAGTTCGAATCCCACTGTGGGCAGCCCTGAAGATGGTTTTCCGTGGTTTCCCATTTTCACACCGTCAAATGCTGGGGATGTACCTTAATTAAGGCCACGGCCGCTTCCTTCCCATTCCTACGCCTTTCCTATCCCATCGTCGCCATAAGACCTATCTGTGTCGGCGCGACGAAAAGCAAAAAGAAAAAGAAAAAAAAGGTCAAAAACACATCGAGTGCCGACCCCAAGAAATTGGGAAAAATGCCAAGAAAACAAGACGGTGTTTCTTACTCTCCATAAAGATGGTTCATTAAGTAAACGGGTGTATCTTTCTCTATTTAATTGCACTTTACCAAAAACTACAACGAATTCACATCTCCTCATCTCGATTAGACCACAGGTCAGGTCCTGCCAACTTCTGTTGCAACGAGGAACTGGCGGAGAAATGGTCAGATATTAGGTGTGCGGTGTGATCCGACGTCTACATCTAAAAAGAACATTAACATCCGAAGAAGTCGCAGGGAACGATTTGAGTTCGGTGGAGGGGAAGTGGTAAATAATTTCGTGTGGCTATTTCTAGCCGAGTGCAGCCCTTGTAAGGCAGACCCTCCGATGAGGGTGGGCGTCATCTGCCATGGGGAGGTAATTGCGTTTTATTGTGGTGGAGGATAGTGTTATGTGTGGTGTGCGAGTTGCAGAGATGTTGGGGACAGCACAAACACCCAGCCTCCGGGCTATTGGAATTAACCAATTAAGGTTAAAATCCCCGACCCGGCCGGGAATCGAACCCGAGACCCCCTGAACCGAAGGCCAGTACGCAGACCATTCAGTCAACAAGTCGGACGGGGAATTGGTGGTAGTAAGGAAGTGCAACTGGGTAATAATCATAATAATAATAATAATAAGAAGAAGAAGAATATGTTTCCGATCCTTTCTGGAAAGAAGGTATCGGCAAAAATATAGAAAAAAGTCACGTGCGTATAAAGATTTTAAATACACCCTAGGCCTTTTCAACCCTAATACCTTCAGGGTATGTTCAGGAGAGAACAGAAGCTGACCAAGGGAGGTCGGATGGGAAAAACGAATGTGAAAGTAACACAGGACCTCACTAAGCTAGCGGCACAGGTGAGTTGCTATTCTACTAACCTGCAGGCATACAAGATTGCAGATTTACATAACCGTTGTTATCACTTCCTAACCGCAAAACTTCTATTTCTATGTGGAGTACGCAATAGAGAAGAGTTTCAATTAATAATCCCAGATGTATTGGGTAACCAAACACACGAAGGAAATAAATTGATCACTAGACAGGAACACATAAAATGTTTCTTTCTTTCTTTCTTTTTTCTTTATCCCGACCTTTCTCCAATTTACTGAGGTCCATTAGTGATAGGTTTGTCCCAGTTTTAAGGCCGAGTGTCCTTCTCGTTGCCACTCTAAATGCAGGGATGTGTTGCGTGTTTTTGTGGTGGTCAGTAGTGCGGTGTGCTGTGTATGAATGAAGAGAAGTGTATTAAAACAAGCACAAACACCTAGTCCTCGAACCAGAGAAATTAACCCACCCAGGAATCGACACCTGGGCTCTCTGAACCGAAGGTCAGTATGCTGACCATTCAGTCAAGGAATCAGACAGACAAGTAGATATTTATAAAAAAAAATTAAATTAAAAAAATTATACAAATATATTGAAAGGTGTAAACAATGTATATTATACCAGATTTGGTATTTTTTTACAATTGGCTTTACGTCGCACCGACAGATTTTACGGCGACGATGGGATAGAAAATGCCTAGGAGTGCGAAGGAAGCAGCCGTGGCCTTAATTAAGGTACTGCCCCAGCATTAGCCTGGTGTGTGAATGGGAAACCACGGAAAACTATCTTCAGGGTTGCTTACAGTGGGGATCAAACCCACTATCTCCCGAATGAAAATTCACAGCTACGTGCCCCCAACCGCACAGCCAGATCGGTCGTTACCAGATTGATAAATGAATTATTGGATGTATATAGATGCACTAGTCTTTGTACTCGTCGTTAATAGAACAGTCACTTGGCATGTAAGCCTACAAGATTATAGTTTTCTCGACCCCACATTTTCCTGAGATTCTGAGACGCGTAGGCAGGCGGATGCCTCGGCCCATCAGCGGCTTTTCGCGTACTACCCTTCTGTCCCTCTCTCTCACATCATTTTCAGTTCCATCTTTTTTGCGTTATTGTTGCTCTTGATTTGACCACTCCCTTCCAGTATAAAGATCAACCGTCAGATTAACATTCAGGGAGTAAAGACAGCCTTTAAAATTACCATGATTCTCACCACAGCAATACTGCATAGAATTAGTTATCAGCTCTTCAGCATAAACTTTCGTACGATCACCACTAAAATTTCACTTATTACGTATTTCACTGTATCAGAAGAAGATATTGGACAAACAAATTCGTAAATAGTATTCGAAACAAATTTTGAATGAGTAGTTTTCTAGTAAAAGTGGCACGTAAAAGAACTTCTGCGGGACTAAATTCCGGCTCCTCGGCTTATCCGAAAACCGTAAAAGTAGAATTATTATTATTATTATTATTATTATTATTATTATTATTATTATTATTATTATTATTATTAAAAACCACAAAGTGCAGGCAAAAGGACGTCTTGATACACACAGATATATAATAATTTTAATAAACATCTCAGATAACCATTTGTAACAAACTGTAATTGAAACGAATTTCCAAGTACTTAAAAGTCTCAGAGTCATATGTAAAATAGTATCGCATACAAACTACTCTGTTGAAATGTGAATCTGAGGTGATGAACAAATTCCAGTGACACTCCAGAGCCATACGCTGTTTATTGCCTCTCGCTTTATACCCTGTTTGAGGTAATGAGAATCCAGCAGTTAAATGAAAACATTCTGCAGGGTAACAATTTTGTGTAGGTAAGTGGCAAGGGACATCTGATATCCGCGCTAGTGAGGCGAGCTTTTTACTGTCTGGCACAGTAAAACTTCATCTTATCTGCTGAGTGGACCATTATATTTCTCATCGCGCAGCACTCCTCTCGGACATCACGTGCTATCTCACACCTACTTAAACACTACGTTCTTCAACTGTGGACAACCGGATGTGTCATAAAAACACTCCTAAGTCTGGCACAAAAATGATCCAATGAGCCCAATAACTGGGTTCACACGGACTCGTGCTTTTAGTACTGATATCTACATGGCATCATTACCAAATAAACCTCCTTCCATAATCCTATACGTCTTCCTCCGAGTAGGTAACTAATGAGTTTGTCAGATATCAATGATAATAAAGTGAGTTTACACCTTCAGCTCAATAGTTGTGGTATTTTTTGTTTTAAGGGGCAAATATAACGGGATTGTCAGTTCCCATAATACGTTATACCTATTACTGAGCGTCGTGAACTAATGTCCCTGATCCCTAACGGGACGTCGCCACACAGATTAGTATTCAGCTCTTCGTAGTGTAATATGGAATGGTGGGCCGGTGATGATCTTTGCGTGATAGAACAATCTACTTGCTGTTCATCCTGGAGATCTCCTTGCCTTGAAAAACAGCATTTTCTAAATTCTGCTTTGCCCTTCCCCCTCCAGAATGTGCCCACTGAACAAGAGGTAGCTTTCATCAACGTGGAATGATAGCCGTTTAGCGACATTTAGCTTTTCTAGGATGAACGTATCTGTTATTTTCTTATCCGATGCTACTTGTAGCATCCTCCACCAACACTACCCAATCTGTAGCAGAACATAGGAAAAAAGAATGAAGGAATTGGCCAAAGACAGAACGGATTAGAAAGAAGGATTAGAACAAGAGCTGACCACGGGTGGTCATATTGTAAAAGATGACAAGAGGAGCCTAGCACAAGGAAGTAGAAACAGTCTTCGTAACTCTCGACAGTGTCCCATAGTCCCTAAAACACGAAACTCTAGGTCAGATGGAAATACATGAAAACTAAAAGGAGGAAACCTTCAAAAGTCTAGATTTTCGATAACTGAAATGTCAACATTTAATAGTTATATGTGACAGGTTGAGTGGCTCAGGCGGTTCTCGGCTGGGTCTGTTGGTATTTAAAGATGGTCCAAAACGCCAGCCTCGTGTCGGTAGGTTTATAGGCACATAAAAGTACTCCTGCAGGACCTGAACCCAACACCGCGGCGACTCCGATAATTGTCAAAGTAGTTCGCGGAACGTAAAAATAACATTATTATGGTTATCTGCTGTTGAATTAGAAACATACATCCTTTTAAGGAGTGTTTTGAAATAACATATTTTTCAAGCAAACTCAGAAGAATACACTATTTTTTTCTGTCAGTTTAACTCTTGTCCGCCTCTGTGGTGTAGTGGTTAGTGTGCATAACTGCCACCCCCGGAGGCCCGGGTTCGATTTCCAGCTCTGCCACGATATTTGAAAAGTGGTACGAGGGCTGGAACGGGGTCCACTCAGCCTCGGGAGGTCAACTGAGCAGAGGTGGATTTGATTCCCACCTCAGCCATCCTGGTAGTGGTTTTCCGCGGTTTCCCACTTCTCCTCCAGGAAAATGCCGGGATGGTACCCAAGGCTACGGTCGCTTCCTTACCTCTTCCTTGTCTATCCCTTCTAATCTTCCCATCCCCCGCAAGGCCCCTGTTCAGCATAACAGGTGAGGCCGCCTGGGCGGGGTACTGGTCATCCTCCCCGGTTGTATCCCCCGACTCAAGGTCTGAAGCTCCAGGACACTGCCCTTGAGGTGGTAGAGGTGGGATCCCTAGCCGAGTTCAAGGGAAAAGCCAACCCTGGAGGGTAAGCAGATTAAGAAGAAGAAGATGTTATCTCTTGCGTTTAAATCGTTCTTTTAAAGGTCCAAGCTTTTTATAAATATATTTAACACAACTTAAATCCAATGTAATTTATGTGTTCGCACCAGTTACGCTCGTCGGCCCCGTTGTGTACTGGTAGCGTTGTATTCAGAGGTCCGTCTCGTCCTATGATTTTAACTCTACACTAAATCTGTGTTCATTTCACCTACGCTGCAGAGATGGTTACAGGAACTGAATAACGCATAAGCGATTATTTTTTCAGGTTTGGAAACAAGAATGTATGTGCTGACAACAGTCCCAATCGGGAGTGGGCCCTTGCGTACTTCGCCAGGAAGGAAAATGCTAATAACGCTCCTTCCCTTTGATCGTTCACGTACACAGGGAATGCGTGTTTTTAGGAGGTCACTTTTTGTGCCATGATGCCTACACCGGCAGAGTCAAAACTGCCACATTTATAACCTCTCACCCTTCCTAGCTATCTCTGTCAGAGAGATACTAACAACCTTGCGGAACTTCCCCCGATTGGATAGTGACACAGCTGCTTGCAATGTCGATTCTTGCTGTTTGTTCATCACCAATATTCTGGGTGGCCTATTTCTTTTTCCAATAAGAGTTAAGTTACAACGGACTTAGTCACTAAGACTACACAGAGATTTTATTTCAAATTATATAATTCTTAAGAAACTTTGAATGTAATTCTTTCCTTAGCTCGATTAATATTTCCGGGAAACTAAATTCACTTCCAGTACCAATCAATACGTCCCCACCACAACCAACACTGTGTATCGGATCTGATAGCAAGTTTTATATTAATCACTTCCAGGACGGAAGTGATTCAATTCGGAACTCAGTTAAGAAGTCAAACACAAACTAATTTCAACTTAATATTGACGAAGGAATTGTTCTCATCGGAAAGCCGACACTAATTCGCATTACGCAGCTAGCTATCTTTAGCATACCATGGACCACATTCCAGAAAAATAAAAAGCCTGTTTAAATTGCAGCACGGAGAGAACTATCCTGATTGGTGTACACTGGTATCGAATGATATCAGGTGTTTATAATCAAGTGGATCTTCAAACTTAATAATTACGAATTTCCATTAGGGATTTCGTTGAATTTGAAATTATGCCAAAGTTACGGCACATTGGGTCTGATTATCACTTGTATGGTGAGCTACGTGCTGTTGGCCCAATAAAAAGAAGAAATGAACTGGCCATACTATAGTTGGGGACAAATCATGACGACCTCGCCTCACACCTCTATTTTCCAGCGGCAGCTCGGTCTCTATTAGCGACTTATAGGATTTACTACCTCTACTGCAACCAGAGTCGCCAAATCGGCTACTGCACTCCACATGAAGAAAGGGTAAATACTACAGAGAATGAGGAAGAAAGTAGTTTGGCAGCCTCTCCAAATGAAACACGGATCACTTAGAGCTCGTTAACTCAGCAGGGTGCAGGGTGTGATTGACTACTGGCTTCCAGCTCGCTTCCAGGAACTGAGGTCGTCATGTTTTGTCCCCAACTACACCGCAATTGATCTCCGGTTGAAAGTGCCTGACCTAGCTGAGGAACACAGACCACGACACCGATGTCGAGGTTTGGATAAGTCACTACCTTAGTTTTACCTTTTTAGTCTGGAATAAACTGCGGAGTTCGGAGACATTAGTTTGAATACCATGACTACGACACTGGGTTGCTCATCATATGTACATATACAAAAGATATCTCTCTCATTCTTGTTTCAGACAATTTAATTCACTTTTACAATCTAAAGTTCGTATTTTCAGAGGGAAATTCATCATTTCATGGTCGAGAAAATCACAACCGTACAACACTGTCTGTTTTGCGCATAGCTAGACTTCAATAAAGGTAGGGGATGTCTATTTCTGAATGTTTCCTTACAAGCAAAATATTCTAAACGTATAGATAATAGGTTATATTACTGTATACAATTGTATTATGTAAAGGCAATTTTTAAGAGCAGTAAATGTCAATAATTCAAGATTTCGAATTTCTGTAAAGGTTACCACTCCTCTGATTTTTCTTCTTTTCTAACATGATTGACAAAAGAATATTCTATCATCAAACTGGATACACGAATAGTATAATGAATCAAGTAGTCCTATCCTCGATAATGATGGTGATTAGTGTTTTAAGGGAAATACTATTTGGCCCTCCACGCGCAGCAAAATGCAGGCTTACAATTTGAAGAACGAATCTGGTAATCTAATTCTATACTAGCACTGAGATTCAGGAAGCATTTCATATTATTTTACTACAGTTATCCGTCACTTACCCTCACACTTCTCATTTCTTACACTGAATATCTATACGTTGACCTGGCGAATATGTTACCGAGTGCTACGCTGGTGAAGGTACCGACAATATCGCCAGATCTAATTCCTATAACAACTAACTATACCACATGTTCACTTACAAGCTAACAGGTACTATGTTGTATGCTATGCTTTCCCGGATGGACAATCGCACCCTGCTTTCTGTTCTAGCACATTTCACAATTATTAGGAATACTTCATTGTTTTCTACACATTTTCCTTATCTCACCTTGATTAAATATCACTATTTAACATGTCCAGAAGCACATGATTTGTTCATGATTTCCTTCTACTATTTAGATCCGATTTACATTGAAATGAATTCCAATTCATTCCGGTGAGTTACTTTCATGAAGTGGAATCCCTAACTCTCATAGCCCCGAGGCTTGGTAAAATCATTATGAACGTGCTCGAATATTCGTCAGGAATTATACCGACTTTTCTTGTAGACAATCATTGTGAGATTTTGGTTCCATCACTTTATGATTCACCAATGGATTGGGTAATACGATCCAATCTGAACTGTTGTTTATGTCAGCCCTCTACACTACCTACACGTTTTCAGAAGGACGATGTTTCAAATTGTGAGTAGTAAGTGCCTCCTCTTATAAAGTCCCTCAATATCGGTGACAATGTACTTTTAGTATGGTTCAGTACTACTGCTAGCACAAGTGAAAAGAAATGTGTTAGACGTGAGTTAAACAAAGTGGAACACAATCGGCACTGGAGGTTTTAGTACATGTGAACGCACGGATGAGTTGCTGTCTGTACTCACCCATATGCTGTACCTACTGTATCTTTATAAATTAAATTGTAGGGGTCCCCTAACTGGATATTACATTTCTGCAATTGTTAGGGATATTTATTAGGTTTTTTTTTTTTTTTTTGCTATTTGATTTACGTCGCACCGACACAGATAGGTCTTATGGCGACGATGGGATAGGAAAGGCCTAGGAAGTGGAAGGAAGCGGCCGTGGCCGTAAGTAAGGTACAGCCCTTGCATTTTCCTGGTGTGAAAATGGGAAACCACGGAAAACCATCTTCAGGGCTGCCGACAGCGGGGCTCGAACCCACTATCTCCCGATTACTGGATACTTGCCGCACTTAAGCAACTGCAGCTATCGAGCTCGGTTTTATTAGTTTCAGACCAACTCAAAATTATATTTCTAGTTTTTGTGCCTGCTCACCAGCAGCAGAGGCAAACGGCTGAATTTGGAGATGATTTTATATTTAGAGTCGTCTCACCCAGGAGCAGACTTTAAGAGATGTGATTTGAAAATCAATCGAGGAACCGTGGGTTTACAGGAAGAAATTTTTTATATACAAAATCTACAGACTCTCTGTAAGACAACAGTTTATTTTAAACAGAATATGTCACCTATTCCGGACTGTAATAATAATTTCGTGTGGCTATTTCTAGCCGAGTGCAGCCCTTGTAAGGCAGACCCTCCGATGAGGGTGGGCGGCATCTGCCATGTGTAGGTAACTGCGTGTTATTGTGGTGGAGGATAGTGTTATGTGTGGTGTGTGAGATGCAGGGATGTTGGAGACAGCACAAACACCCAGCCCCCGGGCCATTGGAATTAACCCCGACCCGGTCGGGAATCGAACCTGGGATCCTCTGAACCGAAGGCCAGTACGCTGACCATTCAGCCAAAGAGTCGGACACCTATTCCGGACGTGTGTATAGGTACTATTCTTCCTAAAAATCTCAGGATGTTATCCTTCCAGTTTGTGCACGCACTTCTCTGAAGAATTCTGTATCTATGACAAATCCAGACGTGGATCAGATAAGAATAATTATAAAAATGCCCAGAGTAATTATTTTACTACTCTCGAAACAACGAACGACAAGGTAGTCATAATTTGGTTAAACTCGTAGCCATCCGCCACTCTGCGGAATATCAATTTTGTTTCTGCGCCAGTTTCGATCCCGGCTCAGTCTGGTTGCATTTCAAGGTGCTCAAATTCGTCAGCCTCGAGTCGGTAGATTTACTGGCGCGTTAAAAGACTCCTGTGGGATGAAATTCTGGCACCTCGGCTTCTCCAAAAACCATCAAAGTAATTCGTGTGTCGAAAAACCAACATTATTATTGAAAATGAAAAAAAATGAAAATCCACAGCCTGTTTCCAGTCATTGACCGGGTCAGGAATGGAATGAATGAAGCCCCCATCTAGCGACGAGGATAGGAAAATGTGTCGGCTGCCGAAACCTGTCGCACTCCTCTGGGGCAATGATAAATGACTGACAGATAAAATAAAATATTAATGCGGTGTTGCTGGAATGAAAGATGACAGTGAAAACTGGAGTACCCGGAGAAAAACCTGTCTCGCCTCCGCTTTGTCTAGGACAAATCTCACATGGAATGACCGGGATTTGAACCACGATATTCAGCGGTGAGAGGCCGGCACGCTGCCTCCTGAGACACGGAAGCTCATATTATTATTATTATTATTATTATTATTATTATTATTATTATTATTATTATTATTATTATTATTATTATTATTATTATTATTTTTTTTTTTTTCTGCGCCAGAAAACGGGCAACGAAATGTCACTTAGCAGGAGCTTCTTCAAAGATTCTTCTGTTTCCATCACTCATGCAATGCTCTAAATTTATGTATATTTCATTTAATTTGTGTGGAAATCTGGCTCTTCCCATAGATGATGGGTAACCCAGATAATAACCAATGAACTACCTGGCATGCGCATAGAACCACATTCAAAACTGTAACTAGACTCGAACTGACAAGTTGACGTAATTTCAATTGCATAACTGTCCAGGCTTGCAACATAAGAATTCTAAAAGGACAACGAAGACACGAGAACGACTGCCATCACGGGGGAGACATGTTGCACAGGCTCATCTACTGTATGTATTCCATTCTGGTGTGACGTGCTTAATTCCTTACGCCATAACGTCGCCAGGTATTATGCGAGACAAATGAAGGTGTCATTGTGTTTAAAAACCTTGTTATTTGGCGACAGAGCACTGCGTGCTTTTCCAAGAACTCGACAAGGTTATCTACAAAAGTAAAAAATGTGATATCGCCTAGTGTTCCGTCGTGATGAATATGTATGCTTGTACATGGCCTCCCTTAATTAGTGCAAAATATGGCAAGACAAAAGAAAGGGTCTAAAACAGCCATTTCTCAGTCCTCTACACATGCATGCAAGCCTTTGTCTTTCTCCCCAGCCGTTTCCCGACACTCTCTAACCCTCCTTTGTTGGACCATGGCCTCCTTGAGTCACGACCCACTATATTCCTCAGACAAAAGCGCCGCAGTAGAATGGTCTACAATCTACTCGTCAAAAAATATTCACTTTAATATCACACGCGGTACATAAGTTGGCAGCGAATTGAACTAAATGAACTATCGACATACCAACAGAGTGAACTTCACGTAGAACTGTGAGTTATTTGTTCGAAAATTAGAATTCTTTCTTTACTAATTTAAAAGGTCACTTGAAAAGAATATTCGAGGCGCTGAGAAGGTAAAGGGGGATGAAAATTTATTTATTTATTTATTTATTTATTTATTTATTTATTTATTTATTTATTTATTCTTATTTATTTATTTATTTATTTATTTATTTATTTATTTATTTATTTATTACTTTAAATTTTAGGCTTTGGAGAACACAGTAAATGTGAATAACGGTATTGAATCATTTAAATAATATGCACTGAAGAAAATAGAGCACAGATTTTGAGCGATGTGGCTGCGAGTACGAAGAACTAACTCAACAGCTCTCCTCCTCGTTTACGGAAGTGGTGTGTGCGTTTCGGAGGGCACCCAGGTAACCAACCAACCAACAAACAAACAAACAAACAAACACACGAGAACAAGAAACTGACATCTTTGACGACGACATGACTGACGACGAATAATAAAATAATTTGATTTTTTGTAACAGATGGTGTATGGTTGGAGAAAACATGTGCTATACCTTCCTAAATTGATCATTAGAGACAATCAGTCCTTCAAAATATATATAAATCTAGAAAATAACTATTGAACGTTTCATGGGAAAATATTATGTATAAAATGTATATACCATGTTGTTCCTTGATTGAATAATCAGTCCAGAGATTGCTTTGATGCAGCACTCCATGCCGGCCTATCCTGTGCTAATCTTTTCATTTCTGCGTAACTACTGCATCCTGTATCTGCTCACATCTGCTTGTCATACTCATACCTTCCTATCGTTCTTACCGCCTACAGTTCCCTAAAAATACTGAACAAGTTCTGGGTGTCTTAAAATATGTCCTATCATTCGATCTCTTCTTTTCGTCAAATTTAGCCAAATCGATCTCTTTCACCAATTCGATTCAGTATCTTTTCATTCGTGACTCGATCTATCCATCTTACCTTCAGCATTCTTCTGTAACACCACATTTCAGAACCTTTTATTATGAGCTAGCTATCGTCCATGTTTCACTCCCATACAATGCCACGCTCCAGACGAAAGTCTTCAGAAACATCTTTCTAATTCCTATATCAATACTTAAGAAAACTCTTCTTTGCTTGTGCTAGTCTGCATTTTATGTCCTCCTTACTTCTGCTATCGTTATTTATTTTACTACCCAAGTAAAAATATTCATCTACTTCCTTTAAGAATTCATTTCCTAATCTAATATCACCTGCATCACCTGCCTTCGTTCGACTGCACTCTATTACTTTTGTTTTGGACTTTATTTTCATCTTGTACTCCTTACCCAAGACTCCGTCCATACCACAGAACAAGCTGGCTTCAGAAATGGAAGAAATTGCGCTGACCAAATTTTTGCATTGACCTCTCATATTGAAAATGGATTTGAGAATCGGAAGATTAGTATGGCTGTCTTCTTAGACTTATCAGCAGCCTATGATACTGTTTGGCGAGAAAGGCTCCTGCTAAAACTTATCTCTGCCATCCCCTGTTTCAAGCTTACAAATCTCATTGGTAATATGATTAGCAACAGAAACTTTCAGATCTTCTCGGATGATGCAGTAAGCAAAATCTACAAACTGAATGATGGACTTCCACAAGGATCTGTTCTGGCACCTTTACTTTTCAACCTCTATACTGCTGACTTACCAGCAACTAAGTCCAGGAAATTTATTTACGCAGATGATATACTACTGGTTAGCCAAACACCAAGTTTTCCAGAAGCTGAACAAATTCTTACAGCAGATCTAAAAAAGCTAGATACATACTTCCAAAAGTGGTGCCTCCGTCCAAATCTCCAAAAGACTGTCGCATCTGTGTTTCATCTCAGAAATAAATTTGCCAACTACAAGCCTACAATAACATTCAGAAATCAATCCTTACAACACTGTCCCTTCCCAAAATATTTAGGTGTCACATTAGACAGATCCCTAACATATAAACATCATATTAACAACACAGCCGCCAAGATCAAAAGTCGGAATAATATTCTTCAAAAATTAGCCGGCACATCCTGGGGCGCAAACAACCAAGTGTTGAGATCTACTGCTCTAGCTCTTTGCTATTCAGTTGCCGAATACTGCGCTTCAACTTGGCTGAACAGTGCTCATACTGCGAAGATTGATGCTCAACTAAATCAAGCAATGCGCATCATAACTGGTTGTATTCGCTCTACAAACGTGGCCTGCAGTGGCGTATCCTGGAATCTCCACTGAGGCATGCAACTAGTAACCATGCAGTTAACACAACGTATTAAGTAAATTTCAATTCTACTCACCCTAATTACATGTAGGTGAACTCGAGCCAAACAGTTTTACTGTAAGTTTCTGGATTGAACGTGCGTACACAATTCTTGTTTTCTGTTTTTAAATTTACGAGGGTCCACCTCTGTGGTGTAGTGGTTAGTGTAATTAGCTGCCACCCCCGGAGGCCCGGGTTCGATTCCCGGCTCCGCCACGAAATTTGAAAAGTGGTACGAGGGCTGGAACGGAGACCACTCAGCCTCGGGAGGTCAAATGAGTAGAGGTGGGTTCGATTCCCACCTCAGCCATCCTCGAAGTGGTTTTCCGTGGTTTCCCACTTTTCCTCCGGGCAAATGCCGGGATGGTACCTAACTTCAGGCCATGGCCGCTTCCTTCCCTCTTCCTTGTCTATCCCTTCCAATCTTCCCATCCCCCGCAAGGCCCCTGTTCAACATAGCAGGTGAGGCGAGGTACTGGTCATCCTCCCCAGTTGTATCCCCCGACTCAGAGTCTGAAGCTCCAGTACACTGCCCTTGAGGAGGTAGAGGAGGGATCCCTCACTGAGTCCGAGGGAAAAGCCAACCCTGGAGGGTAAGCAGATTAAGAAGAAGAAGAGGAAGAAATTTACGAGGGAAGGTTGAGGTCTCCCGGCTTTAACTATTTGAATCTTTTCATCAAACGAACGGCCAGTAAATGGCTTTTCAAACTGATTTACAATTATATCCGTTTTAGACTCATCCATCGTTAATACCACATCTGCGCAAGATATAATAAAACACCGAAAATACAATGAATTAACTCACTAGTTAGCCACAACTCAAGCACTGGAGGTAAGTCACCCCAGTTGCATTAGTCAGTTTCGTCACGTTGGGTTCTCGCTGGGGGGTAATCTGAGGGTCCCGTTCGCTGTAAAGATGCCGACTTTCTCCAAGTTGCTAACAGATGGCAGAGGGTAGCACGGATATAGGGTGACAAATTCTGACCAAGTTTCAATTGCAGCGACATCGTTCGGAGGGTTTCAGAACTACGTCTGCCACCGAATGCAATTTTAAGATTGAATGCCTTTCTTCCTGAACTCGTCCATTCGCTGTCTCTTTCTTCCTAGAGTGGTGTAGACGGCGAGACTACACCAGCACCACACGTAGTCAAGCAACGGAACCAGTACAGTTGCGCGGACCTTTTAAACTTCTGAGAGATGAAATCGTTAATATTCGACTTGAAACAACCTAAAATCGTACATCAGACAGTTCTTTGTGTTATCATAACGCATGCAATGAATGCCTTGCATTCAAGGAGAATACGCCCCTGGTGGCCTGGCTGCCTACACTCAGTAATATTCCACCGCCTTGCTTAAGAAGGTCTGAAGCTCTTCTAAAACTGTGGAAGAAGACCAGCCTGGACTCCAACCTCCCCGTTCACCAGGATATTACTCAACCTGCCCCTCCACGACTTAAGTCTAGATCTCCACCCTGGTGCACTGCACTTACACTGGAAGAATCTGGGTTCTCCATCACGAACGCCTGGTTACACCATTGGCAGCAGTCTTCTGTTCCCAATCAACATCTTGTGACTCTACCTCATGTTCAACATCCCGGATTCCATCTACCCAGACGTCAATGAAGGACTCTAAACAGGATAAGAGTCAATCAAGGAAGATGCGGCTATACTCTTTATAGATGGGGCTGGCAGAAGTCTCCTGGGTGTGATTGTGGAGCTACCTCACAGACCATCCACCACGTAATTGCCGAGTGTCCACAGAGAGCATTTCAAGGTTCTTTGGAGGACATTCATAATGCAACTGAGGAGGCCTTAAAATGGATCAATGGACTTGATTTGGAACTATAGGCTTCTGCTTGTATATATTGTGTATATATTGTATACTTATTTATATAATCTATCTGTGCACATCATACGATAAATAAATAAATAAGCAACTTCTCGGGATCTTCTGCAATCTCAGTTAAAATAACAATATCAGCAGCAAATCACAGGATTTGGATTTCTTCTTCTTAAGGTGAGATTCCCTTTCCAAATTAACTTTGATTTCCTTTATCGCCCGTTCTGTATATAAACATTGAAAAGGAGGGGGAGACGAACGGCAGCCTTGCCTCACTCCTTTCTGGATAGCTGCTTCTTTTCCAAGGCCCTCAATTCTTATCACAGCAGACTGATTTTTTTTACAGATTGTAGATAATTCTTCGTTCACGGTACCCGATCCCGATTACCTTCAGAATCTCAAATAGCTTGGTGCAATCAACATTATCGAATGCCTTCTCTGGATATACGAGCGCCATTTACGTGGGCTTGTCCTCCTTAATTCGATCCTGTAAGATCAGACGTAAAGTCAGGATTGCTTCAAGTGTTCCTACATTTCTTCTGAAGCCAAACTGTTGTTCTCCTTACTCAGCCTTTCCATTCTTCTGTAAATAATACGTGTTAAAAGTTTGCAGGTATGAGATACTAAACTATCTGTGTCGGTGCGACGTAGAGCAAGTTGTAAAAAAAAAAAACTAACTAAACGAATGGTGCGGTAGTTTTCACACTTGTCAGCACCTGCTTTCTTGAAAATAGGTATGACAAAATTCTGACGGAAATCGGATAGCACTTCTCCTGTCTCATACATCTAACAAACACTAAATGGAATAATATTGTCGTGCTGGTTTCTCCTAAGGCAGTCAGTAATACTTAGGCAAGGTCATCAATTCCAGGTGCCTTGTTCCTATTTTGAAATCTCACAGCTCTGTCGAATTCTGACCTCAAAGTTCGGTCTCCCGTTTCATCAGCATCGACAGCTTCTTCTTGTTCCAGAATCATATCATCTACGTCTTTGCCTTTATACAACTGTTGGATATGTTCCTCCCATCATTCAGCTTTGTCTTCTTTCCTAAAAGTGCTTTTCCATCTGAGCTCTTAATATTTAACCATCTATACTTCCTTTCTCCAAAGGTTTTCTTGATTTTCCGGTATGCAGCATCTACATTTCCTACGACCAAGTAACCTTCTACATCCTTGCACATCTCATTCAGCCATTCTTCCTTAGTTATCTTGCACTTTCTATCTACTTCATTCTTTAATCGCCTGTATTGTTTTCTGCCCTCTTCATTTCTTGCATTCTTGTATTTTAGTCGTTCATCAATCAGGTCTAGTATCTCCTGAATTATCCGTTGATTCTTAGTTGATCTTTCCTTCCTTCCTAACATTTCTTCAGCAGCCCTACTGACCTCGTTTTTCACAACTGTCCATTCTTCTTTTATTGTGTTACCTTCAGCCTTTTCGTTTAGACCTTGTGTAACATGTTCCTTGAAACAATTCCTCGCACTCTTTTCTTTCAACTTGTCCAAATTCCATCTCCTTGCATTCCTTCCCTTCTTCAATTTCTTCAATTTCAGATGGCATTTCATGACCAACAAGTTGTGGTCAGAGTCCACGTCTGCTCCTGGAAAAGTTTTGCAATCCAACACCTGGTTTCTGAACCTCTGCCTAATCATAATGAAGTCTATTTGATACCTTCCAGTGTCTCCAGGTATCATCCACGTATATAATCGCCGTTTGTGGTGTTTGAACCAAGTATTATCAAGGAAAAAGTTATGATCAGTGCAGAATTTAACCAGCGGACTTCCTCCTTGATTCCTTTGCCGCAATCCGAATTCTCCTACCGTATCACCTGCTCTTCCTTGGCCTAAATGTGCATTCCAGTCTCCCATCACTATTGAAGAGCTCGTTTCCAAAACTCACAATGTCAAAAATGATAATTTTTCAGGAAATACAGTTTTTGAACAGGATCCTACTTTGGTAATATTACTTCATTATGACACGCAAAGACTTTTTTCAAATTAATGTGAAGCACAATGATAACAAACCAAAACCCTGTTTTGAAGTTATAAAAATTAAAATGCCAAGTTTTTACAAAAGTAAAGTAAGTCACTTAGGTCAATTCTGGAAAAGACCTACAGACTAAGTGAGTTCTGGAATAAAACATCTACATGCACATGGTAAGTTACGCATTTGGAAAATCGGAAGCAAGCACTCAGAGCAATGATTTTTGTTCATTTATTCTAGATTACACAAACGTCCCTTGAAAATCAGTGAGGCAAAGAAAAAGTTATTAAATTGTCCAATACCTGTCACTAAAAATATTTTTAAATACAAATATGTAGTAAACAAATTCCAAGAACAAACACACTTGCACAGGCTTAACGTTGCACTACACAAACGGTTCTTCTTCAGCATAGTGAATTTCTGTGTGATCAACCAGGGGCCTATCCCAAGAACGAACTTTGCACTTTGCACTTTTCCGTTCAGATTTTGTTTCACCATCACTTTTAAGATTTAGCTTGCAAAGTGAAAAGTTAGGAATCTTTTCACTTTTCAAGCCTGTTATGTTCCTCCATTGGTTCAGAAATGCAAAGTGCAAATAAATGAAGTGAAAAGTTTTCATAAATCTTGCAAAGAGATGATTCCCTTTTCATATGTTAATTAACAAGTATGTACATTAGTTTCTCGGCGTAGAATTTGGTTTAGTGATATAAACACGTTCGACGTGAGCTTTTGTTAGCATCAAGTGAGGACAGTGAGGAAGAATCCAATAACAGAACGTACAAAGACAGGATTAATTTTCATAACCGCCGGGCTGAGTGGCTCAGACGGTTGAGGCGCTAGCCTTCTGACCCCAACTCAGCAGGTTCGATCCTGGCTCAGTCCGGTGGTATTTGAAGGTGCTCAAATACGTCAGCCTCGTGTCGGTAGATTTACTGGCACGTAAAAGAACTCCTGCGGGACAAAATTTCGGCACCTCAGCGTCTCCGAAAACCGTAAGAGTAGTTAGTGAAACGTAAAGCAAATAGCATTATTATTACTATTATTATTATTAATAATTTTCATAACCTCACTTCGACGTAATTTCGCGAGTGAAATGAAATGGCGTACTGCTCTTAGTGCCGGGAATGTCCGAGGACATGTTCGGCTTGCCAGGTGCAGATCTTTTGATTCGACTCCCGTAGGCGACTTGCGCATCGTGATGAAGATGACATGATGATGAACACGACACATAAGCTCAGTCCCCGTGCCGGCGAAATTAACCAATGATGATTAAAAATCCCAACCCTGCCGGGAATCGAACCCGGGACCCCTGTGACCAAAGGCCAGCACGCTAATCATTTAGCCATGGAGTGATTTCGTATTACCCCAACAGAGGCTGACTATATTCTTGAAATGATCGATCATTTATTGAAAGATGCAACAACAACAAAAAGTCAATTCCTTTCCGAAAAAGAACAAATTCTTATATGCTCGTATCACTTATTCGCAGACTTTTCACTTTGCGAAGAAATTGAAAAGTACAACCTAGTTCATGCTCGAACAGAAAGACTTTGCACTTTGCAAGAATTGAAAAGTGAAAAGTGTAAAGTTGAAAAGTTCCAAAGTTCGTTCGTGGAACAGGCCCCAGATCTGCACCATCTCCGCAGTTCTTCAGAACTTTATTTTAGTATAACTGAGCTTGCTCAGATAGATAAACTTCAGAAGTTCTTCAACATCCTTCTTCTTCTCTGAATATATTTTATTATATTCCTCTACTACACTGACCAATATTTAAGAGTTACTCAAAGAATGGACAGATTTCGTCTTTAAAACTTCTTATTCATTGCAGGGATTCTTGGGAAACACGTCTTTCTTTCCGTTTTTGGACAGGATACCACGCTGTTCCCTCATCAAGAATGCGAGCTTGTTTCCATTATATTATTGGCTTTCCTTTTAAAATCAAGTAACCGCCAATCTCTCCCTAAAAGTTTAACTGCTCCATGTCCTTTCCAGAGTAACCATGTGGCTCTAAGAGTTTTTCGCGAGTTCTGTACACTTTTTCGATTCTTCAAAACACTCCGTCCGGAGGCAAAACACTATGTTCTCGGATAGGAAATATGCGTTTTACTTCATTAAAAATTTCACTTTTGTTAACATAATCAAGCAAGAAACCCACGATGGTCGAGTTCTTGTTTTGACTTTTGGCAGTGTCAGAGAACAGTCTGTTTTCCGAGATATAATGCCTTCTGGTTTTGCTTCTTGACGAACCCTCTCTTCAAGAAAATGCAGAATGTTATGCAAGGCTGATGCAACTTCGTTCGATCCTCTTCCATACTGATCTTCTGTCCAATAATATATGAACATGTTCTCCACATTTTGGACATGTTCGTGAATTGTGAAAGTTGGATTGTACAACCAAAGCAGTCGAGCGTAAAATGTCTCTGAAATTCTAATCATGGGAAGTGGCTGGTTTTGTTGCACGTCAAATTATCTTCATCTCGCTTCGAAATTTCATAAAACTTTTTAGCGCATAATTTGTGCAATCTATTACATCCCACCAGGTCTGCCCTTTCAGCTGGTGGCGTAGAATTATTTTGTGTCTTGATTTTTAATTCTTCACCGTATATGTCGGTTCTCGGGTGCCCTAACACAATATTGAATCGTGTTTGGAAAATTCTATGAAATTTTCTATTAGATGCGACTGGTTTTGAAGCAGCTACCGTGGCCTCTATCCACATTCGCCAAATCCTGACGGAAGGTGTTGAGTTCATGTAAATTCGTACGCTCTTTGCCTTTCCATTATGGCTTTCTCTACACTTCAATCGCTTAATGAAAGTTAGAATTGAAACCTCAGTTTCCCTGTCTTAGTCTTTAATACGACCACCACTCCTGTTTCCTTTACGCTGTTCACCTGTAGCATTGAAGTGCTTAGATAAACAATTCAATCTGATTCTACTCATTCCTGTTACGGAAGACAATGATTGAGCACAAACTCGTACAATCTGGCCGACATTCCTTCGTATAAAATATTGTGTAAATACATGACCACGGGGATTGTCTACATTCCGAGTTGTTGGAACGTTTCCATTTATGTGATTTCCAACCTTAGTGTTAATATTGAACTTGTCCCACACTCTAACCTAAGTAAAATGCTCTGACCGAGAGAAATGGTGGTGCGGTTACAGTCCAGTAGGTGTGAGCTTGCATTCGGGAGATAGTGGATTCGAATCCCACCGGCGGCAGTCCTGAAGATAGTTTTCCGTGGTTTCCCATTTTTATACCAGGCAAATGCTGGAACTGTAGCTTAATTAAGGCCAAGGCCACTACCTCCCCAATCCCAGTCCTTTCCCATCCTTCCATCGCCGAAAAACATCGATTTGTTAGTGCAACGTTAAGGAGGACACACCTTTGACTGACCAAAAAAACAATAATTCAATTTTTTTCATTCTAAATTGTTTTCTCTTTATAACTGTGCAAATTTTTTGTCAATATCTGCAATACTTTGGGAGCTGTGACGAAAAACGTGAAGCTCTGTCACCCAAGCAAGCCCTTTATCGGTTAGTTTGTTGTTCGTTTGTTTCTCAGAACCATTTCCCTGATAACTTTGAAAGATTTTAAGATATTAAGATGAAATTTTGCATGCATGTATATTTCGTATAGAAAGTTTAAGTTTAAAAAACAAATTTCAAGTGAAAATTAATGAAAATATTGACTACTTGAAAATAACTTCATGAAAAACAATGGTTATAATTGATGGGATTCACTGATTCTAGTATGTGTTGTAGCTATACCATTACTAATCATAATAAAAAGGAATCGTAGAAAAATCTTCATGTGTTTGGAAATCATACTGAAAACGGCAAAATAGAGGCCATGGCACACCACCGTTTTGAATAATTAATTATATATAATGGCATAGGTTTATATGATTCATAAATATGTAGGCATATTATTAAGGAATAATGTGTTTGTCATAATAAATTTCTTTCTCTATTTTCATTGCTGCGGGAAAAAAGTGTAATACACTCCATTTTTCTATGTTAAAAAGTAGGTAGGTCCCCCCTTCAGCAAGTAGAAAAAACTGTGAAATTATAAATCCTGTGTAAGCAAAAGTAAGCTTATGATTTTGATGATCATAACAGCGGGACATGTTGTTTTGCTCTGAATCCGAATCACTGGGATGTGACTTAAAAATTCCACAAGTATTGGCCAGAATTCAAACCGCGGCCCTCTTCATGAAATGTCAGCTACAATTGGACTCGTCAATTAATCCTCCCAATTCCTGTCTAATAATGGATTATCAAGTTAAACATTATGAGTTACTTATTTGCTTAACGTACTCTCCCTAAAGGCTAGTACACACCTAGCGACAAAGTTGCGGGACATTGTATGGTGACAGTTCCGAGACACTGTCCCTAGACTGTTGCGATACAATGTCCCGCGTCCACATCTATAGAGCCAGTTGCACCACAGGAAACGGCGCGTAATGGTGCAATAAATTGCTTTATGTGCTTTTAATGTTGTGAATCTTTTTCTCCATCTCGTGAATGGACATAGTGAACTTTTTAGACAGAGACTCCATTGCTTCCCTCCTTTCGTCTCTTTTTATACTCGGTAGACATAACATCCCAAAGACAAGGGAGGGTGTGTAAATCCTCTTTGATTTTTAGAGTAGTTTCCATCGCAAAACAACAGAACACGAAACACAACACCAACACGTGACGGCTATCTGCACACTGGCATCGGCGTGTGCCGGGACTTTGTCTCGCGACACGTCCGGACTTCAGCAAGTTGCGCAACATTTGTATCATGTATCCCATTTCGAATGGGAGACCTGCGACATGCAATTTTTGTATCGCGACAGTCCAAAACACGGAAAAAATGTCGCACGACATCCGTGGGACTTGTCGGGATACACATGTTCCGCAACTTTGTCGCTTGGTGAGTACTAGCCGTAACAACAACATCTGAACAGACTCTTGAAGAGAAGAATGAGCGTCAGCTTTGTTTAGCTCGTCGCGTACTATGATCCGTCGTAATATACACTTCTGCCGGGCTGAGTAGCATGGACGGTAGAGCGCTGGCCTCTGACCCCAACTTGGCAGGTTAGATCCTGGCTCAGTTCAGTGGTATTTGAAGGTGCTCAGTAAGTCAGCCTTGAGTTGGTAGATTTAATGGCACGTAAAAGAACTCCTGCGGGACAAAATTCCGGCACCTCGGTGTCTCCGAAAACCGTAAAAATAGTTACCGAGACGTAAAATCAACAACATTATTAATACAAATCTGTCCAAGTTGATCAAAAATACTTGCACAGTTCCGTTCTAAATATACGGACTTGTATTTTTACTTTATTTTTTAGCATAGTAAGACCTGAACTGTCCGCCTCTGTGGTGTAGTGGTTAGTGTGATTAGCTGCCACCCCCGGAGGCTCGGGTTCGATTACCGGCTCTGCCACGAAATTTGAAAAGTGGTAGGAGGGCTGGAACGGGGTACACTCAGCTTCGGGAGGTCAACTGAGTAGAGGTGGGTTCGATTCCCACCTCAGCCATCCTGGAAGTGTTTTTCCGTGGTTTCCCACTTATCCTCCAGGCAAATGCCGGAATGGTACCTATCTTAAAGCCACGGCCGCTTCCTTCCTTCCAATCTTCCTATCCCCCAACTAGGCCCCTGTTCAGCACCCGACGCAAAGCCTCACGCTCCAGGACACTGCCCTTGAGGTGGTAGAGGTGGGATCCCTCGCTGAGTCCGAGGGAAAAGCCAACCCTGGAGGGTAAATAGATTAAGAAAGAAAGAAGACCTGAACTTCCGTGACCATCCCCATGATGCAGGAGTAGCGTGTCTGGCCCTTTCTCGAAGACCCTGTTTTTTTTTTAAAATTTGCTTTAAGCCGCACCGACACAGGTAGGTCTTATGACGACGATGGGATAGGAAAGCGCTAGGAGTGGAAAGGAAGCGGCCGTGGCCTTAAGGTACAGCCCTAGCATTTGCCTGGTGTTAAAATGGAAAGCACGGAAAGCCACCTTCAGTGCTTCCGACGGTGTAGCTCTCAGCTACACGACCCTAACCACATGGCCAACTCGCTCGGTCAAGAAACAGGTTTTACGCAGTAAATGCATGTGATCGATAGCCACAATGACACTAGATTTCAATTTAATCACAACAATATTTATCACAACAAACCGAATAAGCCACCCTTGTGAAGGCTCTTGAAAGCCTGTGATGTAAATATACATGCTTGAGGTTTAACTGTGTGAGTAACGAATATAACACCAAGAGAAATGACAGAGATTATACCAATATTAATAAAAATCTCATCAACAGTCGAGACCATAAATTTCATGAAACTACATTGCATGCAAAACAATCACTCTCAAAAGCAAATAAAGATCACCATGTTTCTGTTCCGCTCAAACAAATGAGGGTGGTGAATAAAAAGCATTAATTATTCATACAATCATATCGTGTCCGGTTTCTATATTAGTCTATGATAAATGTAGAATTCCTTTTCTGATATTTTAACGTTGAAAAAACACAAGCGCAGACGTTCAACAGCTCTAAATAATCCACCCATTTCATTCGTTTCACAATCATTTACTCTGTTATTTACTTTACTATTGCTCTTTATAAACCACGGATTAGAAGAGACGCAAAGTGCTACGGAACGGGATTTACAGTACTTCGAATCCATCTTGAGTCACAAAATATTTCTTTGCCTATACGGGCTTGGTTGATCTGTATTGAAATATTGGGTCCATAATACTCAGTCAAAGCTTAAAACTGGGCTGATGGAATGGAACGGAGTACATTTATTCGCATTTCCCACATTGTCATCCCAGAAGTTGCTATTTCTTCTTCTTCCTCCTCCTCCTTCTCCTCACGTCCAATCCCCCTGTGGGTGAGGGCGGTAGAATAACACCCACGGTATTCCAATACCTGCCGTAAGAGGGACTAAAAGGAGCCCCAGGGATTCTTAACTTGGGAGCGTGGGTTGGCGACCACGGGACCCTGAGCCCTGACATTACTTTCACTTACTTGTGCTAGGTTCCTCACTTTCACCTATCCTATCTGATCTCCCTTGGTCAACTCGTTTTCTTTTCCGACTCTGACGCTTCGACGTATGGAGGACTTGGTAGTCCTTTATTTTCACGCCATTCGTGGCCCTTGTCTTTCTTTGGCTGATACCTTCATTTTTCGAAGTGTCGGATCTCTTCCATTTTTTCTCTCTGTGATTAGTGTTATATAGAGGATAGTTGCCTAGTTGCATTTCCTCTTAAAACAATAACCACCACCACCACCACCACCACCACCTCACCTCCAAGCAAATTCTGGGATGGTGTCAAACAACAGACTTCGGCCGGATCTTTTCAGTCTGAATTTTGATTACTCGTACAAATACTGGCAGTTAGATCCACGGTAGTTCAAAGTTGTGTGTAATTCGAGCCGATCTTAAGAAAATAACTCTTAAAAGTCGTCATACGTTTATTACAATTACAGTATATTTTTCGTTGACAATACATATATAAAGAACCCTGTTTCCGCGTCAATACTACAGATGACAGGTACCTTTGGGCTGATTTCTGAGGAGTCCGCAAGTCGTTTTTTTTGTTTGTCCCTTCATAACCGAAGTCGCGCTACGGTCAGATTTAAGATTTCTCGTCAGAAAAAGAAACTCCAAGACAGCGACGGCCGTCACTAAATATAAATCAGTAACAGACTGATCGTTAGTGCAAGCAGTAGTGCGCACACCCACACGTTACTTCAAACCTTGACGATGTATCAATCGTCAAACTAATGGTTGAATCCGTCGAAGACAGTAGCGACTGTGTCAATGTGTTAGTCCATATCTAACTCCAGTATATCCTGTATTTTTTTAACGTTTCTTTGCACGCATTAAATATTTATCCACGCATTACCTCTTTATTTGCCCGTATTTGCGTGTAATCCGGGTTTGTTTTTTGGTAATTCGAGGTAACATCAGCCCCAATTACATCGAATTATCCGGGCTCTACTGAACACACACCAGTATATAGATGCTGCGTAAATATTCCACATGATGTGCACGAAAGTAATACTCCCCCTCTCCGTGGCACATACAGCGAATTGGCATCCCAAGACGACTACGGTACTACTAAGCCACATGACCTGCAGTAATGAAGAGTTACGTGGTCAACTTCAGACGCATTGCTAAGCTTTCGTGGCATTCATATGAGATAGCTATTATGAGGTTGAGTGATCTCTGTTCCAGCCCTTAGTCCAGAATAAAAACTGGACCGGCTAGAAATCGAACTCGGGGCTTCGGGTAAGCGGCAGACTTCCTACCCCTGCACCACGGAGCTGGAACATGAAAATACTGATTGATCAAAATATCACTACATTAGTTGCAGTTCAATACAATCAGCTACCATGGTTGATGAAAGTGTTTCGGTTCGTTTTGGAACTGAGCTACAGTATATATACCACCGCTATGAATCATTTACACAAAGAACATCTTACACAAAATGACAAATACATAGTACGGAAATGGGGAAAGGAATTGACTGTTGAAGAAAGCAGAGGTTCCTAACGGTCCGACCCTTCTATCAATCACAAGTAATATTTTAATTGAAACTGATTAGATTTTATTATGTACATTTAATCTGGTTGGTACGTTATTAACTTACTTTAACTGTTTTTGTGGTTTTCGGAGACACTGTCCCACAATAGTTCTAAGAGTAGATTCCACTTCCTCTTCAGCTCCAAGCAAATACTGGGATGGCACCTAACAAATAGATACTGGTCACTGATTTTCGGTATATAGACGCAGCATAAACATTCCGCATTAAAAATACGAAAATATTACTATCTCTCTCCGTGATACATCCAATTGGCTTCCTAAGACGACTGTTACTCAACTACACTTACCGACATGGGACCAGCATATATGAGCGCCTTCAAATACTATTGGACTGAGTCGCAATAGAACCAGCCAACTTGGGCTCAGAAAGCAAGCGTACTACTCACCGAGCCACAAAGCCCGACACCCTCACTGGACGTCGTTGACTGCCTGTATCAATCTACCTTCTCAGATAATTGCTCAGCATTCTGAATACCTTTTCTTAAGTATTCCGTCGTACGCTTTCTCTAAATGAATAAATCATAGCATTTCTCTATTACTTTGAGTATATGGAATATCTGGGACCGACAACCCGTTTATAGTCTAAAATCACACAGGTTTTACTACTTCTTTACATATTTTATCATTTTCACTCAGTCTGGATTGATCACAGATGTACCTAAATAGTCAGTTCAATGCTTCCTGTTTCCTTTCTTGTACATTGGTACTTTTACTGCTTCTGTCCAATTACAACAGTCCACTCCATGCTAGGTATCATACTACTCTACGAAGACATTTTTTCCGGTTTTCTACTATACATCACTGTTTCAGGTATAACTGCAATCTCCTGTGTTCGTTAGAGGCACTGCATGTCATTATCAGAAATATTCGGTTTTATATTTAAAAAGAACAAAATATGCTGTGGACTCTGGGAGGTACCAAAAAGTAATTATTTACAATAATCCCCACTAGGAGAATAACATATTACAACTATGTAGTAAAAACCTTCCAGTCTGTCAGACAAACAACAATTTCAAGTGCAACTTAAAACATTATAAGCATACCTGTAAAAATCTTGAGTTTTATTTATTTATTTATTTATTTATTTATTTATTTAAGGTTCTGAATATGCATATAAAATGGTATCTAGATTTAGTTTGAACTTGGTTATTACTTTAGGAAATTGGTGTTATTTACTTAAGGTGTATTTGTTGTATCTTATGTTTTATTGAATCATCTTTAATTGGAAAAATAACCTGTTGATGATAAATAAATCTATTCTATTCTATTCTATTATGTGCAAAAAATGACATGTTTCGTTCTACAAGGACATCCTCAGATTATATCAAATCACTTAAATTATGTGCATGTATGTACAGTATAGTTTACGTAGTGTAAACTCGTCAATGGTATGGAGTTAGGTGACAATATGAACCATATGTGAGTAAAAAATGATTATGGGAAACGACCAATACCGTATAACGAAATATTTTGTACTTATCTACACTGCCGAAGAAACGTTTGTTGTCACCTCTCACTATAACAGATCTGTTCTTCTTCTTTCTTAACAAAATATTACGACTATAATGACTGTTACAAATAATTCGATCAACATTGTTCTTCTTATCTATAATATATGTTTTATATTATATAAAATAACATGACTGACTGACTGACTGACTGACTCATCATCGCCGAGCCAAAACTACTGGACATAAAGAAATGAATTTTTGTGGAAACATTTATATTAGAGTGTAGGTGCTCACTAATGGAGAATTATTGGATATTCCGTCGCTAGGGGGTGAAAAAACGGGGGTGAATTGTTTAAATGAGTATACCTAAAAAAACTGAAAAGTTGCCAGACGTAAAAATTGGTATTTGGAATCTCCTTTAAAAATAAAGACGTACATATTGTTTGTTTCCAGAAAATCCCATGAAGGGGGGTGAAAAAGGTGAAAAAAGGGTTGAATACCTTAAATGAGGATACTTATATTTCCAAAATTGAAGATGTTACAGACATGAACATTGATATTTGGAATTTTCTTTAAAAATAAAGAAACACGTAGTTTTTGTTTCAGGAAGATCCAATTAATGAAGGGTGAACAGAAGTAATTAAGGGGGTTCATTTTTAGAAAAGCAATATCTACTTGATGGTGCTTGTTGTTATAAGGGGCCTAACATCGAAGGTCATCGGCCCGAGAGAATATCTACAGTATATCTTAGAAGCGTAACACGTTGCAGACGTAAATATTGGTATTTGGAAACTCCTGTAAAAGTAAAGAAAATATATAATTTGTTTTCGGAGAATCCACATAAAGGGAAGTATAAAAAAAGGGGTGAATTTTTAAAATGAGCTTATCTACAGTATATCTCGAAAACTTAACATGTTACAGAAGTGAAAAATGGTATTTTAATCCCATTTAAAAAAAATAAACAAACATGATTTCTTTTAGGAAAATCCACTTGGGGGTAAAAAGAACTGAAAAGGGGGGTGAATTTTTATTTTTTAGCATACTGATCTCTCAAAAACTGACGATGTTGCAGATGTGAAAATTGGTATTTGGAATCACATTTAAAAATAAATAGATACCGGTACGTATTTTTGTTTTCGGAAAATTGAATTGAAAAGAATTGAAAAATTAGTTGATTATTTGTATGAGGATAATTATATATAATAAAAGCTTAAGTTGTTACAGACGTGAAAATTGGTATTGGAAATCTCCTTTTAAAATAAAGAAACGCTCATTTTGGGGGAAATCAACTTGGGGGTGGAGGTGAATAGGAGTTGAATTCCTTTTATGACGACACATCTCAACAACTGAAGATGTTACTGTCGTGGAAATTGGTATTTCCAATCTCCTTTAAATATAAAGAAACATGCATTTTTTTATTTTCGGAAAATCCACGTAGCTGGGGGTGGTGGAAGGACTGATAAAGGGGTTGAATTATTTTTACGGGGATACTTAAAGTAAGGTGAAGTAAGGCTTTTGGTGATACAGAGGTTTTTTCCTTTGTCCCGCGCTCAGGTATAATCCTCGGACCCTTTCACTTACTGAGGTATGAGATTTTGTAACACTCAATTGTAGTGATTTGGCAAGTGCAGACATATTAAATGCACTGTGCTATTCAGGTGAAATAAACTGTGACAATATAGCGTTTGTTTTATTTAGTATTTGTGTCAAACTGTTCCTAAGAAAGTGAGTTATTTTTTGCATTGAGAGAAAAGTGGAATGCCATAGTCGTCTTCAGCACAAACATTAATATAATACCGATATATTTAAGCAGTTTCTACTCAACTGATGGTAACCCACAATAATGTTATTTTCTATTTCCAGCTTGTTTCATTAAATGTCTGAAGGAATGAGAATTTTACATATATTTCAGTGTAGGTAGTGTAAATTAACAAATTTCATCACCGTTTTCAGAAAATAGACTATCACCAGATTAACTTACGGTAAAATGCCGGGAAAAAAAACCCCAACATGAAACGAAATCGTGGGCAAGATGATAATTCTTAAGTGTATAAGCAGTACAAGGGGCTGCCTGGCCGAGGCGGTAAAGGCGTGCCCAGCTCGCCCGGAAGGATGTGGGTTCGAATCCCTGTCAGGAAGTCGTAAAATTTAAGTAAAAAGATTTCCACTTCTGGAGGTGCATAAGGCCCTGAAGTTCACTCAGCCTACACCAAAAATGAGTACCAGGTTAATTCCTGGGGGCAAAGGCGGCCGGGCGTAGAGCTAACCACTCTACCTCATCAAGTGCCAAGGTTACGGATAGTGGAAGCCTTTACCTTCCACCCCTCCAAGGGCCTTCATGGCCTGTACAGAGATGACTTTGCTTTGCTTTTATAAGCAGTACAACAGTGCAGACTCAGTGGAGGCTGCTAAATTAGTGACTGAAGGTAAAATGACTGTGTACCGAGCCTCAAAATTCTAAGGTCATCTCTCAAACGATGGGTCTAAAACAGTGAAGAAAGAGGTATTGCAGAAGGTGTCTTACCCAAGCTTAGATTACATACTAAATAACCCCAACGTTAAATCAAAACGTTTAATTTCCGTCCATTGTTCAATCCTGTATTTATTTCAAGTTTCTCCCATGCCAACGTAACAGGTGTATTTAGAAAAGCTGGAATAGTGCCTTTTAACCAAAATCTCTTCTGTAGCTATTGCTTCGTCTCTCATAACTGAAAGACCTTTCTCAGAAAGATGTGAATCTGAAGACTCAAATTCCAATGTTCAGTACTTCCTTCAGCTTCTCAGTGAACCAAGACAAAAAGCAGAAGAGACACTTCCGCGAAGTGCCACACCCCTCCCGAACAGTGACAGTAAGAGGAAAGAAGACCTATCAAGGCTGATATTGACTTATTGATTCTTGGACTTTCAGGTGTAAAGTTAGATGATGTTTGGATATGTGTCATATACAAAACATCGCTGTCTAATGAATCAAAACGCAAAACTGGGGCAAAGTGGGTTGAGTGCAACTTTGTAGACATACTATGCGTGAAGATTGCCAATCGCAAGATACTGATGATGACATAATCGTATATGTGTGTCACGTGTGTTGTGAAGACCCATCATAAGTCGAAAATTCCTGTGAATTGTAGGTATACAACTCCCGAGAGTAAAGAGTGTTCTAAAATAACTATCACCAAATTACCTTGCTACTATCACCAAATTACCTTATATGTATCACCAAATTACCTGACTCAATTGAGTTGCACAAAAACATATAAGAGTTCAAGATAATGTAACTGCAAGAAAACATTCATGATCAAAATCTATAGGTAATGTTCTGTTCTATATGATACATGAAATTTAAATGAAATTCACAATCATGTATGTTTCCGCTTTATGTTGCTATAACCTAAAATTATCACCAAATTACCTTACTTTACCATATATTTCAAAAAAGGAAGATGTTGCAGACGTAGAATGGTTTTCGAAACTCCTTTTAAAATAAAGAAACTTTTTTTTTTTGACTTGAGAGAAGACTGTTTCTCACATGTACAGTTATATGTCGCATGGTCATTTTAGCCCCACAAAACCTATAAATGTGGTTTACGGAGAGTTTCTGGGGTACATGGCACTCAATTTTTCGCTGAGTTTTTATACCTCAGGGATTTTCAGATAATGTCTTAGTACAGTACCGAGGAACGATTACTTTTATCAAATTACTAAATCCACGCGAGCGAAGCCGCTGGTAACTGCTGGTATTCTCATACGCCGGCCCCGCGGTCAAGGAATAGCATGCTTGCCTCTTAACTGCAGGTCCCGGATTCGATTCCCGACCAGGTCAGGTATTTGTATCTGAGGACTGGCTCGAGGTCCGATCAGCCTACGTGTCACATAGAGGAGATATCTAATGGTGAGATAGCGGCCCCGGTCTAGAAAGCCACGAATAATGGCCGCAAGGATTCGTCGCACTGACCATGTGCGGCGCATCGTAATCTACAGGCCTTCGTGCTGAGCAGCGGTCGCTTAGTAGGCCAACGCTCTTCAAGGCTGTTGTGCCTTTATATCCTCACATAATATTATATGCCTAAGAAGAAAACTGAATTAGAATAAGGTCACGTAACTACCCCCGTCACACTCGTGTAAAGAATAACAAATAAGAAAGAAGTAATAAGGAACAAAGCAGACATATTTAAAAGCAATGAATATAAAACAAAATTTTAAGCTTAAATTGTGAGTTAAAGAATTCCTGTGTTTGCATGCAACGAAGTTCCTCTTGAAATGATCTGTATTTTTTTTCATGTCGCAGAAACAAACCAGGATAAATGGGTAATAGCTCCGAGCAGACAAGTAAGTGAGTTTTATGTTCTAATTAATCCGAACAGACTCCATAATACAGAATCAACAGGATTTTCTACAGATCATTAGCGTCCATTTATACCAAATAAGAGTTTAACTAGACATAATAATGCATCAGTAGAAAGTGAATAATAATGAGTACTGTATTTTTCGAAAAGGTCTGCGTCTCGGTGAGTTCACTACTGTCACGTACTCGAGTGACCGTCAGCCCTCTCGTAGTCCTCTTCGGCATTTCCTGGAAGTGAGTCAGGCCGGTGTCCTCCCAGTCTGCTCGGGGGCTAGGCCGGCCTCTCTTTGCATTGTGCTTACTTCGGGCTTCCCCCGTGGACTTTCTGGAACGCAATATGAGAAGGGGAATGATCCTTCTCTAACCGCATCCCGAATATTCCAGAACTTCATAAACAGGATACAAAAAAGGAGGCTAGCCGCGAGTGATGAAGTATCAGGGTCAGTAGTGTTTTAAGTGTTGCTCTTGTCATTACGTTGTGGAGTAGGACAGCATTGGTTGGGTTTGGAATGAGTGATCAGTAGCAGTGCTCATCGTGATTGTGAAAGTGTGGTGGCTGTTTAGTGCTGCTGTGTTACTGTCTTGCCGAGTAATATGTGCGGAACAGTTCACTGTATGGAGTGGCCACGTGAAATGATCGTGCGAGTGACGAACTTCCCTGAAGTCGAGCCAAGGAACAGTCGCTGTGATTGCTTGTGTTCCAATCTGTGTGCGTTAAAGATGCTGGGTGGAGTGACTGAGCGTCCGAAGCGAAGCGAAAGGTGAGCTGTCAATCAAGATTACGGAAGGGTACCCGTTCCAGGTAAAGACTGCCCGGTTAGCGACGTGATGTGAGAATAGAAGACTTTCTAAATAGCCACTAATCAGGAAATTATTGTTATCCATTCTCTCTCTCTCTGTGTGTGTGTGTGTGTGTGTGTGTGTGAGAGAGAGAGAGAGAGAGAGAGAGAGAGAGAGAGAAAGAGGAGGGAGAGAGATCAATTAGATCAATAAAGCAGACAGTGTTTTATTTGTAATACAATATTTGAAACATTTAGAAAATAGCCTTTGTCAGACGTAGACTCCAAGTGTGGGGATGCTGGTGCCACTTATGAGGTCTTATAATTTGGGAAAGGGATGTTAATTATATTATTCCGTACTATGTCAAATTTCATGTGTTTACATAGTTCAAAAAAATTTAAAAAGTGAAACTTACTGATACTGCTGTTACTTAGCGCAATCATATTGTACCAACATAAAAGCAAACTGGTATCATCAGAAAACTTGTTTAGTGCATGGAAAACAGCTAGATACCAGATGGGCATCATGTGGACGTAATATCTATATTGATTTTTTTCCAACAAGAAAATGGTTTTATTACTTTTTATAACGTAAATCTAATATCAGTTTCCGAAACCCTTCCTTCAATTTGTCAAGGATTGTTTGTGGAACATCATTTTTTAAATCTGAAACACACGCTATCATTATTACATCTATCAACCGTTTACATGTCTGGCTCTGAACTGAGGATAATAATCTTAAACGGTATCGACCGATTCTTTCACGAATGGGGCCGTAAACAGAAAATAGTGATGTCTGAATTGTGAACCCTGAACTGAGCATAAAGTGTTCTTGATATTATTTTTAAGTTAAAACACATTGTATATTCCACGTATTTCTTTCGAAATTTTAATCTAAACTCACATGCAAAACCCTACTTTCAGCCTGTGTAACGTAAATAAATCATTCTCCTTACTGGCCTTTCCCCCCCAATGTCTTGGTTCGGCACTCTGTGTGGAGTTTTCTCAGTTTTACGAACAAATGTTCTTCTTGACGCCAACCTTATGTGGAGAGATGTAATCACTATTTCGTGTTTTTGTGGTGGTTGGTAGTGTGGTATGTTGTGTGTAGATGAAGAGATCTGTAATAAAACGAACACAAACACCCAGTCTCAGAGCCATTTTAAAATGTTTTGTGGTATAGCCTGTTACTTGTTCACTGTCCCTTCTTAATTTGATATTAGTTTCAAGAGACGTCGAGGAACCTGAACTTGTTCCATACGAGTCCTTGAATTTGCTAGAATACGACACAAAGTTGTCGCATTGACACTCTCAAGTGCTACATACTTCATCCGGAATCCAACCTAGTAGACTGGGAGCAAATGGATAAAAACCAGCCAACTGTACCACTAAGGTTATCGACATGTATAGAATTCCACTCGTATGGATAATATAAACAAAACAAGAATTTGAAATTAACGCCATGTGTTTGTGCTGTACCACAGTAAGCAGGAGACAGAAGAACTTAAATTGAATGTGTATATGGTGGGTGTTGCGAAATAAATTATAGGATTAATGAAGTCCATTACGAGGTTCGGTGCATTTAAATTATACACCTGTTTGTTGTGTGTATGAAGGGTTTTTGAATTACTGGACTTACTGTCCATGCTCACCATTAATTCAATTCTTCGAACTATCGAATCTTTTGAACTATTTTTATCTGTAAGTTATCTGATGATAATATTTTATTTTGGTTATGATTTACTCAAAATAATTTTTATATAAAGACTGGATAGGTTTATATCCGCAACTGATTTCAATATACAGTGAATAATTGACCTATATACATTAATTTTAGATTGCTTACGAGAAATAAAATAAAAATTGTCTTCATTACTTCCGAATAACGGGTCAGGTGAATGTCAAACAAGCACTAGGTATATGAATTGAGAGACCTATCACACACCTCCTGGAAGTTGATAAATGAATGTCTATAGAGTGTTACTGGATGTACATGGACACAGAATGCCGTATGCTCACCATGTTAAATCATGCAATACAAATAAGGAACATTTTCTCAGAACCTACAGAAGTTAGACATTTAACATTTTTGCAGGTTATGCGAACATACTGTGACTTGAAACTGAAGTGACCATTTTTTGTTAATTTTCTGAATATCTATTTTTCCAATTGGTCTTCTCGAGCTTTTGTCTCATAGTCTCTAATATCTGACAAGTAACCAAAATATCATTTCGTCGCATGCGTAACAACAATATATACAGGTATGTAATTAAGAATGTTTAAGTTTCTACGTTTAAAGAAGTCTGAGTCGCTTAAGTGCGGCCAGTATCCAATAATCGGGAGACAGTGGGTTCGAACCCCACTGTCGGCAGCCCTGAAGATGGTTTTCCATGGTTTCCCATTTTTACACCAGGCAAATTTTGGGGCTGTACCTTAAGGCCACGGACGCTTCCTTCCCACTCCTACCCCTTTCCTATCCCATCGTCGCCATAAGACCTATCTGTGTCGGTGAGACGTAAAGCGGCTTGCCAAAACGTCTGAAAGAATGATCCTTAAATAGGCTACATGTTTAATTTTTATAATATGTATTTATGGGAGATGGCTATTGAAGTCAGAACTTAAAAACATACAGTATTTAACCGAGCGATTTTGCTACGTTGTCTGAGCCATAGCTGTCAACTTCAATTCAGAAAATGGTGCGTTCGAGTACTAATGTCGGCATCCCTGAAGATAGCTTCACGAGGTTTTCCATTTTCATACTAGGTAAATGTTGGGGAACTACCTTAATTAATGTCACGGTCGCTTCCTTCCCACTCCTAGGTCTTTCCCATCTCATCATCGTCATAGGACATCTTCATGTCAGTGCAACGTAAAACAAATAGCAAGAAAAGCGTATTTCAGTTTAGGAAAGAACAGCAATCATGAACACAGTTCCAACTAATTGCTATCTGAGGACTTTGTGAAGAAGACAAGGAAAATAGTAACTGAATATCAGCGAATAAAGCAAGGAAAAAGAACATCCAACACTCAAATAAATGCTATGAGAAAGAAAACAGGAACGCCACTCCGTATCTACGAGGACGTTTGTTACTTCGAAAACTCCATTTAAACTGCTATTCGCTAACTTTGGGGAAATGTGTGTTTCCGTTAGTTTTACATTCAAAGAATGAAAAATGATAATAAAAAGGAGAAACACAAGTTCTTAATGCACTTTAACGCAAAAAGACAGACTACGGTGAGGGGAGGAGAAGAGGGAGACAAATTCAAAGTTGTGAATGTGAAATGTGGGGGACGCACTTCTTGTTAGCCAAGAACACGGCGAATTGAAAACTTGCCAGCCCCCGGACTGCCACTGCCTGAGTGTAGCCCTGAGTTAACAATGTACGATCGCTCTTTTCGATGTTACACCCTCAACCACGTAACATTGCACGGCTTAAAAGGCAAACTGAACAACAAAATCGACTCGCTAAAAAACTAGTAATAACAACGTCATTTGCTTCGTAGCTGATCTGTATTTCCACGAATTAATGTTCTGAGGATGGCTTAGCAAGGTAAAGTGTTCTTGCTGTTCAGATCGTCAGTCCACAGACTGGCTGGATGCAAATTCTATCTCATCCTATCCTGTGCTAAGCTTTTCATTTTATTACGTCAAACAACTTAGTCTATTTGCCATATTCACGCATTCGTCTACCCCTACACGTTCTGAATATATGAAGGCGTATCATATCAATATCTTATGGTCAAATGTCACCACACAACAACTCGAATCAGTACCCCTTCAGCACTCTTCTGTAACACCACATTTCAAAAGCTTCAATTCTCTTGATTTCTGCACTAGTTACTGTCCATATTTCACGGTTATGTATCGTAAACAGAAACACACGACACGTAGAAGACGTAGCATTGCCACATTCTTCGATAATGGTAAACTTCAATAACAAAATATACCTACTTACAGGACCAACTACTGCTGCAAAATGATAACATCACGTCATCTTAATGCCCTACAAAGAAACCTTTTTTTTTTCATAGCTATCTGAAACACACGGTTATTCATGCCCTATATTGTAAAAGGTTCATCCTCCATGTAGAGTTTATATATGTTTTCAGTTCATTGACATCGTCATACTCCTGCAGATGATTCCCCCCAAAAGTTTTCAATAGGGTTAAGGTTTGTAGAAATACACGAACATTCCATTACATTAGAATCTCACGCTGAAATCACTTCGTGTTGGAGTTAGTACCATGGACTGAAGATGTGTCTTGTAGGAATACCCAGGTCTCTGCGCCGATCTTATCTGCAAATTGCAAGATATGGTCTTCAATCCTTTTCTGAAAGTCTGTGGATATTGTACGCCATGAGAGGTTTATGTGTATGCTTCTGTGGCCTTCCAAGTGAATTCAATTTTTCCCATAATTCTCTTTAACTTCAGGAAATTGTTTACCACAGCACAATCCGTCATAGAGTCTGAAGAGGGTAAGGATACTAAATTTAGGATGGATGCTATGGATCGCTAAGGTCGGTTAAGGATAATTCGACTCAGTCTTTCAGATTTACGTTTAATAAAATTGCTTAGTAAATAGTGTTATCCAATAATGGACAAATATGTTTTAATACTAAACAATGAACCTTTGTCAAGTAATCATTTTACCTCCAGTTCTTCATTTACTCAAGAATATAGCAAAATTCAGTGAAAAGAACTCACGTATAGGCCTACATGTATATGTAACACATTACTCCAGTCCGGAAAGAGAAATGACATTTCACCAGAGGGCTACATGGTACTTATTTTAATATTCTATCTCTCATCCCCGGAGTGACAATAGCGTCATTAGAGCTTCTCCCGGATTTAGTCCGTGGAACGGGAAACAAAGACTGAGCTTATGAAGCTAATTCAGCCTCGAGGCGTCCACAAGTGGCTTTGATTCACAGCAAACAAGCAACCAGAATCTGTAAGCGATGTCAAGAACTTGGGAGTTATTGACTTCTCCTTGCCTTTGAACCTCTCAACTTTGAGGGCCTGCACTGTCCGTATTATAGGTGCAGATGGAAACAATCCCTTGCTCTTTCCGGATGTAGCTTCAAGGTTCCATTTTGACATTTTATGCTGTGTGCTGCTGACTAAACACTTTGGAATAGTTTTGTGGATGTTCAATCGTTGAATATATAATAAAATTAAGCCCGACACTTTGGCAGAATGTGATTCAAAGGGTCTCGGGTTCGATTCCCAGCCGGGTCGGGGTTTAACTGCGAATGGTTAATTCTTCCGGCTCGGGAACTGCGTATTCGTGTGAATACACATCCCTTCATATATATACAACACACTAATCAATCCACCACCATTAAAGCACACAATAGTGAATATATCCTTTTACATTGTACTGGAGTCATGAAGAGCATCTAGTCGAAAAACTGGGCTAAATTCATACGAACTGCTACCCCAAGGTAATAGAAAAAATTGTCACGAAGAAGAAATATACGGGAATTAGTCAATACAACTGTGAACTTAGTGGCCTTCGAGTCAGATGATCTCGGGTTCCTTTTCTGGCTTAGGTGGCAATTTTAGCCACGTCTCATTATTTTTCCTAGTTCAGGGATTGAGTTTTAGTGTTTTTTTAATACTCAACTTTACATTTAAACACAATAGACCACACCACATTACTAACCCCCACAGAAACACGAAATAGTCGAATACATCTCTTCACACAAGGTTAGCGTAAAGAAGAGCATACAACCGTACAACTGGACCTAGTCCACATGTGCAACACAGATCACACCCACGAAGAAGAAGGCGGTATACGGTAATGTATGCAGATAATATAGAGTGCCCAAGGTTTCAGGATGGAATATAGCCGCAGTCGATCAATATGTAAGGATATACAAATAAGTGTCGATTTACTGATATAAGAAGTATTTATTTCTAGTAGCTTAAAATCGCACTAACTTCGATAGGTTACAGGCAACGATACGATGGAATATACAACTAAGAAGGAAGGAACCATGGCCTTAATGTGCCTGACCGGGAGATAGTGGGTTCGAGCCCCACTGTCGGCAGTCCTGAAGATGGTTTTCCGTGGTTTCTCATTTTCACACCAGGTAAATGCTGAGGCTGTACCTAAATTGACTACGGCCGCTTCCTTCCGACTCCCAGGCCTTTCCTATCCCATCGTCGCCATAAGACCTATCTCTGTCGGTGCGACATAAAGCCAATTGCAAAAAAAAAAAAAAAGTTAATGTGCCTGGTCTGAACATGAGAAATCACAAAAAAATCACCATCAGGTCTGCCAACGGTTATGATTTTACTCCCAATCTCCCGAATATAAACTTACTGCTACGTGAATCGCACCGCTATAGCCAACTTTCTCGATGATTACAGTAAAAACATGTTTTAACATTTACTTTTCAATATACCGCATATATTAGCCTCATTTTGCGGGTGTAGAGGAACCCTTTTATTTTTTATAAGATACCCGACAAATAGCTCCTATATAAAATCATAAAACTCTTGCAGTGCAGAAAAAGAGTGAGCGGGAGGTAGGGAAAATTATTAATCACATTTCCAGCCGCTGTCTGTGGAATATTTACGGAGAAAAGTTTAGGACAACGTTCTGTCAAGTTTTAAGATCGTTCATGAGTATGATGTAACCCCAAATAATCAAACCAACAATTCCATATTTTTTTACAATATTTCTTTATTTCACACTGACACAGATAGGTCTTATGGCGACGAAGGGATAGGAAAGGGCTAGGGGTGAGAAGGAAACGGCCATGGTCTTAATCAAAGTACAGCCCCAGCATTTGCCTGGTGTGAGAATGGGAAACTTCGGAAAACCATCTTCAGGGCTGCCGACAGTGGGGCTCGAACCGACTATCTCCCGAATACTGGATACTGGCCGCACTTAAGCGACTGCAGCTATCGAGCTCGGTACCAACAATTCCGATGTGTACTGCAACAAGTTAGAATTGTGTGTCACCCACAGCGAAATTGTTTTGAGACTAGGCAGCATGAATTACTACACACATCACATACACAAGACATAATCATTCTTTCCGTATCTACAGAAGTCCTTGAACTGAAGATCAGTAAGTACCCATCTAAAAGATGCTCAACGACATCCACACACCTAGTGCAACTCAAACTTACGTGAACAGAATATTAAAGCTGCCGAAGAAATTGACACAAAAATGACGGAAACCTGAAACATGCTGGTAATGCAATGCAAACTCGTGTCCTCATCCCGAGGTGGTGCAGCTCTTTTCAGGCACACCCCCATTGGAGGTGAGCTGCATGTACCATTTAACCACATACCAGCCCTCCTGCCATTCTTCAATTTCTGGCAGTACCCGGAATCGAAACCGGGCCCGTGCGAAGGGCAGCTAATAACAATAACCGTTACCCTACGGAGGCGGACACTTCTGATAATAATAATAATAATAATAATAATAATAATAATAATAATAATCGCGTGGCCTCAGCTACTATGTATATGCATTTTTATCTCACGTTATATCGCTACCTGCTCATCAATTTCGACTTTCCGTTTTACTGTATGCCTACTACATGGCAGTTTAAACCGAATCACTCTTGGGCGTCTATGGCTGTTTTGTCGGTGAAACACCAAATGTGTCACCCATATCGTGCGACATGGAGTGTCTAATGGACACACTACCACTGATCTATAGCGGCAGCTTGCTCCTCACAACGAGGCTTAGTATAAAAAAATCACAATTTTACTGCGAACTGCTAGAACTGTTTTCTCTGTGTAGCCGTACGCCCAGCAGATTAATTTCGTATAAACCCTAGGACCAGTCCAAGTGGATGAGACATATCAGTTAATGAAATAATAATTATTCAACGTCCATTGAAACTTAACAGACGCGCGGGTATCAATATTTTAATCCGTAGGAGATCTTCAAAGTGCTAGAACCCAAATACTCAGAGCAGCCACCTTTAAACACCACTGAAGTTCACCAACCTCAGCCGAGATTGAAGTTGTTATCTCGAATAAAAAAGGTCACTAACAAACCGACTGAACCACTGACATCGGCGCAGTATGATATGGTAAGATTGTGCAATAAATTGTGGGATAATTCCAAACAAGAAACACAGGACAGGTATTTATGTACTCAGTCCTATGGAAGGAAACAATGCTCTATCCTTACTGCACGGGAATTCCTCTGCGAATATTACAAGTTAATGATAGTAATTCTATACTGATGAGAACACAATGCTCCTTTCCCAACTACTCTCTGGGAAGTTCCCTAGGATGAGCGGATATCGTGAGCATCGCACAATATTATTCTCAAGCACAGTGAGGATGCACAACCCACTGCGCTGCACAATTTGAATTGATAACAAAAGTAGTGATTTAAGTTTACAGGGACAGTTTTTATTTGTTGTTGCCAATTTATATAGATCTTTAACTAAGTAAAGAGAGCCATTAATCAGAAACTGAAGCTCTTCATGTCTAACGCAGTGAACTTAAGGCTAAGAGTCCTCCATGGAAGAGACCTGGAAACTAGATGTACCAGAAGGTTGCTTGGAATAAAGCGACAACTTAATCATTCACAAGTATAAGTGTTGTGAAACCTAGTGAACTACACTCACCACGATATATTTCTCCGTTGCTAATTGAACTACCGTTCTTTGATCATTTTAACTTCCCAGTCCTACTACGAAGCATGAATTAGTACTCGGGTACGAAAGGAAACCAATATCAATTCCATACATGCAATGGAAGCTCGTATAAGAACGCAAATGGTATTGGTGGTGGTTGAGGAGGAGGTTCTTACACGGGGAAGAACAGTGTGGTTACGAGCCACTGTATGGCTTACACATTCTTGAAAGAAATGTTGCGCATTTAGGAGGGCAGTGTTTGTAAGATTGTGAATTTGTTATTTCTTAAGGGCCTTTAAGGACTTTTGTGGTGTCTTTGTGCTCTGTGCGTTCTTGATATTCAAGAGTTTCGTTTAATAAATATAGCTGTGTCGTTGGTGAAAAGATTGTATCTCGAAGCTTAAATGAATTATGTGCTATCTTAGGTGCCTTTATCTTTCTCGTTTCTATCACCGAATGAGTAAATATCCGGGCTATATACCCCACTTGAAGTAAAAATTTATTTCCTTTATTTCTCGACATTGACGCGTGATCGAACCCGCATCTTTCCGGGAGCACACCAATGTCATCTAGGTTAGGCACCCGTATTTCGTCTATAAGGAAAAAAAAATTACCAATTCCCATGTGTTCCACTTACTAAAATACATTTTGTTCCAGATATATTCTTCTTCTTCTTCTTCTTTTTCTACCGCTTTTCCCACACCTGTGGGGTCGCGGGTGCGAACTGCGTCGCTCATATGGATTTGGCCCTGTTTTACGGCCGGATGCCCTTCCTGACGCCAACCCTGCATGGAGGGATGTAATCGCTATTGCGTGTTTCTGTGGTGGTTGATAGTGTAGTATGTTGTCTGAATATGATGAGGAGAGTGTTGGGACGGACACATACACCCAGTCCCCGAGCCAGAAGAATTAATCACAAGCGATTAAAATCCCCGACCCGGCCGGAAATCGAACCCGGGACCCTCAGAACCGAAGGCCAGTACGCTGACCATTCAGCCAACGAGTCGGACTTTGTTCCAGATATATTATGTTTTCCTAATTTGCAGACTATCCTGTTTGTAAAAAAGTCATACAGCAGCTTAATTGGTACAGAAACGAATGAAGATAGTTTGCTGTTAAAAGTGTGAAAGTAACGCAATAAAACTGAAAAATGAATAGACATCTTGAATTCTTTCAATGTATTGTAAATAACAGATAGAAAATGCTGCCTCAAATAACGGATTAATTAATTAACTGATCGAGGTATCCACCAGACAAAAATACTACATAGTTCCCATAGTATGAGAAACGTCTCTGTGTTTAACAGCTAGTTATACAATGACTAATATATGCATATACTAGCAAGATACCCAGGCTTTGCTACCTCTTTTTAACTGAAGGTTCTCTACCTTTTGCAGATCCCACTGTCGACTAGGGGCTGCCTGGCCGAGGCGGTAATAGTGTGCTCGGTTCGCCCGGAAGGACGCAGGTTCGAATCCCCGTCAGGAAGTCGTAAAATTTAAGAAACGAGGTTTCCACTTCCGGAGGTGCATATGGTCCTGAGGTTCACTCAGCCTACACCAAAAATGAGTACCAGATTAATTCCTGAGGGCAAAGGCGGCCGGACGTAGAGCCAACCACTCTACCCCATCATGTGCCGAGGTTAACAATGGTGGAAGCCTTTACCTTCCACTCCTCCAAGGGCCTCCATGGCCTGTACGGAGGTGACTTTGCTTTGCACTGTCGACTACACCTTCAGTTCGTAAGCCAAGCGAGTTGGGAGAGGTGAATATTTTTCTTTCCTGATCTCACCCTCATTTTAACCCTGTAGAACTGATACAGAACAAATAACTTAGGACATAGGAGCAACCATCATGTGAAGATTCAGTTTCGTACGTCAAACAGTTTCGGTAGAATGAATATTTTTGTCTTTGTAGCTAATCACCTTTCTTATTTAACATATAGGGCATATAAGAGCAACCATTATGTGAAATTTCAACTTCGTACGCTAATGAATATTTTTGGTATCAAGTGTAATCCCCAATTCGAAACCCTTATGGCAACATTCCTGTGAAATTTCAACTTGTACTTCAAATGATTTCCGAGGAAAGAATATATTTGTTTATGGATCTAACCCCATTTAAAACACGTTGAAGGTGGAATAATTAAACATATTTATTTAATAACATCAAGGACATAAAAGAGAAACCAAACCAAACCAAACCAAACCCCATGGCACTACAGCCCTTGAAGAGCCTTGGCCTACCAAGCGACCGCTGCTCAGCCCGAAGGCCTGCAGATTACGAGGTGTCGTGTGGTCAGCACGACGAATCCTCTCGGCCGTTATTCTTGGCCTTCTAGACCGGGGCCGCTATCTCACCGTCAGATAGCTCCTCAATTCTAATCACGTAGGCTGAGTGGACCTCGAACCAGCCCTCAGGCCAGATAAAAATCCCTGACCTGACCGGGAATCGAACCCGGAGTCTCCGGGTAAGAGGTAGGCACGCTATCCCTACACCACGGGGCCGCCACATAAAAGAGAAACTGTCATGTAAAGAAGAATGAACATATTGTTCAAGAGTCTTGAAGCCCATTTAATCTCCTGATGCGTGGACTGTTCTAAAACATATGTTTCTCACATAGGATATAAAGCAATCATCATATGACAGGTCTGCTTGTACGTCAAACACTTTAGAATTACATGCTTGTTTTCGGGCCTTAGTCCTGTGAGATTCAACAGTTTCGTTTAATAAAAATGTAATTCCCTAACAGGTGGACATTTTTAAGCCCATTTCTTCAGATATCTCAGATAGAAGAGCAACCGCCATGCAATATTTCAACCTTGTATTCCGAAGGAATGAAAATTTAGTTTAGGAAATAACTTCTATTTAAACCCCTTAGAAGTGAGCTATCTACAACATGAAGAGCAACCATCAAGAGAAATTTGAGGTTTGTAAATGAAACATTTTTGAAGAAAACATTTTTGCTTTCGGGTTTTAAACCTCATTTAAATACCCGAGGAGTGAATGTTTTTCAAATCTCGACTCTTTTAACACGCGGGACAAAAAGGACAAATCGTTATGAGAAATTTCAACTTCCTCTACGGCGAACTGTTTCGGAGGAATGGCAGTTTAATTTTCCGGGTTAACTCCCGTTTCAACCACATAAGAAGGATCTTTTCAAATTCCTCCTTAGTGAGCACCTAACTCATAATTTGAATTTCTTATACAAGGGGGTTTCGGAAATATAGTGGACCATCAGCGAGTCAGTGATGTTTCTCTGATATACAGAATGTATCTGAATTATATTGACAAAAACAATCAGGGATGCTGTTCGTGTTATGTAAAAAACGATGGCGCAATCGGAATGTAGGATATTTTTTCCAGAAAATGAACGTATTTTGTTACTTCCGGGCGCTCGATTCAAATTGACGAACTCGCCGTATTTCCTGTGACAGAGTGCAAAGCATCCTTTATGGCGAGGATGGGATAGGAAATGGATAGGAAAGGGATAGGAGTGGGATGGAAACGACCGTGTCCTTAATTAAGCATCTGTCTGGCGTGAAACTGGGAAACAAAGGAAAACCATCTTCAGAGCTGCCGACAGTGGGGTTCGAACCCACCTCTACGCTTTCGAGAAGTACCAATTCCAAATCTTAGTAGTTAGCAAGTGAACTTACGAAGTAAGGTAAATCTTTCCGTTAAAACCTCTTAAAATCATAACAGTTAGCAAATTAAAATATGCAAAAGAAAACTCCAAAAGAGGAAATCATAAGCACTTTCTCGCAGCGTTTTTCTGAACTTCCTGAAAACTAAGAAAAACTCATTTTATAATTTTTTCTCATGTGCGGAAGAAAAAGAAGAAAATATTAATAAAAAGATCGTTTAAATAGTGGGTCATTCCTCAACAGAGTTCGCCGAGGCATAATCTGGAAATGTGCTAACACACACAGAATGGAATGAAGACGCTATCTGATAGCATCTTGGCACTGTCTGCAGGTATTAGGGCGCCATTCTTCGTGTGCTGTCACAGCGGGTTAGTGAAGAGCCGACAGCCAGACCCTGTGCCCACAGCCATCGCTACATATACCATCAAAATACTGCACAAAATACATTCAAGGATTCCTCTGGCCTTGTATGTCAGTCACCCTACCGGAAGGCTCGTAACTCGATAATTTTATTGTCTGTCTGAATTAAGCAACTGAACGGGTAACTTATGCACAGAACCGCAACAAACTATCTTACCCCAGTTCTTATTAAACAGAAATGGGTGATTTATACTAAACCTACATACTGAGGATTGCCGTAATGCAACTGCTGCTACCTCTTGTCCTACAGCTCTCCGATATCAATGTCACGAAAATATCTATAATGCCAGGTTAAAGAGCCAGCAAAAAAGAGAATATAATAATAATAATAATAATAATAATAATAATAATAATAATAATAATAATAATAATAATAATAATAATAATAATAATAATAATGGAAAGGATTGTTGTCTATGGTCACGTGACAAGAATAAGCACTGCAAGGTCAACCAAGCGGATATTTTGCTTCCGTGATAAGAATACAAAAGGGGCCTGGTTCAGTGAGATTGAAAAAGATCTACAAGAGGTGAGTATCATACTTGATGATATACCGGAGCACAACCCAGTTAAGAAGAAAAGTCGAACCTGAAAACAGGGAAGACGTGAACCGAAGAAAGAAAGAAAGAAAGAAAGAAAGAAACAACAATGGCACCGGTAGCGGGAGTACCGAGCAAATTCTGAAGCCCGGGGAATGGAATGGGAAACAGCTTGTGCTCTCGTACAACCCAGCATCCCTCCTAAGCCATGGTATTATAAGTATCATCGATCATGAGGTCTAACGGTTTCAGTAATCCGAATGAAGCTAAATCATGGATCAATCCTTTCAAACCTACATCGCATAGGAGTTTTTGTTTCACCACGCTGTCGATATCAGTATGCGGAGGATGGAGATCTCAAGCACATTTTGAGTGTGGCCTTTATGATGCTTCTCGAAGCCGCTTTCTATCTGAACTATGTCATCTACAAATGTCGTTCCCGACCAGCACTGCAATGGTGTTGCACGGTGAAAACAATTCAGTTCTCAAAGCTGTGATGAACAATTTGACTTAGTGCTCATCGCATTGTTGCCAGTTCTCCCACTCTCCTCGCGGAAGGAAGACTCGGTGTGGTTTTATATGTACTTGAAGAATGTGGACGATTTGGTTTTTATTTCTTATAAGTTATTTTTGCTGACAATTCATTTCTTGTACGTGTGCTTTGAGTGTACATTGTACATGGAGAATGCCATGTTTCAACAAAGGTCAGTTAAATAAATAAATAGAAAGCCTGTGGAAGGAGACAGTTGAAATTACATGGTCCTTAGTTGGCCGCAACGACATGAATGAATACTACTACTACTACTACTACTACTACTACTACTATTGTTGATCTGAAGAAACCCTAAATGCTCCATATTTTTCCTGACAAAGATTCTCGTTCTTCTTACATGTACCGTGTAAGAAACCGCTAGCTCTAGTGGGTACAGGTTCAGTTCCGAAACCTAAGTAGAAGAGACAGCGCAAACCAACTACACTATGCAGCATGCTTAATTGAGATTTGATCTAGGCAGTTAGTCTCTGAAAAAAAAACCTGTGATTACAAGCGCTTGTTGGCCGCTCTGCTGTCCGAGAACAATGCGTTATTATTTGACAACTAGCTCGACACACACAGCTAGTTATCTTCACTTTAGATTTTCAGTAATGACATAATAATATTGCCGTTGGAAATTCTGCAGGTTTGGAATCTGATATACATTGAATTTAAATATATTAACGCGGAGAAAAAGACAATATATACCCACACCTTTGCTCGATATAACGTATGAATTTTCCGCTGTTTTCTACGTCAGAATTTATCGTACTATTATTTCAACATGTCTGATCATTATAATTTAGACTTTCACGGTAGTATAATTATTAATGACATAATGTTTTTCGGATTATGCCGTGTAATTAAAATATCGTCGCTTCACCGGTAAAACGTTGTATCCCACAATACTCTTCCTACCCATTATTCTCCTTAAGACTGGTCACGCCTCCCAGCCACATATGGATACGTAGTCCATCAGAACAATGTCCGTTGTGTTCGTTTTCCTATGTCGACGATTAAACGAAAATAAACCTTACATGCATTGTACACTAGGAGTGCGTAAATACGTATTGCAAACGTACATTCCTACAGTACGGTACTGTAAGGTTCATTTTCCTTTACACATGGACATAGGAAAATGAACACAACAAAATTTGTTCTGATGGACTGCATATCCATACGTGGCTGGAAGGCGTGACCAGTCTTAAGGAGAATAATTGATAGGAAAAGCTTTGTGGATTACAACCTTTTACCGGTCGAGCGACGATATATAAACTTACACAACGTGCGTTTCAAAAGGTCCCTTGCCTTTCTTCATCGGGAGAAGATAGAAAATGGAAACACGACGCATCAGTGGTTGTTAAGAGAAAGCAACAAAGAACTTAAAATGGTGCCCTGAGATGTAACAGGGACGCCATTTTAGCCCTATGCTAGGGACAACGAATGCCACCAGTAAATCATCTTTTGATGGTCATGATAATAGGTAGCCATGATTCAATGAGGTTGTAGCCTGTATCGCGGTTGAAATGATCTGGGTGTTTACGTATTTAAACCGCCTCCCTGATGATTCTGGGGAGATACCGTTTTATACGGGCAATATGACATCATAACTAGGTGTTACAGCATGATCAGCAACAGCTGATTTATCAGGGTCGTTGAGTCTGATACTGCTATTATGTTCCTTAATGCAAGTACATATCGTTCTCGAACTCTGCCCCATATACACCTTCCCACAAGTACAGGGAACTCTAGATATCTGGTTGTTGCAATTTAGGCAAACTGCCCATAGTTGGTCACAAGAATTGCCTAATCTTAATTGAAGTTCCAAATACAGTTCGTACATTGTACCTATGTAAGAGCTTAACAATACGATCCGTCATGAACTGTCTGAGCAAGCCTGATCATGATAATGTAATACAGTACTCAGCACCATTCAATGCATATTTAATTAACAATCATAACTTCCTTCCTATCAATGACCTCAGTCTGGCTATGCTAATTTGTGTTGAAATACATCGTACACGGTTCACTTTGTCTTCTGCAACGGGTTAGAACAAGTTTGTTTCCGTACTTACAGTTGTCTGTCTTAGACTCATTTTTGGCTTTGACTAAGGTATGAGCAAGTCCGGTCCCGCGGTGTACCGGGCAACGTGTCCGCCTGTCACCCGAAGGCCCCAGGTTCGATTCCCGGCCGGGTCAGGGGTTTTTAACTGTAACTGATTAATATCCTTGGCCTGGGGACTGGGTGTTTGTGTCGTCCTTAACGTTCCTTGCCTACATCATTTATCTCAATTCTCATTCCCCTAGTACTATACGTCCCTTCATACTCCTAGATTATCTACGACACCTGATAGTGGATCTATTGAGGATCCGACCAGCCTTTAGGCTGAATATAACATCCACACATAGTGATCTGAGTAGAAACTCAGGAAGGTCTGGCTGGAAGAGTCATGGTCATGAAAATTATCACAAACTGAAAACGTATTCAAGAGTGTAGCATTTTAGCGTTATTTGTATCAAGAGTAAATATTGTACTTTTACATGACTGTTGATAACGTGATTACAGTCACGAAACATTCAATTTTACGCGGAATCTGAACTAACGGGGTATGAATTCTCATGACAATCACTGTCATAGCCATCATCGTTGTTATCCTCATAACTTGAGAACATTAACAGGGCAGATAGTGTTCGTACTGACCAGATAAAAACCATGTTAAAAATGACGCATTAAGTGGAGCTGTGCCAATAAATCGACTTCGTTGCTGAGGATCATTTGAGGTGAAGGCAAGATGTAGTGTTTACAGTGCGCTATGTCTTCTGGTATGGGCTAGAATAAAATTGTTACTTTCATTGATCTGTCTCAGTCTTATCCTTGGCTTTGACAATATGAAAGTGGCTGAGGTATGAGTGACGCTAGTAATGCCATTCCTTATGCAGCCAGTCCCTGCCATGCATGGTGTGAAAATGTCGCTGATAGGGTCGGTTGGTACACGCATTTCAGTGGGCTTGGCCGACTGATGTGCAATAGCAACTTCTGGCTCAGTGAGGAATGCAATGAGAAATTACTTCACTCCTCATTTTCCTAGTACGCCTCTTCAGTGACACCTAGGCCATCTATGACAGCTAATGGTGAACTTGTTGAGGATCCAACCGGCCTTCGGGCTGAATACCCAACATACAACAACAGATGAATTTAGGTTAACAGGGAACCGAACGAAGTTAATCAGTGGCTGTTAAGAGAGCTAGAGGGGACGGATAAGTCTCTAGTCTATTATTTCAAAATATATTGAAATAGAAACATACGCGCGTAATATGTTAGCAGTGAACGTACGTCGGTAGAGGAGTTCTGCCTCTCCACAGATGCTGGCAGACTAAAGGCTATGGCGACACGGCAAATGTATGTATCGGCAATTTTTTTCACGGATGGAAATGGTTATCATGCCTATACTGCCCGGTATTTTGCTAGCTTGGAAACTTAATATATCTGATAGAAATTAAATTTCTGATAGCTTTCTCATAATTCGTTTTATTAGGAGCAAAACGACCGCACATCACCGATACATAGTGACAGGATGCCTTATGTTTTAATGATTACCTACTCAGTTATTCAACAAAGCAACAAATACACCAGCATTCAGAGGCCACTGAAATTGCAGAGGTTGGTAACGGCATGCAAGAAGAGTTAAAACGAATCCACTAAGCCTCTTCCACGAAGACTGAACATAACACAATACAGAATTCTCACCCTAAATTACAAACCAGGATTTGTTCTTATCTCGATCAACATTAAGAAACAGTTAAGGTAGTTGAAGTAAGGGATTTCAGAGTCCAAAATACAATTATTTTACTGATATACCTTTCATTTAATTATATAACATAATAAGCCAGTAAGCAAAGAAGCAACGAGATCTCTAGTTTTAAGCTTAATCAGAGCGACAGCGAAGTGACGTCACGCAAAAAAAAAGATAAATAGTAGACTTTGTCGCTGACACGGCCATGGCATTTTTGGCGTGATAACGTCAAACAGCAGTTATCTTCTCAATATACACCTTTATCCATAGTCGATTCAGGTTGACCGGCGCCCGCGCCGTTTTCTAACGTTCCCTGTCGCCCCTTTTCCTCTCAACAGTATTTAGCCGCACCATTTTGGATTCCCCATGAGATCTTCTCTCTTGATCATGCTATTAGGAAACGACTGGACAAGTGAGTAAGGGCCGGCAGAAAGCGATCGTACCCGACTGAACGGCTTCCATGCACTCGGCTTTCAGGCGTTCTCGGACTTCACCTGGGCTTCTCTAATTTTTGCCATTTGTTTTACGTCACACCGACACAGACAGGTCTTATGGCGACGATGAGATAGGACAGGATTAGGATTGGGAAAGAAGCAACCGTTGCCTTAATTAATGTACAGTCTCACTGTTTGCCTGTTGTGAAAATGGGAAACCAAGGAAAACTAGCCCACAGCACGATTCGAGACCACCATCTCCCGAATGCAAACTGATAGCTATATGGCCCATAACGTGTTGCCTGCGTGGTCGGTTCTGTGTTTCTTAATCGACTCTAGCGGTCTCAGCACATTTCCTCAGTTCCTACTTGTCATGTCGGCCATTGTAAAGTGATGTTACGGGAGTTTTTCACTGAAAATTGTACACACTCCGATAGCACCCACACCGAAACTTCTGATTACAAACCATTCATTATCCGTCGAGGAAATAGATTTGTTTACCAAAAGAATGCTATTTATCGCATCTAAATAAGACAAATCATGTAATTAAAGCGCCCTCTCGAAACTGACTGTGCAACCGTAACTTTTCTCCAGTTATCCGCGCCTCGCAACTCTCCCAACCTAGTGGTGTATTGGGGGAAATACGCACGTTGATGCATACTCTAAGGAAATTTACCTGTAACTTTCTAGTGTACGAAGGCTGCGAACTTAAACCGAATTTCATTACGCCAACTTTTCTACCTTGCACTCCTGCCGGCAGATCCAATAGTAAGACTAACGTCAAAATCCCACATAGCCTACACTGGCGGAATTCCAATCGCGACCGCTTTGATGTGAAGACAGTAACAGTGTCACTCACTTATAAAAGTATACGCGATTAACTATAGCATTAGCAATTCAATTAATTCGTTTTAAAATAATAATCGTATGGCCTCAGCATTTTAATCTGACGCCATGTGGGTGCTTGTTCGTCAATCTCAACGTTTCGTTTTACTCCGGGCCTATCATATGACAGAACAAACCGAATCCTCTTGGGCGTGTTTGACAAAGTTTTTATTAATTTTGTCGGGTGAACACCAAATGTGTCATTAGAGAATCTTTCATATGCCGAAATCGTACGACATGAAGTGCCGAATGGACTTTTTCCCGCCCTTCTAAGATCTGACTAACTCTGCCGGGTTTGAACCCGCCATCTCGGGATCCGTTTGTCGCCACTCTACCACTGATAATGCAAAATACTCCTCTGATAAGTTCAATTTTCTTTCGGAAACCGTTCCTTTCTGTGACGACCACGGCGGGCAAGGAGCTATCTGTATGAAAACTTACTACGTCCATTCTTCGATATACTTTTGTCTGAACGGAGAAGTTAGCTATTACGAGCCTAATCTTTATATAATACTGCCATTTGTCTTAACAGTCCCTTAATTACTGTAAATGTTAAGAAACGCTGAGTGTCGAAATTTTGTCCCATAAGAGTTCAATAATGTTTCAGAAACCTGACTCGAAACTGTTGGATTTAACCCCCTGTGACCCAGGCCATTTCTCTTTTGTTCAAATCTCACATATGTGCATACTTCTCTGACATTGTCTTGGTGGGACATAGTGAAGTGAGAGGCACACTACACCAAGGTACATGAATTTCCAAAAAATTGGAAGCACACCACACCAAGGTATATGAATTTCCAAAAAATTGGGAGCACACCACACCAAGGTATATTAATTTCCAAAAAATTGGAAGCACACCACACCAAGGTATATGAATTTCCAAAACATTGGAATACAAACATACAGCATGCTCGCTTTTTCTTTATTTTATTTTTAAACACCCTCAAATACCAGGTAACTAAGATAGGATTGACCCACAATCGCAGAAACTAAACGAACAATGATTACGCCCCTTAAGTTTCTTTACATGATATACAGTAACCTCTGAAAGAAAATTAGAAGAGGTTGAAATAATTGTATACTTGAAATAACTAGACGACTTCGTTTTAATATTGCAATTAGGCTTCTGTGGAACTATATTGCAGTATGCATTACTTAAATTAAAAAAACCACTTTGAGTGATATTATTCAAGCTCTACTCCGGCTTAATGAGAACAGAGGTGACATTGCTAACATTTGGTAAAAGATTTCTCGGAAAGTAAATGAAAGAAAAGTTTGTAAAACGAAATAACGTGGATGCTATTGTCTGTTCTACTTAATAAGTACAACTGAAGAATAATGCAATGGATTTTTAAAGTTAAATGAGACTAAAGGAAAGGATGAAAGTAACTGAGTAAGCAAAGTCACCTCCGTACAGGCCATGAAGGCCCTTGGAGGAGTGGAAGGTAAAGGATTCCACCATTGTTAACCTCGGCACGTGATGGGGTAGAGTGGTTAGCTTTACGGCCGGTCGCCTTTGCCCTCAGTAATTAACCTGGTACTCATTTTTGGTGTAGGCTGAGTGATCCTCAGGGCTGTATGCACCTCCGGAAGTGGAAATCTCGTTTCTTAAATTTTACGACTTCCTGACGGGGATTCAAACCACGTCCTTCCGGGCGAACCGAGCACGCCTTTACCATCTCTACCAGGCAGCCCCAAGTAACTGAGTACTGTTCAGTAAAAATCGAAAGAAGAAGATCAATGACGAAAACTCAAGGCAATACAAACGAACCTCCCGCTCCCTTCCACACCCTGCCTACCATTAATGAAGCATGGGAAGAGCGAATTGGAAAGAGAGAAATGGGCGAGGAGAAACACAAATACGAGGTTGCAAGGAGGAGTAGGAAGGAACTCGCCAGCAAGTTGGGAGACGTGCACAAATGGAGGTCGTCTTGGATAGTCACATGACCATGATTTTCCATTTCAATGAAAACTTTCACGTTTCTACTTCCCCTCCACACACTAGCTGCAGAACAGCACATTCCAATGACAAAAAAAAAAAACTTACCTCAGTTGGTAGAAATAAATGGAGACCGAATTCAGAGGATCAATACGCCTCTAGAGAGCCAGACAAGGAAGTAGGCTATTCCTCTTATTAATTTCCATGGAGAAATGGCTGAGGGAGGTGGGACGGGAGATCAAAGGGGGTTTTCTCCTTACAGCACTGCAGTGGGAGCACATTTGGAATGTCACAATACAACAGCTTGCTGAGGTAATAAAAGAATACGACTCGAACATCTCCATAGCGACACTCGCATAGAAATCTTCCACCTTCAACACAGACTTTCTAAGGAGTGACATCACTAAAAGAATGTTTAATATGCAAAGAATGCGTACTGCTCAAATATAAAAGTACACTAAGTTAAGAGTGTAATCTACACCAAAGTAACTACCTGGAGGAATGAATGAATGACTCCTGAGCTTGACGAATTCAACATAAGGATTTAAACGGATCACTTTGTTGTTCAACATATATCTAGCTGCCGCAGCTACTTCTCCTTGCGATGGTGGCAGACAGATTTGAATGTCCTCTATAACTGGTAATGATTGCCTGCTGCGATAACAAAGTGACGAGTGAGAGAATCCGGGTAGGAAAACCCAGGATAACGACGGAAGAGGGTTCAGTGCAAAACCAAGGTTTGTAAGCTGCTAGCTCAGTAACGTGGCGTCACAGATGTTTTGTTTTGTTCGTCTAATATAGACGACAAAATGAGCCGTTAATGAGTAATGCACAATTTACGGTTCGATTTATAACACTGTATAACTGAGACAGCTTATTCCTAAGAATTACAGAGATCGGCATGGGGCATTCCGCCTTACGTCAATGTTTACTCAAGCAACAGATAAGAAAGTGTTTGGTTAATTAGATACTGTGTACTAAATTTGGTTATCACATACGATGCCGGGAATAATTCTCTCCGTCTCTCAGAAATAGACATACTGTATAACGTGGGAAAAGAGTCCCAAATTCTGCAAACTAATATTCATAAAAGGCAAGTTAACATTATATATGCGCCAAAGTGACAAGAAAAGTCATATTATGCAATATAACCGTCAAAATATTCGCCAGTAAATCCAAAATCTTTAAAATATGCATTATGCATACATGCAAACATGCAGGAATAAAGAACGGTTATTTGGAATCGTTAAGCCATAAAACGAATATTTGCGAAGTCTGATATTTGTAACCAGCTTAGTTAAAAACATGCATTTGCATGGAAATCCGGGCTCTAGTTATAATTAATTGCTGAAAAATAGATGGGGCGTTCGGAGCAGTTAGTTGATGATATGCACTGTTGAAATATGCTGACACTTGTATTCCGAAGCTACATAGAATACATTATATACATGAGATTTTAGCAACGCGCATAGAATTTCACGCTCTACCAGCCTATTTTCTAACAAGTACAATATAAGGACAGGCTATATCAAATGATTAAGACTTTTAATACTTCGGCATCATTTATAGTGGAAGTTAAGTAGTATGAAGGCTTGGTCATCTGTGTATAAACATACCTGCTATTAATATAAACCTTTTCTAGCACAAACGACAAAACTTCTGGAATCCTGTTCAGAATCAATTGTTTCGTCATACAGCCGATATAATACCAACAGAATCAACCGTTTCGTCATACAGCCGATATAATACCGACAAGCGTACAGCGATGTTCTGATTTCTTCATTGACCTTCCTATCATGTTTCATTGTAACAGATGTCTTCAGTAAACAACATTCCATTTAAAATTACAATAACAAATTTCTACTTTTACGTACGTATTACTTTATACCAGAATGGCTATTATAATTTTAGTTTATGATGTCTTAATTCATCATCCTACGTAGTTTAATAACAGTTTGTCGGGCTTGTCAGAAGAGCGTGTTAATATTGACTATCTAACCAAAAGCATCCACATATCCACTCGTTATAGTAAACTAAAGTCTGGATGTCACAGCGATCACCCCGTACCGGTACAAAAGGAGGTAAAGTGCAGTGCGATAAGAAGTACCGGCAGAATGTGTAGGTCAGAGAAGCTAAGCATCAGCACACTGGCCTCCTTTTACTGATATTATTACTAGGGCTAGGATGTTTAGGAAAAGTCATATATTCTTCTTTGTCACTATTTTCTTGCCTGATTGGGTTTTGGTGAAAATCAGCTGATTATGGTCACACCTAAGTGATCTTTATTTGTCATATAAATGCATATTTTGGCTATTTTTTGTCATAAGGTCATATTTTGTGCTATTTTTGTGGAAACGTCATATTTTGTCATATTTCGGCGCTTTGACGACAGCTGTAGCTGTGCAAAATCAGCATCAACATACTGAATGCGAACAAGTGGTCACAAAACATGAATCTTGTCATACACTTCCATCCCAGCTGCGGAGAAGAATGAAAAACGTATGAGAGTTTGCACTGTAGGCCCTGCCGCTCTACCGTAATGTATTGAAAGAAATCTACTTAATTCGTTTCGTGGTACTCTATTTAAACTTTAACGCATTTGAATAATATTAATGAAATCTGGGTTTAAACGTTCCGAAATATTTTTTTAATATTACTTTCTAGTTTTCTCTTATTTTAAACCTTCAATGCAGGGTGCAAACATGTTCTGATTTTCAAAATGTTGCGTGATCTGATAATCTTAGCGAAATTAGTACTTTATAGGTATGTATTCACAAGTGTTTGATAAATGAATCAAGGAATAACTGCGAATAACTGCTTAGCATGTATATTCAAAAAATCAATATGAAAGTAAGAATAAATAATAATGTGTATCAAAGGAATTGCCGTTTCGGTCGAGAATTTGTTTTAAAATGGCCATATTTAGATTAATCATTTTCGGGCCATATTCTGTCATTTTTGCGTCATATTTCGTCACATTAGAGGTCATATTTGCTTGCTTATTTGGGCTACTTTTAGGTCTTAAACATCCGAGCCCTAATTATTACTATAGAATTTCTTGCAATTCCCTCGTTAATGAACGGCGCGCTTTTCAAACCTAGCTGACCAACTGGTTTACGTTCCTTATTCGCGTAGTGCTATGATTTCTCCAACTCTGGACACAGCGTTGTCAACTCTCCGTCTCTATTATATAAAGACAGAAGGCTGACTGACTGACACACTGACGTTAATGTTTACCCACTTCCAGATGAGATAGAAACTTAAAATTCGACAGTCTGATAGCTATTAGGCTGTAATCCACGGAAAAATTTCAAAAAGTTTACATTTTTCATATTTAGTCAACCCCCAAACAAAATGGCGGACTCAAATTTCGGGTGTGCTAGAAAATATAAATTTGGAAAACTTACATAAAGTTCCAATGTTGAAATATAGAAACATAGTGGCAATTTTCATGCCAGTGCTGACCTTCCTTTCGAAGTATTTTGTGCCTCAACGGTAATTCCTAACAAAAAATGGATACCACATTTGGTACCTGGAATGAAAAGATCTACAACTTTGGTCCTATGACTTTTTGTCGTATCTCAACTCCTTCTACTTTAGATCGAACTTTATTTTCCGATTTGGGGTCAATTTTGTTTCTTTTCCATATATTTTCACTGCTTGAAACACTTATTAGACAGGTAGGATCACGAAATTCAGCGGGCCCCTTTCCACGTCCATTGATCATATGCAATCCGACTTTCATTATTCCTGCCGCCATGTAGCTATGGGAAAACTGAAGGGATATGTGTAAACACTATCTTATCTATGATTCTAAAGCAACCTAAGGTGAAGCCGACGGTGATACGAAAAAACGTCAAGGAACCAAAATTACAGATAGTTTCGTGGTCGACACTCGATAGTCCTGCCAAGTTTCAAGACTGTAGCTGTCTGGTAAGTTGGCGAAATAATTTCTCAACCTGTGACAAAAGTACGAAATGACCTAGATCGAAACATTTACCTGTATCTATGCCGTAAATGGTCGAGATACGATAAAGTGTCTTAAGACCAAAACTGTGGGCTACTAAAGGGGCCGTCTGATGCCGCAATCTTTTTGCCGATACAACCAACCGTTCCACCATAGTAAATTTCCAAATGAAGTTCTGCACTTACAAACGTGCACATGTTCAACGCAAATCTATATTGTTTATGTAAAACCGTACGGCTGCCTGACTGACATTAAAGACTGACTACTTCCGGATCAGGTAGAAATTTGAAATTTGTCAATGTGGTAGCTATTATTCTATAACCTTTGGCTAAGTTCCAAAGCATTTTTTGTTAGTTTTGCTTCCCTTCCCCTAAACTAAATGGTGGAATATATGTTGCAATGCGCCAGAAAATTTGGCACAGTTTGATCTGCAATCGACGCAGAAATTCCAAAAAGTTCCAATGTTAATTTTTTTTACCTTCAAACATTATTGAAAAGAGGAGGCAATTTTCATAACGGTGCAGACCATCGGTTCGAGGTTTTTTTGTGGCTAAACGGTAAGCCGTATCACCAAATGGACAAGGCATTCGGAACCCATCATGAAGAGATCTACAACTTCGGTCCCGTGAATTTTAGTCGTATCCTGATCCCTTATGCCTTAGCTAGAGCACCATTTTCAGATTTTACGTCAATTTTGTACATTTCCATACTTAATTTTACTGTTTTGCACACCTATATGACCGATAGAATCATGAAATTCGGCAGGCTATTGGAACGTCCGTGGGTCACATGTGAGAAAAATGAACGATTCTAGCACCGTGTAAGAATGGAAAAACGAAAGGTATATGTGGACACTGTACTCCTAATCTAAGATTCTAAACCAATCAACGGTTTACCGGATGCAGATACGACAAAACATCACAGAACGAAAATGTAAAACGTTCCAACCACGGTACACCTACAAAGTTTCAAGACTATACCTGGCCAAAAGGTGAGGAAAATAATTTCTCATCTTGTAAGAATCGCACGTAATTTGCACCATGTCGAAACGTTTACCTCTATCTTTGCTATAAATCGTGAATGTACTGTACGAGAAAATATTATAGGACCGAACATGTACGCGAATAAATGGGCCGCCTGGTGGCGCAATCCGTTTTTCTTAACGACTTACCGGTTCGTCACAGTAAATTTACCAAATGGCCGCTTCTAAGGCAGAGGAATTGGGGGGTTGGGGGCAGAGCGAAAGCGAGTTTTAACTGTGTAGCCACTGAGAGCGAGCAGAGCCTGGACAGAACTGTGTGTAGCTGTACCACACTGGAGACCTCACAAGCGAGCCGGCTCCAGGTCCAAGTAACGGAGAGGGGCACGCAAGTGGCGATGAAACTTGGGACCGTCGACCAAAATAGGGTCCTATGTCCCATGACGACTGAGGGAAATTTGCTTTTTTCTATTGCCTGGCAGATTTGCGACATTAACATGTCGTTGCGACGCCGAATTTAGTCCTAAACATCTGGTGAATAGGTGGAAGAGAACGAAGTGCGACTTGAATGTGGAGTGTTTGAAATGTGGTTGTTGCTAAGAGGATTTTGTATTACCAAACGACCAATACAAGGTTTTAGGAGAGTGGGGCTATATGACTAACACAGGAAGGAACCTGTAATCCGTTCTCGCACACTAGTGAGGGCTATGAGGAGAATTGTGCTATTTGGTGGGACATACAGTATTTAAGGTGGGTGGATCTGGGGAGAGTCTGGAGTTAATAGGAGTTTGTTAGGAGGGAAAGTAGGGACTGCAGAAAAAATATGGATGAGTGAGGCTGAGAGACAGGGTTTGTTGCTTTTGGGTGCGTGTGTGTGTGGGTGGGTGGGGTGGGGGGGGGAGGGTAATTTTGAGGCTTAAAAGAGACGGTGCTGGTTGTGATCGTCATTGTAATTTTGATTGAAGCTGTCGTCTGGCATAGTGTGCCTTAATGACCGTCTTGATGAAGGGACGGTCAGGATATGAAGCTGCGTGATTGCCGAGGAAATTTGAACACTTGGGCTGCTACCGTGGAACCGTACAGACAGAGTGGTGGTGATGATTACCACATCTGTTGCAGCGGGTGCCATTCTTACATTCTGCGGCTGAATGTTGCAGTTAGAGGGGTGGTTGTTAGATTTTTTGGGTTGGTTCGGATTCGAACCTTGGGGGGAGGGGGGGGGGCAGTGATTTGTGATGCTGAGTGGACCGGCACACTTTTGAAGTACTTCTCGTGGACTGTCACTGACAAAGCAATCATGCTATTGGTCAAGAGCCATCGTTATTGGTCACAGCAGACACTACTGTAGACAGTCATAAATAGGGTTTCTGTCATGGGGTAGCGTAGGGGGTGGTACTGCTTAATGTCTGAGTCGCCGGTCGGTAACGAGGAAAATGAGAGAATTATACCTTGAGGAAACGACAGTCAATGTATTCATTATGAACACTATTCTCGCTTACAAAGACTTTAGCCTTCTCTTTCTGATGGCGAGCAGCTGCCACTGATATTAGGGATATCTCAATCATACTCGAATATGCGAAGATGTAAGGAGGAAGCGAGAAGGCACAACCATGGTAAAAACACCGCCAGTAAGGAGTGGTTTAACGTCACACTAACACATCGAATCATTTCAGCGACGCAAGGGTGGGAAAAGGCTAGGATTGAGAAGGTATCGACCGTGGCATTAATTAAGGTACAGCCCCAGCAATTTCCTGGTGTGAAAATGGTGAACCTCGGAAAACTTTCTTTTCTATTACAATCTGCTTTACGTCGCACAGATAGGCCTTATGGCGACGATGAGATAGGAAAGGCTTAGGAATGGGAAGGAACTGGCCTTAATTAAGGAACAGTCCCAGCATGTGCCTGGTGTAAAAATGGGAAACCACGGAAAGCCATTTTCAGGGCTCGCGAGAGTGGGGTTCGAACCCAATATCTCCCGGATGCAAGCTCACACCTGCGCGGCACTGGCTGCATAGCCAACTCTCCCGGTAAAAACCATCTTTAGGGCGGACGGTGGGATTCAAACTCACTATCTCCCGAATGCAAGCTCTCAGCTACTTGGATGCATTTAACCCTCCACTGCCTGAAATTTATTTCCTAATGCTAGTGGTGGAGGTAAGTTTCGACTGTATATTCCAGCATTTCTGCAGTTACAGAACACTTACTTTTAACATTAATGGCGCGTGCGTTGGCTTGTGTGTACACAGGATATCTTATTCTTAAGTTATCAATAATAGATTTGGAAGCAGCTAGGATAACCCCTGTGCAAACTGATGGAAACATTGGTAGGAAGGTATCTGAAGTGAGAAAATAAAGGTTAAATTTGGAATAAATTAGGCGGATGAAGGCGTACGCATAAACCGGCTTCGATAGCGACGTTATGTCATTCGAATGTCCTACCTAGAAGAATAATGTACTCGGACATGGACGGTAACAGAAAGAGAGAGAGAGATCGACGCCACGATGGTTAGACTCGGTTCTTATTACGATTTAAACATAAGAAATGTGGAACTAAATTTTCATCAAAACTAAAGCTGATGGTAAGAATTAATGTTGTCTTCCTAAGATGTGCCCTATGCTGTTCAGAATTATAAATAATAATGTTAAATTTAATACAAAATAACTTTGTTAGAAAAATGTAGAAATGGTAAAGCTAAAGTTACCATCTTCTTATTTTACTATCCACTCTTTCAGGAACCGAATTAAATACGCAGTTAGCTTTCCTTCTGTTTGTGGTCGCCTAGTGTTACGGTGTCCCCATGTTAAGAAACCTGACACTTAAATTGCGGTGAAACCGCTTACCCCTCGCTACTACTTGCGTTTCTGAGGTTTCTCCCAAGAGTGGAACTCTCCCGTCTCACTCTGGTTTCCTTTTCCTCTCATCGACACAAGGCGTCCATTACGCTCAAGTCCGGCTATCGATAAAGGAATGCAACTCTCTCATTTCAAACACACACACACACTCACGATCAGTATCTGTGTGGCCAATGGCCATTGGTCTGAAGCAGAGCTGGCCAAACGCTGCACAGTACGGAGCGTGCACCACAATACCTCGCAGTATAAAAACTTTCCGAGTGTCTTGCTCCTATTCAACCAAAACATTTAGTGTGTCCCCAGGCACAAGTATCTGGAGATCACATTCGATGCGCGGATGACCCTCCAAGAACACATAAAACACACAGTCAACAAAGCTAAAGCACAAAATGAGGACACTATTCCCACTAATACACGCCTGTAGCACACTATCAAGGAAAAACGTACAGCTTATTTACACTTCATTTATACGACCCATACTGACATACGCTCTTTTAGGTATTGGCTTTCTACCCAAGACAACACCACAATGGGCAAGGAAGCTCGCAGTTAAAAACGACACGGTCAGTCTCGCCAGCATCCACGAAATCACAAAAATCCCGTAGATATTAGACTATGCACTCAAACAAGCAACCGATTTCTACAACTAGGTACAGCACCATAACAACCCACCAATCAAGGCACTCGGAGAGTACGAACCGGACAGACGAGACAAATTAAATCACCTTTCGAAATACATCTTTCTTATAAAGGACATACTCCTCAACCTCGACCACCAAAAGCAAACAACCTTCCATTAATCACCTTCTAATCATTAAGAAACAAACTACCTTTTAATCACCCTTAAACATGACAAAACCTCCCAGATGATAAAGGCCGTTTCTACATCCCCTTCCTCCCCCCCCCCCCGGTCCATGCACCAAACCCAGCTATACCACAACCCCTACCATCATCCTCCATACGCAACCCGCAGCACACAAGTGCTAACTTCTAGGCAACCCGCGGCACTCATTTCAATCAACCACTGCTAAATACAAAAGTCATGGTCAAGTACAGCCATGTGAGCGCGACGTAAGCCAAACAACTACAAACCAGATATTCTTAAACAGAGGATTATCTCAAATTCTTCCTCGTATTATTATTATTATTATTATTATTATTATTATTATTATTATTATTATTATTATTATTATTATCAATCCATTTGCGCGTATTATTCTTATTCTTCTGAACAGTCCAGGTGAACATCGCACTAGCGAAACCGGTACTGGAACTTAATTAAAGTCAACCCACTCCTAGCGTCCGGGGCGGGGTGCCCGCACTGATACAGCATGGGAGTACACGGCAGACTGTTGGGCGGTCTGAACTTCTTTGGAGTAGTAATCAGATGGTCCGACAGCGATAAGTACCTGGGAGACACCCTGGATTGACGACTGAGCTACCTTCAACATATAACTAATACTTCAGGCATCGCCCACGCATCTAAAGTGTTCTTCATGATCTACGCCTTAACTTAGAAAACAGGCTTTTATATAACATACAGAACATCAAAGGAACCGCTTAGGACTTGAGTCGACTCCAAGTATAGTGTTTTATAAATTTGTATCCTGTGCTCGACTAACTGGAAAACGTAAATGTTACCTAAGTCAAAACAATGAATATGGCTTCCATATTAACATATTTGATTTTTAAGTAACTTGATCAAAATTATGGCACATTTAAAAACATCTTCCTCAATTTTGACCAAATCGAGTCCGAAATATTATTTTTCTATCTGACAACACTGATCTGGGCGCTTTGAAAGGTGCTACTCATAGGGCAATGGCAAACTATTTCGTTCCTTATTATGTCTGTCCTCATAATGATGCCGCCACCCGTTTTTGCGTTTCTGCTAGCACTACATAATATTTGAGAATCAAAGTCTGGGGATCCAATCAGACCCCTGGCTAAAGAATAACAGATATAATGGTTCGTTCCTATCACGAGGTGTTGGTGCAGAGTTCACTCACGGTTTTTATTGACATAAATTTTAATCGTTACATTACTTTCAGTTTGGACACATATCCGACAAAAGTATGTAATAATGAGGAACTGAGAAGTGTGGTGTCAGTCACGATGCATGATAAATGATAGCCGTGAGAGGTGAACGTCACTCCATTATTATTTCTGTTTACGGGCCACCTCGTCCATCTCCGGCTTCCGGCACAAAGCTCCGGTCAATTTGCACTGATACTGTGTACTTTAACACAAAGGTGGGAGCAATCTTGTATGGCTAACGAGATCACCACTGCTTTCCACTCCTATCAGTCCATTAATCACGGGACTTCTCTTTCAATTACCAAGGCCATGCGGTTCGAGTACAGTTCATGTCCACAAACGGCTAATGATAAGACTTAACAGATAGAGAGTACTCTCCAGCCCAGGGGTTCTCGAAATTTATAAGATTGTGAGCATCATCCACATAAGGGTGCGGGCACTATGTAATGGAATAGTGAATATTTAATCTGTACAGCACCCGACACGAAATCGGAAGGTTGTGAGTTCGGTTTCCACCGGTGTGCGGTAGGTGAGTCTTCTCCTTAACTTAACATCCCTTCAGCATGTACTATACAGAGTGTACCAAAACTCGACGGCAAAAATTTAGGAATGGATTCCTAACATAGAGAGAAGAAAAAAGTTTGTGACAACATGGGTCCGGAAGCGTATACTTACAGATTTATTCAAACTTTTGTACAATTACACCGTACGTCTGTAACGGCAGCTGAGACACTTTGAGCATGTATCAGTGGAAATGTTCACAAAGTGACGACCTTCAGCATGATTACAAGCCTCCGCTTGTCGTCGCATGAAGTTATGGACGCGATCCGAAATGCCTGGTGTAGTGTGTACTGCCTGAGAGGTTGCTACAATGCGCTCATATAAAGTTGCTTCATCAGGAACGGGAGACGCATACACGAGAGACTTAACATGTCGGCACAGGTAAAAGTCCAGGGGGTTTAAGTCAGGAGAGCGTGGTAGTGGCCAAGCAATCGGTCCTCCTCAATCTATCCAGCGCTCAAGAAAATGGGTATACAGGCACCTGCGGGCAGCAGACTGAATTGTACGGGAGCACAATCTTGCATGAAAAACATTTGTCGACGGTATGCAAGTGGCATGTCTTCCAAGTAATCAGACAATGCAGTACGCAAGAAATTCGTGTAGTTCTGTCCAGTAAGCCTATTCGGAAGAACGTAGGGTCCCAACAAGGAATCACCAACAATGCCTGCCAAGATGTTTAATGGCGAACCTCTGTTGTTCAGACGATTGGATGATTGCATGAGGACATGTAAATTATTACTAAAATTAGTTTCACAAAGTTTGAATAAATCTGTAACTATGCGTTTCCGGACCCATGTTGTCATAACCTCTTTTTCTTCTCTCTATGTGAGGAATCCATTCCTAAATTTTTGCCGTCGAGTTTTGGTACATTATGTATGTACCCGGGGTACACTGAAGGAGCCTCCCAGAAGATTGCGAATATTTACTAGATAAGAACAAGATTATGAATATTACAATCGTGCGTACCCTGGGCAACGGTAGTCACAGACCAGCGCTGATCCTTCAACCACCGGGAGATATAGATATAAAAATAAAAACCAATAGTCTTTTTCAAGACTTACCATAACTTCAATAAACATCGAAGGTTTATCCAGAGTTAAAGCGATCTTACTCCCTGACATGTGCAAACGTAAGAAGATGGACATCCTAGTAGTGCAAGACACTCACAGAGGGGTCAACAACAACAGACCTAAAATAGAAGGGATGAACGCCCCCATGAACAGTATGGTAGTGCTGTATTTGTCAGACCAGAAATTAGTGTCAAGTCATCTCAAATGACGTTCAGAAACGATATAGAAATCTTGACTGTACAATTAGAATTCTATTCATCTATTTATCTATTTATAAACCACCCAATGAAAATGTCGTTTTTGAAAAGCCAAATAACTTTGATAAGCAGAATATCAAAATTGTCCTGGTGGATCTCAATTGTATGAGCATCAGTTGGGGATACAATAGCACAGACTCGAGCAATGGGCAGGAAAGGAAGGAATGAGACTGATTAAGAACTCCAAACTCAGCCCATATTTCAACACCGACAACATATTTATAAGTGAACAACTAACTAAACATGTTACTAAAATGGTAGACTAGTCCATCCCTAGGACTCAACATAGCCCAATCACTTTATCAGTTGTAGGAGTGGTTAGCAATGATGAAGTTCCTTTCAAACGTCGCTTCAGTTTTAAAAAGACAAACTGGGAGACCTTTTCCGCTGAGCTGGATGAGGCACTGACCAATTTACAACCAGAGCCAAGACATTATGAAGACTTCGTGGAACTTGTCAAGTAGATCTCCCGTAAACTTATTCCCCGAGGTTGTCATACCCAGTTCATTGCTTGTGTCAACGCTGATTTCAAGGATCTGTTAAAAGACCACCAGGAGAAGTACCCCTCTACACCAAACCAGAAGTTCGACGTACATCACTATGGAAACAAGTACTGTACTGCCAGGGGGGTTTACTCCTAAAGAAGAACTGAGTAGTGGAAGCCATTTGTTCTATATCACCTGGAGGTCATTATACCGGATGAGAACAGGCGTGTCCAAGTGCCGTAGTTATCTTGTGAAATGGGGTTATTCGGAGGATCCAACATGCAACTGTGGAGATATCCTGACTCCACAACACCTACTCATATGTCAGTAGATGAATGACTCCTGTACCCAGGAAGATCTAATGCTTGCCACAGACCGAGGAAAATGAGCTGCAGATTTCTGGAGAGGAAGAATGAAATGTGTGTCTCGGACACGGAAAGTAAAGTATATGTACTCAACTCGATCTAGTAAGTTGTATTTGAAGTACAGTATGGTCGTGAAAATGAAACATTCACTTGAATTGGTCCACAACAAGCGAGTAGCACGCACCATCTGGGAGCAGTGCCAGACCTGTACCTTAGGTCCTTCCAAAACAACAAACATGACCTAGGCTCAAATAGTAGAACATCCGACGCGAATCACAAGATTGTAAATTTGGTTTCGACTAGTGTCCGGTTGGTCATTTTTGTTATGTACTTAAAATATATAGGCACGTCTACTCAACACGACCAAATTAGTTCAACGTGTATCTCAAAAATCGAATAGCTTTAATAAATAGCCGTGATTAAACTAAACATTCAAGCAAAGCAATATACACAAAATTCAACAGCAGCATTAGTAATCTTATCCAGGAGCGGGTAGTATGCAGGAATCAGTTCAACCCCCAAATCAAATATTCCGAAACAGAGAGCGGAAGATAAGACTTTTAAAATATGTTTTTTACATTTGTTTTACGTCGCACAGACAGGTATCGTGGCGACGACGGGATAGGGCAGGCCTAGGAGTGCGAAGGCAGACGCTGTGGGCTGAATTCACTCGAACTCACTACCTCCTGAATGCAAGCTCACTGTTGCGCGCCCCTAACCGCACATCCAACTCGCCCGGTGAAGAACGTAAGAAAAGACTATCGGTAGCATAATCAACTTAACAACTTTAAAGTCACTAATATTTTATAATGGATGGAGAGGATAGTAACACTATTATTCCGATTTAGCACAAGAATGTTTGAACTGAAAAAGAAAAAAAACCACACGAGCATTATTTTTATTATTATTATTATTATTATTATTATTATTATTATTATTATTATTATTATTATTATTATTATTTATTATGTCCGGCTCCATGGCTAAATGGGTAGCGTGCTGGCCCTCGGTCCAGAGGGTTGCGGGTTCGATTCCCCACCTTTGTAGACGTGAATGTCACCTATACGCCGTCAACTCGAAAGACCTGCACCAGATCTCTTCGAAGCACCGCATCATGATGATGATGATGATGATCATCATCATCATCATCATCATCCGCCTTTATTGAACGTGGCGAAGTTAGAATTCCTCTTGTACACTTAAACACACAACGGCGTAACAATAACGGCAAAAAATACATAGTAACGGTTAACTATATAAACTTACATGTAAATAAGATGAGTACTATTGATATTACAAGCAAGACGAAACGAATTTAAACTTTTGGGCAATAGATAGTGTAAAATTAATGTGTAAAATGAAATGAAATGAATGAAATGGCGTATGGCTTTTAGTGCCGGGAGTGTCCGAGGATATGTTCGGCTCGCCAGGTGCAGGTCTTTCGATTTGACTCCCGTAGGCGACCTGCGCGTCGTGATGAGGATGAAATGATGATGAAGACAACACATACACCCAGCCCCCCGTGCCAGCGAATTTAACCAATGATGGTTAAAATTCCCGACCCTACCGGGAATCGAACCCGGGACCCCTGTGACCAAAGGCCAGCACGCTAACCATTTAGCCATGGAGCCGGACATGTGTAAAATAAAATACCTAAACTAAAATTGTAACCTCATGCAGAAGTAGTAAACTATAAAATGCACTAATAGTTTTCCTAAACCTAAATGATCTAACCTAATTTTTCTTCTTTTTATCTTTTAGAATCTAAGGTATACATTTCTATGACTACATTCCATAATATATGACAATACACATCCATTTTCACTCCCATTCGTGCATCCTATTCATACTCACGTTTTATTGGAAGTGGTTAGAAAATGGTGTTGACAGGAAGCTTGGAATTTTATTTTAGATTTACGTCCCTAAAGTATTTTGGGAGATCATTCCGCCAGCTCGTAGTGATGACCGTGAACGATCTGTTGTATGATGCAGACATATTATTCAGTTTAACATTATTATTCAGAAAGATCTGATTTGACTGACTGTTGTAATGAAGTCTGATACGCAAGTACAATGCAAGTTATTGTTAATAAATAGCGCCTGCACTTCGTCAATGTGACGTATGATCGATTGTGCATTGATGAGCTAACAGTGAAAATACTGCCAGTGGCCAGCTAAACGTTCCGAAAGAATGTCTCCCGCCACAGCTGGCGAAGGGGAGTTACTTTAGAGGATACAGATTCGTTACTGGTAACTGGTAGCCAGTGATGAAGTCACCAAGAATGATAATGTTCTCGTACAGTGGAATTAGTCACTTCGGGGGCACTTTTTCACTCGCATGAAGAGAACAACAAATGTCATTTAAAGAGTACCAAGCTAAAAAAAGTCCGCTCTAGCCTGTATGAATATTATATGAAATTCAAGGCAATAATCTACGCTATATAGAATTTAGGCCCAATTTAAAATTGATAGAAGCCTCCGTGGCTCAGACGGCAACGCGTCGGCCTCTCACCGCTGGATACCGTCGTTCAAATCCCGGTCACTCCATGTGAGATTTGTGCTGGACAAAGCGGAGGCGGGACAGGTTTTTCTCCTGGTACTCAGGTTTTCTCTGTCATCTTTCATTCCAGAAAAACTCTCCATTCTCATTTCATAGCATCTATCAGTCATTACACCCCTGACCCGGTCAATGACTGGAAAACAGGCTGTAGGTTGTCATTTTAAAATTGATAAAAAAGCAAACAGATGATGAAGTAAGAAACGACTTTATTTAATAATAAATAACATTTCTAAGGTCCACGCGTTGAAAACGAGACTATTCTCAATATTCTCGACCCTCCTCAAGGGTCTGTGAAATTTGTTCCCGCTCACATAAAACAAGGATAGTGTTAAATTAGCACATGTTGGCATTATCTGCGAAGATTAATTCTCAGTTACATACAGAAAGCCAGTATAATTAAAGATATGGCAATTATCTTAATTGTTGTTTTGTGCAGTGCTTGCAACTGATTACTCGTCAATTTTCCCTGTAATTCCGAACTCACATCCAGAGAATTTGAGAAGCAAATACTTTCAGCACTGCATTCATATCTTGCATGTAATGCAACGCCGATGAGTTAGTATTGTTATAAATAGGTGAACATACAACTCAAATAAACGCTCGGCTGCGTTGCTCAAACGGTAGAAGTGCTGCCTTTCTGAGCCGAAGTTGGCGGGGTTTGATTGTGAGTCTCTCCAGTGCTATCTGAAGGTGCCCAAAATACGTCACCCTATGTCGGTAGTTTTACTGGCATGTGAAAATTCATCCAGGAAAAGTATGTGGAAACCCCAGGGTCTCCGAAAGTTTTACTTATTGGGACGTAAAACCAAGAATATTATTACAAAAATAAACAAGTTCTTCAAAATAATCTGTTCCTACTTTGTCTTTACAATTAGATAAACCTAAGAAAAATTGACCGAAAGATTTTTTGTGATACACTGCTGCAGACAATATTTTAAGTTCGTACCGTTTGTTTACTTGGGATATATTTCTTATGTTAGTAGAATGAAATACGGAAGCCTAGCAAAAATACAGAAATCCGTCCAAACATGGCGATAATGCGTTTCACTCTCTTGCACTTTGCTGTCATCCTGTTTTATCTCCTCTTCCGGCTCGACCCACCCGCTCGAGCAATCATCCGGTCAATTAACACGGGAACAAGACGTCCATTATCATTCACCTCACATCCTCCTGGATTTCAAGCCGCTTCTGAGGAACTGGAAGACCGGTCGCTGAATACTGCATGACCCAAGTCCATGTGGTCAGTCAAAGGTAATGCCAGCTCTCTCCAATCCCGCCTGAGACTCGCCTGCTAACATGCATCGTCACTCTGGATTCAATACCACATTCATTGCGATATTCTCTTTACAAGCCTCGTGCCCACATGCTAATTTTAACAAGGTTACATGAAATCTGCTAATTCATCCTCTAGAGTTCAATCGTGTCAGGGCTCAATTTTCAGGTTGTGCAATATTAATTTCGAAGAAGTAAACTGACAATTTTACGTTTCTTAATATTATGAACGTGACTCTAGGGATATATTTTTACGCGGGAATATACTTCATTTCTAAAATTTCCCATGTACTGAATGTCAGATGTCTTGGAGAGACCTTAGTTGTGATGTTAGAGTTATGTCACTCGTCTGTTAAATTTTATATCACACCTGTCGTTGGCGGGTTAGCTTTTGTTGAATTATTATAGAGAACATCTTTATTATCCCATTACCAATAACAGCGTTCCGTTCCGTAGCGTAACGGTTAATGTTTTTATCTGCCTCCTCGGGGGCCCGGGTTCGATTTTCGGTATTTAAGAATGGCAGGAGAGTTGGTATGTGGTTGAAACAGTACATACAGCTCACCTCCATTACGGATGTTCGTGAAAAGGGCTCCACCTACTCGGGATGATGACACGAGTTTACTTGACCAGTAATAGCTTTTTTGTCCCTATTGATTCTGCATTGACCTGAATTCGCTTGTAAAATCCAGAGTACGCGGCAGAAGTATGGACAATAAATTGAAGAATCACTGAAGAATTAGATGTAATGGATTAACAAGTTTTGTAAAATAATAATGGGGCTACCAGAATGTACAGCTAATAGTGGAGTTAGTATTATATGTGATGATGAAAGTATACACGCAGATATTACCAAAAAAAATATTGGCTGGGTAGTGTTTCCAAAGCAAAAATAAAAAGATAGAAAGAATTTCATATAATTATAAAATTATATAACGAAGAGTGGATTGCACCGCGTAGGACAGCAACGTTTTTTAATTAAAAATATGTGGCAAAAGAAAATAAGAGATAATAAAGTAAGCATTAATTCAACTAACGAAGGGTAGGATACATGCTGTCCCAGATTATGTAACACCGTTTAACATCCAGAATAAAAGAAGTGAACCGTGACAATTTGTGGAATGGTTGCAGAATGGCTTCTCATTGTAGGGGTACGTCGTCTGTCCCTTACCCGGTTCTGTTTCCAGCCAGTCCACAGATTTTAATTCCGGACTGAGGTCAGGAAGCTTCGTGAGGCCAAATTACGAGTTGTTCCATATGAGAGGTAGTGAACTCGGTCGTGAAAGTCAAGCAATTCAGCTGAGAATGTCATTACGCTAACCACGTGCACTCCAGAAACTGAAAGCCATCTGACTGGACAACAGTTGTCTTGACATACTAAGACCCTTAATGGACTATTGTGTCACGTGTTTATTCTGAACGTAACCACGGGACCGCCAGTTTTATATAAAATCCGAGCCACAGGGAGTTACTTTTCATTTCAAAATTCTCGCATTCAGTGGGTGATGTTCAAACTGCGGTTGCTTTGGTGAGAAAACTGCAACCTTCCACGTGCGGTAAAAAATAAAAATCATAGATAATATCAACAGTATTCCGAGGTATGAATTTCTTAACATAATATTTAATCAATTCATTCAAAAAAAGAAAATATACATTTGACTGTACAATTTTCTGGTCAAGTTTCTTCTTTAAATTAACAATCTTAAGTTTTATTAGCAAAATGAGGAAAACTAAAAATCTGTCAACCTCAATCATGTTCATCATTAGTGCTGGGTCCTTCCTTTTCACTCTGTCTCAGGTCGTAATCCCCAGCAGTGTTCCGCTCTGTAGAGCCAGAGCGAGCTACCTCATGTGTAACACAAGAACTTCACAAAGGAAAAAGAATGTGAACAGAATTAACACCCACCCACTGACCTAGCTCAAACGAAAAGGGCGTCGCACTGCGGAGCATCCATGCCTCAAGTGCATTCCAAAGAATATAGCTATTCAAAACGTCATGTTCTAATAACTTTCGACTGACATTCCAGCAAATGTTCAGATCGTAGAGTAGCTCAAATCTTAGTTCATTTATTTCTTTTCTTTTATTATATCTTCTTTCTTTCTTTTCTTTTCTTTTCTTTTCTTTTCTTTTCTTTTCTTTTCTTTTCTTTCTTTCCCTGAGATAGAGCGTGATTAGTGGAGTTGTTTAGGTACTGGCTTTCCACTCGGACACTTGGGTTAGAATTCGGGCCAATCCTAAGTTGGAATATTCACTTGAAGAATCACGTGGCATCAGGAAGGGCTTGCGGCCTCAAATACTAGGACATAAACAAAATGAACCGGGTGGTTTTAGTAAACCCAGAAATGTTCGAAATAACCTATAGAAACAAGGAGAGCTTGTTTCTGTAAGTGGATACTGTCATATTATTAACCTTACACTGGTGCTTTTCGACAAGTATGCTACTATTTTATGCGTCGTAAAGGGTCTGCCTGGCCGAGGCGGTAAAGGCACGCTCGGTTCGCCCGAAAGCACGTGGGTTCGAATCCCCGTCAGGAAGCCGTAAATTTAAAGAAAAGATATATCCACGTCCGGAGGTGCACATGGCCCTGAGGTTCACTCAGCCCACACCAAAAATGAGTACCAGGTTAATTCCTGGTGGCAGAGGTGGCCGGGAGTAGAGCTAACCACTCTACCCCATCAAGTGCCGAGGTCAGGTATAGTAGAAGCCTTTAGCTTCCATCCCTCCATGGACCTTCATGGCCTGTAGGGAGATGACTCTGCTTTGCTTTTTTATATACCTCGTATGTTTAGGACAACATAATATATATTACATAAGATAATTTATCCTTAAACTTCCTCTCGGAAGCTCGGGAGTATAGACAAAAGGTATCTTTTTTTTTTTTTTTTTTTTTTTTTTTTTGCTTTACGTCGCACCGACACAGATAGGTCTTATGGCGACGATGGGACAGGGAAGGGCCAGGAGTGGGAAGGAAACGGCCGTGGCGTTAATTAAGGTACAGCCCCAGCATTTGCCTGGTGTGAAAATGGGAAATCACGGAAAACCATCTTCAGGGCTGCCCATAGTGGGGTTCGAACCTACTATCTTCCGAATACTGGATACTGGCCGCACTTAAGCGACTACAGCTATCGAGCTCGGTAAAGATATCTTAACCAAACGCGTGAGTCATCAATCACTGCCCTTCGTATAAATGAATGAGCAACGTTAGGATTGACCCTATAACGACCAGCGTGGCATATTGATTAAGACTATTAAAGATGGCATATTTCTCTCACAAATTATCACAAGTCAGTGGAAGCCCAAGTGGCATTTGTCGCAGAATCACAAGCAGCCAATGTCTTCCTTCCAACTCCTTGGCCTTTCCTATCCCATCGTCGCCATAATACCTATCTGTGTCGGTGCGACGTAAAGCCACTAGCAAAAATAAAATACAGTGAATTGTATTATTTCTGTTGAGAAAGTCATGAATGAATAAATGTCACTTTTGGATGCATTTTTTATTGTACCATTTATTACATACTGTTGGAAGTACTGGTATATCACATCAAAACTGAAAGGTTTGAAAGAAAGTAATGAATAAGTGTTGTTACAAGAAATGAACACCAAATCTGAAAATGGCAAAAGAGAACTCTCTCTTAATGGTTATGAAAATTAGACAAACAATTAGTGCAATTGTACTGTGCGAAGACAGCGGTCGTGATTAGTATATTGCGTATCACTTCGGTTTAGCATAGAACTCAAAACGGAAACCACAGAAAAGCCACTTCCAAGGTGCCTAAGAGAGAAACTCGGCTCTCTCATACCCTTAATTGCGTTCTTGAAGTTGAGTGACATTCTTTCCACTAAAACCAATCTTAAATTTGCGGCGTGTGGGGAATCGAATTTGTGTCAAACGGGTGAGAAGTTACTGTGTTATCCCTCAGACCATTTCGGTGGCGGTGATGATTAATAAGATATAAAATGTGAAAGAAATTCAGATGTAGGAAAGGTTAAAGCTGAGCAACAGGAGGAGACTATACCGAGAGACATTATATTAAGAACTAGTTGTAAGTCTGTCTACGACAGGGAAATGCTGCTTCCAGGGTAAATACCTCACATTAGTTTTCTCATAATGGTTATGTGATGAAATCCTGTAGATAGAAGCAGTGGTAATATCTTAGTGAAGTAGTGCTTAGAATACGGTAGTTTGAAGTAGGGTCCATAACTTAAGTCGTGAAAGCAGCTTGAAGCGTATTTGGTAATACATAACGACGCCCTCCCCTACGCACACCACTCAGGCAAGTACCGTTGAGTGATGCACGTTTGTTGTATGGACGTACTTAATTCCATGGAACCTCTACCAACTGTGGGCATCAAGATACGTTTAATTTTTCACCACTGATTTCTTTACATCATAAGGAGTTAATAGACTTTGTTTAACAGAGAGAGAGAGAGAGAGAGAGAGAGAGAGAGAGAGAGAGCGCGTATGTTGTGTGTTTGTGTTATCTTATTTTTTCGGTATAAGGTGTTAGAGAACTTATCACCATCGTTTATTTATGCTTTAAGGGGTTAGAGAAGTCATCATCAATTGATTTTTTTTAAATTTGCTTTGCGCCGCACCGACGTAACAGGTCTTCTAGCGGCGATGGGATAGGGAAAGGCAGGAACTAGGAAGAAAGCGACCGTAGCCTTGATTAAGGTACAGCCCCAGCATTTGCCTGGTGTGAAAATGGGACTATTTGACTATTAAAGCACATATCCAAGCGAGGGCGTAAGTATGTCAATTTACCACGAATGGTTTAGGGGTTTTCAGTGTTCCGCAATTAGTAATGACGTCTATCTGTGCTGAATTCTGGTAGTGACGTCATCATGTATAAAATTCATCCAATTACAGTGGCTACTGATGCCAGTGGTAAGGACGTAGGATTTTATGTTACAAAAGTAAATGTATTTCTTTTCTTTTTTTTTTTTTTTTTTTTTTGCTACTTGCTTTACGTCGCACTGACACAGATATGTCTTATGACGACGATGGGATAGGAAAGGCCAAGGAAGTGGAAGGAAGCCGCCGTGGCCTTAATTAAGATACAGCCCCGGCATTTGCCTGGTGTGAAAATGGGAAACCACGGAAAACCATCTTCAGGGCTGCCGACAGTGGGGCTCGAACCCACTATCTCCCGATTACTGGATACTGGCCGCACTTAAGCGACTGCAGCTATCGAGCTCGGTAATGTATTTCTAGGTGCGCGCTGGTGGGCCCGTAGCCTCGGTAATGAACACATCACGAGGTGACATTTCAATAATTTACGTTTGAAAATAATAAGATTTATGCTGGGGTTGACGTCCTTACGTTTTGCCGCATATTTTAACCATGGTGAATGAATGGTTTACATGATCACTTCTTTTATTTATTTATTTATTTATTTATTTATTTATTTATTTATTTATTTATTTATTTAAGGTATTGTAAATATGCATATATAAATGTGTCTAAATTTAGTCTGAATTTGGTTATTATTTTAGGAAATTAGTGTTATTTATTTAAGGTGAATTTGTTGTATATTATGGTTTATGGAATCTTTAATTCGGTAAATAACCTGTTGATGATAAATACATCTATCTATCTATCCATCTACGTACTCTACATTTTTGGACATTATTTTTTCATTCGCACTAAGCGAAACATCCTGATTTTATTCACTAAAGATTGGAACTTTCCCTTTGTAGATTTCAGTGATCTTTATTTCCAGTTTCTGACCCGGTCTTTAGTTAAGATGACCTATCAATTTGATCTTTTCCGCAAGATTTTCTTGTTTTAAGGTCAGAGACACCGGGCGAGTTGGCCATGCGCGTAGAGGCGTGCGGCTGTGAGCTTGCATCCGGGAGATAGTAGGTTCGAATCCCACTATCGGCAGCCCTGAAAATGGTTTTCCGTGGTTTCCCATTTTCACACCAGGCAAATGCTGGGGCTGTACCTTAATTAAGGCCACGGCCGCTTCCTTCCAACTCCTAGGCCTTTCCTACCCCATCGTCGCCATAAGACCTATCTGTGTCGGTGCGACGTAAAGCCCCTAGCAAAAAAAAAAAAGGTCAGAGACATCGAAGTGTCGGAATGCTGTCCCGTAGGAGTTCTTTTACATAACTTTAAATAAGCTGACACGAGGCTGGCGTATTTGAGCATCTTCAAATACCACACTGAACTGAACATGGAACCACAAGGCCAGCGTTCTACCGTTTGAGCTACTCAGACTAATTGCGTTCTTGAAGTTCTGTGGAATTCTTTCAACTAAAACCAATCTTAAATTTGCGGCGTGTGGGGAATCGAATTTGTGCCAAACGGGTGAGAAGTTACTGCGTTTTTCAAATGTAGCAAGAGACAATTAAAACCACAATTCTGTACGTAATCAGAATTGCAAGGAAAAGTTCGACGTCTATATGGCAAGGAAAGCGAACATTGCTAGACTTCAAGCTACAGCAAGTGAAGAACACTTTGCATGAGCTGCGGTATCTGGGAAGAGGATAACATGCCAGCGAGATAGAGTGAGCACGAAATAAGAGACGGGAGCATGAACGGACCTTTTTCTTGTTATTTAAATCATTTCTGTCCATCTTCAAATGTTCAAATATATTGAGTCAAACTATCATGTAGATGAAACACGTATAATAGGTGTTAACTTCCTAGTTCGTTCGTTGGGAAGTCCGTAAGAATCTTCAAACATAAGCACAGCTGAACAAGAAGCGTACTGGATTTTATACATAGACAGGCTACCAGAGAAACATTAGTCCGGCTCCATGGCTAAATGGTTAGCGTGCTGGCCTTTGGTCACAGGGATCCCGGGTTCGATTCCCGGCAGGGTCTGGAATTTTAACCATAATTGGTTAATTTCGCTGGCACCGGGGCTGGGTGTATGTGTCGTCTTCATCATTTCATCCTCATCACGAAGCGCAGGTCGCCTACGGGAGTCAAATCAAAAGAACTGCATCTGGCGAGCCGAACCTGTCCTCGGACACTCCCGGCACTAAAAGCCTTACGCATTTCATTTCAGGGAAACATTTCTATTCGAGAGAAGAACTGAATATTGTAAGAATGAAAGAATAAAGAGACCAACCCAAACCCAATGGCACAATAGCTCTGATGAGCCATAGCCTACCAAACGAATGCTGATCAGCCCGAAGGCCTGCAGATTACGAGGTGTCGTGTGGTCAGAACGACGAACCCTCTCAGCCATTATTTTTGAATTTCTAGACCCGCTATATCACTGTTAGATGGCTCCTCAATCGTAATCACGTAGGCTGAGTGGACATCGAACCATCCCTCAGGTCTAAGTAAAAATCCTTGACCTGGCCGGGAATCGAAGCCGGGGTGAACGAGTAAGAGGCAGGCACGCTACCCCTACACCGCGGGCGAGCTAAGAATGAAAGAAATAAAAGTTTTAAGCATTATATTCACTCTCAAAGGACGATTGACATAACGACACGGATTTGAAAGGAGGAGGAAACTATTGAGATAGTGAGACAAAACATGAATAGTGACTAATAAGAATAAAGTATAATACATCAGATGTAACTCGAAACGAAGTGCGGTATAGTGAACGGTTGAAGACTAGAATATTATCACTTGTAATGCTAAGCTAGTAGTAAGTTCAACCTATAGTATTGTAAGCCGTAATGTTAAACACTGGATATACTTAAGAATGTTTAACTAGTAATATTTCTTATTTAATTCTTTTCCCGGGTTGAACCGTGTTCTGGAAACACAACACTATTCCTTAAAAACTCAGAACTTCAGAATGTGTTGAATGTCTGTTGAAATTTAGAGAACCAAAGACTACAGTATTGTACTACTAGAAAATGGATTACCGGGCGAGTTGGCCGTGCGGTTAGAGTCGCGCAGCTGTGAGTTTGCACCCGCGAGATAGTGGGTTCGAATCCCACTGTCGGCAGCCCTGAAGATGGTTTTCCGTGGTTTCCCATTTTCACACCAGGAAAATACTGGGGCTGTACCGTAATTAAGGCCACGGCCGCTTCCTTCCCATTCCTAGGCCTTCCCTATCCCATCGTCGCCGTAAGACCTATCTGTGTCGGTGCGATGTCAAGCAAATAGCAAACGAAAATGGATGTTGAATGAATCAGACGGAATGAAAGAAAGAAGTGCCGGTACTTGTTAGCATGGATGCTGTATTTAAAACATGTGTAAAACAAAAGATAGCATTTTATCAATAAGTATGCTCATGTCCTCGCCTCGCGGTGGTGCAACTCTTTTCCAGTACACCTCATTGGAGGACATTTTTTTTTTGCTAGTTGCTTTACGTCGCACCGACACAGATAGGTCTTACGGCGACGATGGGACAGGGAAGGGCTGGAAGTGTGAAGGAAGCGGCCGTGGCCTTAATTAAGGTACAGCCCCAGCATTTGCCTGGTGTGAAAATGGGAAACCACGGAAAACCATTTTCAGGGCTGTCGACAGTGGGGTTCGAACCTACTATCTCCCGAATACTGGATACTGGCCGCACTTAAGCGACTGCAGCTATCGAGCTCGGTCATTGGAGGACAGATGCGTGAACTATTTTAACCAAATCCAAGTTCTACTGCCAATCTTAAATTTCTGGCAGTGCCAGGAATCGAGCTCAAGCCGACAAGGATGGCAACTAATAGCGCTAACCGTCACGCTACGGAAGCGGATATTTGATCAATGTAGTAGTAAAATAAACAGGCGACCTCTCGGTTATGACACTCCTAATCTGAAATTATAGAAAGCGAACTGAGACGGGAGGACTATTTGTAAGGTTTTACATCCTTACCCCAATTTGTATAGAATCAATTGGGATTATTTTTCCAGTTCTGTGATAGTGACGTTCAATGTTTGAACACTTTAATTAATGGCGTGTGGCCTTCGAAGAAGCCTGGTGCAGGTCTTCAAAGCTGACGCCGTAGAGGCGACCTGCACGTCGGTGAGGATAGGGTCTTAACTATATAAGTAGAAGTAAACTCTTTCTACCTGATTCCATGGCTAAACGGTTAGCGTCGAGGGGTTCCCGAGTTCGATTCCTGGCCGGGTCGGGGAATTTAACCTTCATTGGTTAATTCCGATGGTTCGGGGGCTGAGTGTGTGCGCCGTCTTCACCATTAGAATTCATCATAGCCCTTTCCAACCTGAGATTTTTTTTATAATTTCCTAATTTTACTAAGGTCTTCAAGGATGATTTTGGATCTAGTTTTGCGGAAAAATAACAAAAAAAACGATAATGTTGATCGCCGTTTTCTCAAAAAAGCACTAGCTAGATCGTGCGGGTTAGGATTTAGTTCTGAATCTGACTTGCATGTTTGACAATTTAACACTTTTCACTTTCAATTAAAATAAATGTTATACATTACACAAATACAATCACCTTTATTATGGTTTAAACAATGAAACAGTCATGGCACAGCATGATTAAAAAAAACATTTTGAAAACACACTTAAAACATTTTTATTTATCTACTAATAAAATTAACCGCCATTTCTAAGAAATCTAGTGTGATTAGTCTTATGCAAGAAACTACAAGGATGTTTTATTTCCTGCTTTCTATTAAAAGCAGTGATAATGACGGTTTATTTTTTACAGGAAGAAAACTTAAATGAACGCTTTCTCTTTGCCACATGGAAGTATGTACTGATTCTTACAAAACAATGAAACATGTAATAAAATGAAGACAAGGGAACAACCAATCAGCTCTTTTCTGTTTAATATGGAACTACGTGGTCGTCTGGTTCGGTTCTGGACTTGACTGGGAATTTGAACTTGGATGACCTATCCACCATAACACAGTTTTGTTTTCAGCATTAGAGCCAGAAAAATTAATTTAGTACTTCATTCTCCCGTTCACAATGGTATTATAAAATCTGGACCCAAACCAAGCTTACATATATTAATTCATATGCTCATAAATTAACTTGTATTAATGATAATGCCAATCACATAGAGTACAAGGGGCTCATTAAATTTACACGATTCTTACTTTCCGAAAACAATTTTTGATCCAATGTACTGAAGGGACATTAATATTAATTTAAATTAATACGTACTAAATATTTCATATCAAAACAGGCTTTATTTTCAGGTCAATTCAGCTCTTAATTCTGATGTATATTGTGATGTAATCAGGATACTTATTGAATAGCCTAATGATAATGTAATAATATCAGTCAATTTATTTCATTACGCTCAATTGCTTGGCATTATACTGTATCACGACTGTTTTGCATATTTCATTAGGCTATGAAATGAAATGTATTGGCCGATTATTATGCAGCAAAGCCCCAGTAAAACCGTTCATAACTTTATATATATTGAAAAGTAGTTATAAATCAATGATAGATAGATAGATAGATAGACAGGTAGCGATAGCACATTCCAAAAGTAACTTGCCAACCGTTCCACATCTCTATTTTGGGAATGCACGAGAACCGGAAAAGTACCTAGGTGTTAATATAAGGGAAGATTTTCATTGGGGTAATCACATTAAAGAGGTAGAAAAAGCGGTGGAGAGATGGTGTGGTGTGACATTAGTAGACGAATAAGCTTTAGTAACGCTTTTAATGTTAGGAAAGGTCCTAATTAGCGCCCGGATTTTTATGCATTAATAGGTTAGAATGCAAACTTACTGAAGCGAGTTGCAAGTATAGTCTACTGTGCCCTGACAGCAGTCCCTGTGACCGTGTAGTAAATTTTAATTTTGTATCTCAGTGTTGGGTTAAGCCGCGGCGAAGCAATGCAGTCGGAGATCCATGAAGGCTCCACTCAAGGGACGTGCAAGTCCGACGAGTTGGGACACAGGTTAAATAAGTGGATTGTTATCATCGTGGCTTTTAACGTAGACTGTAACCATCATTTCTGCCTAAATTACGTGAATATTCCACCATAGAGTATTAAATGACCGAGGATATTGGCATATTCGACGAGATACATTGACCAACATTTAATCTTATCCTAAATTAAATAACTAACCTAATATTCCTACGCTGCTTTAAATGATAACTCCGTAAAATGTTTTATTTTATGGAAGGATCTCCCGTTTAATGACTTTAAAATAACTTTAAATGCATCAACTACATTAAAAGCAAATTATTGGCAACACAAACGGATATAAATGGAAAATATTCTGTTAACTTGAAAAATAAACACCTAACTTCAGGCTCTTGTTACAAATAAATACAACATCGACATTCGAAACCAAAAGAGACAAAGTGTCCCTCTGCTGAAGGCTTACATAGAAAGATCAGTCATCAATCTCGCATTTTTAAAATATAAATCACTGGGAATTATGGAATCATCCACTTCAGAATGCTATTTACTACCCAAATATCTCATAATATTCCGTCATTTCTTTTAAAAAATCACCGCATATATGTCGGTATCTGTCTATCTAGCAACTTGAAAAATACCGTTATTCTAACTTCATAAAATCACCATAAATGCAACAGAAAATGCTTGAAAGACACAGGATCATAACATAATCTAACATCCATCAAAATCATGCATTTAAAAGACAGACTCGATCCTCTCGTACGTCCATCGGTGACCGCACCTAGATAAAAAACATCAAGTGACATTGCAACGTCTACGATAATCTTGTCTAACTACGTTGATTCTGCGCCTCCGGATGCCACTGCGTCGTTTGACCTGGAATACTACATTAGCACTAGGCGTCAACTCAAATGATCTACAAAGTCCAACTAGCAAAGAAATGGTTTACTTACCATAGAAGATCATATTTCCTTTACGACATGACCTCAATATCTTTACGTTGCCGATTATCTTGCGAAGATCCTAAACATCCCTTTAAAATCGTGCGCTCTGGTCAATCTTGTATTTAAATAGGATAAATGTGACGACCAACTACTAGTGTTCGTGAGTGCAACACCCTACAACATTATTCTAAAATACGGCCTCGTACCTAAATAAATTATTCATCACGACAACAACAAAATTCACGCATGACCAACATGGTTCCTACCGTCAATACCATCATCAGGACCTTCACATAATATCATCATAAAATTCGCAATCCTAATGACACGTCTATAATCATCACATCTCCCTATCCACGTAAATATTTTCAAAGATCCAACCGCAACTAACACCTTATTACATCGCACAACTCGTCATGCACAGCGAATTCACAATATTAAAGAACAATCTATTCAGGCAATTACATAAAATTACTAAATACGTTGCCGCATTAATTCCATATCACCACAATAGTATCGCACTTCTATTATCAAACACTGTATTTCCACACGAGCATATAACATTTTGAAGACCACAGAATCGTACATCGCAACATACCGAGCTCCTCCGAGGTATTCTGAGCTACAAGTTAAAATTAACGCTCAGTACCATAACACCATTACGGTACCAATAACATCCATGTCGAAGAAACTTTCGTAAAATCTTGCTAGCAATCATTAAAGAAATCTTACACAGCTATCGCATATTATCACAACGTAGTCTGGCTCACCACACTAGACGTAACGATCATAAATATTACAACGCAATGTTCAACAAATAACGGTCGCTTTCAAGTTAAAATTGTTCATGTCAAAATTGACAACAAAATAAATACTACTCTACAACTACAATAAGCAATTACGTGGCGGAATATGTATAAGATATTCAAGTACTCATCCTGGGTTGTTGCTCCACGACGGTGTCACCTTCCGAGTTCAGCTCTCACTCAATAACATTATCAAGTATTGTCCATCACATTTCAGATCAGATCCTTTGAGGTCCCTCTATTTTAGTTGTTCATGTTGATACGTGCACACATTGTATCTGAATAAATAACTGCTGACGGTTCCATGTTACCTGAAACTTAGAGATATCAATTAGAACAAGGTCATACACCTTAATACAATTTTAACAGTTCAAGCGATACACTTGCCTTTTCATTCAATAACAAGATATCTTGTTTTACAATATTGTATGTTTATAATATGCCAATATCTCTTTAATAACTTCTTTCAATACAATCTTTTCCCTATGAATTCTTGCTTCCGATCTTTTTGAGATGCCGATTGAGAGTGTATCAACTTCTTCAGAGACAAAACAGATTCTACTACAACATAATAATTGGAGACGGTTTGCTTTTCAGAATTCTTCTCAGCTTCTAGCTCCCATATGTTTCTGACAATTGGAAACATTTGACACATAATGTAAGACGATCTCGTACAAATCAGCTGTATTAGTAAAGGAACTTATTTAATAATTGCCGCCTCGTATTTAGGTTAGTAATCGACAGTTTCCTTTCTTCATCTCGATCGTCGGATCGTGCGAGACTAGATGTACAAGGTATGGCCCTCTCATATAAATTTATTGTTTACATATTTCATGGCCCTCAGTAACATTCTGTCGCAGATATACTGCCGTTCATGCATTCCGGAAACTTTACTTGAAGAATACGTATTATTCATATAATCCTGCCCTATGTTTCACGATATTAACTATCTACTAATATTTCCGAGATACCACGAGGTTTAGAGCTGGTTATCAATCTGCTGATATCTTCAATTCAGCGATGCCGTTCACGTAATTAGACAAATCAACTGCCCTCTAATACATCTGGAGGTGTGATAACCGGACATAAGATTTCATTGACATCATTTCTCGACATAAGCTTCCAATGTGTCCATCAATCTCATCCTGACATACATTGGAAGGTTATATTCCTCCTCTACTCAAAAAAATGAAATTTCGTATGAAAGGAGAAATTTCGTGTTCATGCCAGATCTTATCATAATTCTCTTCTTCAATGAAATCTTCTCTTATCAAGTCTGAAATGAACGAAAATAACTCTGGTCTTGGGATACCGTTATACCATATCCTGTCTTCCAATCCTGTCTGGACTTCATCATTCGTCATCTGATCCGTCGGTCAGCGAATAAACATCCCAAGCATCTCCGTTTCTTTCGTCCTCCACGATGATATTGACTTCCTCCTCTTCAACGATCGGAAAACTGTACTGTTTAAGACTTGAAGCATTGAAAATAGCAATGTTGTTGGACTCCAAACTCTGTATTTTATATGCGTTATTTCCCAGTGCTTCAATAACCTTGAACGGCCCGATGTACAAATGTGCAAACTTGGAATAGAATTTTTCCGTAGGACAAGATACGGCTGGTTTTCTTACAAGAACATAGGTTCCAACCTCCAAAGGTTCTCGAAATCTCTTATGCCTTAACTTCTTTAGACGTTTTTCGGCCTGCCTTTTCATACATGCCTGAGCTTGCTTTATGTTCTCTTCGACGCTAGGACTTTCTTCGACTGGTCTAGCAATGATCTCGTTCCAGGGACGTCTTGGTTGCTCGTTCATGTGAAGAACGCTTGGAATATTGCCGATAGACTCGTGCCATGTAAAATTTATACAATCGGCTATTGTCGGTAAACAAGAAGTCCATGTCCAATGTCGTTCATGGCAGAAAATCCTACAATATTTCGCAATTTCCTTCATGACCCTTTCAGCTGCATTGGATTCAGGGTGCCTTATTGAACTAAATCGGTGTTGAATGTTCATTTTCCTTAAAGCTTCCGCAAATTCGTTTGACGTAAACTGTGTTCCATGGTCCGTTATTATGCATTTTGGTTTACCCATCTTTGGTATCGTTACTCTTTCTAAACTCCTAATTATGGATTTAGAGTTGGCCTTCCTAATGGGCTGAAGTGATACAAATTTTGACATCACATCGAGGACTACCAATACAAAACGGTTTCCACGTTTACCTACGGGTAAACTCCCATACAAATCCATGGCATATACTTCCCTAGGTCGGTCTGGTATTACGGCTATCGGTGGTTGATACAATAATACGGAGTTATATTTCACCCTCTGGCATATATCGCAGGTTTTTACTATTCTCCCTATGGTTCTCCGGAATCCAGTCCATGTGAAAGTCTCTCCTATTGTAGCCGCTAATTTATCTAGACCACCATGACCAATCATTCTATGGATGTACCATATGAGTTTACATCTTAATTTGCGTGGCACCACCACTCTTAATTTCTTCCGATCTTTGTCTATGTACTTATATAAGATGTTATTCGTCAGCACGTAATCATCTATTTGATCTTCGGGTCCATCATTAGCTGACCTTCTTAGACAATACTCAATAATTTCTTTCAGAGATGAATCTTCAAGTTGCAGCTCTGGCAATCGTTTTAGGCTTTCCAAACATTCTTCATCCTCTTGAGTTATTTCAATAACATTGACCTCCAAAGGCTCTTCTGTTGGATTTCGGCTTAGACTGTCTGCCAACACATTACTTTTACCTGGGCAGAACTCAATTCTTAAATTAAATTGTTGCGCATAAAGTGCCCATCGTGATACTCTCTCGCTGGATAATGTGGTTTTTAACACAAACGTTAGTGCTTTATGGTCCGTCCTAACAACTACCGGATACCCATACACTATTTTCCTCCACTGTTGTAATGCGTAAACAATGGCCAACATCTCAAGCTCAGTGGTCGTATAATTAAGCTCATGGTTTCTTAATTTCCTACTAACGAAGGCCAAATAATTTATATTATTCTCCCCATTACTCTCCTGATACAATACAGCTCCAACTCCAACCGCTGAGGCATCAGATTGTATGATAAATTCACGATCGAAGTCCGGATATCCAAGTTTTATACTGTTAGCTAGTAATTCCTTCGCGTTAAGAAAAGCTCGATCATGACTCTCATTCCATCGCCAACGATTATTGGTCTTCAATAAATCTTGCAGGGGAGCTAATATCTCTGTATACCTTGGACAGTGGCTAGCGAAAAATCTTGTCATTCCCAAGAATTGTCGGATATGCTTAATCCTTCTGGGCTTCGGAAAGTTACATATGGCCTGTATCTTAACTGGGTTTGGTCTTATTCCAGTTCCATCAATTACATGTCCAACAAACAAGATTTCAGATTGGCAGAACTTTGACTTGGATCGATTGATTTTGAATCCAGCCTCATCTAAATTTCTTAGCAGCTGTTCCAACTTGACTACATGCTCCTCGAAAGTTGCTGTCGCCAGTACGATGTCATCAACATAAATGGTTATAAATTCTTTTACTTCCGGTTTCAAGTTCCTGTCTAAAGCTCGTACCAATGCAGCCGCAGAATTAGAAATGCCGAATGGAAGTCTTTCAAAGATATACGTTTGATTATCAAACATGAAACCAGTAAATAGCTTGGATTTACTCTCCAAAACTATGTGGAAGTATGAGGAAGTCAGATCTAAAATCGTGAAAAATCTCTTGTTCCGAAATCCTCTTATTATCTCTTTTATTACTGGGGCTTTATCATACTCAGGAATTAATTTGGAGTTGACCTGTCTCGCATCAATGCACACGCGAATCGATCCATTGCTTTTTCTTACCACTACCAGAGGGCTAACGAATGGTGTATGTGCTTTAGATATTATACCATTATCCATCATCTCCTGTATTACCTTCCTAGCCTCGGGCATGAATTTATCTGGTATTGGGTACGGTTTAATCTTAAACGGCCTCCAATCTTTCACTAATAACTTGTACTCAAAGTTCTTTATTGCTCCAGGCTGGCTCTTAAAAGCATTGCTATACCTTTTCAGCAGATTCTCAATTATCCCTTGCTGTTCAGGATTTCCTCCTATTCCACTGTCGATTGTCTGACCACACACAGCATCTTCTGTGTCGTATCTTTCCATTATCTTCTCGGCAACATGGGCAGCTTCATTTATTGAAATGTTCATGGTTTTCTGTAGTTCACTCGTTTCCTTGTTTTCTATTCTAGCTGTAATGTCCTGTCCTCTTTCACCGTCACATCTGATTCTTATTTCTTCTTTCTTTAAATCAATTACTATGTTGTTTTCCCTGATAAAATCTGATCCAATAATTAAGTTATATTGGATTTTCTCCACGACTACAAATGGATGTTCCATTAAATTTCCTCCGATTTCTATTGGCAAATAAGTTTGTATCTTGCATTTCGTGACCTTGTCTGGAATTATGCCCTTGATTTTCATGTTGGCAATCGGAATTACAGGCAAGTGTGCTTTGTCTTGTAACTCTGAGAATAGTAGTTTGGAGATGATACTTATACTCGCTCCAGTATCCAATAATGACAATACTCGAATACCCAATATTGTGACGTAAATAACGGGCAGTCCTCTCTTTAATTTTATTCCTTTAGGTAGACCGTCTTCGTGAAGCAATTCCTCGGGTTCAAATTCCCACGATTCGATTCCTGCTATGACCCATTCGTGCTGCCTATAATTTGGGTTTAATTTACAAATTCTATTGTTTATTACTGATTCCAAAACGAAGTTTTTTTTTTCACCCCGTCATTGCCTTGATTATTCTTGTCAAATGGTGCGGCTGCGGGATTTAACGTTTTATCAGCGCTTTCTTTTCTTTGTTCTTGCTGATACAACAGACTAGTCGCGCCCACGCAATCAGCGTTCATATCTTGATTCAATATCGCTCGTTCCCATTGCTTGCATTCCTGCTGCTTTCTTAATTCGCCAAGGTACCTTTCTCTTTCCTTGTTTATCTCCTCGTCCTGTCGAATATCTGATTGTCTTGAATTTTCTCGATACCTATCTCTGCGGTACGGCCATTTATCTCTGTTTCGACTCCACCTTGTATTTCTATAATACCTAGGATATCTCCGCTCTTCGTTTCGAGACGGTGCCCACTTCTGGCGTGTCTTGTCACTCCTCTCATCCCTATGTTCCACTCTTCTGTAGCCTTCATTCGTCCTAGGTCTATCTCCTTGACCGTGACTATTGTATCCCTGGTTTCTTTCTACACCTTCATCTCCTGCTGGTGTCACCACATTTACCGTCGGATCGACGTGTCTTACTATGCGGCTATTAGTATGTGTTGTCGTGCTGTCAATTTGCCGAAGTATCGACTCTGCTTGCACGGCTGATTGAATGTTTGCCGCCGTCAATAATCTCTGTATATCCGCAGGGAACTGTTTGATTATTGCTCGTACCATTTCTGTTTCTGTAGGTGGAGAATCAAGCTCCTTCAGTCGATGAAATTGCATCGTGAAGTATTCGGCAAACCTACTCGGTCCCGTTAAAGAATATTTCTTCGAGTATAGATCGAGTCTGATTCCTTGCTGTACGTCGATTCCCCAGAATTTATCCAAGAAAGCTTGTTTAAAGCCTGCATAATCCTCAAAAACGTAGCGAAAAGCTTTAAACCAAATGAGTGGTGCACCTTCTAAGTGTTTCTCCACTGTCTTTAACTGGCGCTCTGTAGATACCTTTGTTTCCCTAAAATATTCCTCAATCTCTCTTAGAAAACCACGAGGAGTCATGCTGGATCCTATATTTCCGTTGAATTTCTTAGGCCTATCCTCATAAGTGCGTATAATGTTAACAATCTGGGTTCCACTTCCTGTATGAATTGTCCCGTTGTCATTAATATCAACGCAAAGCTGAGGTATCTCAAATTGACTGTTTACTTCAGTCTTCCTTCCATCCTCAATTATCGTCTGCCGGTCGTTCAACGATGATACCAAATTCCTATTTGTTTCGTTTTCAATCCTCAGGTTCTGTACGTCCTTTTGAATAGCATTTAAGTCGTCTTTTAATCCTTTTATTTGCTGATTCATCAAAGCTTTATTTTCTTCGGATTCTTCCGTTATCAAATTGAATCTGTCATTGATCTGTTCTCTTGCTTGGGTTATCTCTTTCCGAATATTCTCATTGGTGATAATGACTTCATCCGATACCTTCTTGAGTTTTCCATCCCAACTATTATCAGACTCTTTCATCTTCTCCTGCATCCCGTCTACTTCTTCTTTGAGCTCTTTAAGGTCATAGTCGACTTGAACTCGCAACTCTTGGATGCTTGACTTAAAATCATCCTTCAATTCTTCGAATTTTTCTTGAAAATTCCTCTTATTCTCAATCATCGCCGCATTCACTTCTTCTTTTAAATTTAATACTTCTCCTTGTACCTCAGCGACTTTCGATCCTAACGATACAATCTCTTCTTGCATCACCTTCATATTTTCTTGCACCATATCAGTGATTCTGTCAAAAGTTCCTTGCATTTTCTCGTGGGATTCGTGGATTTCTACTCTAGTAGTATTTTGTGATTCCTGGATTTTCCTCTCGGTATTTTCTTGTGCCTCCTGAATCTTTTTCTCAGTATTCTCTTGCGACTCACGTACTTCCTGAATCTTTTTCTCAGTACTTTCTTGCGATTCTCTCACTTCTTGAATCCTTTTCTCAGTACTTTCTTGTGACTCACGTACTTCTTGAATTCTCTTTTCTGTACTTTCTTGTGCTTCTTGAATTCTCTTTTCTGTACTCTCTTGCGATTCCTGCATTTTATTCATTTTTCCAGCGAGCTCCTCCAATAATAGTTTTACTTGAGCAAGAGACGCCATCGTAATTTCCTATATCGTTTCTTAACAAGAATATATCACTCTCAATATCACTCTACAGTCTTTATCTAGTGTTTCCACAACACCTATACCTGCCTAGCACCTCACGAATTAGATTCAATAAATGAACGTATGGGTCTCTCCGGATCTGACCCGAAATATGACGGACATCCAACAATAAGTGACACGGAACAACCTATCGCTCTATCCGAGTTAAATGATTCATTATCCCGATTAACAAGAGCTGAAACTTTACGGAAAATCCTTCCACAATGTCATAAAATGAAACTAAGTAAAATCGTAGTACTGATTAACGGTCAAATCCTTCCAATATTACTCATAACATATATGATTAAATAAATATTTCAAACATTCTTCACCAACAATGTTGTAGATTCAATGTTCTCTGATTACCAATGTCTCTTCGAGTTTTCCTTTCTTTAAGTCTACTGCCACGCGATAAGTAATTCGACTCTAGTCGTTCGGTAATAAAACAATTCAACTCTGGCCCCACAGTTGGGTGTCAAGTAAAATTATTTAACCTATATGTGCCCTGACAGCAGTCCCTGTGACCGTGTAGTAAATTTTAATTTTGTATCTCAGTGTTGGGTTAAGCCGCGGCGAAGCAATGCAGTCGGAGATCCATGAAGGCTCCACTCAAGGGACGTGCAAGTCCGACGAGTTGGGACACAGGTTAAATAAGTGGATTGTTATCATCGTGGCTTTTAACGTAGACTGTAACCATCATTTCTGCCTAAATTACGTGAATATTCCACCATAGAGTATTAAATGACCGAGGATATTGGCATATTCGACGAGATACATTGACCAACATTTAATCTTATCCTAAATTAAATAACTAACCTAATATTCCTACGCTGCTTTAAATGATAACTCCGTAAAATGTTTTATTTTATGGAAGGATCTCCCGTTTAATGACTTTAAAATAACTTTAAATGCATCAACTACATTAAAAGCAAATTATTGGCAACACAAACGGATATAAATGGAAAATATTCTGTTAACTTGAAAAATAAACACCTAACTTCAGGCTCTTGTTACAAATAAATACAACATCGACATTCGAAACCAAAAGAGACAAAGTGTCCCTCTGCTGAAGGCTTACATAGAAAGATCAGTCATCAATCTCGCATTTTTAAAATATAAATCACTGGGAATTATGGAATCATCCACTTCAGAATGCTATTTACTACCCAAATATCTCATAATATTCCGTCATTTCTTTTAAAAAATCACCGCATATATGTCGGTATCTGTCTATCTAGCAACTTGAAAAATACCGTTATTCTAACTTCATAAAATCACCATAAATGCAACAGAAAATGCTTGAAAGACACAGGATCATAACATAATCTAACATCCATCAAAATCATGCATTTAAAAGACAGACTCGATCCTCTCGTACGTCCATCGGTGACCGCACCTAGATAAAAAACATCAAGTGACATTGCAACGTCTACGATAATCTTGTCTAACTACGTTGATTCTGCGCCTCCGGATGCCACTGCGTCGTTTGACCTGGAATACTACATTAGCACTAGGCGTCAACTCAAATGATCTACAAAGTCCAACTAGCAAAGAAATGGTTTACTTACCATAGAAGATCATATTTCCTTTACGACATGACCTCAATATCTTTACGTTGCCGATTATCTTGCGAAGATCCTAAACATCCCTTTAAAATCGTGCGCTCTGGTCAATCTTGTATTTAAATAGGATAAATGTGACGACCAACTACTAGTGTTCGTGAGTGCAACACCCTACAACATTATTCTAAAATACGGCCTCGTACCTAAATAAATTATTCATCACGACAACAACAAAATTCACGCATGACCAACATGGTTCCTACCGTCAATACCATCATCAGGACCTTCACATAATATCATCATAAAATTCGCAATCCTAATGACACGTCTATAATCATCACATCTCCCTATCCACGTAAATATTTTCAAAGATCCAACCGCAACTAACACCTTATTACATCGCACAACTCGTCATGCACAGCGAATTCACAATATTAAAGAACAATCTATTCAGGCAATTACATAAAATTACTAAATACGTTGCCGCATTAATTCCATATCACCACAATAGTATCGCACTTCTATTATCAAACACTGTATTTCCACACGAGCATATAACATTTTGAAGACCACAGAATCGTACATCGCAACATACCGAGCTCCTCCGAGGTATTCTGAGCTACAAGTTAAAATTAACGCTCAGTACCATAACACCATTACGGTACCAATAACATCCATGTCGAAGAAACTTTCGTAAAATCTTGCTAGCAATCATTAAAGAAATCTTACACAGCTATCGCATATTATCACAACGTAGTCTGGCTCACCACACTAGACGTAACGATCATAAATATTACAACGCAATGTTCAACAAATAACGGTCGCTTTCAAGTTAAAATTGTTCATGTCAAAATTGACAACAAAATAAATACTACTCTACAACTACAATAAGCAATTACGTGGCGGAATATGTATAAGATATTCAAGTACTCATCCTGGGTTGTTGCTCCACGACGGTGTCACCTTCCGAGTTCAGCTCTCACTCAATAACATTATCAAGTATTGTCCATCACATTTCAGATCAGATCCTTTGAGGTCCCTCTATTTTAGTTGTTCATGTTGATACGTGCACACATTGTATCTGAATAAATAACTGCTGACGGTTCCATGTTACCTGAAACTTAGAGATATCAATTAGAACAAGGTCATACACCTTAATACAATTTTAACAGTTCAAGCGATACACTTGCCTTTTCATTCAATAACAAGATATCTTGTTTTACAATATTGTATGTTTATAATATGCCAATATCTCTTTAATAACTTCTTTCAATACAATCTTTTCCCTATGAATTCTTGCTTCCGATCTTTTTGAGATGCCGATTGAGAGTGTATCAACTTCTTCAGAGACAAAACAGATTCTACTACAACATAATAATTGGAGACGGTTTGCTTTTCAGAATTCTTCTCAGCTTCTAGCTCCCATATGTTTCTGACAATTGGAAACATTTGACACATAATGTAAGACGATCTCGTACAAATCAGCTGTATTAGTAAAGGAACTTATTTAATAATTGCCGCCTCGTATTTAGGTTAGTAATCGACAGTTTCCTTTCTTCATCTCGATCGTCGGATCGTGCGAGACTAGATGTACAAGGTATGGCCCTCTCATATAAATTTATTGTTTACATATTTCATGGCCCTCAGTAACATTCTGTCGCAGATATACTGCCGTTCATGCATTCCGGAAACTTTACTTGAAGAATACGTATTATTCATATAATCCTGCCCTATGTTTCACGATATTAACTATCTACTAATATTTCCGAGATACCACGAGGTTTAGAGCTGGTTATCAATCTGCTGATATCTTCAATTCAGCGATGCCGTTCACGTAATTAGACAAATCAACTGCCCTCTAATACATCTGGAGGTGTGATAACCGGACATAAGATTTCATTGACATCATTTCTCGACATAAGCTTCCAATGTGTCCATCAATCTCATCCTGACATACATTGGAAGGTTATACTACCTTCAAAACCGTTGTGCTATGGGGATTGCATAGACATTAGGGGTAAGATCCATCAAAACCCCTGTAATTTATGTTACTCTAACTACGCTGTGGAAGAGCGGGTGGCCGACACTTCCTACTAACCAAATTAGTTTGCAATCTAACCTATTACTGCATAAAAATCCGGGCTTTAGTCATAATATAAAGATAAATTTGAAATTCAAGAGGACTAATTTGGGCATTCATTTACACAAAGAGTAGGCCTAATAAAGGATTACAATCATTTATCAAGAGAAATGTTCCACAAATTTCAAAGATTTTTGAAAACATTTAAGAAATGTCTCAATAAATAATTGACAGAGAATTTTCCACCGGGGCGACAGCTCTAAATGCAGACCAATGATGAGTGAGGGTAAGACTGTGCCAAGGAAACTTTCAATATCAGGTTTTGTATTTTCTGCGCCTTTAATAGGCCTACTCTACAAATCACGATACTATTATATTTAAAATTAATGAAGATTATAGCTTAATTGTTCGTCCAAACGGAAATCAATATACTGCATCTGTATCTATACACATTTTATCCGTACACCTCAAAGTTTTGCCTCATAATTCGTATTTTATGTCAAATTTAGTACACAAAATGATATAAGTTCCACTTCAATATTTGTTCGTTTATTTATTTAAGTAACCGAAGTACACATTAGATCGTTATCTGCAGTAATTTGTGGTGGTATTCTTGGTCATTCCGTAACGTCACGATTAATTTTTAACGAAATGTTAAAAGTAATCGAGAGATGATATAATAAATTATCTCCACCGCTTTTAATTATATACGGAGGAATTAGATGTTATATATTAGAATATATAATCTTCCATCCATAGTTGCCGATATTTCACGAGTGAACTCCATTAAATAATTTGTCGCGGTCTATTTCCCGGGTCTGAAGCCACGTTGGGTGTCACTGATGTGTGTGTGTGCGCGCGCGCGCATTTATTGGATTATCCTGAAGTAAATTAGAGCGATAAAATAGACTGTATTTTATTCGTAACAATAGTAATTCGAAAGTTTAAATCTCCGTGTTAATGCATGGATCCTACTTTGTTATGACACTGTGTGACAACTGTATATCAGTATACTGGAATTAAGTAACTCTTTGAATGGTACAGAAAACGGTACTCGAAGATTATTTCTACGTGGATATTTTAATTAGCCTATACCGACATTTCCACACCCACAGAAAGAAGGGCTCAGAATCTTGATTTGGTAGAACGTTGTTTTTTTTTTAATGGCAAAAGACCGCTATAGAAATAACTGCTTCATTTGCAGAACACAATTGAATGTTAGTCCCAGGAGCGCTGAGCTGTGAAGCGGATCGTCCTTTGTCCCTCTGGCGTGTTTCGCAGCAGTGAACTCGCACATCAAGAGCATATCAAATGGAATATTTCCCACGACAGGAGATTCGTTCATGACAAGTTTCTAATGGACCTTATCATTTTAATGATAGCGCTTATGGGCAAACATCGTTGTCCGCATCGCTTCTGCATGGATATACATCGGTCAGTAAACAGAACTAAACAGCATGCTATCGTGAGGTGTAAGTTTCGGTTGCAGAGAATTAAAATTTGCATATAGCTCTCCCTACTAGACTATCTCGATTAAGAAAAATCTTTTAGAAATGCACTGGTTGTAACAATAGTACTGATATTTTTGTTAGATTGCTCATATCACAAGTGTATTAAGGACGGAAATTCTTTTGGGATTCATGGGTCCAAACAGTTTTAAGCCAATATTTTGGTAAATATATGTATTCATGTATTCTTCTTTATCTGAATTTCAAATCCCAACAATATAGATCACCATTGCACCTTAAATCTCCAAACAAGCTGCACATAAAGCCAAATGACCCAGTGAAACTACAAAAAAGTAGTAAATATAGTTGAATAGGATTAATGTAGATTAAGTCTCGCTTTTATGCTATAATTACCATAAGGAATAATCTTCCGATACGGTAGCCAGTTCCTTTCAGGTTGACTCTGTGCTACAGCATCATGCCTTTTCAAGTAGGGCAGCTGCCCGCCGTAACAAATTAAGAGTAAACAGCTGTAGGTATATCTGGGATAAAATCAAAGCTCATATCGACCGTGAGTCCATTACTGCAAGCACTAAAGCAAAGGAGGAGTGGAAGGACATTTAGGGAATATGTCCATTTTGAATGTGCTGACTTATGAAGACGCTCTACGGAAATTCCACAAATGTCTGAGCCGGTCAAGTAAACAGAAATAGTATCCCTATGAAATGAATTCCCTAACACAGTCGCCCTAGTTATAAATAGAGCCCGGATTTTTATGCATTAATAGTTTAGAATGCAAACTTACTGAAGCGAGTTGCAAGTATAGTCTACTTTCACAACCGTTGTGCTACGGGGATGGCATAGACATTAGGGGTAAGATCCATCAAAACCCCTGTAGTTTATGTTGCTCTTACTACGCTACGGAAGAGCGGGTGGCTGACACTTCCTACTAACCAAATTAGTTTGCAATCTAACCTATTACTGCATAAAAATCCGGGCTTTAGTTATAAAATACTTAGATTTTGGATTTTCCAAAGCCATAGAGCCTGTGTTAACGATCGTTCAGACATCTCAACTAACGTTTTAAGATGGGGTGTATTGTAATTTATGGAAACACATTGTCAGGAAATAAAGTTTTTACTTTCGTTTGAGTAAGTTATAGAAGCACTCTCCTTTTTTATTACTTGTACTTGCAAGTGACACCCACAGGTTCCAAGAACTAAAACTACTAAAAATAATAAATGACCTATAACTGAAATTTAGTTTTGCTTTGTTAGTTCGAATGCGAGGGTTTTTCCGGTGAAATAGAGCTCTGTGTTTGAGTGTGGAAGATATTCAAACGAAAATCATTCAATGGGCAATGCGAAAAACATTCAATGCATCTTTCTAACTCCATGGACGGATGATTTATGACAACACGTAATAAACAATCCAAGGTGGTGGTTTGAATTGATCATTTTGGATGAACATCCTATTTGTATTGTATTCGCTACCTCGTGGCCCTTCTGCTACAGCAGCAATGACTATGTGATGGTATTTTCATCCGAGTCCAGTCTTAACACCTACGATTTATAGATACATACTACTCACGAGGAAAATATGGAAAGACTGGAGAGACCAAGTGAGTGGCACAGTGAGATTCGTGGAGAACTTGAATTTTTCAATTTGCTTTACGTCGCACCGACACAGATAGGTCTTATGGTAACGATGGGATAGGAAAGGCCTAAGAGTGGGAAGGAAGCTTGATGATGATGATGCTTGTTGTTTAATGGGTCCTAACATCTAGATAATCAGCCCTGGCCTTAATTAACGTACAGCCCCAGAATTTGCCTGGTATGAAAATGGAAAACCGCGGATTACCATCTTCGAGGCTGCCGACGGTGGGGTAGAATTTGAATTGGCATTTAAAAGTAATTCATGCTGATTAGTTAATTGTCATTAGATCCGCAGGCTTGTTAATGAACTGATACCAAGGCCTAAATTCTGGCATACCAATATCCCTTAAGACGAATCACTTAAAATGAAGATAACAATAAATAAAATAATTAAAATAAAATAAATACTTCCTTCCTACAAAGATGTACCTCTGCCTCCTTAGTAACACTTTACAAGCATTAATTGGATTTCTAGGTCTCATGGATAGATAGTGTGTGGCATTTCAACTTTCGGATCCATATTTCTATGGAAGAGACTGAAATAAAGCTCCATTGCGATGAACGTTTGGAGTGGGCAAGAGGATCGGTGTTCTCCCTAATTATACTGATCATCAAGAGAACAATAAATGGGGCCAATAACGACTTCAATTTGGGGATACGTTATAGCACAGCGTTGTTCAAAGGCGAAAACAGAAAGGAACTGAATGGAGTCAGCAATCGTTCAGATCCAACATTCTCACAAGTTAGCCAAGTCAAGGTAGGCTACTCCGGAAAAGATGTATAACGATAACATATCCTGGAATTATCCACTAGATTCTATGCTCAAAGTATGCTTTCTGGCGCAAGACTATTCAAGACTTTAAATGCTTGCCCTTTGTTTAAATGGGCGTAACATGTAGATCATCAGCCCAGTGTTGAAAGAGTGAAGTGTTGGCCGTGCGGGTAGGGGTGCGCAGCTGTGAGCTTGCATTCGGGAGGTAGTGGGTTCGAACCCGACTGTCGGCAGCCCTGAGGGTTGTTTTCCGTGGTTTCCCATTTTCGCAAAAGGCAAATGCAGGGCCTGTACCTTAATTAAGGCCACGGCCGCTTCCTTACCACTCCTAGGTCTTTCCTATCCCATCGTCGCCATAAGACCTATCTGTGTATCTGTGTCGGTGCAACGTAAAGCAAATTAAAGAAAGCAAAGGAGCGGTCAGGGGATCATCTGGAACGTTACAGAATCCCTTCCTAGTGCACAATAAATATATTTCCACGTCTCGTAAAATGTGTAGTACCTGGGAGGGGGGGAATAATAATAATAACAATAACATTGTTTGTCCAACCCTTGTCCCGTTTCTCTACGTGGTCGGGTATGAGGTGAGATGAATCTGTCGTGGCGGGTTTTTATGACCGGATGCCTTCCCTGACGTCAACCTCATCAGAGGAGTTAATGAGATAACATGGAGGATGTGATATATGATAGCAGGGAGAGGGTGAAACCCGTTGCCGGCACATAGCCTACTCCTGTCGAATAGCACCAAGGTGTCTGCTCAAGGCTTAACGCCCCCATCCGACGGACGAATCACCATCTACAGCATAATATGCCCTCACTCCATATGAGCACTGCGGAGAGGTTTGGAATTTAATCTAGGCTTTTGGCACGCAATCTAGTGATTGGAAATTGTATACCACCACCTCCCCTACCCTGCCGGCCGAAATTCTGATGGTGAAATTTCTTTTCGACCAATGGGACACGAACCGGCTAACCACGGTGTCAGACCTCTTAGACCTCAGCGCCTTAACGATCACGGCCACCAGGCGGGATTATTATTATTATTATTATTATTATTATTATTATTATTATTATTATTATTATTATTATTATTATTATTATTATTATTATTATTGATACCGTGATTTGGTGGACCAGAGGTGAAAGAAGGTGCCGGTATGAATGGGTCTAACTACAAGGTCAAAGTTAATTTAAAATATAAACATTTGGAAGAATTAGTTAAACCATAGTATGTGTTATGGTATATTATGTTCTCAATTAAATTTTCTCCACATTTAACTTACCGGAATCAAGTAGTAGCTAGTCTAGTGCTGGATGCATAGCACTACTTGCATGTGAAGCGTCATTGTTATGAAGGAAACACCACTTACCTGTAAACAAGAGAAAAAGCATATCAGCACACAAACAATGGTTACATATCCAGTTTTAAACCTATTGATAAAGAATATCTATTTTCCAATACAATTGCGTTACAGAAAGCAACGGACATCCGGGCTCGAAAACCACTGAACAGGATGTCACAGTCATATATTCACACTCGAACTAATCTCACTAAACAATAAATCCACTTGGAAATGAGGTGAACAAGTAGAGGGTATTACAGGTTTCTGCAAGTACCGAGCAAGTGGTCAAGTGGTTAGGCCCTGCGGCTGTGAGCTTGGAATCGGGAGATAGTGGGTTCGAACCACACTATCGGCAGCTCTGAAGATGGTTTTCGGTGGTTTCACATTTTCACACCAGGCAAATGCTAGGGTTGTACCTTTATTAAGGCCACGGCCGCTTCCTTACCACTCCTACCCCCTTTCCTATCCCGTCGCCGTCATAAGACCTATCTGTGACGGCGTCACGGAAGCAATTTTTTTGCAAGGATATGTTTCTGTTGATAATGTGATAATAGCAGTGAGACTTCTAATTTTACGCGGATTCCAAACTACGGTACGCTAGTTTTCATTTCGAAAATTCCAGAAGTTGGTTTAAAACTGAGGCCACGTTCGTGAGATTCCAGTTACGATGTCACTCAGAACCCCTTTATGGGAGAGTAAGGCAACATCAATTTCACCCAATACGAAATAATACCAACGATGAGATCAGACATACATTGTCATACCAGGCATCAGCATAAATACCTAGCAATAGTAAATCGATATTTTGTATGAAGAACAGTAATGTTACGAACCACTAATGACGGGGGTATTTATTCAAGTACATTTGGAGTGTCTCGAAACGAAATTGCATAGTTCAGGAGTTCAAAATTCTAGCTACCTCCTCTTTGACTGGGCGTTCTAGAGCAGTTTCTGGTAAATAATTTCTCAAGAATTCTCAAGAAAAATGTGCTGTAAAATGTTGTGCATATCCCAACACGATGAGGAAATCTTATGAAACACACAACTGTCGGTATCAATATTCAGTAACAAAGAAAGAAATGGACTTCTACGATTTTCAGGCAATAATTCCACCGATAATATCTGGACTCTTTCAGTCGGAAGTATTCTAATAAGTAGTAACTAATCCGTCGCATACTCTAAGGAAAGTAACTCATTCCATAGAGTAAACAATATGCAGTGGTAGCTGTCTTCAGATAATACGACTGAATAGTGCACTAAAATATTTAGAGTGAAATGGTATTTCCCGCATTTCCAATAATTATAACAAAAATTCTTCACGCGAAGATACGTGCATATTTTCAGTAAACTCTTTTAGAAGCTTCAGGATATTTGTACCTATTTTTACCGTTTTTAGTAACTTGTAGAAAATAAATAGAGTAACAGATCGGAGTTCACACTGCTCTGAGGTACATAAAAGAAGAACTATTTAACGAAATTTGGCCAAGAGAGTGATAAATTGATATGACACATCTTGAGATACTATTGACCTGTTAATTATTTTTAAGGAGAGAAGTACAAGGAGATATCAAGACGTGAATATTACAAACAGACTGGAGTAGATGTGTAGCACAGCAATTATACAGTAATGTAATTGTTATCACAGGATACGCTGGTATATCGATCTATATCAAATTAGCCAAACAACAAAGGAATTTTATTATGATGATGATGATGATTATTATTATTATTATTATTATTATTATTATTATTATTATTATTATTATTATTTTAAGGTGAATTTTATGACATGCCGTATTTCACATTGCCTGTTACGATGAATTGGTTATTAATACATTAAAGGCTACATTTGGATAAGTTTTGATCACGAGGGGAGATTCGCACGGAGGCAGATGTGTCGTATTACACAGTTGCTGTATTCATCAGGGTAGCATGTCCTTCGCTCTAATCCTCTTTGTGCACGGTGAATACTCTCACTTCCAATGGGACGCTATGGGTATTTCCAACTTTTTAAATCCGATCCGCGAGGAATTGCTTTAATGTATTCTGTTCCGGAGTTAGACATGCTGTGAACGATGCGCAAACAATTCTTCACGTTTGGGAAACAGCGTAAGGCCTTTCTCTTGTTTTAATATACCACTCTGGATTACAATCCATTCTGACTAACAGACTTTCAGTTGTAGGGAAATATTATATTTGATTAATGCATCCAAATTATTATTATTATTATTATTATTATTATTATTATTATTATTATTATTATTATTATTATTATTATTATTATTATTATTAAAGTAATCTTGTAGTATTTAGTGGCTGTTGATACCTTGATCATAGCCAAGAGATCTCCAGTTTTACGTAGATTCCAAACCACACGGACGTGACGTTTGATATTTTAAACCATTGGCCGGGTACCGAACCACACAGCTACCTAGATGAGTTACGGCAGTTATGCTTACTCCTCTATTCAGACTTGCTTGAGATACAACATAGGATGCAAGAAACGGACTATATCTAAAAAGTACATTAAACGCATTGTTTTAGAACTCCGTTCAAAATATTTACAGCTGTATAGCAATAATAATGCTGTTGGTTTTACGTCCCAGTAATTATGTTTACGGTTTCGGAAACGACGACGTGCCAGAGTTTTCTTTTGCGTGTTGGCAAATCCCCCGACAGGTGGCTGGCGTATTTCAGCCTCTTCGGGTACCAACGAACTGAGTCGTAATTTTTTTTTTTGGTAGTTGTTTTACGTCGCACCGACACAGATAGGTCTTATGGCGACGATGGGAGAGGGAAGGGCTGGGAGTGGGAAGGAAGCGGCCGTGGCCTTAATTAAGGTACAGCCCCAGCATTTGCCTGGTGTGAAAATGGGAAACCACGGACAACCATCTTCAGGGCTGCCGACAGTGGGGTTCGAACCTACTATCTCCCGAATACTGGATACTGGCCGCACTTAAGTGACTGCAGCTATCGAGCTCGGTAGAGTCGTAATTATTATTATTATTATTATTATTATTATTATTATTATTATTATTATTATTATTATTATTATTATTATTATTCGTTTATGGTCATTTGAGACCACGTTAAGCAACTATCACATACTACTGGAAGCCTTCTTGAAACCCAAAATCTTGGCATTCTTTCTCTGGAAGTCTGTCTTTGCAATGTTAATCCCGTATTCAGTTTCTGTTCCGTGCCCAGTTAGCTTCCGCAGGCGTTCTGCTCTGAACTGAGTAAGGGCGGGAAATAACATCGCGGGAGACACTGGGGTGGAGGGCTTAACCCCGACACGGCGCGTCCGAATGGCTGATAGGGGGCGTCCTGTAGATATACAGGACAGATATGTATAAGGCACAGCCAAATAAACACCCACGGATCATCTGAGGCAAAAAAGGACGGCAGTCAACGGCCTCGACTGCGGGAGATGAAGTTTCCAAACGGCTGAAAGGCCGGAAGAAATAGCTCTACCACAAGCAACCGTAGTTCTAACAAAGGACAAAGCAATCTGCCCCCAATCTTACAGTTAGGTAACACTATGCATGATGGAAAAGTTTTCGGAAAGAACTATCCCAGGTGGTACCCGGCAACACATATCCACCGTCGCTTCAGGCGACGCAAAGTGGGGTGGCATGGGGTGGCTGTATCTGCATGCAATATGAAGTCTGAGCCATCCGGTAGCCAGACCAATGACGAACAAACGACAAACACGACGATGCCTGTCATCAGAAGCCTGCGGGCCACGAAGCTTCACTATTTTCGAATAATAATAATTTACTAACAACTAAACAGGGAAAAGGAGTTGAAATAAGCAGAGGAGGAAATGAAAGCGAGAAGTAAGGAACAACTTTAATGCTCTAAGTAACTTACTTACAGCGCAGAAACTGAAGAGAATTCCTCAAAATAAAACAGTGCCATTTACCTTCTTCCCTTTGACACCAAATTATTACTGGTGAATATTAAATAGCCCGCCTCTGTGGTGTAGTCGTTAGTGTGATTAGCTGCCACCTTCCGAGGCCCAGGATCGATTCCCGGCTCTGCCACGAAATTTGAAAAGTGTTACGAGGGCTGGAACGCGGTCCACTCGGCCTCGGGAGGTCAACAGAGTAGAGGTGGGTTCGATTCCCACCTCAGCCATCATGGAAGTGGTTTTCCGTGGTTTCCCAATTCTCATCCAGGCAAATGTCGGGATGGTACCTAACTTAAGGCCACGGCCACATCCTTCCCTCTTTCTTGTCTTTCCCTTCCAATCTTTCCATCCCCCCGCAAAGCACTTGTTCAGCATAGCAGGTAAGGCCGCCTGGGCAAAAGTACTGGTCATCCTCCCCAGTTGTATCCCCTGACCCAGAGTCTGAAGCTCCAGGACACTGCCCTTGAGGCGGTAGAGGTGGGATCCCTCGCTGAGTCCGAGGAAAAAACGGACCCTACAGGGTAAACACAAGAAGAAGAAGAATATTTATTTTAATATTATACTATTATTATTATTATTATTATTATTATTATTATTATTATTATTATTTTCATAGTTGATTCTCTTATTCCTCGATTCTTATCATTGCATTTTTATTTTGTAACAGACTACAGATGGCCCTTTTAGTCACAAAATAATACTGCCATAGCTAAGGGTGGAATCATTCAATGCTGACCTCTCAGTCTAATCAAAGAATGATTTCCGTCAATAAATGAAGAGCTTAGACTTGTTATTAATTTAGGAAAGTTAACCGCAATTAAACACGGGGTTACGAGTCGACAGTCCTCAGTTCCTCAGCTCCGTATGTTGGTTTAATCGCCGGGAGTCTGAGGAGTCTAGCGCACTGCACTCGTTTCTCCGTTAGACAGGCAATCTGGTAGACTGTTTCCTGCACTTTCGTCTCGACTCTCGGGGCAAAGAGCGTGGTGATATCACGAAATTAGACCATTGCCGACTCATTTCCCCCACGTCTGTCTCTGGGAAGCAACTAAACAGAGAAAAGGAGGAGAAATAAGCAGAGGAGGAAATGAAAGCCAGAGGTAAGGAACAATCTGAATGCTCTCAAGCGTGACTAAGTACGAGTACTTACAGCGCAGAAACTGAAGAGAATTCCTCAAAATTAAAACAGTACTATTTACAGTCTTCCTTTTGACACCAAATTATTACTAGAGAATTAAAGGGTTCACGCATTTCTTCGATGAAAGGCTCCTTTCTAGCATTTTTAATAACCCTCGCTGAGGCTGCTTTCTTGAAATGGGGTCTAATTGGATGCAGGAATAAACATATCGACTGAAGGTAAACTAAGAAATGTTTGTTGACTTATGCGCCTTCAATTCTTCTGAAAAATGTCGGCCATTCTCCTAATGTGAAAGGAAGTTTTTAAATATTCAACTTTTCATTTAGAGAACATGCATTCACTGAAATCTGGAACTCAATCGACTAAGATAATATCTAACAAATGCTTCAAGATGACTTGTTGGAGATAAAGTTATATGCAGATATGAAAAAAGTTACATAAAGGAGTTAATGACCACCTACGTAGAGGAGTAAGAGGGCGGTCATGTTTTATGCTCAAGGTTGCAGCGTCGAACTCCAGTGCAGCTGCCTGGTACCATTTAAGAGAGATTTAATATGAGATAACCACGTGAGTATACTTAACTGCATGTTGCAGAACCCCCTTACGTAAAAATCTGACACACGGGTCACTCTAACCTGACAGTATTTGAAGAGACTTGCAATATATTTATTTATTTGTTTATTTAACTTACCATTAACTCATAGTAGTTTTCGGTAACGTTAGGATAGAAAGGAAGCCTGTGATCGTAATTAAAGCACGATCTGGTAACAATCTTATGTGAAAATAGGAAACCAGGGAAACCTTCGTCAGTGTTGTCGAACCCATCATCTTTCGAATGCAAGCTTACACCTCCAGGACCCGTGCCGTACAACTGACTCATTCGGTACAAATTACTGTATTATTATTATTATTATTATTATTATTATTATTATTATTATTATTTTATTATTACTATTATTATTATTACTCTTAATAAACCCTATTAATGAATCACCACTACCATCTCTACTCTAGGATTCTCCCGTATTAATGTTCTATTAGTAAGGTTTTTTGTTGAATATTTCTTCATTTTTTCACAGATTTCAGGAGACACCAAGTTGTCACAATTTTGTTCCGAAAGAGTTTTGTTTTAATATTCTTAAACCAGTGACAAGGAGCTGTCTCATATATGAACTTTCCTCTGATGGTTTCTATCCTTTAAGAGCCCTCATGAGATTCCTAAATGGTTACTTCTGAACTGCAGTCATAGTACCTAAGAAACTCGTGGACGACGCCTTCTAATGCCACTCTATTCACTAAGCGAACAGTCAGACTCGAATCTAAACTTCTTTGGAGATGTATTTGGATGGTGTTCGAATGCAAAGTACCTAGGTGTCACCCTGAACCGAGGAATGAACTTTCGCCGGCATATACAGCAAATTTAGGCCATGGCTTATAGCAGGGCTTCTAAATTATTCCCTCTACTGAACGCTGATAACAGCCTCCCAACAGAAAACAAGCTCCTAAAGTACACTTCACTAGTAAGACCGCTACAGGAGTCTGATTGCCCTATATGGGGCATTGCCGCTGATTGGCATCAGAATGGCATCGGGCCCTTCACCTTATAATTCGGGTGTAGGTGTAACTGTACGGACTTGGAGAAAGGTACCATTTCGGCATTTACCTAAAGTTGAAAATAGAAAACCACGAAAAACAATTTCGGGGATGATTGATGGAGACTCGAACCCACCTGCATCTCAAACACAGATTTAGCAACCATAATTAGTCGTGCCGCAAAGTACTGAACTAACGTGTTCGGTCCTGATTCTATTGATATACTAAACGAACCCAGATCCCCTCTCAAAGTCCACCTGTGATTCAACTCAAGGGAAGAACCTAGTCAATGATAATCTCACACGCGATCTGACAATCAAGTGCTTCCTAAGTCGTTTACGTCCCCTATGTTATTTATATTGACGTCTGATCGCTCCATCAAAGGTTTATTTCGTTTTTCCTGCACACCTTGGTGCGTTGTATGCCACAAACCAAACATGTGAATTACAGGCTGTCACATGCGTTAAATACTCGTAGACCGATGCAGCACATTTTTAACTCCCAACGTTTGTAGACTGAAATCGGTCTCTTCCAATAGCCATTGTTTTGTAAGCCGCACAAAATGGACATTCAGCATGAAATAGCTACAATTTCTAACATTTCAGACAGCGCTCTGGGTGTCACAAAATAGAGTTGAAAACGCCCTTTCGAGGCTCATGTTGGAATATTGCCTAACAATCCAGAACCACTCCCCTCCATATTTAAGTCCAAGCAAGGCGTGACAGCCGAGTGGCTTAGTCACTGGCTTCTCACCAAGGTGGTTCGAATCCATGGACATGCATGTGGGATTAATATAAGCCGGACTAAGTGGCTCACGCGGTAGAAGCGCTGGCCTTCTGAGCTCAAGACGGCGGGTTAGATCCGGTGATATTTTAAAGTGCTCAAATACGCCAGCCTCGTGTCGGTAGATGTCTTGGCACAGAAAATAATTCCTGTAGGACAACATTTCTGCACCTCGGTGTTTTCGAAACTGTAAAAGAAGTTAGTTGAACGTAAAACCAATCAATGATTACGATTTTTGGTATGAGAGGTCTCATCCCTTTGGTTCGGATTGTATGTAAACCTTAAAGTCCCGTGGCTACGATCACAATATTAACACACCAGTAAAGACTACAAACTTATGTTTTTCACGTCTCAATTAATTAGAATATCCGGAAATCAGTACAGAAACCATACGTACTATAAACAGGATATAAGATACAATTCAAATGCACCAAACATTTGGAGCAACATATAAGGACGTCGCAAGACCCACATACGAAGAGCATCCAGACTTGTTCAGATGTAGCTTGAAAATCATGTTAAGACTATTTAGGATGCGATTTTAAAATAACACATGCAATCAGAAAATCAGAAACAACAACACGGAATTATGAACCATGATCATAGATCGTGTATTATTATATACCTTCCTTTTCATTAACTATTCTAAAGTCACACTGAACCATGTTATGTGTCTGTATTTACAAATTTAAATATTATTATTATTATTATTATTATTATTATTATTATTATTATTATTATTATTATTATTATTATTATTATTATTATTATTATATGTTGGGTATTCAGTCCGAAGGCCAACAGGTGTTATATATGGCCTATACATCAATGAGTCATATTAGAGAAATGAGAAGTGAGCTAGTTCCCTGTTGCTTTCCTCACCGAGCCAGAAGTTATTACATATCAGTCTGCCAAGACCACTGAAATGCACGCACCAACCGACCCTATGAGTCGCAATTTCACATCATTCTTAACAGGGACTGGCTGCATAAGGAATGACATTTCTAGCATACCTCGGTGCCTTTCATATTGTCAAAGCTCAGGATGAGACTAAGATAGGCCAATGAAAGTAAGAAATTTCTTCTAGTCCGTACCAGAAGACATTTTGCACTGTAAACACTGCATCAAGCCAGCAATTATTATTATTATTATTATTATTATTATTATTATTATTATTATTATTATTATTATTATCATCATCTTCCATCTCCAGTACCCTAATGATTATTCATGTAAATAAAATTACAAGATGATTGGTGATCTGTTCTAAAAATGAAAGGCTCTTCAGATTCTCGTCTCTCAAGATTCACGAAGCTGAAAACTTGCGCCCAAATCAGTATATTAGTTAAATATCCCAGAATATAAATAATCATCTTCAGTTTTGTGTTAATCCTGGTGCATCCAATTTTGAAAGTATCCGGCTCCATGGCAAAATGGCTAGCATGCAAGCCTTTTGGTTCAAGGGATCTCAGGTCAGATTCCCAGCCGGGTCGGCGATTTTAAACTTCCGTGGTTAATTCCTCTGACTATAGGGCTGGAAGTTTGTGTCATTCTCAGCATAAAAAGTCATCTCAGGTAAGGCACCATCCTCACAAACACGCAGGTCGCCTATTGAAGTCACACTGATAGACCAGCACTGAGCCCCTCCGGAGGTCATTCACAGTTATATTACTTCGAAAAAATATCCTTCAGCATGATAATTACCTTACATACTTAATTAAATAATATAACTGGTTTTACGCTCGACTATAATTCAAGGTGCCGGAATTTTGTCCCACAGCAGTTATTTTACGTGTTGGTTAAAGAACCAACACGAGACTGGCGCATATATCGCCGGACTGAGCTGGGGTCGAATCCGCCGCCTTGAGCTCAGAAGGCCATCACTTCTGCCGTCTGAGCTACATGAACAGTAGGAATTATCAGATCAAATTTTGTTATGACTAGTGTGCATAACACCAGTTAGGTATAGGATAGTAATACATGTCAACCTCATCAGAGGAGTTAATGAGATGAAATGAATGACGCGATATATGATACTAGGAAATGGGAGGATGAAACCCGGTGACGATACGTAGCCTACTCCTTTCTAATAGCACCAAGGTTCTGCTCAAGGCTTAACGTCCCCATCCGACGGACGAATCACCATCAACAGCGGCACATGCCCTCACTCCACATGGACACTGCGGAGAGGTTTGGAACTGAATTCAGACTTCTGGCACGCAATTCAATGATTAGAATTTGTGTACCACCACTTCCATTACCCTGCCTGCCAACATTCTGACGGGGAAAATATTTTCGACCAACGGCACTCGAACCGGCTAACCACAGTGTCAGACCATTTATAGACTTCACGTCTTAACGATCATGGTTACCAGGCGGGCTAAGACTTGCAGCTTGCTAATCTGCAAAAATTCCTTGGTTACAGAATTCAGTCAGCTTTCATCTCTCACGAATTTCTGTGATCGTTATGTTTTACCGGATGATATCAATAACAGAAACTTTCCTGTGTACCAAATTGATGCCTCTTTATAAACGCTGAAATTCTTATTGGAGAACAATGAGAATTCTGACGACAGTTGCCTAAGAAAATTAAAACATTTTACGTAATCAGTTTGGTCCCATATATGTGAAGAAACCGAAGTGCAGTTTATCCACTCTAATAAGTTCATATTTAATTCAAATGCAAAGTGCTATGACATCATACTATTAAGTAGACCTAATATTTTGTCAATGCCACGCCTTCTATATTTCTTTTTAAGTATTTTCTTCATCAGAAAATGGAGATACACATGTCTTTAAGCACATTGTTCAAGTTTCTGAGAGCGAAAAACTCATGAATCTTCAGTTAATGAAAGTAATATAAAAGTAACCGTAGACCATAAAAAAACGACTGTTTAGAGTTACCGGGAATGAAACAGCATTTTCAATTTCTTCTGCCTTCTACTTTTCATTTCAAAGACGTATCAAGACTTATTCCTGTTAAACAACCTACAAGGTCAGTTTTAGCAACTATGAGTAAAGGTGTCTTACGAAGAACACACATGTGAATTAATTTTTTTTTTTCTATTTGCTTTACGTCGCATCGACAGAGATATGTCTTACGGCGACGATGGGATAGGAAAAGCCTAGGAAATGGAAGGAAGCGGCCGTGGCCTTAATTAAGGTACAGCCCCGGCATTTGCCTGGTGTTAAAATGGGAAACCACGGGAAACCATCTTCAGGGCTGCCGACAGTGGGGCTCGAACCCACTATCTCCCGATTACTGGATACTGGCCGCACTTAAGCGACTGCAGCTATCGAGCTCGGTGAGAATTTAAAAAAAATGTGTGTCATTTCATTACTAACAGTAATAAGGTGAATGGTGTAATGTTTCACGAGCTTGCTAAAGATTCAGAACATAGTTAACTCCTTTCCAATTAGAACTTGTCCCGTAAAAAATCGTTCTCTACGACAGTGTTCATGTATTTAAAACATTTGCTGGGAAATAATTCTTGAACAAGGAACAAAAGGAAAGTACATGTAGGGTCATCGTCGTAAGGCCATCAACCAAATAAGTGGTATATTATAAAGAAGTAATGATATTGCATATATTGTATTTGTGTTGTTGACTTCTTAAATATTAAGTTTTACCTTACAAGACAACGTTGAGATTGATGCACTTTTATAAATATCCATCATTGTTTTGAAATATAAGTGGCTTAGTCTTGATTTTATCCCCAGCTGTGTCAAGTTCAAGGACGGCGAGACGTTGCTACATAGTGTGGGCCAAGCCATGACTAGAGATAGTTGTGTTTAAATGGATCCTGCACCACCTGATACCGCGGGTTAGAAGCAAAACACATTACGTCGAAGAATCTTCCATCTTCCTGGTGTTTCTTTTTGCAATTCATTGAGGTCGGCAGTGGATACTGAATGGTCCAAGTCTTACGACCAGGTGCCCTTCCTGATACCAACCCTATGTAGAGAGATGTATTCGCAATTGCATGTTCCTCTGCTGGTTGGTTGTGTGGTGTGTTGTGTGTGGATCAAGAGAAGTGTATTAAGATAAACACAAACGCCCAGTCCTCGAGCCATAGGAATTAACCCTACGTAGTTAAACCCCTGGACAAGTCGGTAATCAAACTCAGTTCCCTCTGAACTGAAGGCCAGTACACTTATCATTCACCTAGGAAGTCAGACTAACGTAAGTAAAAAATGCTACTTTCGAGAAAGGAAAGAGGTTTGAAGGTTTTGAGTCTTGTGTGGCCACTATCTGATCCCAGAATAAGAATTATGGTATGGATTCTTTAGAGCAACGGGTCTCAACCTGGGGGCGCGTCCCTCTGGGGAGGCTTGTAGAATTTCAGGGAAAGCGTGGTAAGCAATGAAAAGCACACACACGAATTTGCTGAACAGTAAAAAGTTATGACAAAGAAAATAATTTACTACAAAAATTTATGCTGGCCCCGTGGTATAGGGGTAGCGTGCCTGCTCTTACCTGGAGGCCCCGGGTTCGATTCCCGGCCAGGTCAGGGAGTTTATCTGGATCTGAGGGCTATTTCGAGGTCCGCTCAGCCTACGTGATTAGAACTGAGGAGCTATCTGATGGTGAGATAGCGGCCTCGGAAGCCAAGAATAACGGCCGAGAGGACTCGTCGTGCTGACCACACAACACCTCGTAATCTGCAGGCCTTCGGGATGAGCAGCGGACGCTTGGTAGGCCAAGGCCTTTCAAGGTCTGTAATGCCTTGGGGTTTGGTTGGGTACAAAAATATATATTCGTCACCGCTAAATCGTACAGGCAGAAAAAATGTTTTTCCAAAATTGTTATACTTCATAGTAACGTTGGGACAAAGAATTCGTGTTTGTGAATTGTGTAATGAGATGTGTGAAATGTAGTAAAAATACAATAATTTTTCTCATGGAAGTATAGTAAAAATTATTGCATTTTTATAATTTTTACAAAACTTTTTTCTACGTGTATCTGAAATGTAAAAAGGTAAAATAAACTAATAAATCAACTGATAAATAAGAATTTATGACAAATTTAGGGGAAATAAAATAATGTTAACAATTTTATTTTCAAATTGTATTTTGCAGTTTCCCTCAATCTGTCTATGTGAATCTGAGTTTTCTGCACAGGCTTACATGAAATCAAAATAGTGAGCACAGCTACAGTAGATGTTGAAAGTGATGTGAGGTATGCACTGTCTCAGTTGGAACCAAGCATTAAAAAACTTGTAAAAGAAACACAGTGCCAGATCTCTCATTAATAATTCTGTTCATACAAAATCAAATCAAGTGACTTAGTCTGAAGTGCCAACTGCAGTGAGTGTAAAATCCTCCGTAACATATTTCTTGTAATTTATTTTATTCTCCTGTTGTATGAATATTTGTGTTATTCACGACTTTCTTTATGAAGTGATTGCATCAATTATTACTTTGAAACACGTAATGTTATGTACTAATCACTCATATTTAATAATAAGAAATCATTATAAAATATTTTTTGAGATATTAACCTTAACAGAAAAGTAGAACTTCTGTAAGGGGGCGTTAAATAATTTACGGTTACCAGCCGATTAGCTTCCTTCTCAAAAATGTGCCAACTATTTCCAGGTTAAAACCACCGCATGCTGAACTATTCTTATACATACACTGCTACTTGTTCGTCACAATAACACGTCGAATGTTTTACGCGACGGAGGGCTAGGATTGGGAAGGTAGCAGCCGTGGCCTCAATTAAGACATAGCCCCAGCATTTGCCTGGTGTGGAAATGGGAAAGCAGGGAAAACCATCTTCAGGGCTGCCGACAGTGAGATTCGAATCCACAATCTCCAGAATGCAAGCTCACAGCTGCGTGACCCTAACCGTATGGCCAGCTCATTCGGCTATTCTTATATAATGTAGTTTAACAGTGTTCTTAAGCACATTGTACGAGGGAAGTATTTTAACAATGCTTAACGACTAAATTAAGGATCTGAATCACGAATTTGTCGTGCAGACAATCAATTCATCTATGTCACTCTCCCATTACAGAGAGAGAGGAACGCCTTCCACTCCCCCATCCACAACACATCACCGAGGGTGATAAAACCAACATGCGGGGTGAAACAACAATTTGTCTGCTTCGCGTCCCTAATTTAAATGTGTATGGAAATAAATTGAGAAATAGCATTCAGCCACAAGATGGATTATCTGAGTCGCTTATAGCCATTGACTGCTGCTTGAGGGGGGGGGGGGGTTTGAGAAAGAAAGAGATAACATTATTTGTAGAACACTCCAAATAACGAATCAAACAAAACGACGGTGTTACACACAGTGAAAATGACATTTTAACAGCTATATTTCGCAACGAATAAGCCACAGAAAGCAAAGAGTATAGTGAAAACTTTGTCTTAAATTACCAATCAGGACAGCTATACAAACATTTTGATATTAACATCATGAAACAATTTAAAATTAACATTAATATGCGGAAGGTACGACTTTTCGAGGGCGCGTGCGAAGGAAATACTCCTGCTTCCGCAGTGTAGTCGTTTTGTCACTGTCTTTCTGTTCCGAATCTAGTAAGGTCGATTCTCGCTGAGGTCGGTGACATCTCACGGTGTTTTAGTTCGCGACACATTACAAAACTTCCGCGGGACAAAATTTCAACTTGCATTTAATTGTTATTTGTAGCTGATAAAAGTTAAATTTATATGAACTTGTGAAATACTCATATATCACCTTACATAGGTTTCAAATATCTTAACTATTTCAATGGCGGATTAATTAACAATTGTGAACTCAATAACTACATAATAATGTTATTGTATTTACGTCCCACTAACTACTTTTACGGTTTTCGGAGACGCCGAGGTGCCGGAATTTAGTCCTGCGGGAATGCTTTTGCGTGCTAGTAAATCTATCGACCCGAGGCTGACGTATCTGAGCACCTTCAAATACCACCGGAGTGAGACCAGGACGAACCTGCTAAGTTGGGGTCAGAAGGCCAGCGCCTCAACCGTCTAGCCACTCAGCCCGGCACTACTTAATAAATACCAGCCAGTCCTTCAATTAGAAACTAGCAATATTAGTGGCACAACTTCCCGAACTATGAACATGAATGCTACCTGGAAAACCGAGATATTAATGTATCAGTATCAATAACGCATTCTTTCATAAAATGTACAGCTCATTGAAAAGTGTATAAGAACGTACTCTTTGATTTTCAAATGGGCTTTATGAATTTTAACTTGTGGTTTTACACATTAAATAATTACTTTGTTCAATCATTAATTTAAGTTCAACTGTACACATAGAGGCACTTTTTTTTTTTTTTTTTTTTTTTTTGCTATTTGCTTTACGTCGCACCGACACAGATAAGTCTTTTGGTGACGATGGGATAGGAAAGGCCTAGGAATGGGAAGGAAGCGGCCGTGGCCTTAATTAAGGTACAGCTCCAGCATTTGCCTGGTGTGAAAATGGGAAACCACGGAAAACCATCTTCAGGCGTGCCGACAATGGGGTTCGAACCCACTATTTCCCGATTACTGGATACTGGCCGCACTTAAGCGACTGCAGCTATCGAGCTCGGATAAGCAATACCATACAAGTAGTATTGTGTGCTAAGTATACATGGCTTTAGCTTTAATAATAATAATAATAATAATAATAATAATAATAATAATAATAATAATAATAATATTAATATGCCTTTGCTGGCGATACCTAGTGTTTCAAGTGCGCTATATCTTCTGGTATCGGCTAGAGTATATCCCTTACTTTCCTTGACCTCTCAGTCGTATCCTTGGTTTTGCCAATACGAAAGTGGCTTAGATATGAGCGATGCTAGTAATGTAATTCCTTATGCAGCCAGTCCCTGCTATGTATGGTGCAAAAATGTTGCTCATAGGGTCGGTTGGTGCATGCATTTCAGTGGGCTTGGCAGACTGATACGTAATAGAAACTTCTGGCTCGGCGAGGAAAGCAGCGGGAAACTACCTAACTCCTCATTTCTTTAGCAAGACTCTTCAGTGATGCCTAGGCCAAGTATGATAGCTAATGGGGGAGCTGTTGAGGATCCAACCAACCTTTCAAGACCCACAAATTAAATCTGTGGTTACCAGAGACGCCAAGGTGTCAAAATTTTGTCCCGCAGGAGTATTTACGTGCTGGTAACCCACCGACACGAGGCTCGTGTATATCTGAATTTTCAGCTACCACCGGACTGAGCTGATACCGAATCCGCCAACTACCGAACGATCCACTCAGCCCGGGGTATTGGCCATCGAATATAACTCCTCCAGGTTAACACCACCAAGGCGACATTTCGATGCTCCTTCTCAGCTAGCAGGTTACATTACTGATGTCAACACAACGGTCAGCAAACTTTAAAAAAATCGAATTTGCGAACCTACTGGTTTACATTGCTGACAAGATAGCTAGCGCACGGAATGCGACTAGCAGCATGTCGTACAGTGAAGTTTCTTTGTTGGTGATTGGTAATCGCATTTCTAAAACCATAACCTCATCCAAACAGTAAGTAAAAAGCAAAAGCAAAGTCATCTCCGTACAGGCCATGAAGGCCCTTGGAGGAGTGGAAGGTAAAGGTTTCCACTATCCGTAACCTGGGCACTTCATGGGGTGGAGTGGTTAGCTCTACGCCCGGCTGCCTTTGCCCCCAGGAATTAACCTGGTACTTATTTTTGGTGTAGGCTGAGTGAACCTCAGGACCATATGCACCTCCGGAAGTGGAAACCTAATTTTTTTAAATTTTAGGACTTCCTTACGGGGATTCGAACCCACGTCCTTCCGGGCGAACCGAGTACGCCTTTACCACCTCGGCCAGGCAGCCCCCATACAGATAGTAAGTGGCGGGAGGAATTAAATAATTCCTTATTTGACCTTAGTTTTAATAACAAGGGAAGAAAGGGCCGTGGAAACAAATTGATAAATGCCACTGACAATCGAACTGATGAAATGTTTCTACTAACTAGTAGCACAGAGATGATTACAGGAACGACAGCCTGGTGGAGTGGAAGGCTGCGTCAGGAACACCGACGAACCCGCCCTTCACTTCATCCTGCAGTCGCAACTTTTCCAGCAACGGGCTGTAGACAAATATGAACATCGACTGAGAATTTATCCAACAAGTAATGGGAACACAAAGGACTCGACTTTGAATGTACGACAAAGCAATCTTTAGGGCAGGGCCTCTCAGGGTGCATGCACCGTGCACTGTGCAAAAGACGACTTCGCTTGGTTGATCAGAGTGCAGACCCCCACTCCTCGATTTGGAGCAATAGCGCTGTCTCTCTCTTTTCCCACGCCTGTCTCGCTCGCTCCCCTTGTCTCCCTCTTCCTCACTTGCTCCGTAGCGCTCCAAATCCGAGCCGAGTTGAGCCGAGCTTAGCCGAGTAGTCCAGAGACGAAGCGTTGGTCTGAGCCGAGCCGAGTGGAACGGATGCAAAGTGCACGGAGCTCTTGCGCCTCGATTTGCACGCGTGAGATTTTGGGCGTTTGAGAGGCCCTGCTTTAGGGTGTTATACGCTCAATCCCATCAAACGCGTCTGGGACTGAGCTTGCTATCGAGGAGACGGAAAGCTAATCCTCCAAATGCTGAAACACAAACGTTGGCACAGTGATGCTCTTTTCTTCTTTCCTTATTTGTTTCAAGTAATATCCTTCAGCACATACAGTGAAACAGAAAGATCAAAAATACACTTTAAATTGAAAATTCGAGTTATAATAGCAGTATCTTAACAGAATTCAAAAGTATCTTGCAAGTAAATGATATAGATTCTCACATTTCTTCCTTTCACTAACCCCCTCCAGAGTTCCTCAGCACAGCGTGTAAGAGGTAGCGATAGCCTGTTAGTACGCTCGACACGCTCTCCCCAATGACCTCGCTGTTGTTCCGTTTGTTCCCTATTCCCAAACAAATCTGTAGTCGTCTGCCCTGCATGCTAACAGCGCACCTGTCGATACGTGCTCCAACTGAATCTCCTCTTTTCTCTGAACTTCGCCGTCATTTGGCGCTCTATATTCCTTCCAGTCAATAACAGTAGTCTCTCATTATAGAATCAGGCGGTACGTGGCAACAAGGCTAAACCACAGTTCTGCCGACTACAATACAATATTGTGCTCTGTGAGCAGTCTTTGTCAATTTGACTGTAAAAATTGACTCCGGTAGCAACAAAGGCATCATTATAACAGAACATTTGAGTTGCGCTGATATTTAAAGTTTTCTTATAATCCGATTACATTTTGTAAAATTTGAAAATATTCTTTTCAAAACATTTAATAACTGGTATAATTAGCATACCGTGTTTGGCAGATTATTGATTAAGATACGCTGAAGAAACATATAAACACATAGTGAAAAGTCCGCTAGCATTTGACGAGACACTACTTCACGGAATATTCGAGGTAGAGTGGTAGCAACTGATACACATGATTGGCATGATATGGGGTTTTATTGACAGCGAAATAAAGTACACAACATGCCCAACAGATGGCGCTGGACAACAACACGTCAGGTACAAACGGCCACACAAGCTTGACATGACATGGGGTTTTATTGACACCAGCAACGAGTACACAAACAAGCCAACAGATGGCGCTGGACAACAACACGTCAGTGATGCCCCATGAGCCCCGTATATGGTATAAAAGGAGCTGTCGTGAGAGAGGGCGTCCTATTTGCAGTACCTTAAAACCAAGACCACCGCCCGAGCCCGGCTAGTGCGCCGCCCCGCCGGGACACGGTGGAGTCTCAAATCCTCACTCCTTCTTCACACCTACAAATCCTTCGTGCGACTCCCGATCACCTATGGCCTCATCACCAAGGCGGCCGTCGCCAACTCCAGCGTGAACCTGTACCGCCCCCTACTCTCCATCGTACGCCGCACAGTCCACCATGCACTCCGACTCCCTTTCCGCTATCCCATGGCTGACCTCCTCGACATATTCCCCTTCACACCTCTTGACTCCTACGTCCTCACCCAATTCCAACGATCCTACCCCGAGCACTAGCCCGCGATAACCCATCACTTAACAAACTCCTCTGCGGACCCCCTTCCCCAACCCCAACTAAACCAAAACACCGTACCACCTTTTCCGGCCTCTCCCCCCAACCCGAAGGTGGTGCCACCTAGTAAAGGATGGAAGCTGTGGCACCCCTCCCATCTCCCCAACTTCCATAATGCCCTGAAAATTCCCAACCCTCAACCCACACGCAGCAAGACAACCAACATCACCATAAAACCCAGTGAGCCCCCGTCAACCCCCTCCCCTCCATCAGACAACAATAATTAAAAAAATTAGCAATTGTACTAATATCATTTAATATGTTTCAGAAGCCAGTAACACCAGCTAAAGAAGGGCATTGTACATTGTCTTATAAACGCCAATCATGCCAACACGCATAACAATATGTCAACAACTACAAGATAAAAGTGTAAATAAAATTGTAAATATCCGCTGACCTTTGTACCCTGCAAACTGTAAACTCGTAAAGTATGAAAAATAATGTAACAAATGTAAATTTATGTAAACATTGTAAATTTGCACAATGCCAAAAATTGTAAATATTGTAAATAATGCAAAACCCCAATAAAATATTTAAAAAAGAAATGGGGTGAAATTTAACATTGTAAACATTGTAAATATTGTAAATGTTCGAATTGTACACCTTTTTAATCATTCAGCACAGAAAAAGAAACAAATGTACAAACAGAAGCCCAACTAAATGTACCAGAAAAACCACAATGACGTAAACCAAGAAATCATGTAAAAAAATCAATTGTACCAATTTGAACAATCAATAAAGCACTTAGCCAAGACGTCGAGAGCCCCCTCCCAGCTCCTTCACCTAATCAAACCTCCATCTCCCCTCTCCCAATTCCATCAAACCAACAAACCCGCCAAATCTCCTGGCCAGAGAAAAGGTGTTACCTTTTAGTTGGTCCGACCCTCCCCTTCGGTGAATGAAAAGAATGAAAAGACCTTCCCTAGGCCTAGGAGATGGCGTCAGATGCGCCTGCAGTCGCGGCATGTTGACGTTACCAGAGAAGGGTCTGTTAGTGAAGCTTAGTACTTTATCTTAGTGTCAATAAAACCCCGTGTCATGCCAATCACGTATGTCAGTTATTACCTCTCTCCGTGAAGTATTGCCTCATCAAACGTTAACGAATTTTTTAATCAACCTGTATATGAGGAATACATTTTATCTATATATAAATGAACTGAAGGATGAGGTCATTCTAAGAAAGTATGTACACAATGTTTACCTTACATACAGTCCATGTTTACCAGGTGTAAGACGCTTTTTCTCGGAATTAATAAATCAATACTAATCAACCTCTGGAACACACCTGAAATTTGCACTTGTGGTAGTATTCCTAGTACGTTACGTCTCATATGTTACAATTATTCGTATATAAATCAAATTATTACTTAGATGATGACTGCGACAGTCTAGCAATATTTCTGCCATTCATGTGCCTTAGATTACAGTGGAGAGAAACGAGTTTCTCAGCTGCAGCCGGAGGCAATGTTTATTGATTTAGCGTGGATTCTGCCATGAGCTGATCAGTGAATACAAAGGTTGTTCAGTACACGCGTATTTCCATCCTGAAAGAAACATCCTTGACTTCTCTAAAAGGCGCCGAATTTCACGTTATAACCCAATCAACACATGGTTCATTTCCAATAAACTCAAAACTGTAGCTAAGATCTTTTTCATACAACAAGGATCCAAAAACTTGCCGCAGTCTTAATTTTCTTTCAAGTAGGTATCTCTTCTGCAGAGCACCTTCGACGGCTAATTATTTTATGCTGCAGAAAATGTAGTGCGCTTCACTGAAATGTTATATCAACTTCCCCAAAAATTATTACCAAGACTGTACAAAGTGTCTGCTTCGACTTCGGTTGTTAGAGGGACCGTGCCTTAAAAAAGTGTTGCATTTTATTCCCCTAAGCGAGTACAGTAGTTTTAACCTTTTAGTTGAAATGAACAGTTCTGAAAACTTTTAACGTTCCCTCTTACGTCTTCAGCAAATACAGAAGCAAATTCCCGCACGTGATAACAGGTTGATATTGGGAACTTCAAAATCACAGAAGCATCATAATTACTCTGTTTCCTTTTGATTTGTAAAATTGTATGTGGAGAATGGCTGAACTTAAGTATACTTTGACTATTTTAATGGCCTATTACTATAGTATATTCAATGATGTTATCTCCCTTTGGAGAAGATAAGTTATATTTGCTACACAGTGCACATGTTACCCTTCTACTATTTTCCATCCAGGCTGCAAAATTTCGCGCATTATCTGTGACAAATGCAACATATCTATCACCTATCCTACCAATGACGTCAATGGCTTTATAGAAAATATACTGTACAACTTCGCTTTACTCACTAGGCAATATAAAACATAAAATATTGATTCAGGAGTTGTTACAATGAAGTTCTTTACTTTATTACCTGATACATCATGGCAACTAACAGAAATCAATACGTTATCCTTTGCAAAAATATCTGCACAACCCTATATTCTGCTATCAGTCAAATTCTATGAAGTACAGTGGTTCAATGTCATAGGGCTACATTTACTGGAAAATATCCCGTCAGAACTCTATATTCAAAATAATGGATATCTTGAAGCATAAATAGACCTAGCAACTACTTTATCAAGTGTTACACGTGTGTCTGTACTTCAAATAGGCTACAGTCTGGAGGGAAATCTACAGTGCCATAAACAATGTTCTGCTAAGACATTCAAGGGTGTTGATGACTGCATAGGTTTAGGTACAAACCGTTAAAAATCATCTTCAAGAGCATGCGACGAACTTACTTAATTTTTCCTCTACACTTACGACATTTCAAACTTTCCGTTTAACAAATCGAAGGTAATGTTTACATTTGATATAATGGTGCTGAAGTCGAGATACTAAAACGCAAGTATGCGTAAAGCCACTGCAATATTCTGTACCGTAGATATCCACACTTGGATCTTCGGCTTGACTACTTTATAGTAACAAAGGACAGGCTTAACTGTATCTGAAATGCGCAGCTTTTCACAGGTCGCTAACTTATCTCCAAACTGTATTTGGTTTATCCAATTCGTTTATAATAATCCCTGAAGAATTTGCAATATAAGCAGTTTTCAAGAGATTTACCACATGATAAGAAACAATGATCGTAATGTTTTAACCGGTTTAAAATTAATGAAACGACGTAGCAAGGAAATGTATGAAGTCTCGAGCCATATCGTCGCAGAAGACGTAATACCGATGCAGAATATGAATCGCAAATTGTATTACCAGTTCATGAGCAGAGTCACTACCAAAAAAACACAACATTCAATCGATAATTCTCTTCCAGGGTCATACACACAGTTTTATGGATCACTTAAGTCATTATTTAATTATTTTCCACCGGATCTACAATCAATAAATGGCTCTTTGTTGTCAGGTATTACGAACATTGCCTAATGACCCCCATAACAAGAGATGAGTTTTGCTGGTACGCGGTAGTGTTTAATATCACTATCATTCCAGGCCACACAATGGCACGACGTTTAAGTCCAAATAAAGATAATTCGTTGAGGATAATTATAATACTCACCTACAGGCTAAAAACACCATCAAGTAATTCTCATCTATTCGCACTGTTCCTACAACTCGAAAGCTTCTTGGTGGTTGGTGCTGCCACAAATTTTTCAAGCGAAAGGAACCTTTAATGGGTGGTGATCGTTCTGCGATATAATGACACTGAACTGATACTCTCTGATGGTATATATAAAAACAAACGTAGAAAATGCGTTTCATGAACTTTCGTTAAAAAAAATATCTAGTGATTGAGCAGCATTAAAGTTTAAAGAGATTATTTTCTTTTTCTTGCCGGGCTCTCCTCGTGTGAATGTTAAGAAATTACATAAATTATTAATGTTCAATCACCAGCGACTCGATTACGTATTGGTGTGTGTTTTCGGGGTTAGCTCTCTCCCAACTAGACGGGATCAGTTAGGCCTATGCTAGATGTGCTCTGTTACTGCTCATGGCGATTGGTCGCCTCGGTCTTCTATACGTTGTACATAGGCTCTCTTACACCCAGACCTGAATATATATACTCATCTTGTTTGATTCTTTTTGACTTGTTGCTTCTACTTGTTTTCATATGCGGTAGGCTACTTTTAATTAAGATATCGCATATTTTGGATATTTTTACAAAATTCTCAACAATTGGACAATTTTTCGTCCAACTAGTTAATTTTTCTCGCAAGATCGATAGATATCGCGTAGACAAGACGAACGACACCCCACAGTACGTGTACCTCTCCCAAGGTTATAATAATTTTACCGCAAGCTCAGATTTCTCCACATAATGTCGGATGTGTGCGCCGGTCACCAATGTACCATATGACACTGAAATCTCTTTGGATAGACACTGAGGCTTTCCTCTTTACAAGTCACATTTTTATAATCTTGCTAGCTCTTATAATGAAATCATTGAAGTATGTCTGATATACTGTTGAAATATACGTATTTCTACCGAAGGACCAAGTATAATACTTTTTTTTCCTAGTGGCTTTACGTCGCACCGACACAGACAGGTCTTTTGGCGACGACGGGAGAGGAAAGGCCTAGGAGTTGGAAAGAAGCGACCGTGGCCTTAATCAAGGTACAGCCCCAGCATTTGCCTGGTGTGAAAATGGGAAACCACGGAAAACCATCTTCAGGGCTGCCGACAGAGGGATTCAAACGCACTATCTCCCGGATGCAAGCTCACAGCTGCGCGCTCCTAACCGCATGGCCAACTCGCCCAGTAGTGTAATATTTGAACGAAATGATGAACGTATTCTAATTTTTTTTAAACACTAAGTATTTCTATAAAATAAGTTCATTCTTTTGACAATCGATATTGGAAATCATCGTCTGGAAAGGACGCGTAATAAAATATAGGACATAGCTATCGATCCGATGTCCGACATCCATAAATACAAAATAAAAATTTGAACCATTTAGCATCCTTGATTTCTATTTCTATTATATTTCTAATAGAGTTTCCGTTTATAATATGTATTATTATTATTATTATTATTATTATTATTATTATTATTATTATTATTATTATTATTCCTACAGCCATAACAAGTCACCTGTTTGATATGACCCTTATCTCAATTAAGGCATTAAGAGCTTTAAACAGAGAAATACAGTAATCCATCCCAAATATGTGACATTGAACGTTGAGTGATCCCTCACGTCCCATTCCCTACATGCGGCTCTATTTTTGTTTTGGTCTGTAAGAACACTGGAAAAGACACACGCACGTGAGCGATGCGGCTAGTCTATTCTCCAGGGGACACGACGAAACCTGGCTAACATGACAACATCGATCTGGTCCCTTTCTCCTTGGAAATAAAACATTCTCTACACGGACAGTCCCAAAAGTGGTGGAAGTAAACTTTTATGTCAATGGATAGCATAAAGCTCATCACCTGCAGAGAGTAAAATTCTGAATATGAGAAATATGAGGTCCGCCTTTTACACACGTCTCTCCTACACGGAGTTTTAACATTACGTATTCCCCCACCCCTCTGTGAGTTTGGCTGGTAGATAACATCCAAAGAGGCAACTGAAAGGGGATCTCAACTTTCTAGCGTGCGTCGGCGTCGTCCACGGTCCCCCTCGGTGAGTAAGGTATTGATTCTACTTCTTTTTTTTGGTGCTATTGGCTTTGCGTCACACTGACACAGATAGGTCTTACGGCGACGATGGGACAGGAAAGGGCTAGGATTGGGAAGTAAGCAGCCGTGGCCTTAAGGTACAGCCCCAGCATTTGCCTCGTGTGAAAATGGGAAACCATGGAAAACCATCTTCAGGGCTGCCGACAGTGGGGTTCGAACCAACTCTCTCCCGAATACTGGATACTGGCCGCAATTAAGCGACTGCAGATATCGAACTCGGTATGGTTCTATTTACTTGCGTCAAGCCCCTCACTTTCATCTATCCCACCTTCTTTGGTCAACTCTTCATTTATTCCGATCCAGACAGATTAGGTTTACGAGGTGTACGGTATATTTCATTTCTACATCCGCGCAGCCCTTCCATTTCTTCGTCTGATAAGCGTTCATGAAATATGGTTGATCGAAAGGTAAACATATAAATGGATACAGTCTTAGCTTAAATGAAATTATTCTTTGGAGTAATAGTACTGTATACTCCGAAGAGAATAGGTACCTTTAACATACAAAGTGATATTCATAGCTGTTAATAGGATAATCGGGACTCCTTCGCCTTCTAATTCCTGAGAAAAATGTTAATTGTATTGAATATATTGGGGAGTCAGTGACACCTGGGTAGAACATTAAATGTTATTAAAAACGTAACAGTTGGTAATAAGTTAATGGGTTCATACTCTGTTTATTACACTGCCCTCTTTTGTTCATATTTATGAATCGTTGTAAGTTTTTATCTCTAATTCTAGATACTTTTGTATCTTGGCCAAGTTCAGCACAAATTCATGTTCGCATCGATATTACCACTATAGCTTCTGAAGTTCCAAAATTAAAATATTAAGTTCCAATATATTTTTGATTATTTGAAAACGTAATTATTGCGATTGACGAACTTAGGCTTGTCAATTTGTTTAAATTGTAAACAGTAAATTTATTTAGAAGTTGAATCACTTGTACCACATTATTTAGCATTTTATAAGTATTTTGTTTGTTTCTGAGAACACCAGCCGGCATATATGATACAACAGGACTGGACCGAGACAAAAAAATTTACGGTCAATGTATTACATCTGTACAGCATATGATTCCACAGACTGAAAGCACTTAACGCCATGAAACTATAGTTTAACATAATCACACAAAGAGATTCAATGCGTTTGTTACTTGATGTTCGAGTTACTAGTTGATTACTATAGATTATTGTAATCGGTTTAATTCTTTTTAAGGGATTCTATTAACGATCAGTGGTCGCACAGATTGTCTCACAATAGATATCTATATAAAGTTGTAGAGGGTCCGCTGTTGGTAATTCCGTTCATTTTTGCCAATTTTTAATATATTTATCCGTTCTAGGTCGACTCAAGACCGTGTCATTGGTTTTTGGCTTTCGTGTCTGTTCGTTCCAACATCACAGTGAAACGGCTGGATAGAACTTGACTAAACATATTTCGAGTATACTCATCCAGGAGCAAGTTTTATACGCATATGATTTAAAAATTAGGGAACAGACTGTGGGTTCATAAGGAGATAAAACGAGTTATTTAATTTTTTCTCAAACACTATTGATTTTCTGTAAAATCTTCAGACTATAATTTGTGAAACGTCCGTTCATTTTAAATCATTCTTGTTTACTACAAAATTTAACTTACTCTTCAAATGACGGAGAAAATTACCATTATTTCCCGCGGATTTCCTGCTCTGCGTTGCATGACGGACACTAACGCAGACCGACAACGTACCTACCGGTTACCATGGCAACGTCTCTGGCTGTTTGCCAGCAGGGAAGTAACTTAATGCCATTTTCGTCATCATTCCTGAAAACTCGTTGGTAGAAGGCGAGAGAGACGTCAAGCTGCCATTCTGCGGGACATTTGCGGAATACCGTTGGAGGTTACAATCGTCTTCGAATAGCACTAAGGGTGGCTGTCAAATTCCAACAGTTCCGCGGAGTGTAGACCAGTATTTCACACTGTAAGTTTTTTCTGGCACATGCTATAATTTTTTACTGTATTTTTCATCTACTTTCGTTATCTGCCTTCATTTCTTGCCTCTGTCTTACCTTTTTCGGCTTAAGTAATAAGACCATAAGTCATCTTCTTATCTGATTGCCTAAGAATCCCTGTGCCTTTTTTACCGCTTTCTTAAATCCGTAACCCATATCATTACAATTTAGTGGGGGACATTTCATTTTCCAATACATCCACTTTGTATTTACATATTTGTCCTATCCGGATGTCCTCAGTTATTATACTTTCTTCAATTAACGTAAATTTTCTTACCTGTGGGCCTATTACTTTCTTCCTTAATTTCTCCGTATGTATGCGAGTGCTAATCCCGAAACCTAGACACTTTCCTTTCAGGATACATTCATAGATGTTGAAATGTGTAACTTTTTGACCCCATAAAATATCAAAATATGAAGGCAATTTTAATGACGGTGCAGACCTTCGTATCGGGATAACTGCTGGCTAAACGGCAAGTCGTATCACAGAACAGGTAGCACAATCGCCGCTCGATTTGGAGAGATTTACAACTCTGGTGTTGTGATTTTAACGTATCTCGATCCTTCGTATGTTACATAGAGCGGCAATTCTCAATTATAATCAAATCTCCCCAACTATATTATGACTGGCAATAGAAAAAGGGACCTGTCTTTACAATGAAAACTCCCTATCTGGATTGTGAATGGAAGTAGGCAATAGGGCTCCCGTTATAGTAGAAATTCAGGAACACGATTGTGAGTGGCAGTAGGAAAAGTTTTCTGCCATTATCATCAAAACTCCCCAACGCACACCTTACATCGGAAACAACGTATGGGGACCTCCCCGCGGTGTTTCTCGGATAACGCTAAGAGACATACAATTTAATATAATCTTACGTGTACAGTCATTTACGTAGAAATCCGTACACAATGTAGAATACAGTAGCGATGCACGGGTGCATTTGCTAGTCCTTAATTATTAAAGCCCGGATTTGTATGCAGTAATAGGTTAGATTGCAAACCAAATTTGGTTATTAGCAAGTGTCGGCCACCCGCCCTGCCATAGCGTAGAAAGAGTAACATAAATTACAGGGGTTTTGATGGATCTTACCCCTAATATCTATGCAATCCCCATAGCACAACGGTTGTGAAAGTAGACTATACTTGCAACTCGCTTCAGTAAGTTTGAATAATTCTAACCTATTACTGCATAAAAATCCTGGCCCTATTAATATAACCAAGAGCTCAGGACATTGCAGTCAATAGTCGCATGTATTTAATGGTCGTGAAGTCCGTCCGATATACGGTTGTGGTGTCTGTACTGATGTGTGTAATTTTACTTAATTGCAACTGGAATTGAAAACCAGGCAACCGAGAACTTAATGTTAGTTACTATCCCGTCACCTAACCACAGCTACAAAGCAAAATCACAGAAAAACACTTCTAGAATGGTGGAGAGTGGGGTTTAACTCATGTCTCTTATCAGGTACCCTCACGATGTTAAGTGCACTCCGATCGATATTAATCTGTTAATTTGGTACAACTGGAGATCGAAGCCAGATCAACCCTTCCAGATGATGCAGAAAAAGTTCCTACGCAATCAAGGAATACGCCCGGGGCGGCGCTTGTACCAATCCAGTCCTATCATGAGGAGGAAAGCCGAAGCCTTTAATGACTCGTTTCATTTGGCATGTCGGACTGAGTGACTCAGGCGGTAGAAGCGCTGGAATTCTGAGCAAAATTGGTACGTTCGATGCCGGTTCAGTCCAGTGGTATCTGAATGTGCTCAATTATGCCAGCATCGTGTCTGTACATGTACTGGCAGGTAAACGAGGTCTTGTGGGGCACTATTCCGGTACCTCGGCGTCTCTGAAAACCGTAAACGTAGTTAGAGAGACGTAAAACCATCATCATCATCATCATCATCATCATCATCATCATCATCATCATCATTTTAAAATGTTTCCTGCTTATTAGTTTTCTGCTGTACTTCTTTCTATTATTTTTACTATTGTCATTATTTTTGTTTGATGTATTTACACTTTAAAGTCTATATGTCATGAAGGAACGTAATTGGGCTTAGCCTGTGTACCTTCGTATTATCAAATAAATAAATAAATAAATAAATAAATAAATAAATCATTTGTCCTGTACACTGCAAGCAGACCAATGGTGATTCCGTAACCGTACCTGGTAATCATATTACTTCTTCCCTTTCTTCTGCGGCTTTCAATTAGGCACCCCTAAATTTATTTGGTAACGGTATGACTAGTTCTAAGACAAAATGTTACTTCTATTTTAACAGTCAGACTAATTTCAATGCAATTTTTTCAACAAAATAATTTCAGGTACATTTCTTTACAATGCCATACAGAAATGAAACTTTTCTACAAACACAGTATAATACAAAATACACAATGTAACAAACGTTGTACTGTTCTATGTCACATTGTTCTTCATACAGACGACACTATTTTAAATAAACATACGAATAAAATGCCCCATAGCAGCAATCATAATACTTTGTGGAGTAACCCTTGGCTTTAATGACAGCTTGACATGCACGCTGCATAGAATTTACAAGCCTCTGACATTTTCTACGGCTGATATTGAACCGCTCTTGGTTGCCGCTTCTTTCAATTCCTCTTTTGATGAAACATTTCTACTATGGAACTTAGATTTCACAAATCTCCATGAATGGTCAACACTGTTGGGGTCAGCAGACTGGGGAGACGTTTTCAATTATTTGGGAACTTTTCAAATCAACCACTCCTTGTTTAGAGCAGCGGTATATTTCGGTTCGTTATCTCGTTGAAACATGTTTCAGCACTTTGTTTAACATTGTTCTTCAGAATGTCATTATACACTATTTTATCCACCGTGCCTTCAATAAAATGAGTATTCCCCACATCTTCAGCTGACATAAACCCCTAAGCAAGACTGCGCCACCTCCATGTTTCACGGTGGGAATTGCATGAACCATATTGTTCTCCGCATTGGCCTTTCTTCATATGCTGTTGGAAACCATCGGATCCAGAAAAGTTAAGTTTGGTTTCATCGGACCAGATAACTTTCCTCCTAACCTCCTGGCCCTCATATAGCTGTTCCTTTGTAAAGAGCAGTCTTGCAGCACAGTTCTTCTAAAATAACATAGGACCTACTCCTTGGTATTCTCCCGCCACTGTAACCATGTCTATGTAATACCCGGAGGACCGACTCAGTACACATCCAGCTCTAACTGCAGCGGAGGGTCATTCACAATTAGGCATTCTTCTTAAGGACTTATATTTTTTTTGTACATTATTCGCTGACCGTCCATACTTAAACCTATTCACGACATATTGAACTGTGGCGTAAAACGTCTTTTCAATGAGTTCTATTTTTCTTGGGAGAAGTCCTGGAAGTGCTAGATTTATGATTGTCTGTTTCAATTAGAACTAAGCTCCTTTCTCTTAGCCAACTCTACCAGCACTCTCAAAGGTTGCAGAAAAACACAAGTAGCTGTTCCTATTCTCGTTTTACAACTGCTTACGCCGATCTCAAGGTTATTGAACGAATACATGCGTGAATAACAAAGTGACTTGTATATGGGGATGTAAATAGAGCTTACTTTTGTATATAGAGACTACTTGCACTAGGTGTTTAGGTCTCGCTATTTCTTCCAGTACATAAAAATATACTTTAATAATTTCAGTAACTTAATAGAAAAATGGAATGTTTTATAATGAAATGGGCTGTATATCAGAACGAAAGTGATATGTTTTAATATTATTTTCTTTCGAAAGCCATATCTTTCGGTCTTCTTTCTGTAATGAGATCCAATGCATTTTCTCGCAAGTCTCCTTTGGCCTTCCATTTTCTCTGTTCAGTTCTTCGATGTTCAAGGAACGGCATACGAGGTGGGATAGATCTCGTTACACTGCAAGACAATAGGAAGTTAATTACCCTCTAGAAGCGTCTCGCTGGTAGGGACGACAACGTTCCTCGCAAGTGTACATTTCGGAACCGATTAACCCTCGTAGGCAAATGACGCTAAACTGAAACACACACAGTTTTCTGGGTATGTAATTTGTGGAAGCAAACCTCTGGTAAAACAGTAACTGAAACCAGACCGTCACAAACCATAGACTACAAGTATAAAACACACACACTCACTTTGTCTCTCTGTCTGTCTGTCTGTCTGTCTGTCTGTTTGTCTGTCTGTCTGTCCCTCCTTTCACTGACCAAAGACGATAAACTAAAAAAAATATGGACACAAACTCAATGGCCAATTTAAAAGGGAAATTTCGTCGTGTGTATTCGTTATAAATTTACAAAGTATATATGTCTATCCCCTCAGTTCCGCTTCTTATACAAACTTACACTGTCGTCTCAAAACTACTAGCGAACATGTTTTACTCACTGAACAGGGAAATCTGTCCGGCTTAAGCATGAGTCACAGGAGACAGGAGTTTCAGTTTGCAAGCTTTGTATGTTCGTTCAAATTTACGAAAATCAAATTTTATATAGATTACCACCACTTCCTTCTCTACGGAGTAATGTTGCGCTGGCTAGCGAACCACTGAGCAGGCTTCATGAATTCAGGGCTGAAAACATTTGGATTACGGCTAAACCCTTGAGAAAACAGAATATCTGGAGTGAAGCACCCAGACAGATGGCACGGTACTGGTCGTCAATATCCAGTTACCGAAGGCACCTGCATTGCGGTTATCTTCACTCCTGCGTGGTAGCTGACGGTGGCACGGTTTAAGAAGCTTAAGTACCGAGTTCGATAGCTGCAGTGCGACCAGTATCCAGTAATCTGGAGATAATGGGTTCGAACCCCACTCTCGAAAGCCCCGAAGATGGTTTTCCGTGCTTTCCCATTTTCACACCAGGCTGGGGCTGTACCTTGATTAAATCCACGACTGATTCCTTCCGACTCCTAACCCTTTCCCACCCCATCGTCGCGATAATACCTGTGTGTGTCTGTGCGACGTAAAGCAACTTGTAAAAAAAAAAGGAAAAAAAGAAGGTATAAGTACGAGGTTAAGTGGAGCCAGTTCACGGGCATCGTTTTTGACCGCACGATCCCACGATCCCGCTGTGTCTCAAGTCGAAGAGCTACGGCACAGTCGTCCAATGATACTGTATGGCAGACGTCATCACGTACTTGCTCTAGGGAGCCGGTGTTACTTGTTCCGCTCGGGACGGGCGTCAGTCTCGTGACACAAGAGATCAGCGGACAGGCGGGTGCATACCGTGGCGGTGCTGTACTTGCCGCTCGGAAATGTTACCATATGAACAACAACAAAGAAATACATACCGGTAGAAAAATCAATAATCTCTGAGGAATTATCAAACATTATAATATAGAGTTGAATAGGGTAAAATGATACGTACGTAATCCTTAAATGTGTTATTTTTAAGTTTTTCTAGTAACGCTATGTTTTCCCGGCCTTCATATTTATCATACTTGTTGGAATTACATAAGGAACAAAGGCACTGCAGATTACATGTTTTAATGCTATTCAATAATTATTTTATTACGTATTAAACATTTTGTGTGTTTTAATTTCCAGAAGTATCAAATAATACTCTTCTTCCCAAGAAGGTTTGAAACTTGTTGGCATCGATGGCCTACGCTGTGCTGAACTCTCTTCCATAGTAAATGCAACATTTACCGACTTGGTTTGAATGTCGTGTGGTGTGAGGATAAAGGAGGGAACACACTACTGTCACCTCACGTGTGTTCACGAGTATCGTGTCGCAATCTAACCTGACCAGAAATGTATACTATACCTTTGCACCACTGACCTTCAGTGCGTACTACGTCATGCACTTCCCCTACTTGCTCGCTAACTGCTCTCGTTCCTCACGAGCGGGAAGCAAACTGGCTCCGAAGGCATTTCGCACTCGGTTGACGATGCCTGCGGTATGGGACGGAATGTTGACCTACGACAAACAGACACGAGGAGATCCTCATATAACGGGGATACGCACAATCAGACGGACGCTGAAAATCACGCGGCTAGATGACATTAAGAAGGGAGAGGTCAGAAACACTCTTAGAGTTGTCCTAACTCCCGACAAAACGAGAGAAGCAAAACTAAAGTGGTATGGTCACGTGGCCACAGTTGAAGCAGAACCTATCGCGAAGCGAACACTTACACTCAGCCCAAATGGACCAGTGGCCTGGCAGTCAACCTAAAAATTGGTGGACTGCCTAAGGGGAGGACATGCAAGCTGTAGGTGTTCACCCTGACGACACTGAAGACCGGGCAAAGTGGAGGGTGGATCCTGTATAAGGTAGGAAGAAAGTAGTAGTAGTAATACAGATAGGATGTTGAAAAGGTTCGATCATATTTGACTGCCTAGCTTTCATGGAACTCAGCCGCAAAACAGGTAGACAAATTACAAAATGTGGCCGCCAAAACTGGTGTAACAATATCGTTTGAAAAATGGACTCATAGGAAACAAATCTCGCAGACAGAATCGAAACAGAATTTGGGGAAATCCACCGTGTTCAGAATTTCCAGTACCTGGGAGAAATTCTCACTCCGATTGGAAATGAGAAGAGAAGGGTGGGAAAGATGGAAATGGCTTTCAGACTATATCATGGAACTTATAACTCGAAGTCCATATTCATCCAAGTAAAATTAAAACATTATTATACGGTGGTCAGAACACAATGTCTGTATATGGCGGAGACCATGACGAGAGTAACGGACTCAATAACTGAACAAAGGGAAACGAGGTTACTGAGGAAAATAGGTCCAAGGAAGTCACTAGATTCACAACACATGTTGCGACTGAGACCGAATCGAGACCTTTATGGAATACGACGGTGATGGAAACAATACAATCATTTTATGGGCACATTAAGGAGATAAATCCATAGACACTGGCACACGGAATACTTAGTCTACAAGAAAAGTGGAAGGCGCAACCTTTACGGCTTAAGGACGTTCACAAGGGGCGTGGATAAAGAGGGGACCCAGCAGGAAGATATACAGGGAAGAACAACCTTTAGGAAGAACATTGAGGGAATGAGGGATGCGTCGGATAAACTCGTCATGTCACGCAACAATTCGGTTGAAGAGCGACAAAGGAGAAGTCAAAGACTTAACATCTGGAAGGAGTGTAAAAGAAAAGGGAATAAGTTTGAGACTGGTGTACTGTGTAAACGTGGTCCATAGATAATCATAACGATGAATAATAATGATAATAATGGTTTTATGTCCAATAACTACTTTTACAGTTTTCAGAGACGCCGAGGTGCCGGAATTTTGTCCCACACGAGTTCTTGTATGTGCCGATAAACCTAGCGACACGAGAGTGACGCATTTCAGCAATCTCAAATACCACAGACTGAGCTGGGATCACACTCGCCAACTTAGGCACAAAAAGCACGAACTCTCCGCCTGAGCCACTCAGCAAACTACACAAGCAGTATGTAGATGGGACTATTTACTACTATGTCCCAGGGCCTAATTATGTATGTACGGCTTTACCTCAATGACGAGCTGCAACCAGCTAGAAAACACAAATAAAATAGGACACACTGCGGTGGTTAACCAATGAGGCACAGCATCTGCTCCTCTTGTTGTACATTCTAGTGAACGATGAAGAAAAATTACTCCCTATCAATACTGCACATAGCTTTGAACTAAGCTATATTTTTAAATCTCTGACAGACCGTATCAACCTCGTTCAGACTAGTCACCCTCTGTGTGGATACTTGCCAACGATATCGATTTCATCAAGCGTACAGCCTACACATACCCTGTACTGATGTCAACGATTGTCACCAAACCTCTACTCACATGAATTGAAATCAGACTCCCTTCATGTAGGAGAATGAATTCAGTTCTACTCTTCGTTTCAGACACAGAAACAATACCCGTCCACCAAGCGAGATCGTATCGAGCCACCTCAGTTTTCAATAATGCAACAGAACGAAGAAATGTCTGCCCTCGCATTAGCAGTGGCAGTGTCCAAAGCGTCATGCTCATAAATGCAGTATGCATTACAAAATATTGGCCAGAACCAATGTCGCACAGGTGGAGGTCTCAAGTGAAGACGAAAACTGGGTAATACAAACTATACTGCCGGAGAAAAACATGCAACATCGTCAAGGACCAGGTCATTTTATTCGCAAGCGATGTGAGAGGTAGTTCATCATAGCAGGAGTGTATGATTACAAATTCCTACCGAATGAAATACACTTCTCACTGTAAATGGTGGCCAAACCGTCACATCAATACACAGTGTGCCCTCCCTGGCGGCAATGCAGGCGTGCATTCACGCATGCAAACGATCATAAAGGTGCCGAATGACATCCTGCAATAGATTGTCCCAAGCATCTTGCACCTGTTGATGAAACTCGGCAATGGTTCTTGCAGGCTCTGGAGAACGCGTACGTTCCCACTTCATCATGTCACAAACGCGCTTAACTGGCGAGATATCCGGTGATCTGACCAGGGCAGATGTTGCATACCACGTAGAGCTCGTTGAGTCGCAGCAGCAGCTGTATGTGGACGAGCAATGTCCTGCTGAAAAAGCACATCACCTTGCTGTCGAAGAAATGGCAGTAGCACGGGGACATAAGCTGTGCAATGTAGCGGGCACTGGTTACGTTACTCTGCAGAAACACCAACTGTGACAGCGAGTTGTAACTGATGGCCTCCCAGACCATGAAGCCCGGGGTGGAACCTGGGTGTTGTGGGCGAATGCACACTGGAATAGACCGCTCACCCGGTCTACGCCGTACTAATGCACGTCCATCACTTCCATACAGACAGAAGCTACTCTCGTCATTGAAGACAACAGAGCACCATTCCCCTCTCCAGTTGACTTTCACGACACCAGAGTAGGCGTGCTAGGCGGTGTCGTGGTGTCAGTAATAATCTGGTACACGTGATCGTAATGCTGCAGCAAGTAGACGGTTCCCAATGGTTCATGGCGACATAGCAGGTGAAACATTCGTTCCTGGATAATGTTCGGTCGGCCACCGCTGCTCGCACAATGCGTCGATCTTGACGTTCGTCTGTACTACGCGGACGTCGGGAGACTGGTCTATGGGTGTCGGAATATTCCGTAGACCACTGCTGAAAGCAGCGACACACCACCGATACATTGTGCCCAACATGTGCAGCAATCCATCGATACGTCCATCCAGATTCCCGCAGGCCCACAATACGACCCCGTTCAAAGGGCTGCAGTTGTTCAAGAGGAGCTCGTATTCGTCGGCGAGGCACGATTGTACCCTGGAATGAACGCTGCAAACAATGTTCACCTCTAACCTCACCATGGTTACTGCATGAAGAGTCAAAACAAAATGCGCACGGACAGGCCTCCTGAGCCATCTGATCGCCGATGTCCGTGACAAATGAATGACTAATACAACCACATCTCAGTATGCAGATATACTGCTGGTGCGAGTGAACACAATCCTTGAGGATGTTGCATGTTTTCCCGGAAGTGTACATTGAAAATAATATAGCTGACTGACTCATGCGGTAAAACACTGGCTTTCTGATTCCAGGTTGGCAGGTTCGATCCCGTCTAAATTCAATGGAACCTGATTCCTCGTGCCGTCAGGTTCAGTGACAAGTAAAACAACTCATGTGGGACAAAATTCTGGCAACTCGACGACTTAAAAAACAACCAGAAATATCTGCCGTGATACGAAGAGGGAATGTTCACTGGCTGTGGTATGAATAACAGCAATCCACATGGGCTCAAAATTACCGACATATGAGATACTTGGTTTCATCTGAATAAATTACTTTCTACTTACTTGCAGGGCTCCATTCTATATTTCCTGCCCAACCTCTCTAGGACAAACTTCGTTCTCCCCCACCTCAACAGCATAAAGTTTATAATAAGAATGTTACGTCCCACTAACTACTATTACGGTTTTCGGAGACACCAGCATAAAGTTTTCAGGACCCGCAGATTTTCGCGTTCTTAAGCCTTTCTTTACTCGATTTCGATACTCTGGCGAGTCGATCGGATATCATGCCGTTTATTTGACTGGTATATCGGACTCCAAATAACACACCAATCACCCGGAATGAATAGCCATTTCACGGCGCTAAGTGACAGTAAATCCACATCACAGCCTTATATTTGGAATACCGGTAATTGCATAGCGTGCACTACCTGATTACCAAGCGGGAGGAGATCATGGGTCAATATCGAACAGTTCCCTGTGGTAACGACAGACAAATGGGGCAATTCTGTAACATGTTGTTCACTATATTCTACACATCGTAACACCAGTGAGACTCTCTCAGCAGTAGAACTCCAAAGTTAAACGTGCTTAAAGTGAACGATCGCAATTCCCGTACAAGAGGAACCGAAGTATTACAGCAACTCACGAAGGAAAATATCTCGGGGTAAAAATGTCCATTAACCATCTACAATATGGAGGTCATGTATTTCCCAATACGTACTCTCATAAACAATCTTTACTTAACGATCCTTAGTGGAACTCCGTTCTTTAGGCCTGTTATAACTGAGTTTTTTTACAATGATTTTACGCATCAGTTTGTCCTAGTCAACAAAGAAGTAAACGTTCTAACTCCGTAAGTAGGAAGGTTTCTAACAAAGAAACAAACAAACAAACAAACAAACAAACAAACAAACAAGAGAGAGCAATAGCAATAGGTGGAAAATTGAGAAGTTCTTAGGTCTCTTAGAGACAATAACGCCGGGATAGGAAAAGAACAGGGACTGAACCAGGGAGCTTTTCTAAGAATTATGACAAGAGATAATAGGCTCAAGCAAGAGGAAGTATTGCTAGATTCACATCTGGTCCTTTGATTGAGACGAATATCTCTGGAAGTATGAGCTCCTGCTGAGGATTGTGGGGAGAATTGCTGAGTTTCGCAACGTTTCTCTGAGCGCAAACATTCTTCCTGGAACTTCAAATGAATAACCGACTTAGTCCCATCAAGAGTAATTGAAATGTACTGTCATGCAATCAATGTTTATGGACCGATGACCTAGATCTTAGTCCCCTTTAAACAACAAGCATCATCATCAAGCATCATGCAGTCAAAGTTTTGTATATCGTTATAATGGCGAGTTATTTTTTTTATTTTTAGCGCATGGCTTTTCTGTACATTGAATGCAACAAAACTACAATACATTTAGGCACTACAACTTTAAATGAAGGTGTTAATAAAAAGAAGTATCTCCAGTTGCCTTCATAGACATGCTTGACACACTCTTGATTGATGCGATGAATAGTTTACCTCTATTTTTGTTGTTGAATTTATGCCGTGCCAGTTCAGACAGGTCTTATGGCGACGATGGAACACGGCACAACTCCGGCATTTGTCCAACGTAAAAATTGGAAACGATGGAAAGCCATCTTCAAAGACGCCACCAGTGCGGTTCGAACCAACCGTTTCCCAAATGCAAGCTCTCATTTACAAGACCCGAACCGTGCATCGAAGTTAGTCGCTTAGCTTGTCTCTGAGCCTAACGTTTTGAAAGTGGAGGAGGATATTCCACTTGTAACGGAGATTCACACAAGTTTCATGGTTTGTCCCTGTGCGTTATAATGGAAACCCATTATCATACTACTTGATTTTAAGAATTTATAGGTTTTATAGTGAATTCATGCATGAATAACAAAAATAAGTTTTATATAAGTGCACTCTTCTTTTTTTCACTTCATTACAACTTTGGACGTTAGGGTTGGAATATCAGTGAAATGACTTTACTATCACAATCACCTAATAATGTCAAAAAGAATATATATTTCCTGAAGAATAAATTTGTAGTCATAAACATCCAGAGAAAATTTGAAGAATTAAGTATCCGTAAACTACAATGCATATTCAGAATATTCGCTTTTACAAACTTATTTGACAATAATAGACTTGATCAATACTCACAAATATTCCTAATGACTTTCAATTGTAATTTACAATAGACTCTCATTTATCCAAAATAACTGGGACCGGGGCCTGTTGGGATTGGCAAATCATCAGAATTTCCTTCCGAAATCCAATATTGCAAAGACTGGCATGTAGTAACTAAACAGGAATAACTGACTTGGTGAAGAGAAATAATTAGCGACTGATACCTATTTCTGTGGAACCAAACACTATGAAACTCTTATTAACTTTATTACATTGTTCTACTTCGATTTATGGATCAAAATAATATCACAATACAGAGTGAAAGGTTGCTTTTATACTGACATCATGCATGAATAATAAAAATACATTTTCGTTTAAAAATCATTTTTTCATTCCATTAAACTTTGGGAGTTATGTTTAGTTCGGATTAACAGCTTTTCCGGATTATTGGGGTTTGAATTATGAGGACTCTACAGTGCAATGCCAAACTAGTAACAAGTCATTTTACTATTCGGTACGGTAGTAGCACAGCTCATTCCAGGCACACCCCCAATGGAGGCGAGCTGCATATACCACTTTAACCCTCGTGTCATTCTTAAATCTCTGGCAGAACCGAAAATCGAAGCCGCACCAGTGGGAACATCTCCGAATCGATATGCGGTTGCATTGTAATTATCACGATACAGTACTTGTAATGGAATATGTTAAGTTACATTTCGGAAACTAGGGGTGATTTCCTCAGTGACTGAGGTTTGATTACGTTACGATAGGCTACCTGTGAGAAAATATTTTTCGTTATTTTATATAAGTTATTCACGAAATCTTCTGCAGTTTCTTGTATCTATTACTCTACTCGTAAGTAATATTTGTTTTTCAATATTGTTCTTTATTCTTTGGTATAATTTGTTGCATTATTTTGTTTTCACTTCATTTTGTTACTAAACTATCGTAAGCAGACGCTGCCACTGGTATATCTCCCAAATTCAATATATTTGTGAATAATAATAAAAATAATACTAATAATAATAATACCTGAAGTGAGCTATATGTAGAATAAGATATAGATATAGTAAAGAGACAGTGCTGACATCACAGAGCAGCTGCTAACGTAGCACCTGACATGTATTGCAGTGCGTGTCTCTAGAGTCACGACGCTTTCTCTGCAAGTTTTTGCGTCCACCGTCGAGCGTCACAAAAACCGGCAGCGTCTTGGGACTAGAGTCTGCGTCAAGCCGGCTTTAATCTGTCCTGGGCTCTTAGCATTGTGCCTGCTCACCGCTAATTTCATAACACCCACCTCCCCAAGGCTCGTAGCTCTCGGCTGGTAAATCATGCAGTCTTTGTCACCTAAAATGCACTGGAAGTCCACCAAGATAGTTCTAAGGATAGACATTTTTTGGTCTTTCATAAAGGATTGTGGATCCTGCTACCGTGTGACGAAAGCCTATTTCGAATTCCGGAAATTGATCGAACTAGACAAATGTGCTGTCTGCCTTGTTCTACTAAAGAACAGAATGCGACGTTGTCAGAGGAAAATCAAAGCTAAGCTTCAATCAGGCCATGGAGGCTTGCACTGTTCGCAACCTATCCACTAGGAGGAATAGAGTGATTGGCTCTACGATAGGCCGCGTAGCTACTCTCCATGTTCTGAATACTGTCTCCATGTTGCTACCATGATAGCACCTTCATTGCGCACCAGTATAAAGTCACGTAATAAACGTCACGATTATTAAACTGAGGTAATTCAAGAAGAACATTATTTCATACAGTGTATGATGCTCCCTTGCCAAACAGATATTTATGCTAAAGACAAATTCAAACATGGAAGGAAAATAAAAACAACTAAAATAGATGTGCGCCCTACATAGGCAATGTGCAGGTTTATTGTCCAAAACAAGTTTTGAGGCTAGCTGCCAGTAATGAATCCATCGATTCCCTGAAAGCATGCAGTAGGCATTTCTTTCGTGGCATGCTGAATTGTCTGTGTCACTTCAACACAGTCACAGTTAGGGAAATCTGTCCACCTAGAAGCGTTGAGTAAAGATGCAGGCAGTTCTTCCCGTTTACCATCTGAACCGATTAAGTTCGTAGTATGTAGCACGACGAAGAATGAACCCTGGAAGTCAAGAAGTAATATTTGAAGAATCTCCAAACGGTCTTCAATACCTTGATATAAAGGCGTAAGTGTAGCTTTACTCGTGCCATTTCGTCAATAGCCACTTCTCTCACGCGAAAGGACATTGGCTGATGGAAGGGAGGGTAGGAACAGGTTATCTTGATTCCAGAGGCGAAGACGAATATTATATTTCCAGCGCATCGTCCAATTGGAAATGCAAGTCATGGCTCCGGCTGATATTACCAAATTCTCAATTTTCTGAAGAAGGCTACGTGCAGGCAATATCGTTCACCAGCCACCTTTAGGGTCGTGATGGGCAAGGGGATAAAATTGAAAAGGAAGTAAATTATGCCGCAGTCTATGTACTGTGACTCTTAGCTGGGATGAGATCATTACAGAATGCGTTCACTCAGTAATGGATCGGCAGCATGTTAATCCGGAAGACAAGGTCTCCCTCAAATCACAAAAATGTGTAGTCTTCCCGGCATATCTTACGAAATATAGCACAGGAAGGTGGACAGTTTCAACACAAACCGAGGTGCTAAGAATTTGCCTTGAAGGAAATCACACATTTTTCATATTTCTACTCTTTTATAGGTATTCGAGCGACTATTGATTTAGAAGTTGGTTCATTGATCAGAGTTTGATACATCGTAGAATCAAGCACATTAACTCTATCTTCTATCTCCTTATTTAAAGCAGCTACACTTCCACCCGATCTATTTCCTCACGAACAGTTAGCGCCACGCAGTGTTGCCACATCAAGATTTTCTGTAATATATATAAGAGGACAAGTAAATAAAGTCTATAAATGGCAATATTATCAACAGACGAAGTAGGTATACTATTTTCAAGGAAATAAGAAACCCAAAAGCTACCGTACTTTAATTGAAAACGAAAGTATGTCACATTTCTTATTTTTCTTTTACAACCGCCTTTCCCAAACCTGTGGGGTCGCAGGTGCGAACTACGTAGCACATGTGGATTTGGCCCTGTTTTACGGCCGGATGCCCTTCCTGACGCCAACCCTATATGGAGGGATTTCATAATTCTGTGGTGGTTGGTAGTGTGGTATTTTGTCTGAATAGGACACGAACATCCAGACCCCGAGCCTGAAGAATTAATCAGAAACGATTAAATTCCCCGACCCGGCCAGGAATCGAACCCGGGAACCTATGAACCGAAGGCCAGTACGCTGACCATTCATCCAACGAGTCGGACATGCCACATTTCTTATTATCGAATATTTTAAAGTTACAATATGTACAGTAGTTATAAAGTTTCTAAATTGACTACACTGGTGATAGAATACCAGAAGTTTGTCATACCAACTCTTGGACCATCGGCTGAGATTTTTATTATTTTTCTCGTTCTTGTTTTCTTTTTATTTGATATTTAAGGACGGCGCACACACACCCAGTCCCCGAGCCAGTAGAATTAACCAAATACGTCAAAATTCCCGACCAGGCCCGGAATCAAACCCCAGGCACCTTGAAACAAATGCCAGCACATTAACCATTTAACCATGGAGCCGGCCTGCTGAGTTCGTGCTGCTTTCGATATTATTTCCTCGCCTTCATTTTCATCTCACATTACCGGAGGGTGACAAAGTTCGAAACCGTTTCTTAACCTACTGTATGTAGTCTACGAATAATGTTCTGTTCAAACTCGTCCATTAGGTTCTTTCTAAATTGTGTATTAGTACTACTGCTGCTACTATTATACATTATATATTTCAAAAGCTGTTCGAAGATAAACGCAGGGTGCTAGAATTCTTCCTCCTAAAATTGGGTTCTATACTGAGGTAGTATGCCTTTGCTGGCAGGACGCAGTGTTTACAGTGCACTATGTTTTCTGGTATGGGCTAGAGCAATATTGTTACTTTCATTGATCTGTCTCAGCTTTATCCTTGGCTTTGACACGATGAAAGTGACTGAGGTATGAGTGATGCTAGTAATGCCATTCCTGATGCAGCCAGTCCCTGCTATGAATGGTGTAAAAATATTGCTCATAGGGTCAGTTGGTGCATGTATTTCAGTGGGCTTGGCAGACTGATATGTAATAGCAACTTCTGGCTCGGTGAGGAAAGCAACGGAAAACTACCTCACTCCTCATTTCCCTAGGACACCTCTTCAGTGATGCCTAGGCCATTTAGGACAGCTGATGGCGGAGCTGTTGAGGATCCAACTAGCCTTCGGGCTGAGGACTAAACACTGAGGTAGTAAAATAACAAGGGTCTCTCAATTTAGCCCGTTTAAAAGGCGAAAAATCGTGCTGGAATTCGATCTCACATTTTGGATACCAGTCATATCTGGCGTTGCTTCTCCTTACCTCCCTGACCAGCTTTGATCAACCTCTGTTCCTAGGACCTAGGGAAGGATTCATTCCGCTCCCCTAAAGGGAGGGGCGGGCCAACTAGAAGGTCATGCCTTCTCTCTGGCCAGGACAACCTCTGTTCCTTTCCGACTCTACTATATTAGGTTTACCGAGTAGGTTGCCTGCACAGTACGCTTCCATTATGGAGATGGTGGGTTCGGACGCAATAGTCGGCAGCCCTGCATATGGTTTTCTATGGCTGTTACCATTTCAATTCTAGTCCCTTCATATTCCATCGTCACCGAAAATCTATGTTACGTTAAAGAAAGAGAAAGGAAAAAAAAAGAAGAACATGGAGGTATTAAGTTCGGGAGACCTAGGGAATCTTACATTCTTCCAGATTTTTTCAGTCGTTCCCTTTCTCTAGCCGCTGGGCTGAGTGGCTCAAACGGTCGAGCGATGTTTTTCTGTGCCCAGAATGGTGGGTTCGATTCCGACTTGGTCTGGGTGTAATTGAAAATGCTCAAATATACCAGCCTGGTGTTGGTTGACATACTGGGGCGTATGAAGACTCCCACGGGACAGCATTTCTGGCACCTCAGCATTTACGAAAATAGTAAAATCGGACGTAAAACTATTATTATTATTATTATTATTATTATTATTATTATTATTATTATTATTATTCTACTTGTTTAACATCGCACTAACACATCGAAGGTTTTCGCCGACGGAAGGATGGGAAGGGGCTAGGATTGGTACGGTAGCGTCCGTGGCATTAATTAAGGTACAGCCCCAGCATTTGCCTGGTGTGAAAATTAAAAACAATTTTCAGGGCTGCCGACGGTGGGATTCGAACCCATTATCTCCCGAATGCAAGCTCACAGCTAAACACATGGCCAACTCGTTAGGTATTATTATTATTATTATTATTATTATTATTATTACTTTTGTCAATATTTCCGTTATTAGAAGGTTCGGAACTCTTCCCCTTCATCAATTTTTAGGGTATGATAAACTAGTTATTACGCTCCTAAAGACTATAATGGTAGCTGGATCAACTTTGAGTGTAGAAGACAAACATAGCAGTATATTCGGTGTCATAGCTGTCAATTTGCAACCGGGAGATAGTGGTTTCGAAACTCAATGTCGGCAGCCCTAAAGATGGCTTTCCGTGGTTGCCGATTTTTCACTAGGTAAATGAGGCTGTTCCTTAATTAAGGCCACGGTCGCTTCCTTCGCACTCCTAGTCCTTCTCTCTCCCAACATCACCATAAGATATCGGCGTAAAGCAAATTGAAAAAAATAATCAGTAAGCAGACACCTCCGCTACGTTCCAACTGAATGTTCGATTTTAGAGAAGTTTTATTAATACTTGTCGATTGGTTTTAGAGAAAGAAACCGAGTTATTTGGAACAAGGTACATAACCAAAGTTTTGTAATTTAATTTAATCTTGATCCATGACTGGTGAAATTATCTGCTAAATATGCATCCGCTGTGAGACTAATTTACGATACAAAGAAATCCGATGCAAATAACATTTGTAATACAGGGTACATTCTTATCAAATGGCACAAAACAGTTCTAAAGTAATTGCGTTTTTCCTCGCAGTTAATTAAATTTTCAATCCAACAGTCAGAGCGGCTGAAGTTTATACAGAATAAAATAAAATGTTCACAAATTGCGTTGTTGAAATGGCTTTAAAATGTTTTGTTACCTCGCAGCTTTAAAACTCTTGAGTTCTTTGCTGGCGATGTAGGCTACTTCATACATACATCTGGCAAGAATTCGTCACATACATTAATTTCCTTAACCCTTAAAAATCGAGCAATGCGACCCGCTTTCACTCACACTCCTACACGAACGAGGTTTCAGATGGAACATTTCACAGTGTTTTCATTGCTGTCGGGTCCACTCTCTAAAAGAACTCGCAGCTCATGTGATATTGGAGAGCAGGTTTCCCGTTCTAAACGTACACACCGCCAAGCTCGATAGCTGTAGTCGCTTAAGTGCGGCCAGTATCCAGTATTCGGGAGATAGTGGGTTCGAACTCCACTGTCGGCAGCCCTGAAGCTGGTTTTCCGTGGTTTCCCATTTTCACACCAGGCAAATGCTGGGGCTATACCTTAATTGAGGCCACGGTCGCTTCCTTCCCACTCCTAGCCCTTCCCTGCTCCATCGTCGCCGTAAGACCTATCTGTGTCGGTGCGACGTAAAGCAACTTAAAATAAAACCGTACATACCATGCTGGACATTTTCACATTCACTCATTCTTAAATCAATTCGTAGTCGATTCCGATTGTATCTTCTGATTCAATTTAACATCTTATTATCGTTGCATCGTCTACTTAAAGCGGTTTCCCATAACGCGAGGAAGGGAAAATACATTTTGTAATAATAATAATAATAATAATAATAATAATAATAATAATAATAATAATTTCGTGTGGCTATTTGCTAGTCTGGTGTTGACCTTGTAAGGTAGACCCTCTACAGAGCAGAGCGGGAGGCATCTTCTGTGTATGGGGAAACTGAATGTTATTGTGTAGTGTTGTGTGTGTGTCAGGGATGTTGGAGACAGCACAAATACCCAGCCCCAGAGCTAAATTAATTAACCGTTTAAGATTAAAATCCCCGACCCTACCGGGAATCGAACCCGTATGCCGGTTAAGCATTGGCCAGCAGGTATTCATCGCTGTTCGCGCGGAACTTGAAATGTCGCAACCTTTAGACCCCTCAGTTAACGCCCTCATGAATGTTGACACCCGAAATTAATGCTAACATCTTTTTTTATGTGTTTAGCAAGTTTCATCGCGATCGGCGACTTAACCATTGCCGATTTTCCCTTGTAGAGGGAGGTCTGTTTACTGTCGGCCTGGTTGGGAAAAGGGAGTAATGGGTATGATTGGCCACTGCGGTATCCATGGAGATAGGACTGCTGGCCGGCTCGTGTTGATTGGAGTTGCTAAACCTCTCACTTCTGAGTTACGTACAGCAGAGCACACCGGTCTGAACGAACAAACAAGTGAGCCGGAAGCGAAGGGAAACAGAAATGAATGCAGGAATGTGGCAACAGCGTGCAATGGCACATGCAATGCTCCTCCCCCCAGCCCTATCTGTCAAAGCGCATCTTTTAATATTACGGGTATTGCCACTAAATTACCCTACGTAGGCCGAGATTACGGACAGTCCACCTTACAGTCCAACTCGGTCCTAGATAGCCTGTACTACGATCATTTTTCTTTTTTCATTCCTTCGCGATATATATTATTTCGTTCACACCTCTTCAAATTCACAAATTACACTATCAATCGGATAGAGACACGCATTAGCGAAATCAGTCCTTCACATAGGGTTGGCGTGAGGAAAATATATTATCAGGCCCTAAGTCACAATTATATTGCAATTACAATACAATTCACCTGCACTAACAAAGTAGTCCTATAGCAATGCGTGTTTGCTTCTATCCTTTTGTCGTCCTGAATACTTCAAATTCACAAGTGCACGAATAAAATGCATTACAATTCAAAACAAAATATTTCCTCTATAATATGTATTGCTACACACAGCAGATTCTGTTATATATACATATGTGCCAATATATTCCGAAATTCAAAAACATCCGAGCAACAATACAGAAAGGGAGACGGTGGCATTGTCGAATCGCTATTTCTGACACTATGATTCCTTCTGTATTATTATTTCTGAAGAAAAAAACTGCTGAAAAGAGAGGGGCGATCGAGGAAGCCGTACTTCAGTTAACAGTTGGATAAAAGGACATGAAATTTCATGGATAATAATACTAATAATAATACTAGTTTGGGCCGATGACCTAAATGTTAGTCTCCTTTAAACAAGAAGCATCAATAATAATATGCCTCACGAACTACTCTCTTACAGTTTTCGGAGTCATCAAGGTCCGAAATAATTATTCCGCAAGAGTTGATTTTCGTGTCGGTAAACCAACCAAGTAACTGGCGTTGTTATTGTTGTTGTTCCCACTAACATATAGAAAGTTTTCGACAACTTAAGCATGGGAAAGAGGTGGGGTTAAGAAGGAAGCGTTTGTAACCTCAAGGTACAGCACCAGCATTTGCCTGGTGTGAAAATGGGGAACCATGGAAAATCATCTTCGGGGCTGCCGACAGTGGGGATTGAACCCACTATCTCCCGAATGCAACCTCACAGCTGCGCGACCCTAACCGACTGGCCGCTTGTTCGCTGAACTGCTAGCAGTTAGGGAAACATAGTTTTATCATTAGTACAGCCATAGCGAGTAGATGAGAAAAGCTGTAGTACGTCATACATACAACTGATCAGATAGAACCATTGTTACATATTCCTAACTTCACAGACATCACACAAACAGATTCAAAACCGTAAACTCTTCACCATGCAAAACGGATGCATGGATTGTTGTGTTTTTAATAATTTTTTACGTAGATAATTGTACAAGAGCGATAAGGCAGATGACAAGCCATCCGATGCGAAAGGTAGTTTGGTTCGCGGAAGCACAGAGGCACTCTTTCATATCTGACGAATGACCACAAAGCTATCCTTCCCATATCAGTAAGTATCAGTCCGAGCTAATTTCAGATAACGGCCAGAGTGATTCATGGCGGAATGATGACTACACTGCACGCATGACTACGTGATGCATTTAGAGCAGGACAGATATGGAGTAACGAGGGCATTGCCAAATTAGATCGCCTTGCCTGCTGGTTCGGAAGGAGACATATGTGTGCGCACCACGGTTCGTCAGATTTTAGATAATATTCGTGAATAATATCCACATTTATGCAGTAATAGCTTACACAGTAAGCCAAGCACTGCCATATTTTTTATGACGTGATAATGAGCATTTCTCACTCATCACAAACATCAGTGAGATGGCAACATTTCTCACGAGGGTGCTGTACCACACTGAGTTCATCGTAGTGCAAAGATACAGTCCCTTCACTGAAATTGAATCGAGGAAATCAAAAACCATCTAATTCCACTAATTTTCGGTGTTATGATGGATAAGTATTGCAAGCGTAGCCTACTATTCATGTATAGCATAAAACATCCAAATCCGAACGTAACTAGTCAGCTACAAGTTGTTTATTATTTCGTCTAATCACAAACCAATTTATTCCATGGAGTTGGCGAGTTTCTCCTTTCCATAAATATTCTACGGTTAGTCGGCAGCACTATGGCAAGCCAACGAAGGCGAAAATGACTCAGAAACCATAACTTTCGACTTCCAGCTAAATCTCCCCGTTCCACCACAAACGTTCGTAACGAATTCTACCTCAGGCAGATATGGGTGGATAACATTAGTGTACATAGAATATCAGACAATAAACAGGTAACGTATATGTACACTGAAGTAGACGGCCACAAAGGGTATTCTGATGCTTGCAGTTTGTTAAGACACTGTGGAAATCAAAACCCACCGAATTACAGGCACATATAAAATATTTTAAAAATAAAATCCTATCCAAATATCGTTATTTTGTTGTTCATAGTTAGTTTATATTAAGGTAGTTCTGCAATTTAAAAAGTATCAAGATGATTTCATGGGAAACATGCCCGTAAAATACTTTCCCCCCTCCTGTAAAATATGGTTTAACTGGAGTTAGTGGGTTTTTGTTTTCCATTATTCAACGTATGTGTTTATGCCGAGTCCTCCACCCACGGGTTGGTTGGATCCCTAACAGCACCAGGATCAGTGTTGTCATGAATAGCCTAGACCTTAATGAAGAGGCGTACCAGATAAATGAGGAGCGATGCAGTTTGTTGCTGTTTTCCTCACCAAATCAGAAAGTACTACTGCATATCGGGCATTTAAAACCATTTAAATACGTACACTATCCGTCCTGATGAGTGACACCTTCAACCCCTGGGGGTGGGGGCTGTAGAATACACCCACGGTATCTATTGCCTGTCGTAAGAGGCACCTAAAAGGGGCTCTTAACGTGGGAGCGTGCGTTGGTGACCATGGTTCCCCTACCCGAATCTGTCATTGATTCCACTTACTTGTGTCAGGGTACTCCTATCCGACCTCCTTTGGTCAGCTATTGTTCTCTTCTAACCCCGTTGGTGTTAGCGAGGCATAGAGAATCTTTCAATTTCACGCCCTTTGCGGCCCGTCCGTTTCTTTATATAAAGTAGCGGACCTCTTCCTCTTTCTATATTAGTGTTAATGGAGGATGGTTACCCAGTTGTACCTCTTCATAAAACAATAATAATCATCACCATTACCAGTGATACCTTCACATCATTCGTCACAGATACAAACTGAAATGCCGTTACTGGTATCTCAGTAACTTTCATATTGCCAAAGCCAGAGATAAGACTGAGATGAATTTGCTCTACTGAATCCTCAAATAGCACCATCAAGGGATACGCAGTTATTCGAAAATTTCCGAAATCTATGGCGACGCCAAAATTGGCGTAGTACGCAGGGTGAGGAGTGAGGCAGCTAGCCACTGCTTTCCCCACTGGGTCAGAAAATGCTACTGCAGCAAGACTGACCCTATGAGCAATATTTTTCATAAGATCTAGACTAGTCGTGTTCCGAATGCCACTGTCTTTCGGATTCCACACAAAACTGGAGGTCCCGTGGCTATGATCATGGGCCACCTATAAATATTTTTTTTTCATTCAAATATCCATGATAGTTGTAACCGTTGTTTTACAGAGAAAATCGAAAAAGATAATAGTCTCGATGTTTAAACACCGAACGGTTTTCGTGGAAGTGACAACAAGTTATGACAAAACAGCCTGACTGGGGAATCCGTTGTAAAATTACTCCTCAGGTAATGGGTTTGATTTCGACAGAGGTCGATGGTAATTCAGGCTATTCAAGTGTGACGCGCAGTGCCGTTCGTTTCCGGCACGATAAGAGGATAAAATGAGACATCCCGACGTCTTTCAAAAATCTATAACAAGTGAAGAGTCATTGGAAAATGTCAAATTATTATTATTATTATTATTATTATTATTATTATTATTATTATTATTATTATTATTATTATGTGCGTATGGACCCAATGGATCACGCAAAGCTCTAACGATTCTGTTTTCTGAGTTGCCAAACAGCTCTCATCCTTTCTACGTGGATCCTTTTTCGTTCTTCTGTCCACTTTGCTCCAGTCTTCTTGTTCACTTCGTTCTCTGGTTGCACTTTCCATCCATTAATTTTTTTCCTATAAAGGTTTCTGTCCGCGGTGTCATTTGGGTTTATCTGGGCTTTTTCCAGATCCTTCTTCACTTCTAGTACCCATGGAATATTTTTTAGATGTTCTATGTAGGTGAGAATCTTGTGTGTCAGTCTACTTGCCGGCAATCTGTGGACGTGCCCATAGAATTTCAGACGTCTTTTACGGATGTCTGCTGCAATGTTGGAATGCTCTTCTGTCTATTTGCGTGACCTCAGTCTATATCCATCTTCTGTTTTTCGGGGGCCGAGAATTTTCCTCAGGATTCTTCTTTCTTCTTTTAAAATATTTTCTAGGTCACCTTTCCCGTTTAGTGTAAGGGTCTCGCTGGCATATAAGACTTCAGGCTTTATTACTGTATTGAAGTGTCTGATCTTTGCATGGCGGGACAAGCACTTTTTATTGTATATGTTGTATAATAATAATAATAATAATAATAATAATAATAATAATAATAATAATAATAATAATAATAATAATAATAATGTTATTTGTTTTACGTCCCACTAACTACTTTTTAAGGTCTTCGGAGACGCCGAGGTGCCGGAATTTAGTCCCGCAGGATTTCTTTTACGTGCCAATAAATCTACCGACACGGGGCTGTCGTATTTGAGCACCTTCAAATACCACCGGACTGAGCCAGGATCGAACCTGCCAAGTTGGGGTTAGAAGGCCAGCGTCTTAACCGTCTGAGCCACTCAGCCCGGCGTTTTATTATTATTATTATTATTATTATTATTATTATTATATTATTATTATTATTATTATTATTATTATTATTATTATTTCTGTAAGAAGGCGAGTGCATGAATGAGTGGACAGAGAAAAGATTAAATAGCAATTTAGAACTTGAAAATTTTGGAATATATTTCTTTCCTCCTTTTTTTCCTATCTTTTCCTTTCAAACTTTACTATTTGCCACGAAAATAACAAAATCAGGTACCAGGTCTAGCTCGTGAGCTTGAGTAACAATATTAGAAAAAAATCAGATAAACAACCACTTAAATAAACTGACCTTGGAGCACCCTAGTTACAACTTTAACAAGAGCACTGCTGATCTCTTCAGCCCACACCCAAGGAGATAGAACTCCAAATTTTACATCACTGGGAAGAGGGTCTTTGCTCTACGCAATTACGTCCAAGGAGGTCCTCCTTCCAAAATTACGAGTTCCAGGCCTATTAAGGCACCTACCTACATTTTACAAAACCAAACAGTAGACACTGTGCTAATCGCTCAACAGTCTGATTTACCAAGACACACAATGAAAAAAATAAAGCTGACTTTAACAGGGGTACCAAGTTCCCATTCTACGTGGCCTTATTTAGAAACAAAAGGTTAAACTTACTGGCCGAAAATCAAAATGTTAGGAGGGGAACATTTGCACTCCTTCCGAATTCACCAGAACATCATTAAAACCCTATGTGGGCTTATGGCCCGCAGTTACAGAGGCTAAGCCTATACTAATAATAATAATAATAATAATAATAATAATAATAATAATAATAATAATAATAATAATAATAATAATAATAATAATAATATTTGCTTTACGTCCCACTAACTACTTTTACGGTCTTCGGAGATGCCGAGGTGCCGGAATTTAGTCCCGCAGGAGTTCTTTTACGTGCCAGTAAATCTACCGACACGAGGCTGTCGTATTTGAGCACCTTCAAATACCACCGGACTGAGCCAGGATCGAACCTGGCAAGTTGGGGTTAGAAGGCCCAGCGCCTTAACCGTCTGAGCCACTCAGCCCGGCTAAGCCTATACTACGGAGGTGACTAGATGAAGATAAAGTTTACAAAATTAAGAGATAGATTTTAAAGATTACACAATCATTGTCACCTCAATATCAAGTTGAGAGGGAATACAAGAAGGTAACTCACACTTTATTCCCTAAGTTCGGTTAAGTTCTTTAGACTTGTTTGAGAATTTACATTGACGAATAGAAGTTACATTCCGAAAGAAATTAGAAAACTTCCCCTCGAGCTAGCTTTTAAAGACTATTACATGGTTAAGCAGAGTCTGCCATTACCTTGAGCTGGTGGACCTCCCGGCGAGGGACGAGGCAGCCCTTTCGACTGCCTCCATTACGAACACACTCTAAACCTCTTGACTGGAGCAATCGCAAAGACAACATGGCCTGAACGCTCCCAGCTTTTATAGCGGAGAGGAACGAAACCATGACACCCCCCAATTTTCATTGGACAAACAAAGAAATATTAAAAAACTCTGATTGGTTACTTAAGTAAATGTACAAAATTTCTTATTGGCGGAAATATTAAGTTGGCGGGAAGAGATAGAACTGTTGATAACTTTAGAACACCAAAAACAAACAATAAACAATTCAGTTTAGGAAACCTTGACACACACAAAATCACTTCAAAAATTTGTTGTTCATCCTCGCCCTAGAGGGCGCACATAAGTTGACAGTAGCGACATCTGTCGATAAATGTTCAAACTATTTCCGAAATGAGTTTCAGATTTTCTGTTATAGATGGGCTTTTATAAGGAGCTAGTTTTAAATGCACGGGGCGGGTGTACCTCCGGTACAATTATTATGAACATCTTCCTCCGTGGATCAGTCGTGGAGTGTTGGCCTCCAGATCCCAATATTGAATATCGCGGTTTCAAACCCGGCAGAGATAGTGGGAACTTTGAAGGGACGAACATTTCCATTCCATACTCCATATCGTACGATATCGGCTTGTAAGAGATCTCCGATGACAAATTTGGTGTTTATCCAACAAAATCAATTAATATTCGATCATAGATCGCCCAACATAAATCGATTTTCTGTCATCTGATAGAGTAAAACAGAATGTCCAAATCGATCGCAGGTAGTTTAATTGACGTCAAATGAAAATGCTTGCACACGGTAGCTGAGGTAACAATTATTATTATTATTATTATTATTATTATTATTATTATTATTATTATTATTATTATTATTATTATTATTATTATTATACATACATACATACACACATACATACATTATCATTATAGACTGTTATGCCTTTCAGCGTTCAGTCTGCAAGCCTCTGAGAATTTACTAAACGTCGCCACAATCCTCGATTTGTAACTAGTGTTGTGGCCTCATTTAGTTCTATACCTCTTATCTTTAAATCGTTAGAAACCGAGTCTAACCATCGTCGTCTTGGTCTCTACTTCTCTTACCCTCCATAACAGAGTCCATTATTCTCCTAGGTAACCTATCCTCCTCCATTCGTCTCACATGACCCCACCATCGAAGCCGGTTTATGCGTACAGCTTCATCCATCGAGTTCATTCCTAAATTAGCCTTTATCTCCTCATTCCGAGTACCCTCCTGCCATTGTTCCCACATGTTTGTACCAGCAATCATTCTTGCTACTTTCATGTCTGTTACTTCTAACTTATGTATAAGATATCCTGAGTATTATTATTATTATTATTATTATTATTATTATTATTATTATTATTATTATTATTATTATTATTATTATTATTATTTGCCGTTGCGAAGGAGGAAGAATGGTTGAAAAAGCGCACAGGTACGATGAACCGTTTGTTGTATAAACGTGTTTTACAACAGCGTGCATGTAATTAGTTGTCCTATATTAAGTTCCAACATGTGCAATATATCGTATCTTTTAATTTCACCACAAATCATAACGAGATGAGTTTACCCCAACAAATGTTTAATACAGGATGATATTATATTTATATTTTGCAAAACCAGAGTATGTTTCGTTTTTCATTTGCTTTGTATGGTTAAAACAGACAATGTGTTGTACAGGTGGTGGTGTAATATCATACTACTGCTACTGGTTTTGAAAGCCATATGGGCTAGATAATCCGAAAAGTAACGGTTAGCACTATTAGTTGCCGTCATCGGGGGCCCTGGTTCGGTTCCCGGTACTGCCAGAAATTTAAGTACGATAGGAGGCTGGTATATGGTTAAAATGTTACAAGCAGCTCACCTCCATTGGGGGTGTGCCTGAAAATTGCCCACCACCTCAGGACGAGAACACGAATTTACTACTAATCCGAAACTTCTCCTTTACACACTCTTGAAAACATTCTTCTATACTGTTCTCTGATTAATTTGAATAAGTGATTGAGAACCGGAATATTTTAATGTATTCTAGGGATTGTACTTTTATACGCGTTATTTATCAGTTACTGACGAAGATATAATTATGTCACTAGTTAAAAGTCGCACATCTCCCTGTTATGAAATATTTTCATATGGTTCATGCCATCGACCGGTTTGTGGGTAAAAGAATTAATGGTTTAGTCGTGTCATCAAGGATGTGGTGTATATGACACAAAATACATTTAGTGAGAGGCATATAGAACCACAGGAAATGTGCATTTCATGAACATTGGATCTAAACTAAACACAACAAATCGATAAGTGTTGCGAGAGAAATTGTGCAGTTGAGCGTCGTGGTAGTGCTACTGGCGGCCAGTCACTTCGTTAAATCAAATGTTTCCCGGTAATTAAATAACAATGCGGGTCTGACAGCACATCACGTGACCGCCTGATTAAACGTAAGTACTTTTATACTGATACAGCTCTGCCAGCACGTCAAATCTGACCTGCATCGGATTCACTCTACAAACATTTTCCAGAAAACGTTACAGCCAACTCCTTCCCTGACAAAACCGCTTCCTTTTGTGTTATCGACAGAAATATATTTTGTTAGCACATTTAAAGGTTTTTCATCATACAGTAGAGTTCAGCTTATCCGACGTAACAGGGTCGACGGGACGATTGGGAAAGACAGAAAACAATATTGTGAATGTTAACGGACATATTATAGTTGACATTTACATTCAACAACATACGTTGTTGGTACAGATTAATATTTGCTTTAAAAAGTTTTTAATCGACTTCTGTTTACCTGCCGACTGTAACACATTTCATTTAGAACACATACGGCTCGAGGTTTCTTCTTATGTCATTGTCGTTTTAAGGTATTTCAATCCTTCATTGTGTGTCATTTATCCACCATCTTTATCAACTACGGTTTCTTCCTCTTCTGTTTCCCTCTCGCCGTTCTTAACTACGCCGACAACGGTTCTAGGACATTTCGTACCACAGACATTTCGTACCACTTGACCGGCTGATTACTTAAAAGTATTTAGGAGCGGACATTCCGTACCGCTTGAAAGAATGGGAAGTACTGCAAAGTAAAAACGATATCCTAAAGAATGTATTCATTACCGGACGAGTTGGCCGTGCGTTTAGGGGCGCGCAGCTGTGAGCTTGCATCCGGGAGATAGTGGGTTCGAACCCACTGTCGGCAGCCCTGAAGATGTTTTTGTGAGGTTTCCCATTTTCATACGAGGCAAATGCTGAGGCTGAACCTTAATTAAGGCCACGGCCGCTTCCTTCCCATTCCTGGACCCCTCCTATCCCATCGTCGCCATAATACCTATCTGTGTCGGTGCGACGTAAAACAGATTGTAAGAAAAAAATGTATTTATTTGTATATCCATTGTCCACTACTGGAGCAGAAGCCTCCGCGCGGTGTGACCACTACTGATGCTAACCTTTCGTCGGATGCAACTGATCTGTTTGCCATACGTGTTAATTATTATCTCGTATTCGTCATTCTTTCGCGGGGGGGGGGGGCATGGCTACTTCCACCTGTCAGTAGTTTCCTGTTTCCGCATGAACTTGAAGACCATATCGACCAGTTCATCAGAATAGTTTATTTTACTTACTTGATAATGAAATAATGCAGTAGTTTATAAATATTCACAATGCTCGTCAGGCACATTGCGCCTCTATTGTATTGTTTTGTTTCAGGATTTATACTTCAAACAATCGAATTTCTTATGTTAATATTTAGGTAAGTATAAGTGATAAGTATAGTTTAAATGACAGTTATTAAAATAATATAGACATTTTCTTCAGCAAATGTTGTAAATTATTTTTGTTTCCGATTTCTGAAGTGTGTCTCTCAGACTCATTACGCCCGCTGGCGTAGAAATAGAATACCAATTTGATATCATGTGGTACGGATTGTCCTGAGGTAAATATTTGGGGATCACGGGAAAACCGTTCGCAGGCAGATAACGACCTAGGTGGTACGAAATGTTCTCAAAAATCAAGTGGTACGGAATGTCCGTGGTACGAAATATCCGGACACCGCCGACAACGTCTTCATCAGTCCCTTCAAGCTGGTCATCACTGGCCAACCTCTCATTGCTGTCATCAGCTGCATCTCCATATCCAGGGCTTTGTTTCGGCAAAGGAGCGCTTGAGTAGAGTCAGTGCTAGATATGAGTTGGACGGGAAAGAATTCTATAGTTTGTATAAATCATTGTGTGCAATTTTGACCGAATATTTTATGAACGTGTTAGGTACAATTGGAATGTCGGATAAGCGAGAGTCGGTTAAGCGAGACTCTACGGTACTTCGTTCCTTTCTCGGATTAGATCAGGAAAACTCTAAAGTGGGTTCAGTTCAGTTTGTATCTGTCCGTCCATCTGTAAGTCTGTATGCTGGCATTTAGGGTTGTTTTTTCTCTCTCCTTTTCTCCGACATCGTAGGAGAAGGCTACAAGTAACTTCTGGAAACTCGATAATTAGGTTCAGGGATAGCTAGAGTGCAGCAGTACATGACCATTCCTCTTACTTCGTACGGTGCGTTTGAGCTCCGAAAATGACCTTAATTTGTCTCTGTCCATGACCATTTCCTTAATTTGTCTCCATGATCTTCCAACTATACAAGCTTCTTCGTCACTAGTACGTCCCCTAGTTTTCTCCGGCCGTCCTCACCTCCAAGGCCCTTGAAGATTCCAATCTAGAGCCACTAGGAAAGATCATAATATGAAGATAAAGTTGGAATTAAAGAGAGCAGAATGGGGCAACTATCCGTTTACAGGAAGAAAAATTAGGGATTACAGTAAAATAAGTTGCCAAGGGAGATGTTCAATTAATTTCCAACTTCTTTGTAATCATTTTAGAAGAGTATTTAAACAAGTGACAGGGAATCAGCCATCTGGGCGAAAGCCCTAAGTTCTTATCCATGGTGACACTGACTGATTGATTGATTGATTGATTGATTGATTGATTGATTGATTGATTGATTGACAGCTCTATCTGGATTTTTCGCTACGTATGCCGAATCCAACTTCACTTCTTCTCTGTATACTTACATTTGTATTTCTATAAGGTGTTGTTGATCTATTGTGTGTCACAACGCTTCGTTAGATACAATCTCAGGCCATATTATGCTGAAGATCCGGCGTAACCAGCGGTTAAAAATGATCAAGCTGGTAAGTGGTGGAATGGGTAATCTCCCAGGTTTCATACGCATGTAGCAAAACAGCTTTCACATCAGTATTGAAAATATGGATCTCCATCTTCAGTGAAGTCGCCTCCGTGACACAGGCCAGTGGGTTCCGTGGTTCAAATCTCGGTCACTCTGTGTGAGATTTGTGCTGGACAAAGCGAGGCCGGGACAGGTTTTTGTTCGGATACTCCGGTTTTCCCTGTCATATTTCATTCCAGCAACACTCAACAATATCATTCCATTTCGTCTGTCATTCCTTGATCATTGCCCAGAGGAGTGCGCCAGGCTTCGTCAGCCGGCACAATTCGTATCCTCGCCGCTAGATGGGGGCTTCGTTCATTCCATTCCTGACACGCTCGGAGGACTGGAAACAGGCTGCGGATTTTCATTTTTATCTTCAGTAAAACGTTAAGGTTTCTGCCCTAAGTTCTACTAGCTATTTTAATTCGCCCTTTGACATCTACTTCAGCATCTCGATTCTCTGCCACTAGGTTATACATTATTTGATTTCTATACAGTGGCGTAGCAGTATAAACTGGGTATGTCAAATTTCTCAGGTAATAAATATAATCTGTATCGTAAAACTGTGCAAAGTTATAGTTGTGTAAAATAAAATTTCGCACTAATACATCGAAGGTTTTCGGCGATGGAAGGATGGGAAAGGGCTAGGATTGGTGAGGTAGCAGCCATGGCCTTGATGAAGGTACAGCTCCAGCATTTACGTGTTGTGAAAAATGGGAAACTACGGAAAACCATCTTCAGGTCTACCGACGGTGGGATTGGAACCCATCATCTTCCGAATGCAAACTCACAGTTACGTGACCCTAACTAGACGGCCAAACCGTTCGGTATGCTCTGGATGTGTATTGTAAGTTCTACAGATTTCAAACTATCGTTGGCTAAAATATTCAAGCAATGAACACACTGTGGTCGTCCCGGGTTATTCACAGGAATGTTAGTGAAACCTAGTTTTGGATAATTAGTATTGATGTTTACGTACTTCTGTTTTTATCGAATAATTTACTTTACTGGAGAGAGCTGAAGCAGATGTGGAAGGTGAACATGAAACTAAATTCGCATCCTGTTCTTTATTATATATATATATATTCCTGGGAGAACAGGCACTCAACAAAACACTTTAACGGGATAGCTTTTTACCACTGAGAATGAGATAGTTTTCCATGATTATGACTATATATTTACCACTTAGAAAGTTGAATCACCCCCACTCAGAACGCACAGAAATCAATCTGTGCAGCACAGCGTACTGTTCACTCGCACTGCCTGACGAGTTTCAGGCTGAGAAAGAATGCATTCTCGTACTGCAGCGAGGTAGTGGAGGTAATATTGTCAAGTGGCTTATTGCCATTGAGCTACAATGGGTGGAAGCACGGGTTCAATTCTGAAAGGGCGCTGGGATAAGTCCTGTGGTCAAAGATGTGTGACAGCACCTGATCTCCCAATTCAAGTGAGCAGAGTCTAATTGCCAGCTTCCTGGTCAGAAGTTATGAAATTATAACTAAGGTACCGGTAGTGTTTTTCCGTGAAAATACATTCGTTTTGAATAGGAGTGGAAGAGCTTCTTGCCTATATTACTGTACTGAGGATATGAGGATAACAATAATTGTTGAGAAATGAGCTGTGGTATGTATCGCCAGATAGACTTCCCATTTTAGATGCGCCTTCTCCCTCACCTACATTATTCTTTAAACGCCCCGCTTTTCGGACCACTGCTTCAGTGTACGGCTCCGTGGTCTAAGGGTAACGTTCCTGCCTTTTGCCCGGAGGCTCCAGATTCCCGAACATGTCAGATTTTTACCTGGATCTGAAGACTAGTTCGAGGTCCACTCAGCCCACGTGAGAACAACTGAGGAGCAGTCTTGACGGTAGTATAGCGTCCCCAGTCTAGAAAGCCAAGAATAATGGTCGAGAAGATTCGGCACGCTGTCACGCGTCTCCTCGTAAACGGGAGGCCTGAGCAGCAGTCGCTTGGTAGACCAAGGCCCGTTAGGGCTATAGCATCATGGAGTTCCTATAATGTGATCAAAAATGATCGAAACATTCCGATCTTCTTCTTTCCGAACAAATCTGATAATGTTCGTCTGTTACAAGCTTATTGTTAATTTATTTAACTGAATCATATTCCCCCTACTTTTTCGTCGTCTTCTTTTTCACTGGTGGGATCTCAAGTGCGATCTGTGTCACGCGTAACGATTTGGGCCTGTTTTACGGCTGACTCCAACTCTACGTGGAGTAACAAATTCACCATAGCATGTTTATGGTAGTGTGGTGTGCTGTATCTATATGATGTTTGTATTAAGACAAATATAACCAGACGTGGCTAATATCTCCAACCCGGTCCAAGGAATCGAACCCCGTGCCCTATGAAATGAAGGCCACGACGTTGAACATTCAGCCAAGGAACAAGAAGAAGGAGACGTATTCTGTTTTAAAACATATAAACATTACTCTTAGAAGAAAAGGAAGAGATGTCAGAAAAGTCTAAATATACTGAAAGGGACTGGAATATTATCATCTTTCCCGAAACATCTTTGTTGAACAAGTCATACTCCAAAGCATTAGTGATATTAATCACAGAGTAAGAAGATGTAACCTTTCATCCCGCAGTCAAGCTTTCTTTTTATCTTGTCCGTGTTTCTTTACAATCTGCCAACTAGATATCTTCCATTTGTCTTCTTCGGAAATAAAAAAAAATGCTGCTTCGCTCAGAGAAGTTAATTGTCCATGAGAACGGCGCAAGCCAGCCTGCCCCAGCGCCCCTCTTCTATACACTTGGAAGAGTGACAGGTCGTCCAAATTAGTCAAGGTTGACAACATTTCAGCTCAGCTGCTGAGGATCCTCCCTTCCCACATTAATTGTGTGTATCTTTACAAATTAGCTGTATAGAACAATCACAAGTTAGTGCAGTTTAGGAATATAATTAACGTGAAGAACTGTCTTATTATTATTATTATTATTATTATTATTATTATTATTATTATTATTATTATTATTATTATTATTATTATTATATCGTCAACAGATGCAAATCAGGCATACATAACTGTCGAGATATATCCTTGTAAAGAATACATTTCAGTTAACAATTCCAAACAAATCTGACAATATTGTCTATTATAAAATTATAAATTATTTATTGAACTGAATTACATTCCCCTTACTTTTTCCTACCGAGCGAGTAACTGCGCGGTTTGCAACACGTAGCTGTCAACTTGCATTCGGGAGATAGGTTCAAATCATACTGTCGGTAGCCGTCAAGATAGTTTTCCGTGGTTTCCCATTTTCATACCACCGGGCGAGTTGGCCGTGCGCGTAGAGGCGCGCGGCTGTGAGCTTGCAGCCGGGAGATAGTAGGTTCGAATCCCACTATCGGCAGCCCTGAAAATGGTTTTCCGTGGTTTCCCATTTTCACACCAGGCAAATGCTGGGGCTGTACCATACTTAAGGCCACGGCCGTTTCCTTCCAACTCCTAGGCCTTTCCTATCCCATCGTCGCCATAAGACCTATCTGTGTCGGTGCGACGTAAAGCCCCTAGCAAAAAAAAAATTCATACCACAAAAATGTTGGTGCTGTACTTTAATAAAGGCTACGGACGCTTCCTTCCTACTCCTAACCCTTTACCATCCCGTCGTCGCCATAAGAACTAACCTGTGTCGGAGCGTCGTAAAGCATATTGTAAAAATAAAATTTTCCTTGTTCTGTAACAATATGTCCCAACATCTGAGAATAAATGTATATTTTTAATATCCAACTATTAACACAGCTGATTAATAATGTAAATTAACAAATATGAAAATAATTTAATCTGCTGAGATAATTATGACTACAGTATGTGTTCCCAGAAAGTTCCCCAGACAAATTCGTATTTTCGATTTCAAATTCTTCCGTCTTAACAATCGTGTCCTAACATTCTACTCCCAACTGTAGCTTTAGGGGAAATATAGGTGAACGTGAAAAACTATTCGATTTTGAGTCTAGTTATCACTTCATGTACCTTCTGAAAGTCTGGAACCTGTAATTGATGCATACGCACAGTTTCTAAATCGTGCAATTTTGGCATTTATATATTTGCGCAGGTTAGAGTAAAATGTAGGTTTCACTAGTGTCCCGGATTCAGTCTTGATCTGGTATAACGTAAACTCTGAAAACTATATAGTACAAATATGAAACACGTATGGCAAGGAGAAAAGTGGATGGGCTATACGTTAAACATGTTTTCTAGAACACTTTATACCTAGCTGAGTCGGAATAGTGCTCAAATGCCATCAGATCCACCTTCAGAAGCTATATAAAATCTCAGATTATGAAATATATAGGATGCACAGGTCAAGAGCTTCATAGTTTAAAAACATATCTGACCGTGTCACATTCGACTGACCTCCTGTTAAGCTTAATATTGAATATGAGATGACCACTGACCACATTCATGCCATCGCTGTATATCCAACAACGAATAAGATAATATTCTGCCGGGCTGATTAGCTCAGGCGGTAGAGCGTTGGCCTTCTGAGCCCAACTTTGCAGGTTAGGTCCTGGCTCAGTCCGGTGGTATTTGAAGATGCCCAAATACGTCAGCTCATGTCAGCAGATTTGTTGGCGTCTCCGAAAACAATACAAATTTAGTTAATGGGACTTAAAGCCATTATTATTATTATTATTATTATTATTATTATTATTATTATTATTATTATTATTATTATTATTATTATTATTATTATTATTATTATTTTCTTATCTACAAAAATGTAGAGTGAACGACAAATACCTTTCGAAGTCTTGAATGACTTTTGCGGGTAACAGAGCAGCTTCCAGGAATATCTCTTGTTAAATGCGCACCAGTGACGTCTGATGCTAATGAAGACGAGACGTTGTTTTGAACGTTATCCGGATTATCTTCACAACAGAACACTGGTAGTTCCACAACGGGCTGGCATCTGCCAGTCATCTCTAGTACGCCTACAACAACGCTATCATCTGCATTTACAGCAGGAGGTCCACGAGGCAGTTTCGAAACTCAGGTGGACATGTGGTAAATGATGAAGCGCAAGGATGGAGCGTTGGTTTCGAAAATCTCGAGTTCGAAGGGAGAGACTTCGTAACACCGTGAATCGCCATAATAGACTGGAAACATTCCTAATGGAGTGGCGAGTAAATGTATGGAGAGGAATGTTACTGTAGGTTGCCATCTAAATGGGCCATATTTGTTCCAGGATGATCTGACAGAAACACGCTGCCTCCTACATTTTCTTCCCAAAGGAACTGTTACTGGAAGATCTTGAGGGCTTTCGAACTATCACTGACAACCATCCTTCAATGTATTATTGTATTTAGAAATGTTTGTTGATGAGAAGTAAATCGGTTGCGCTGAAGGCGTAAGGAGTCGATCATTTTCACGCTGTTTCTGGCCCTTCCCTCTTTTTTTCTGGTCACTTTATCTTCTAAAGGTCGAACCTATTCATTTTCCTCTGGTGACTAGTGTTCAGAGGGGATTATTATCTACAGAGTTTTACTACCCCTTATAAACAATCACCATCACATCTCAGCTAATGTAGGCTCTTACTGTATTGATTTCCCAGCCGATTGTCGAGTACAACTTATCACAACAGGCTGCGAGATATGCGAGTTTATCATTATTGTTCACGCACTTTAACTCTTGAACTGTTGTAATTAAGCAGGGGTGTGTTCGTGTAGCCCGCGTCTTCAGAATTACTTAACAGTCCTGAGCTGAAAGGCTTGTTGGAGCTCCACTATTATCAGTCACAGACAGTCTAGGCGTCACTGAAGAGGCGAATTAGGGCAATGAGAAGTGGGGTAGTTTACCATTGCTTTCCTCAATGAGCCAGAAGGTGTTATTAAATATGCATATCAAGCCCACTGAGACGTATACCGAACGACCCTATCAGTGACAATTTCACACGATTAAAAACAAGAAGCGTCTGTGTAGGTCGTAAGGAATGGCATTAGTAGCATTGCTCATACCTTGGTCACTTTCACATAGTCATAAACAAGGTAGACAGAGCGATCAATGAAAGTAATAAATTTGTTCTTGTTCATACCAGAAAACATAGCCTACTATAAACACTCTCTTACCAGAAATGAATCCGGGCGTAGTTATTAGCTGAGGCCTCTTATACGTAAACCATTGCTTCTCTAACGTTGTACATCCCTGACCTAGAAAATCAATTTTAAGGTCATAAAACATTAAAGAAGCTAAAAAGTTTTTTGTAGGAGATGTCTAGTTTTTGTCGATAAACACACGAATGAGGTTCCGAAGGCAATACAAGGAAAGCAAGTCATAAGCATAACTGATTTCAGCGTTCTGCTTTTTGCATTTCGTTCCACTCGAGAGCGAATTCCTTCTCCATTTATCTGCACTAAGTCACTGTGTGTAATTGTCCATGAAGACGACAACATGGCAGTTTTGCTTGTCACCCTGTTTTTCTTTCTCAATCGTTTCAAGTTCTGTCCGCACGTGGCAGCTAGTCTCCACAATTCTCGCATGTTGAGTGCATTGGACATTAGACACAAAAAGTTTATCTTGCATTCCTTGGGAGTTCTTTCAGACTCTTCTGGTGTCGACTCAGTAGACCATTTATCATTGTTCGAACTGGAGGGCAAGTGGCCCGGGAATGTTTAATTGCCCTTGAGGCTGACAGTTTGCCACTCCACCCACTTGTCTTCCGCTTTATTCATTTCATTTCTGTCATTGCTGTTCTTTGTTTACTGCCTCCAAGGAAGATACCTGATTTGAATTCCGTAATTTCAATTAGGGCATTTGAAAAGTTGTCATTTCTTCATAGTTAACCACTACGATTTCAGCATAATGTATTTTATACGGCTTTATAATATGATCAGGGGCTGCCTGGCCGAGGTGGTAAAGGCGTGCTCGGTTCGTCCGGAATGACTTGGGTTCGAATCCCCGTCAGGAAGTCGTAAATTTCTAAAAACGAGATTTCCACTTCCGGAGGTGCATATGGCCCTGAGGTTCAATCAGCCTACACCAAAAATGAGTACCAGGTTAATTCCTGGGGGCAAACGCGGCCGGGCGTAGAGCTAAACCCTCTACCCCATCACGTACCGAGGTTAACAATGGTGGAAGCCTTTACCTTCCACTCCTCCAAGGTCCTTCATGGCCTATACGGAGGTGACTTTGCTTTTCTTTTATAATATGATCACCTCCCACAGGAAACTTTTCCAAAATTAGTTCTAGGGACATTTTCTACACTACGGTTCTGGTATTATGTAAGGAAAATAGTACATAATTAAAATAACCAACTTAAAATGCATACCTAACACCTACATATTAAAATAAGATGGAGTGCCGAAATTTGGCAATAAATATGATCTAAGATAAAATTCTAAAAAAATTGATTGTATAAAGTTCACTTGTTCAATACATGTTTGCCATTTAATAAATGGTCTGTCTAGAAAGCTACATAATATATGTTTCGACCTAGGCTAGAGGTCATCTTCAGCTTAAAATAACACCAAGATGAAATACACATAAAACTGAGATAAAATACAATCAACACGTGCAATAAAAATCTATGTTTAAAATGTTCATAGCTTCAATCTTATTATGGACGAATCTGGTTGTAACAGGTGTTGGTTCATTACGTGGAATAAATATGTTCCTTAACGAAGAAGTCAATCTGTATATAATAAATATTAAATGGCAACTAACAACGCTAGGACTCGACCCCGCAGCCTTGAACACACAATGCGAGAACCCTATTGCCTACGTTACTCAGCGGGTCTAGAAAATGCTAATAATGTTATTGAATTTACTGTATTTCTTAAAAGCTTTTAGAGATGTTGAGATACCGGAAGTTTGTTCAACTAGAATTCGTTTACGTCCTCGTAAATCGATAGACACACTTTGAAATACCAAGCGACTGGGACATGATCAAAGCCACTAACTTGGGCTGAGCGACTTAATCCAGCAAGAAAATACTGTTGAGGATGGTAAGGTTGTTAACGTACTTGCCTTGCTAGAGGTCTGTTTCACCACTTTAGAGTCCGACTCGTTGGCTGAATGGTCAGCGTACTGGCCTTAGGTTCAGAGGGTCCCGCGTTCGATTCCCGGCCGGGTCGTGGTTAATTCCATTTCCCTAGGGGCTAGCTGTTTGTGATGTCCCCAACATCCCTGCAACTCTCACACCACACATAACACTATCCTCCACCACAATAACACGCAGTTACCTACACATGGCAGGTGCCGCCCACCCTCATCGGAGGGTCTGCCTTACAAGGATTGCACTCTGCTAGAAATAGCCATTGGAAATTAAATTAAAACCACTTCAGAGGCGTAGGACTGCGACAACGCGTGTTATTATGACCCCTAAAACAACGAACACCACCATCACAACATTTATTTTGTGTTCAACTGTATGCATTTATATCTGAGTACAGGATGGGAGATGATGGAGCCTACACGAGGAAGACACAATCTTACGATTTCTGCTGCTCGATATGGAGAAGAATGGAAATCATTTAAATGATGGTGGACTGTCGATGAAAAACACTGTGAGAAGATCAAAAGCTTGTATTTGTTCAATAGTTAAATTATAAGTAAACAAGAATATTATTTCTCTGGCGCTTTTCCCGTACCCTGGTGGGGTTTTCCGAGGTGAAATCGAAGCTTCAATTTTCCAGGTGAATCGAGAAAGCATCTATCGTATTTGCTTGTCAGTCAAAAACCAAATGGAAAATAAAATAAAGGTTTTAACTTTACGTGGCTGTTGGTATTGTGGTCACCACAAAGGACCTCCATTTTTTAAGTGGGATGCCAAACACAGGGATGTAGCTTATTTCAAAATTCACACCTAGCTTCGCATAGATTCTTACTGCAGTCGCCTTCCTGTTATGCTTACGAGTTCAACAGGGAAAAACGGATTTTTTTGTATTTTTTTTTTTTGCTATTTACTTTACGTCGCACAGACACAGATAGGTCTTATGGCGACGATGGGACAGGAAAAGGCTAGGAGTGGGACGGAAGCGGCCGTGACCTTAATTAAGGTACAGCCCCAGCATTTGCCTGGTGTATACAGGGGAAACCACGAAATTCTAATCTATTCGTAACTGAAATCTATACCTCTATAGATGGTGGTGCTTCAACGCATTGAATTGAAATGACGGCTCGTCAAAGAGGAAATTGAGTGTTCACAAAATTTATGAGTAATAGTGTAATATAATATAATATAATATAATATAATATAATATAATATAATATAATATAATATAATATAATATAATATAATATAATATAATAATCACCAGCTTAAAGACCGCGGGATACCAAAGATGGTATTGCGGGATACTGAAGTCTGGAACCAAGACTATTGCTTTTCAAAAAAATACGAGCTGGCACAAAATCCGTAGAGATGGCAGCACCATCCAGTAAGGTTTGCTACAGGAGCACACCGGACGTGTGCACTTCCCATATAGTAACAGCTCCGTAAGTTATAATATCACAATCCCTCACGCATTCGCGATACCTGCCACAGCGAGAGCACAAGACCGATGTGCACATGCAAGCAATGCTGGAAGTTTGAAGCATAGAACCCAATAATTTTAAAATGCGGTGGATCAGAATTCTAATTAACACGTTAGATTTCGAGCAATGAAAGGGTAACAGAAGTCCCAGGTCCAAATCCTGGGTGTTCACGTGCACTTGTGTTCTTGTACACTAGTCGCCGCGGTTGAACTGAACTGGTCGAATTTATGTGACAGAAAGTAGTCCTTTCACAAAAGTACTTGTAACATACTGAAACAGTGAAGCTTGCTGAATGAAACTAAGAATTCTGAGCTGATTGTGTTGGTCAAGTAGAACGTTAATCTGCCCTTAGATATACAGCTACACAACATTGGCATTCCACTGTTTGTGTGGCTTGTGCCGACACAGTTACATGCAACTCACTAGAAAGAGGGAGTAGGACTATCTCCCTCAGATGGACGGGCTAGTCATCCCGAGTCGGCTTGTATGCATATCATTAGCGTCGGATAGTCATTAGTAAGCATTATTGATCCCCACCAACATTTGTGTAATCTCTCTGTATGATTTCGTTTTCAGCATCGTTTCTCTAACCACTCCTATGACCATAATACGGGGAATACATCCATCAATTAATCTGAACGCGCACGTATACAGTGTAACAGCCCGAAAGATGCTCGAATACAACCAGAATATTACCTGAATTTTACGGCAGTATATTAACCTTTTTTTGAGCCGGGAAACTAAAATGGCTATGTTATGTACGCGATGCATAAGTTATCAGAACTATAGCATACTTTACAATAAAATTAAACTTGAGAAAGTCAGCTTTCTACGTGGCACTAACATAAATATGGACCGAGCAAGTGGCCGCAGGGTTCGGGTCATGTAGCTGTCGGCTTGCATTCAGGAGATAGTGTGTTTGAACCACACTGTCGGCAGCCCTGAAGATGGTTTTCCGTGGTTTCCCATTTACACACCAGAAAAATGCTGAGGCTGTACCTCGTTCAAAACCACTGATGTGACGGGTGTGACGTACAGAAAATTGTAAATGAAAAGATATTTGGGTGGAAAATATTACAATTCACTATATGCCACGGATTACAGAGCTGATCTTGAGAATGGTTTCCTCTTTCCCATTTTCACTTCCAGGCAAATGCCGGGACAGTTCTTATTCATAGGCAACAGCAGATTTCTTCTACCTTTTTATCCAGTTTCATTCACTATCATTCGTTGCATAAGAAACGGGGCTAAGGGGGCAGACATACTGTACGCCATGGATTCACACTGAGGATGATTTATATTTTTTAATCAATAATTTTCCTCGAAAACCATTAAAGGTATCATCGTCCCCCCACCCCCACCCCTCTGGCAACCAAGCAAATATGCAGCTCTATAGTTAAAGGTCTATATTTTACTCTTTTATAATATCTACCCTCTGACAACGTTTTGCATCTGTCCGTATGGCCAACACATTAAAAAAAAACATAAAAATTTAAAAATGAATTTTACATTAGAAATCATAACTTCTTTTTGCTATCTGATAACTGACGGTTTGCAAATTTTTAGTTTTCCAGAGAGGGACGATATCAATATAGTTAATAAAATTGTGCTCTTTTTCCGAGGGTCATTTTTCACAGCAAACTTATTAATCTTTGTTGTGTGCACGACTGGCAACCCGTCTAATCTCCAGGGTGCACAGGACTGAGGAAATTAATCTTTTCTCACTATCCTCAGAGTCAAATTAGAACTACCCATAGGAATGAAGCCGACTCCGATAGTTTGCTCAGTAAAGTGTAAACTCGTGTCCTCATCCTGAGATGTGCAGCTCTTTTCTCGCACACCCCAAAGGTAGGTGAGCTGCACGTACTGTTTTTAACCACATACCAGCCCTCCTGCCATTCTTAAATTTCTGGCAGTACCGGGAATCAAACCCGGGCCCCCGAAGACGACAGCTAATAGTGCTAACCGTTACTCTACGTAGGTGGACAATTTGCTCAATGATCTAATAGATATGTGAGAATGACTAGAGAAGCTAGCTCATTTTAGCTACGCTTTAAGCACGCCGAACATCTGTTATAGCATTTTTACGTTTTATCTCCGACAGACGCTCATCGAACCCCACATCTGAGAAAAGATATTGAGGCAATACTTACAACGAATTACGGTAAATTTATATTACCGTACTTCTCTACAGGTGGCGTTATTTGGAGAACTTTTAGAAGTTCATAACTCCTACAATGCCTAAAACCAAACCGAACCCCATGGCACTACAGTCCTTGAAGGACCTTCGCCTACCAAGCGACCGCTGCTCAGTACGAAGACCTCCAGATTACGAGGTATCATGTGGTCAGCACGACCAGTCCTCTCGGCCGTTATTCTTGGCTTCCTAGACCGGGGCCGCTATCTCACCGTCAGATAGCTCCTCAGTTCTAATCACGTAGGCAGAGTGGACCTCGAACCAGCCCTCAGGTCCAGGAAAAAATCCCTGACCTAGCCGGGAATCGAACCCTGGACCTCCGGATAAGAGGCATGCACGCTACCCCTACACCACGGGGACGTCCCTATAATGCCTAGTCAAAATAAAATCCAGCAAAATAGTACACAGTAATGGAAAGTTATACGAAAAACGCGCCGGGTGTATATAAAGTGTATTTCCTACAACAATGTACAACTGTCAACGTCCTGTTATTGTCCAGAAAGATATAAATCAATGTTTTCCGTTTTGCTTTATGTCGCACGCGTGGCCTGAGTTTGTAGATACATTTATGGTACTCACTGCACATGTGTGACCGTCAGATAAACAACCATGGCATTCGTGTCTATATCTATGAAACATCAAGTTGTATACTTGTGGACGTTGACCATCACACAGACAACATGATACACGATGGCAGAAGTGGTGGGAACCCTTCCGAATGGACATGCAGGACACCCTAGTTACTCGAGTAGGTGTTCGATAAGTCGACCATTTGCTCGCAGACATACTTCACGGCGACGAATCCATGATGCCCGAAACCGTATAAACACTTGCGGGTCCGTCCGTATGGATTCCGCTGCAGCAAAGATGCGTTGGTGGAGTTCATCTTCTGTATCGATTTCACTTACACGCACCGGACTGCTGATATGGGCCTATAGGTAATATCCTGGGGATTGAAACCAGGAGACCGAAGTGACCACCTAATTGACCCATTGCGACCTAACCAACGGCGTGGAAATGTAATGTAGGAGTATTCACGCACATCGCGACACACAATTTTTATTTATTTATTTATTTATTTATTTATTTATTTATTTATTGCCCACCCTAGTATCCACCATCGGCTTACAGGCAATAAATACTACAAAATACACAGAAACAAAAAACAAAACTTTAGACGAACAATCTCTAATCTACGCCCCTTAAACTACTAACTACATACCCTTCTAATTTAGTGGCGTCACCCAGGCGGATAACCATACCATGGGCAACCCCACCCTACACTAAACAAACAATATCTACTATAAAACCACTAACTCCAGTACTCTAACTAATTTGGTGGCGCAGCAGAGGCGGAAAGCCGGACCATAAGCTGCAGCACCCTTCGCTAAATCTAAAGTTGTACTACATACATCTAAAAACAAAAGCAAAAAGAAAACAACTGGCTGATCACGGCATCCCCTGCGACACATGAGGTGGTGCACCGTCAAGAAGAAAGTACAAGTTCAGGGGCAGTTGGAATGTAACATTCTTAAGAAACACCCGTAGCTCTGAGAAACCTTAGGTAATTTGCACCTGATAGTCGTGTGGGCAATATGTGGGGCCCAGGAGGCAAACGCCAATGATACCGGCCCGTACATTCATTGTAAACTGCCGCTGAAAATGTTTCTACGAAATTATATGGTGGTTACGGACAGCTCATGTATGGGTATTATAAGAATTTAACACCCCATCCCTCGCGGAAAGACAACCTCTGGCTAGCACTTGGAAGAAGAACAGTGGCTTTTGTGCCGTTTCGGTTAAAAAACGCGTACAGAATTCCGCCCTTGTGGTAAATCCTCGTCATGCAGGCACTGTACACGTTGCACATGATACATTTTCAGGGTTTTTTTTTTCACGCAGGATCCGATACACAGTCCACACCAACATCGCGCGCAACACTTCAAGTGCTCTCCGGTCGCCGTTCAATTATGCCCACATGTCGGCTTCTACTGCTAGCACTTGCCGACCACCGTCTCGATAGGACGGTAAAGCTAGTATCCCGTACTCGCTGGTACGCAGCAAAGAACGTTCGCCTATTGCCTGTGCGGCGATCAGATTGTCGTTTTACTTTGCATGTAGCCCACTGACAGATCATGTCTGTTATTAGTCTAGCAATAACCAATCCGTGTGCTTGTTGTTATTCACTCTGACCTTCATTTGGATGCGTTGCATCTGTCACAACAGGTCGCTGGACTTTGCGACTGGAGTGATACACCATATGGATGTTAGCCACTGTGCTACTGAGCGTGTCCTGTTCTTTCTTTCCTACCAAGCGATCGCTGCTCTGCCCGAAGGCCTGCAGAATTCGAGGTGTCGTGTGGTCAGCACGACGAAACCTTTCGACCGATATTCTCGGCTTTCTAAACCGGGGCTGCTATCTCACCGTCCTATAGCTCCTCAATTGTAATCACGTACGCTGAGTGGACCTCGAACTAGCCCTCAGATCCAGGTAAAAAATCCCTGGCCTGGTCGGGAATCGAACCCGAGACCTCCGGGTAAGAGGCAAGCACGCGGGACCGGCTTCACGTTTCCTTACCTATTATAATTATCACCTTACATAAAATTAATGTGATTTACGTCATGCCTGTACCGTCCGACTGCAGCATGTCCGAAAAATACAGAAAAGGTGTTCACGTATGTCTCGCAAATACAACTGTCTGCTATCTCGTGTGATTGCGGTACAACATTCCCTTTATCCCTGTACACAATTAGATGCAAGTGTTCAGATAAAATAATTCAATGAGTTTCTAGGATATAACTGTAGGGCCAGGATGTTTATGTAGTTTTTCATTAATTTCGTGTGGCTATTTCTAGCCGAGTGCAGCCCTCGTAAGGCAGACCCTCCGATGAGGGTGGGCGGCATCTGCCATTTGTAGGTAACTGCGTGTTATTGTGGTGGAGGATAGTGTTATATGTGGTGTGAGAGTTGCAGGGGTGTTGAAGACAGCACAAACGTCCAGCCCCATTTGGAATTAACCAATTAAGGTTAAAATCCCCGACCCGTCCTGGAATCGAACCCCGGACCCTCTGAACCGAAGGCCAGTACGCTGACCATTCAGCCAACGAGTCGGACGTTTATGCAGTAATAGGTTAGAATGCAAGCTTACTGAAGCGAGTAACAAGTAGAGTCTACCTGCACGACGGTAGTGTTGTGAGGTTTGCATAAACATTAGGGGTTCGGCCCATTAGAACTCCTAATGTTTATGCAAACCTCACAACATTACCGTCGTGCAGGTAGACTCTACTTGTTACTCGCTTCAGTAAGTTTGCATTCTAACCTATTTCTGCATAAACATCCGGGCCCTAGATATAATTTAGGTGTCAATTCATAGCTTATGAATGTGGTCTTAAACGTTTGATCAGTACCGTGTAACTACGGCCGGGATTTTTCTCAAGGTGACTGTCTATAACATTTCTTTTGAAAAATCATACATCATGCGTTCATTGGTCTTCATTATTCCCTTCAGTGTTTAGTCTGCAAGTCACTGTGAATTAGCTTCACAATTTTCTACTTGCAACCTGCACTGTGACTTTGTTTAACTCTACACCTCTTTAAACATCTGTGTCACCTTAGTCTCCTTCAGTTTTCTTTACCCTGCAAGGCTAAGCCCATCATTCTCCTAAGTAACCTATTCCCCTCCACTCACCTCACATGACCGTATCACCAAAACCCGTTTATATGCACAGATTCTTCAGTCGAGTCCATTCGTAACTTAACATAAATCTTCTCTTTCTGAACACACTACTGAAATTGTTCCCACCCGTTTGTACCAGCAACACATCTTGTTTACCTTTATGTCTTTAACTCGGATTTATGAACAAGCTATTGTGAGTCCACCCAGTTTTCACTACCGTACAACAAAGTCAGACTGAAAACAGACAGATGTGAGGATAATCCCTACAGAATACCGTTGAACGCACCTGCGAGCTCACTGCATTAACTTTATCACACCTTGATTCACTTTCACGCGAGAATATACATCCCAAGTATTCCAACTGACCCACCCTGTTCCAGTTTTATATTTTCTATCCGGCTATCGAGGAAATAACCTCCTTTATGGTTAAAAAATGCGTTACTAATCCGTGAAGATGTCGTTATTTTATCGGTACGTGTCGAACATCACAGAGAATGTGTCTGCTATATGCCAGATTAAATCTCTGTCACTCAGAGAAGCAACACAAGACGTTACGCGATACAATAGCACCGTCTTGCCGACCACAAAGCAGATCTGAATAGCTCAAGCACATCCAAGGCAGGACTTTGCATGCTTCAATTGCTCGCCTGTAATACTACTATCAAGTTACGTTCAAGCTTCCATCTCGGTAATACCATTCAATGACATCTATGCAGCCAGTCACTTTTATGAATGATGTGGGTTTGGCAGACTGATATGTAACAGCAACTTCTGACTCAGTGAAGAAAGCAACGGTGGAGCTGTAGAGGATCAATCCGGCCTTTGGGCTGAATACCCAACATACAACATACAAGGATGTTATTGGTTTGATGTCGCACTAAAAACAATTATAGTTTTCGGAGACACCGACGTGCTAGCAAATCTACCGATAAGAGGCTGGTGTATATGAGCATTTTCAAATACTACTTGACCAAACTGTGATCAAAGTCATCATCTCGGTTGAGAAAGACCATAGTTCTACCATCTGAGACACTCAGCCCGACGATAATACATTTTTTAAATTCAACAGAAATATTATAATGAATACAATAACATAATTATTAGTAAATAATAATAATAATAATAATAATAATGAAGCTTCCTGTTTGCAATTCGAATCCCTAATTCCTTGTCATATAAACGAATGTTTTCCCCAATTTGTCCTGTTGAATTCCAACTTCAATTCCATATACATGATCCTTCCAACTTTTACGAACTTCAAGTTCATTCATCCACTAACGTCATACCACGCCACCTCTCCAATGACAGCTCGGAACATACCACTTAGTTCAGAAGGTCGTCTCCTTACTTCCAATTCTTCCCAGCCCGAAGTTCGTAACACTACTCTCTTGTGGGAAATCATCCAGAGCAGAGTCTTTTTTGGTTCCCGTATCAAGTATTCCCGGTTAGGTTCCCATACACGGGGGTCTTACCAGTGCCTTACACGCCCTCTCCTTTACATACTTATACAACCTCTAAATACCCTCATAACCATATGAAGAGATCTGTAACCTTTACTACCCTCCTCTTTAATGAGATTACCTCGTACACATCTGGATTCTTAGAGTGATCTCTATGACTGAAGGGTTCAGACAGATGAGACGCTGGCCTTCTGAACCCAACTTAGCAGGTTCGATCCTGACTCAGTCCGGTGGTATTTGAAGGTGCCCAAATACGTCAGCCTCGTGTCGGTAAATTTATTGGTACGTAAACGTTCCGTGACCTACCTGTCCTGGGAGACGTTCTATTGGTTGGTCACCGGCCGATAAAGTTGATGTACTATCCTTCCTGCCGAGCGGTCTTGTAGGGAGGTAGTTAGGTAAGTATGTGGTCGCGGAAACTCCAGAAATAGTAACATGAAGTGCGAAACTATAGTCCTTTTAGGTGCGTACACACTTGCGAGCCGAGCGACTCTGAGCCGCTCATGAAAAACATTAAAATGTCCGAGCGGCTCGCCAGCACTGCTTGAGCCACTTTGCTAGCCATTTGCTCGCAGGATCAGTCTGTGAATTCCATGCAAAGATGTCTGCCATTACCAGGAAAACTTCGGGTCGTCAAATGAAGTTGCCGTACTTGTTCGTAGGTGATAGTGCATTTGCACTCAGCGAAAATGTTATGAAACCATACCCGGTAGATCATGCCTCTGGAACTTACAAGAGAATCTTCAACTATCGATTGAGCAGAGCTCAACGAGTAGTGGAAAATACCTTTGGTATATCAAGTACAGTATTTCGAGTTTTAATAAAACCAACGCTTTTGGAGCCTGCCAAAGCCGAAATCATTGTTATTGTACCGGGCGGTACACCTCCGCTCCGCTAATTCAAACATTGCGCCAGTTGAAACTCCTCTACTGGAGGAAGCCTGAACTTTAACTACAGTGTTAATTCTCAAGTTTCTCAGAAGATGTCCCTACTTGTAAATTTTGAAGTTTTCTGAACTGTGTCATTTTCGATGTATTTTTGTTTTGCCTGTAGTAAGAAGTGTGGACATTCTCTTCTAGATGGCACTACTGAAGGACTACAATTATGCACCCTGGTGCGAAGTGAAAGAACTTTGTTTGGGGAGAAATTTTGGGTTCATAAGTTTGTTCTTTGTTAAATTTCTTTCAGTCATTGTTTAAGTTGGGAATATTAACAATTTCTTTCCGCCAGTTTTGAATTTGACCAATAAGGAATTTCTGTAATTATTTTTCCACCAACAAGGTGTTTCTTCTTCGTCTAGTGTAGTAGTTTTTGCCATTATCCAATAAAATGCTTGTGGGCGGGTGTTATCATTCACGAAACGCCTCGAACTTTCCACGAGGGTATATAAAATGCTGATTTTCGGGTCTCCGGGCCACTTCAGTAACATCTATCATTGTGTAAAATATGTAGCAGGGGGCGGGAAGCGCCTCTTTCTTCGGGCAGCAGTTCAACCACCAGGTAATGGCCTTTTAATAACTTCTTTTCTTGCTAGCTCAGCAGTGTAACTCTCGGGGCAGGTCCGAAGCCTTTTACCATGTAACTTTCCTCTAAAATGTAAAGACACTTGCTATCTATTCTATCTCTTAAACTACAAATTGGGATAGAGAGTGCTTAACCCTCTCGAGCTCCCACTCGTATTGCTTTGAGGTGAACTTACTTTCACAACCGTTTCTTCCCTTCTAATGTAATGTAAATCGTTTTCTTATATAAGCCACCCCTTTAGGATGGGATTAGCCCTTGCATTAACGGCCTAGTGCCAACTAGGTTTTAAATAAAGTGTATTAGGAGTGCAAGGACGCCTCCTCTCAAGTTGGTATTTTGGAGGCCATGTAATTGACCTGTTTCTTTACTTAATAGGCCTCAGTAGGTTGGGTATTTTTACCCCTGTTTCCATGTACTTGGAGGACAGCTTGAAAGTAGAATTTGGTGTGGCCTTTGATAGACTTGAACTTTGAGAGCGTGTTGCTCTTTCTCAAAATTTGGTTTCTGTGTGCCTCGAGCAGGCTTTTCTGTGTAATAGGGAGCGAGTACTCCTGGGCATGATTGGGGTTTTCGGCCCCTTTGTTAAACCTTATGTATAAGTAAAGTTGGGCTCATTGCTCAAGAATTATGTGTCTGGCTCTCGGAGCCCAAATCCTGTAACACTGTAATTGTACATTCTCGATTGGTTGCTTTGCTACTCTGTACCTGCCATTCTTGTTATTTCTTGATTTTGCAAAGAAAATATAACCTTGTTAAATTTTATCTTATCTTTAATTTCGTAAGTTGAGACCCGTTCACCCCAGCACCTTCTTTCACCTCTGCTAGTCCACCAAACCACGGTAACAGTTATGTCTGTGGTAGTCTTGCATAATTACCTGAGAATTCATTCCCCTAACTTATACACACCACCCGGTTCACTAGACCATGAAGCGAACGGAGAGATTATTGAAGGAACATGGAGACACAATGAAGAGATGACTTCCATGAGACAGCTAAGAAATGTTCCTAGGAGATCTTCTGCTTACGTAAACAAAATTAGAGATGAAAGAGCTGACGATTGCACGAAAGGTCTGCCGTGGCAAGATACGTACGCTTGAAAAAGATAAAGTAAAAGAAAAATACCCTCTGTGTTTAGCGTCTGTCTTGGTTTCTATCTTTCACTGAGGAACCCCAAAGCTTCATACGCAAACCTTCGGCTTTTGTAAATTTCCGTAGCTCCTTTGAAGAAAAAAAAGTGCTAAGTATGTATGATTGAATACGGTATTTTATAGGTACTACCTATTGAATTGCAACGTGTGTTCACTTCCGATATTTATTGGTTATTATATCATTACTTGTTTGCTACAAATGTTGCTTTAAGAAGATAATAAATTAATGCATCAAGTACAAAAAGGAAGTTCGAGCTTTACTTAAACGCGAGAACTTACCTTTTCCAGTAGTGCGACTGCTTCTCTCTTTGCTTCCTTCCCTCCGGTGTGATTCCAACAAAGAAATAATTTTCTTCTTACATTCATCCGCGGGTCGTCCAATTGTTGTGCCAATATCCCGCCATGCATCCTCTTTCACTTTCTTTGTCAAGTGATCGCCATTTTTCGGGTCCCATAAAACAGAATGTGTCCGATAAGTGTCTATTAGCGTAAGCACATCTTCATCCGACCAGGCCGCCATGCTCGTGGGATGCTCACTTTGCCGTGCACACTTGCGAGTACGTTCCTTGGCCGTCCACACTGAGCGCGAGCATCCCTTTGTGCTCGCCTAGAAAACCGACTCCAGTCGGCTCGCAGTGAGCGGCTCACATGCTCGCCGAGCGGCTCACATGCTCGCTTTACGGCTCAGTACCCCGTACATCACACTGTTACTTCCACGGCTCCAAGAAACCTTTTTAAGGGAATCCATGGGCTTTCTATTCACTTTTGCATATCTGGAATTTAAATAATCGTCCAGCATATCGGCCACAGAGGTATTTGATCTCCTTCATTGTATGGAAGACATGGACAAAGTTGCTGCCTCACTATCGCTTCATACCGTTTGACTTGATATCGTATCTTTGCCACATCATGATATCAGGATGTCTTTTTGCGACTTCAATCAGTTCTTCGTTGATCACATTCATTGAACTCAAACAAAACACTTTGCCGGAGATTCGCAAGGTGGGGTCTACCTTCCAGCTTCCCTCAACTTTGCTTGTGAAGGCAAGTGCGACTGAACGGATGATGGGGGTAGAAGTGCTTAAACATGCGGCTGGACATTTGGTTCCACGTTAACATAACATCCAAGGTAAACTAAACGGAACCGAACGGAAACAGTGTGCTCCCTGCTTAATCGCGAGTTCGCTGTACATCCCTCCATACATGACTAGTGTCAGGAAGAGCATCCGGACGTAAAACAGGGCCAAATTCACGTGTGCGTCACAGCTCGCACTTGCAGCCCCACAGATGTCGGAAAAGTGGTAGAAAAAGAAATTTCTCTCTTTCACTCTTACGACGGTACGTAGAATACAGGCTACAGCTGTGTTCTTCTCAATCCTGGCCCCAGTTCATTTCTAAGACACACAGTACTGAAGTTCACAGACTTCACTCATATTGAGTACTCGAGACTCTTGACCAAGCTGTCAAAATCCTTACACTAAGCGACAGCAGTTTATCAGCAAAGGGATGGTATTCGTTCTGGGGCTTTTATAGTCAGTTCTAATGCAGGTAACACCACCATTTCTTACTACGTTCTTGTCTACCCCTGCCTTGGCGACAACCGACATAATTAGAATTGCTAAAGCCACCGACTATTAATTAACATCACTTAGGCACCGGAAAAACATCAGTGGAGCTAAAAGAAAGGCGGAGAATCTGTGATTTATGGCCCGTGCCACTTCCCCGCCTCGACACTGCAGTTAGAAGCGATACACGGCCTTATTGTTCCTTTTACCAGCTTCAAACCACTGCTGTCTTCCAGACCAAGAGAAAAGATTCTCTTTACTGCGCAAGGGAGAAAAACAATAGTTTTCTTTCCCATCCATTTGGAGCTGTATTTATCCCAGTGTAGTTTTAGTCAAACTGGATATCGAACTCGTACCGAGGAAAGAATGGAGAAAAATTGAACCTGTAATAACTCGTAATTTACACTTGTTATTTTTCATATAAAGGGAATCTTGGAACAATTGAGAGCATCATTCCGCTATTACGTTTTCTGCATGATGTGAATATGAAATGAGGACTTCCTTGGTAAAGAAAAATCTTAATTTTTTAAATTCCCAAAGATATGGCAATATGTTGAAATGGCATCACTATACAAACTCGTGTACTGTGCTGATCCAACAATGAGTCCTACAGAAGTCCAAATTATACCTAATTCTTTTATAGATATTCGGATATTAAAAGAGGCTAAGTTCTCAAGTTATTTCTAACGTTTTCCAGTTTTTTATTACTTAAAATGTTCTTGAAAATATTTCATATTTCACTTTTGGCTTCCAGTCTTGGCTGACCTTGCAGCCAGGCCCTATTTTGTCAATGCTGATGATACTTTCTACGGTTGAACAGGAGACGACTTAATGAATTTATGCGAGGACGAATACAAACACCCAGTATCCCCGAGCGTGAGGAATTAAAAAACGTGTCTAAAATCTTCAGCCCGGTCGAGAATCGAACTGGAGACCGTCTGGACCGAAGACCACTATAGTGAACATTCAACAAAAAAGCCGGACTACTGATATTACCATGAGCAGAATAACTCAAAAATTAATGAAAATCGGTTCATACGTCGGACAAAAATTCCGCTGTATAACATCAATATGTAGTTACTAACTTCCAATTATTGATTATTATCATCATCATCATCATCATCATCATCATCATCATCATCATCATCAAAGATAGCATGCATTTTCATCTGATGCCGTTTGGGTGGTTTGGCCTGTATGTTCATAAAAAGTAAGCCCATACTGTAGAAACAAAACAAATTCTTATAATGATTTACCAGGAAGAAATAAGATATGGAAAAGTTAAGAGAAAATCTAACCCGATCATGTTCAAAATTCAATGCTTATAATTCCAACCTGAAATGTGATTAAGAATGATCGACGACTAGCCATTAACCACAAGGGAGCAGACCATCAATTAACAGAGAAAAGAGAGAGGGAGAATAACGTTATATTTACGTCCTACAAATTACATTTACGGTATATGAGTTCAATTAGATCCAGCACGAGGCTGGCATATTTGAGCTCCTTGAAGTGAATCGTACGCTTCTCCCTGGACTCAGAAAAATTACTGCTCTAACGTCTGAGTCACTCAGCCCAGGAAATGAAGAGAGAGAGAGAGAGAGAGAGAGAGAGAGAGAGAGAGAACATAATGTTAATCCGGATATTCCAGTGTTAACAATTAAGCAATAAAAGCGAAAACGTAGTGAAATATTCGGAATAATTTACAAAAGAGGATATAAGTACACATTGTACCACTTTTCTACACAGATATCGGTCATTTTATGAACTTTTAAAGACGCACAGATGGAGGCTAATCACAATCTGAAAACATTATCGGAAAGCAATGAACTCTCAAATTAAACTCTTGTATCGTGGTCGATAAATGAACATATATCCATCAGACTTATTTCACATTAAACTCGTATTATTGGCCTATTAAAGGCACCAGTCATTCGTTGGATTTATTCGTAGTTGCGCAGTGGAATGGGTTGAAAAAAATCCTAGTTAAAAGTCTCCAGAATGAATGGCATGCTAAGGAGGTCACGAACGAGTAGATCTCATTCACAGCAATAAACTATAGATGTCTTTATTAGTTCTTATTCTAATGTTGCTATTTCCGTCTGACGAACTGTACCACGTAGTGTAGCACGTAACATCAAGTATTACACTTCGCCGAATGACCATCAGGAGTATTGGCAAAGTTGTTCTCGGTTCACCCGAAAGAACGTGGATTCGATTCCCCGTCAAAGTAGAGCCTTAAACAAGATTGCCACTTCTAATAGCTAGGCCGAAGGTGGCCGAGCTTAGGACCAACCACTCTGATACATAATGCGGAGGTCAAAAACCACACGTCACACTGACTGAAACGCGTCTTATGGCGACGATAAGATGAGGCAGGGGTGAAACTGGAAAGAAATTGACCACGCATTACTTAATTTAAGGTACAGTTCTAGCATTTTACCTGTGAGAATACGGTAGGCCACGGGAAACCGTCTTGAGTGCCACCGACAGTGAGGTACGAACTCACCATCTACTGAATGTGAGCTTGCAGCTACACAACTTGTACCGCGCAGCCAACTCGCTTGGAAAGGCACTGATAATGTAATCCTTTCCTTCTCCAGAGACCATCCTGGTCTCCATGGAGATAGCTTTGCTTTATATGATAAAACAAACTGAGAGCGAGTACCAAGGCCACTTTATTAAAGACGAACAATTATGATAAGGCTGTGCTTCCCTCACCGTTTACCTTTTACTTAATTTCATCATCATAAGTTTACTGCCAATACACGACTGGAGTACCACTCAGTGGGTTCTCAAAAGGACAGTAAACAGATTGAAATAAAAGAGACACATGCACTATTATCTTAGAAAACTAATGTCGGACCACTTGCCAGCTCAAATGGTTTGATCCATAACCAAGAGGTTCACACAACGTCCGAAGCAAGTGCTGAATAGAAGGCCCAGCTTCCAGGCTCAATCTCGAGTTGCAAGGCGACATTTGGCATTTTCTGAGGGTGGCAGTGATTATTGTTTTAAAGAGAAGTAAAACTAAGTTACTATCCCTTATTAATACTGATCACAGGAAACACTAAATTAATTCAGCCATAGTGTCAGTTTTAGTAGATTTCAGCTTCCATTGTCAAATAGCAGCATAATATGCAGCATAGAAATATGTTGAAATTCGTAGGCACGCCAGCCACCTAGATTATACCACCTCAGAAGGTCTACACAACTGTAGCTGAGGCTATACGATTATAGTTCAGAAGGTATAATTTGGGCGCTTCCCGCCGCTAGACTGGTTTGAACGCAAGGCACGGCCTTGAGGCCACCAATCACGTGTCGACAACGCGCCGGGATCGTAGCCTTCTGAACTGTACTACTATTACCAACTAGGGACGTAACTATTCATTTAAAAATCCACATGCATTCGCCGGTATTCGACCCACAATCTCAGTACCTACTGAGAAGCTTGTGATGATGCCACTAGGATATCCCACCTTCTTAACACCCCAGACCTTGCAAATCCAATACCGTTGGTATCAGAAAAGAACAAAAATTGAGGGAGGCCGGATAGGAGAGATGAAGGTGAGAAGTCTGGCATAAGTCAGTGTAAGCAAAGATTCAGTAACGGACCCCGTAGTCGTCAACCTATTCTAAAACGAGGGCCTCTGGGATGTCATTTTAGTTGCATTTTACGTCAGGAGGGGGTATCATCTTTTCTAAGTCTGAATTTTCCATAGAAATATTAGCACTCACTACACGAAGATTGTTGGATTCCATCTTAATTACAGTTCTTTGAAGCATTTTACATTGCGATGCTCAACTAGGTTACTTCTGATGATTTTCCTTCATGAGATTTCCTGCCAGTCTCCCGCTTCGCAGTATTATAATTAGAAGAACGGACTTTAAAAGGAAAGAAAAGTATGTACTTTAATATGACTTTACATATCGCGATCATAGCCATAAAACCTCCAGTCTTCCGTAGAATTCTTACCTGAGAGAAGTGCCAAAAATCCTGCATATTCTGGTCCGGATTCGAACGGCAGTTGGCTAGGGAAGAAACTTGTGGCGATATCGCTCTGCTACCAAGCTGGTTGGTTTTAAGAAGAAGAAGAAGAAGAAGAAGAAGAAGAAGAATAAGAAGAAGAAGAAGAAGAAGAAAATCAAAATCAGCTAATTAAGTTCTAACGCGATCCATAGATGAAAAAAACACAGTAAAATAATAATAATAATAATAATAATAATAGTAATAATAATAATAATAATAATAATAATAATAACAATATACCGATTTCGACAGCTGCAGTCGCTTAAGTGTGGCCAGTATCCAGTATTCGGGAGATAGTTCGAACCCCAGTCCCGGAAGCTCTGAAGATGGTTGTCCGTGTTTCCCATTTTCACACCAGGTAAAGGCTTCGGCTGTACTTAAATTAAGGGTGGGGCGCTTCCTTCCCACATCTATCCCATCGTCGTCATAAGACGTATCTGTGTCGGTGCGACGTAAAGCCAATTGTAAAAAAGAGAAAGGAACAATCTAAGTGAAACGTGGAGTACAGCGTCCCAACGATTTGGTTTACATCCACATCCGTTTAGGGCAGGTGTGTTGCCTGAAAACAACGTCAAATAGCATTAATATATTTGCTTATATTATTACCCTTGTATTTCAATTCGCAGCATTTATTCACTTATCTTTGTCTCCTTTTATTTGAACAGCAATACTGCTGTAATTGTGAGTTTCTTTGCTTGTCGGAGTGAAGAGAGATGAAAGCTACAGACGTGCTCCGGATGACATGCGGTGCTGGAATATTCATAGCCCTCAGCTCAATATTCATAAGAGCCCCCACGCTCGCCGCACCTGTTTAACAACTATAATTGCACTGTGTGTGCTGGATAACGTGCAGGACCGCTGCTGCCACCACTCTCCTTTCAGATTTCAGTCCTCACAGTAAAGCTAGCATTTAATTAAGAGCCACCATTTTAATACAGAACCTCAATGTCAGTCAGCACACCACTATTTCATGACCAGTTTTAATGACAAGATGTTTCTGTTCCACTACGTACCGTATATGAATTAAACATTTGTAAAACTAAAGTAATGGTGTTCAGCAAAAATGTACGTCCATTACCCGTGCAAGTAGATGGCAAGTCAGGTGCAGTTGGTGCTATAGCTCAGTAGTATTCAAACGTTTTATTTGGAGTACTCCCAAAATCCAATTGTTTTACGAAGGAAGTTCAATATATAATGTAACACATTTCTTTTACTAAAAGCAGGTTGGTTTTATTGCGGATTCAAATACACGATGTTATTCCCCAATTCTTTTGATACAATACCCTATTTTTTCAATATAATCTCCGTTCAGCACTACGGCCTTACGCCACCGTAATGTGAGGACCTGTATACCTGCATGGTACCACTCGACTGGTCGATGTTGGAGCCTAACGTCGTGTTGCATCTAAAACATCACCATCATCCACGTAGTGGTTTCCGTGGAACGCATCCTTCACTGGCCCAAACAGATGGAAGTCAGAAGGCGCGAGATCCGGGATGTAAGTTGGATGAGAAAAAACAGACCTCTGAATTTTTTTAAGCTTACTTATGTGATGATGAAACATGCCCCGTCATCGTAAACAATATGTAACCAACAGCAATAAATTGTCTACGTCAGTCAATACAGTATAGGAGAGACTGCCATGGAAAAGAACAGAGAGAGAAAGTATTTATTTAATATAATAGTTACTTATACATATAATTAGTTCTTCCTTAATTGATTATTTTTGAAAAAGTATTAAAAATAAAAGTATAAATGCTGTCTGTATCCTTGGCTAAAAGGACAGCGTCGAGGCCTTCGGTTCAGTACGACTCTAGTTTGATTTGTGGCTGCATTAGGCATTTTAATTTTGTCTGGTTCATTCCTCTGGATCAGTGACTCAGTGACTGTGTTCGTTCGACCTCACACCTCTTCATACATATTCAACGCCACAGAAACACACAGTAGTACCTCCCTCACGGCAGGGCTGACGCCTGGAAGGGCATCCGACCGTAAAACATGACCAGTCTACGTGTGTGACCGTTTACACCCACGACTCCGTCAGAGCGTGAGAAAAGTGGTGGAAGAACACGAATAAGGAAAGCAGAAAAGGGGATGTTATGAAATTAATTGCACTCTCCTTTACTAGTTTATATCGCACGAATCTTTCCTGGAAATATCTCGTAATAATTAACAGAAAAACTTCATAAAGTATTTCCTAAACTTCAAATAATTAACTACACTTTTATACTTAACTTCGTTACTTACTAAATGTATCGTACTTTCATTTTAATTCAGTTTCCTTTTTCACATTCCTCTAATAATATGACATATTTTTGGTGTACCGCTTCGTTTGCTCCATACTCTGTTTAATAACTTCACAATAGCTGAGTGTTCATTTTCAATTGTAGTGTGTTTCCATGTATCTTGATGTGATATTTACAGTCCCTTCTTCTTAAACTCTATTTCTATGCCATTATTGTGTACTAGACTTTCACACGACTTCAGTGGCGCAGTCGGTTAGTCGTCGTAATTTTGTTCCCGAGGTAACTGGCTCGATCCTGACTAAGGGTGCTTATCTCGTTGGCAACCAACATTGGCAAGAACTCCTGCGCGACAGAATAACGACACCCTGGCGTTTGATGAGATCTATAGCAGGGATGACAAAACTTTACCGACTAGTATGTGAAGCAAGATTTATGTATTTGTTTTTAATGATTCCGAGGTATTTTTTTCAAGTTGCTTTACTTCGCACCGACACAGATAGGTCTTATGGCGACGATGGGATAGTGAACCCATAATTCTACGGTGAGAAAAATTTTTATTTTTCCCAAATATTTATTTGGTATTCAGAAACTACTGTATGTTTGAGGGCAGCCATTTTGCGCTCCCAAGAGCCCGATGTTGCGTGGGAAGGTTCCCGCAAGGCGAGCTCGTGGATTGCCGGGACACCTCGGTGGAACTCGAGTGCCCGACAATTTTCTAAATTAATGAATTCTGCACAACGAGGGATTTTGATAAGATAGTAAAGGAAGAAATATATAAGCAAAATTATTCATATACCCTCTGTGGAGGTAGTGACACCAGGGAAAATTTTAGATGCAGTTAAGCCCAAGTGTGTGTTAGCGTGAGAACAGCGAGCTAGTTACACGTGCCAAGGTCGTGGGCAGAAGAAAAACGCGCGAAACGCACGGGCAGAAACAATTTATTTCTCATGTTGTGAGTGTAGAAAAATTATAAAATTAACATCGAACATAAGTGCAAGTCTGTCCGGAGTTCTGGGACAAGTTTTATCAAAATCGGTTTACTAGAAGCAAATTTGGCAGATTTCACAACCGAGCCTCATAGAGGGGATAGCGTCCTTCCGGAAATTATAAAAGAAACCCCCCACCGTAGATTTTTCAGTGTCGATCTGGAACTTGAGGCCGCGGGAGCTTGTGCCCGTCGTCATTAGAAATTCGCGCCAGATTGACCGACTATAGTTATATACATGTTCGTGGCTAAAGTCCATATATTTAGTAAGAAGAAAAGTGAATTGGAGAAGCTGTGAACGTTTGCAGACGAACTGGGAAGGTGTAGGCTGGTTGAAAAATACACAGCAGATTTTATTTTTATCATTTCCTGTACTCTTGTAAGTGAAGAAGGTCTGGGGGAAGCGATTCAAAATAGTTCGACTCCCTTATCGGCCGAACACCTGTTCTTGTTGAAACAACGGGGAGAGAAACCACTCTGGGAGACGCATCAGACAGTTATAGCCGACTGCAGAACGAGGGAAGTTCGTGGTGCAAGTTACAAAGAAAGTGCATTATTTATGGTAATTTTTAATCTCGTGTGTGTGTGAAGGGTAGTGTTTGGATGAGTGAGTTTTTAAATATGAAAATGTTATCTGTGAAAATGATGGGCTAAGTGCGAGGTTGCTGGAGATGATGTAATCAGAATGCTGAGAATGTCACCAATGTGCAGGTCTGTCTATTTTACATTATGTTGTAGTTAGTTAGTTAGTTACTGTCTGTCCTAACCAAATTTTCCAGATGATTGTCGGGTGATATGCGTAATTATCAGGCGAAAGGCGTTGTAAATTTTGGTCAGCGTGTGAAAATTTTCAGTGTGTAAATTTCATGTCAAGAACGGTAAAATGCGACGCTTAAAATTTTGTGTTGAGATGAGATATCATTCAAAGTACGGATTTGTGAACGTTATAAGTGTAAATTTGTCGTGGCGAATATTGTAATCTCAGGTGTCAGTTGCATTCAGAAATGCTGGTTAATAATAATAATAATAATAATAATAATAATAATAATAATAATGTCTACCGCGGGATAAGGAAATTCTTCTATGTCAAATTTCATTTAACCAGTTATTTTTACAAGGATCGTAGGCATATTTAGATAATGTCAAGAAAATTTGTTAGAGTCACAGTCGCTAATGGGAAGGAAATTGTGAGACATCGTGTATACCAGCGTTGCGAAAGGTCGATGCGTGCTCTTGGATTTTTGAGGTTCGAAAGTTGTAATTATAGTAAAGTCAGAGATGTGCTTAATAATGGTTGTCGTTTTCACCAGGGGATCGATGTATGAAAAAGGGTCTCGAAGGAAAAGGGATTGAAAGCGATGGATTTATATGTACGTGGAGATGAGAGAGAAGTGTTACCGCTGAAATAAAGCGATGAGAAAGAGTGTTGAGACATTTTTGTAGAGGAAGTATTTAGGAACAGGCTGTGTGAAACAGGCTGTATTGTTTTCCGCAATCAATCCGAACTTGAGACGATTATGATGTGAAGCATTGTAAATTTATAGAACGATTCCAAGTGAAAACGACTCTAGTAAAATGTAAAGGTCTTGGTAGTAAACATCCAGTGATTTTTGTTAAGATAAGGTACGGCCTCACGGATTGAAGAGCAATTTTGACACACGGTTGGGTTATATTAAATTTGTTCATTGGAGAGGTCATGGATAAGATGGTTGGAATTGATGATAGGCGATCTGCGAATTTCGAATGTGATGGTGATGATTATTATTTTGAAGGCATCCACTAAAAGGGAAACGTGTGTTGGGAATTTTCATTGGCAGCCCTAACACTTCAGTGCACAGGCTGAGATTGTGTTCGAGGTGGAGAATCGTTCGTCACGTCTATTTATTTTTGAGTTCACATATTATGATGAGGTAGACACTTGTTGTATTTTTCGAGAGGTAGGTACTTACTGTGTTTCGACTTGCATTCTTTTGATAATAGAGACGTAGTTCCGTCGTGCGTATTTTTGTCTGACCAGATTCAGTGTTACTGTTGGAGGTTTGTTGGAAATTGCGGTTCGCCTGATATGTTAAGGGAGACGTAGTACGACCCACTTTGACGCCCGACGATAGATTTAGGACGTCACGTGTTTATTCTTGGAGTCATTGGTGATGAGACGTCCTAGGTCACGCCCGACGATAGGATTTGGAAGGCATCATGTATATACTGATTAGGTTTAGGGTGTACAGATTTCAAGTGAGCCCGACGATAGGTCTGGGATGGTAGCTGTACACACTCAAGTCTCAGTTTAGATTTTTTTTTTCTTTTGTTTCTTTTGTGAAGTGGCCTGGTTGAAGGTAGCCATTACAGTGCGATATGATTTATTGTAGAGGGTCTATGCGAAGCTCTCATTGAGATAACGGGACTGCTGTTGACAAATGAGGGCTGTCCAAGTGTGGGACATCGACCCGATCTAGATTATATTTTTACTGTGTTTCTTCGTGCGTGTTAAGCTGTATGACTTCAGAGATGTTAATTTATTTTTTTCGGACTTTATTGTTTCCTCGTCTTGACGTCCGTTTTCATTGATAGTGTGCATTATTGACACTCAGTGTTTTAGAATGAGACTTGAGTTGCGAATGCGGTTTCGATTCGTCAGCCAGTATTTTATTTTATTTTCACCTTGTCGTATTTTCATTCGTAGTCATAGTTAGAATAAGTAAGTAATCACTTTACCAGTAGTGTATTGGGACAGACAGTAAATAGAGAGATCTGTACTGGTAGCATTGTTGTCAAGGGAAAGAATTCCTTAAAATTGTAGTAAATTTTAGCGTGGACTGGTAAATTTATTAAGCATAATAAACCCATTTTTAACCTGAAAATCGGTTCAATAATAATATTTTCAAGTGACTTTTCACTTTTTGATTAACTTCAGTGTTTGGCATTTCTTCTAAATGCATGATTAGTAAGTGTTTCCTGCATTTCGCAGTTTGTTCCTTTAGAACGACTTAACGTAAGATCCTCCCGGATCATGTGGTTGTTGGTTCCTTCCGAACAGTTGTTTGGGTGATGCACAGTTAGCATCGGGATTAACGTATCACTTAAGGGTGTCATGAATGACAAATACATGGTGGAATTTTAGGTCAATTGTGAATGATGCTGTTAACTTGTAGTGAACACCATGCTTTCCCATAATATTTCGCAACCTATCCAAAGCAACTGATAGTCAGTTTGGTTCGATTAAGGGTCCATTCGGCGGATGTTCCGTATCCGTGAAGGGTATTTGACTGGTGGATAACCTTAATTAAGAGAAAATCAGGCGTTCTACTTGTTGAAAGTCAGATTTTCCACGGATCGTGTGGATTAACTCTCAGTTCTCGTTTGGAATGATAGGTGCCCGGTTTTCAGGTCTTCCCTTTTTCAGTTTTTCAGTTTCGCTGTCCACTAACATATTAGCTTCTCTGAAGCAACTCTTCGACATTGGAAGAAACGAAGTGACGATATGTAATGTGACTGTGTTTGGAACTTTTCAAAAATCAATAATTAATTTTTTTTTATATTTTTGTGGCAAGAATGCATATTAAATTAACGATGTTATCGTGCTCTTTCAGTTTAATAAAAGTTAGTAAGCACATTTTTGCTCCTCATTTCAAGTAGTTAGGCTTTCTTCTGAACCCCATCGTTTGGTTAAGATCGTGACCGAAGTTATTCCCGCAACGACCCTTGATTTAAGAGTTCTAAATTGTTCTACTATAGCAGCCGTGGCCGACCAACGATGGAATGGTAAGTTCAAGGGTTCAGTAGAAGTGGCGCCCAACGTGGGGCATTAATGTCACGATACGATGAGGAGCCCAAAGTCACGATAACGATATGATGCCACGATAACGATAATGAAATTATCCATTGAAAATAAATGTTAGAAAAATATAAAATAATGTTGAGGCTTAAGCCACATTATAAATAATACAAGCGGGTGAAAACTATGGCTGAGCCACAGTTAAACGAATTATGCCCAATGAGAGTGCTAGATATTAACACGTTTAATGAGGAGCGTAACTACTTGGTAGATAATAATAATAATAACAGTCACAATGCATTTTAGGAAACCAATACTTAAAGCTGTATTGAAGCTTATGTCATGTTGCCAATATAAATTTTGGAAGTGGTAACGCTGAATTACATTCAAAGTTTATGCGTTAACATGTTCTTCATTTACTTAATTTACGGAAGCGAAACTATTTGGGATATTTATCCAAAGTAACTTATTAACTTCAGATTTTCTTTTTATTAAACGAGTTTGTGATACCAGCCATGTAAACAAAATTTTATAAGACAACTGTTGGAATGTTGTCAGTTTCGGTATTAAAGTGTAATAGCGTTTGTATGTGAAAACGCAGTAGATAGTGAATTCTTTCCTTAGTAGTTTGGAGTATTCTGGTTGCATCAACAGCCAGCGTACTCATTATTGTATTCTTTGTGGTATTGTGAGATGGAAGGTCAGGTGACCGTGGATCTGCTAAAGCAGATGATGGAGGACATGAAAGTTCACAATGAGAGTTTAAATAGTAAGACAAATGAGAACTTGAATAGTAAGATAGATAGTTTGAGGGAGGATGTGAGAGTTCAGAGTGATAGTTTGAATAGTTTGAGGGAGGACACGAAAGTCCAGAGTGAGAATTTGAGAGAGGACATGAAGGCTCATAATGAAAGTTTGGATGGTAAGATTGAGGAGTTACAGAGTCGTATCGAGGATACCCAGGCTAGGTGTAAAGAGTCTAGTGATGAGTTGAAGGCTGGATTGAAGAACGTAGTTCAGGAGACATACACTATTTGTACCGAACTTAAAGAGGAAGTTAGGGGTGAGATAGGTAAACTCAACCAGCGTTTTGATGATAGCCGAGTGGAAATTAGGGATGAAATTGACAAACAATTTGCGGAAGTGCAGGTCAGTTTAAAGAACGATTTCGACAAACAGTTTTCTAAAATCCATGACAGTTTAAAAACCGATATGGACAAGCGTTTTGACGAAAGCCACGACATGTACAGTAGGTTATGTGATAGTCAGGATGAGATGAGAAAGGAACTTGACAAGCATTTACTGGAAAGCCAGGCGGCGCATAAGCAGCTGATCGACAGTCAGGTTGAATTTAGGGACGACATTACACAACAGGTCGTAGAGATGCGGATCTCCAGTGATAAGGAAAAGGGGAAGACGTTAACCATAATAGAGGAACAACGTCAAATATTATCTGCGGACATTCAGTCACTGAACAACAAGGTAGATAAAATTAGTGTGGAATTGGAGAGTCAGGTATTGTCAAAAACCGAAACCATGGAGAAGAAACTGTTGCAAGTTAATGAGGAAGCAATTAGTAAACTCCAAGTGGCTAATGAGGACTCAGAAATTTTAATTAAAGAAATTCAAGAGGAGTTAGTTGAAATGAAAAACGAACATACCAGGGAATTCAACGACAGGCAAGTTAGTATAGAACAGGACTTAAGGGAAATCACGTCAGCCCAGGAAGAGACAGACAAGAAAGTTGGGTTCATTAAGAGCGAAGTGAGCAGTTGGATTAGCAGCGTGGTAGATATGCAGTCCAAGGTGGACAAAGTATTGAGTCAAGCATCGACAGCTGCTAACTCTGACCTCAGTGGTCAATTGCCAAATATCAATCATGTGAATAATAACGGTCAGAGCTCGAATGTAGATACCAGTCGATCTCAAAGCTCAGGGGTCACCAACGTTATTAACATGATCAAGTTACATGAGGACCAGCCTAAGAAATTTAATGGAGGTCCACATACCACGCCGAAGGGGTTTCTTAAGGATCTCAGGGAGTACATCCGGGACGCCAAGATTCCTGAGGAACGTCAGTTGAGGGTAGCTGAAAGATATTTAGAGGGGGCACCACTTTTATGGTTTAAAGGCTTCCGATACCACTTTGATACCTTTGATGAGTTCCAGAGGGCGTTTCTTAATAAATTTTGGAGTACGGAAATTCAGCAGAGTCTTAGATTAGAGCTATACTCACGTCGGTATAATGCAATAGGCCCTACAAAGTTCAGTGAATACTTTATTGCACAAATGGTAAAGTTCAGAGAACTTGAGGCGCCGCCCTCGGAGCAAGAGTTGGTACAGGCCATCCAGAAGCAGTTACCTCCCGAAGTACAAAGGATGCTCATTGCATCAAAGGTAGAGACCCCCATGCAGGCAGAAATGATCCTTAGGCAATTGGATCATACCCATAATCAAATAGCACCCAGAGGGGGACGATCGCACGAGCAACATGTAAACACTGTTAGCCAGGTCCCAGAGGGAAGTCCAGAGGCACCTGAGCAGGGGAAACCACAGCCGACTGAGCGGAGGCGTGAGTTTCGGAATAACTGGGAACCCTCGCATCCACGAAATGAGGATTGGAAAAGGCGTAGGGGTAATTGGAATTATCCACAAAGGAGGAACCCGTACTGGAGGCGATACGATGGGGACAGAGAAAACCAGAGGAATTTCAGGAATGGACTTAATAACCGCAGGGACTGGGGAAATAATCGAACCCAGAACTTCCGCCGTGATGAGGATGAACGGTACCGTGAACGTGTTCAGTACGCCGACGGGTTAAGGAAGGACCACGAAAGAAAAAAATGGCAGGGGGCTATTCAGCGCCAGGACGTCAACACCGATTGTTTCGGGGCTGAAAGTTTGGAATTCCAGAAGGCACATAGGCAAGACCAACGAAACTCCGGTCTGAACCCGTTTGCGCCGAATTTCGAGCAAGAGTCAATGTCGACTCTTGATAGAAAAAAAAAACTTCAAATTCCCAGTAGGAGATTTTTCAGAGTCTCTCATCCCAGATTCTGAAGGAGAGACGTCAGATGAGTGGGTGGTCGCACAGATAGATTCGTGGATCATTACCTCTGATGACTTGGTGGAAGACCACTTAAAACAGGAGAGCAATCAAATAAAGAAACTGCCTTTAATAAATGTCCGCATCTGTAATTTTCATGTCAAAAGTTTGGTAGATACCGGGGCCAGTATCAGCATCATCTCCCAAGCTCTTTTCGACGATTTGAGACAACGAAATAAATTGCCAATTATTCCGGTGTCAAATGTAAAAATTCGAGGGGTCATTCCTGACAAAATTGCTGTTTGTAAGGTACAAACTTATTTGGACGTACAAATTGGAAATTCCACTTTCGCTCATGCATTCGTAGTCATGTCCAAAATGCACTACAATGTGATTTTAGGGGCTGATTTTATCCGTGAGACCAACGCAGTCATTGATTTGAGCAGGAACCAGATAAAGTTTAGGAAAGAAGAGGGAGCAGAAGTCATTACACTAAACGAGGAATTGGGAGAAGATAGAACATTAGAGTATGGCGAAGAGGAGGCCCACTGTGTAGACTTTGTAAATTCATTAGAGGGAGTCGCTGGTGAAATTGACAGTGTAGATGACGAAGGGATTCATCATGAAGAGTTACATGACGTCTTGGAAGCTGAGGTTGACACTGATTACGAGGCCTTAATTGGGTTAAAGGTCGCGGAATGCCCTGGCACTGTAGAAGAGAAGGAAAAACTTAGAGCTCTCTTAATGGAATATATATCTGTGTTCGATTCCAAACCGGGTCTAATCCCTAATTTCACATATGCACTAGCTGTTACGGATTGGACACCGTTTAAGAGGAAACCGTACCCTATACCGGACAAGTATTATGCTCAAGCTGCAAAAATTATTAAGGAAATGGAGGAGAACGGGCTAATTTCCAAGCAGCCCACTCCATATTTGAATCCGTTGGTCGGGGTTCAAAAACCGGACGGGTCTCTGCGCGTGTGTTTGGACGCTCGTGCCCTCAATGAACGCCTAGTCCCCGAGCATGACCATGCCCCTCCTATTAAAGAGGTTATCAAACGTTTCAGAGGAAAATCACGTTTTATTAGCGTAGATTTGACATCCTCGTATCATCACATCGGTTTGGAACTCAAGTCTAAATTGTTTACTGGCTTCCTTTTTGACCAACAGACGTATGTATTCAATCGTCTCCCATTCGGGTTGAAAACCGCCGGTGCAGCTCTCATACGCGCCCTAGATCGATGTCTAACTGATGAAGTTAAAGCCGCTACAACTCGGTATGTCGATGACATCTTGCTAGCTTCATCAAGTTTTGAGGAAAATATCAGGGATTTGAGGAAACTACTGGAGAATTTAAGGGCATCAGGTTTCAAAATCAACTTGAAGAAATCACATTTTTGTCAAAAGGAAGTCCTATTTCTCGGTCATGTCATTGATGGTGAGGGAGTTCGCCCGAACCCGGTGAAGCTCCAAGCCATAGACAAGTTCCCAAGACCGCTCAAAATTAAGAATGTCAGGCAATTCCTTGGAATGTGCAATTTTTTTTCGGACCATTGCATGAATTACACGGAGGTTGTAGCCCCACTTCAGAGCTTGCTTCACAAGAATAACAGGTGGAAATGGAGTCCCGAGCACGAAGAGGCCTTCAGGAAGACCAAAGAGCTCTTGCTAAACAGCGTTAAGCTAGGGTATCCGGATTTCGAGAAACCCTTTATTGTACAGACTGATGCATCGACCGTAGGAATCGGGGCACTCCTATATCAGGAATGTTTGGACAAGCCTCACAATAGAAATTATTTATCTTTCTACAGCCGAAAGTTGAGATCACACGAAGTCAAATACAGCGTGACCGAATTGGAAATGTTGGCTATTGTTCAGGCATTGCAACATTGGAGGAAAATGATTTATGGTTTTCACATAATCATTAAGACCGACCACAAGGCGCTGACCTTTATAATGAAAACAGCAGTCGCTAGTGAACGAGTGGCTAGGTGGGCCCTGTTCATACAACAATTTGACTTCGAAATTGAGCACTGTTCCGGAAAATCGAACATCTTGGCAGACCTGTTAAGCAGAAACCCTAATGAGGAAGAACACGTCGTGAATCACTTAGATTTGGTCCAGGAAGACCATGATTTCCTATCAGAGTTGAGACAACTGGGAGACTTGCAATTGAGAGATCCTTTCTGCGGAAAAATGATTTCTTTCCTCCGAGGGACACTTCCGGCTGACGATCCACGGTACTTTGCTATCCAGAAATTGTCGAATAACTACTTGTACGTGAATAATATGTTGGTAAAATTCGTGGACAGCGATCACGTGAAATCCCGAATTTTGGTACCGCCGCAGCTGCGGAAGGGATTAATTTGGCACGTACACAGGGTTATTGGTCATGGAGGGATTGATAAGGTTGTGTCAACCATTCAAGAAACGTTTACCTGGGTAAATCTGAGGGAAAATGTCAGAGATATCATCATCACCTGCGATACATGCCAACGGGTCAAGGCAAACCCTTATCTGATCAGGCAGGCGCCTATTCCTCTCTTACCTTCGCAACCTAAAGAGTTGTTCGCGATGGATATCTATGGGCCGCTCGTGAAAGGAAAACGTGGGAACAAGTTCGTGCTGGTAACCATTGATGTTTTCTCCAAGTATACGACTCTATTTCCCATGCAAAAAGCTAACACCAAGCTAGTCTTGAGATGTATTTCCCGCAATATCATTCCGGAAATGGGCACACCGAAATTCCTTCTAACAGATCATGGTCCCCAGTTCACCTCTGCACAGTTCAAAACTGCCCTTCAGAATATGGAAATTCACCACATCCTGAGCAGCGTGAGACATCCTGAGGGAAATCCCAGCGAAAGAGTAATGCAAGTAATTGCAAAATTCTGTAGAATCTACTGCGCCCAAGAGCATTTCAAGTGGGTGGATGTGTTACCCCTGATAGTAACTTGTGTAAACAACACCGTACACGAATCTATTGGGAGGATTCCCTCTATTGTGCACTTCAATAGGTATCCTGTGAGATCCTGGCATAGTGTCATCCAATGTCCCATCGATCCCCGCCCGTCACAGGAATTATGCATTCAAAGTACGGCAGAACATCTACGTCGGCAGGCAGACCGCAGGTTGCGCAGGGTAAGGAACCGGAGATTCCACCGTCCCTTAGAGGAAGGCGAATTGGTGCTTGTTAGGAGACCCATGATGTCAAAACCGCAGGAAAACATCTATGCTAAATTTGCTCCCTTATATGTTGGGCCTTTCAAGGTGGTCAAAAGTTTCAGGAACAATTCCTACAGAATTCAGAGTCTGGATGGCAGCAGCGAAGCTATATTCAATGCAGCCAACTTAAAGGTTTATCATAGAGCCGAAGAAAGAATTCCACCACAGGATGACGCAGCCTTACCAGCTGGGGAAATGGTCACCGAAGAAGAAGAAGAAGAAGTACAACCCGTAAACATGATCGTCACGTCGAGAGGAAGACAGATCGAGGCACAACTCCAAGGACAGGCAAGCAGTGGGAGTAAAGAAGAGGAAGACGCTGAATGTTTACAATGTTCATTCTTAAGAGAAGACTTTGTTGATGACATCTGTAACGCAATCCTATTGTTGGAAGAAGAAAACAGGGAAATACGTGAAAATAACAGAGCCCTACGTCAAGAGTGAGATCGGCTGGGAAAGTTTACGTAGAATCATGGTTCATCTGTATCAAAATTCCCATGTATACTTTAGAATTTTGAAGGAATATATCTGTTTAAATATTTCCCCTTTCTGGGTAAACATTTCGTGGTTGTAGGTGGATTATGAACCCATAATTCTACGGTGAGAAAAATTTTTATTTTTCCCAAATATTTATTTGGTATTCAGAAACTACTGTATGTTTGAGGGCAGCCATTTTGCGCTCCCAAGAGCCCGATGTTGCGTGGGAAGGTTCCCGCAAGGCGAGCTCGTGGATTGCCGGGACACCTCGGTGGAACTCGAGTGCCCGACAATTTTCTAAATTAATGAATTCTGCACAACGAGGGATTTTGATAAGATAGTAAAGGAAGAAATATATAAGCAAAATTATTCATATACCCTCTGTGGAGGTAGTGACACCAGGGAAAATTTTAGATGCAGTTAAGCCCAAGTGTGTGTTAGCGTGAGAACAGCGAGCTAGTTACACGTGCCAAGGTCGTGGGCAGAAGAAAAACGCGCGAAACGCACGGGCAGAAACAATTTATTTCTCATGTTGTGAGTGTAGAAAAATTATAAAATTAACATCGAACATAAGTGCAAGTCTGTCCGGAGTTCTGGGACAAGTTTTATCAAAATCGGTTTACTAGAAGCAAATTTGGCAGATTTCACAACCGAGCCTCATAGAGGGGATAGCGTCCTTCCGGAAATTATAAAAGAAACCCCCCACCGTAGATTTTTCAGTGTCGATCTGGAACTTGAGGCCGCGGGAGCTTGTGCCCGTCGTCATTAGAAATTCGCGCCAGATTGACCGACTATAGTTATATACATGTTCGTGGCTAAAGTCCATATATTTAGTAAGAAGAAAAGTGAATTGGAGAAGCTGTGAACGTTTGCAGACGAACTGGGAAGGTGTAGGCTGGTTGAAAAATACACAGCAGATTTTATTTTTATCATTTCCTGTACTCTTGTAAGTGAAGAAGGTCTGGGGGAAGCGATTCAAAATAGTTCGACTCCCTTATCGGCCGAACACCTGTTCTTGTTGAAACAACGGGGAGAGAAACCACTCTGGGAGACGCATCAGACAGTTATAGCCGACTGCAGAACGAGGGAAGTTCGTGGTGCAAGTTACAAAGAAAGTGCATTATTTATGGTAATTTTTAATCTCGTGTGTGTGTGAAGGGTAGTGTTTGGATGAGTGAGTTTTTAAATATGAAAATGTTATCTGTGAAAATGATGGGCTAAGTGCGAGGTTGCTGGAGATGATGTAATCAGAATGCTGAGAATGTCACCAATGTGCAGGTCTGTCTATTTTACATTATGTTGTAGTTAGTTAGTTAGTTAGTTACTGTCTGTCCTAACCAAATTTTCCAGATGATTGTCGGGTGATATGCGTAATTATCAGGCGAAAGGCGTTGTAAATTTTGGTCAGCGTGTGAAAATTTTCAGTGTGTAAATTTCATGTCAAGAACGGTAAAATGCGACGCTTAAAATTTTGTGTTGAGATGAGATATCATTCAAAGTACGGATTTGTGAACGTTATAAGTGTAAATTTGTCGTGGCGAATATTGTAATCTCAGGTGTCAGTTGCATTCAGAAATACTGGTTAATAATAATAATAATAATAATAATAATAATAATAATAATAATAATAATAATAATGTCTACCGCGGGATAAGGAAATTCTTCTATGTCAAATTTCATTTAACCAGTTATTTTTACAAGGATCGTAGGCATATTTAGATAATGTCAAGAAAATTTGTTAGAGTCACAGTCGCTAATGGGAAGGAAATTGTGAGACATCGTGTATACCAGCGTTGCGAAAGGTCGATGCGTGCTCTTGGATTTTTGAGGTTCGAAAGTTGTAATTATAGTAAAGTCAGAGATGTGCTTAATAATGGTTGTCGTTTTCACCAGGGGATCGATGTATGAAAAAGGGTCTCGAAGGAAAAGGGATTGAAAGCGATGGATTTATATGTACGTGGAGATGAGAGAGAAGTGTTACCGCTGAAATAAAGCGATGAGAAAGAGTGTTGAGACATTTTTGTAGAGGAAGTATTTAGGAACAGGCTGTGTGAAACAGGCTGTATTGTTTTCCGCAATCAATCCGAACTTGAGACGATTATGATGTGAAGCATTGTAAATTTATAGAACGATTCCAAGTGAAAACGACTCTAGTAAAATGTAAAGGTCTTGGTAGTAAACATCCAGTGATTTTTGTTAAGATAAGGTACGGCCTCACGGATTGAAGAGCAATTTTGACACACGGTTGGGTTATATTAAATTTGTTCATTGGAGAGGTCATGGATAAGATGGTTGGAATTGATGATAGGCGATCTGCGAATTTCGAATGTGATGGTGATGATTATTATTTTGAAGGCATCCACTAAAAGGGAAACGTGTGTTGGGAATTTTCATTGGCAGCCCTAACACTTCAGTGCACAGGCTGAGATTGTGTTCGAGGTGGAGAATCGTTCGTCACGTCTATTTATTTTTGAGTTCACATATTATGATGAGGTAGACACTTGTTGTATTTTTCGAGAGGTAGGTACTTACTGTGTTTCGACTTGCATTCTTTTGATAATAGAGACGTAGTTCCGTCGTGCGTATTTTTGTCTGACCAGATTCAGTGTTACTGTTGGAGGTTTGTTGGAAATTGCGGTTCGCCTGATATGTTAAGGGAGACGTAGTACGACCCACTTTGACGCCCGACGATAGATTTAGGACGTCACGTGTTTATTCTTGGAGTCATTGGTGATGAGACGTCCTAGGTCACGCCCGACGATAGGATTTGGAAGGCATCATGTATATACTGATTAGGTTTAGGGTGTACAGATTTCAAGTGAGCCCGACGATAGGTCTGGGATGGTAGCTGTACACACTCAAGTCTCAGTTTAGATTTTTTTTTTCTTTTGTTTCTTTTGTGAAGTGGCCTGGTTGAAGGTAGCCATTACAGTGCGATATGATTTATTGTAGAGGGTCTATGCGAAGCTCTCATTGAGATAACGGGACTGCTGTTGACAAATGAGGGCTGTCCAAGTGTGGGACATCGACCCGATCTAGATTATATTTTTACTGTGTTTCTTCGTGCGTGTTAAGCTGTATGACTTCAGAGATGTTAATTTATTTTTTTCGGACTTTATTGTTTCCTCGTCTTGACGTCCGTTTTCATTGATAGTGTGCATTATTGTCACTCAGTGTTTTAGAATGAGACTTGAGTTGCGAATGCGGTTTCGATTCGTCAGCCAGTATTTTATTTTATTTTCACCTTGTCGTATTTTCATTCGTAGTCATAGTTAGAATAAGTAAGTAATCACTTTACCAGTAGTGTATTGGGACAGACAGTAAATAGAGAGATCTGTACTGGTAGCATTGTTGTCAAGGGAAAGAATTCCTTAAAATTGTAGTAAATTTTAGCGTGGACTGGTAAATTTATTAAGCATAATAAACCCATTTTTAACCTGAAAATCGGTTCAATAATAATATTTTCAAGTGACTTTTCACTTTTTGATTAACTTCAGTGTTTGGCATTTCTTCTAAATGCATGATTAGTAAGTGTTTCCTGCATTTCGCAGTTTTGTTCCTTTAGAACGACTTAACGTAAGATCCTCCCGGATCATGTGGTTGTTGGTTCCTTCCGAACAGTTGTTTGGGTGATGCACAGTTAGCATCGGGATTAACGTATCACTTAAGGGTGTCATGAATGACAAATACATGGTGGAATTTTAGGTCAATTGTGAATGATGCTGTTAACTTGTAGTGAACACCATGCTTTCCCATAATATTTCGCAACCTATCCAAAGCAACTGATAGTCAGTTTGGTTCGATTAAGGGTCCATTCGGCGGATGTTCCGTATCCGTGAAGGGTATTTGACTGGTGGATAACCTTAATTAAGAGAAAATCAGGCGTTCTACTTGTTGAAAGTCAGATTTTCCACGGATCGTGTGGATTAACTCTCAGTTCTCGTTTGGAATGATAGGTGCCCGGTTTTCAGGTCTTCCCTTTTTCAGTTTTTCAGTTTCGCTGTCCACTAACATATTAGCTTCTCTGAAGCAACTCTTCGACATTGGAAGAAACGAAGTGACGATATGTAATGTGACTGTGTTTGGAACTTTTCAAAAATCAATAATTAATTTTTTTTTATATTTTTGTGGCAAGAATGCATATTAAATTAACGATGTTATCGTGCTCTTTCAGTTTAATAAAAGTTAGTAAGCACATTTTTGCTCCTCATTTCAAGTAGTTAGGCTTTCTTCTGAACCCCATCGTTTGGTTAAGATCGTGACCGAAGTTATTCCCGCAACGACCCTTGATTTAAGAGTTCTAAATTGTTCTACTATAGCAGCCGTGGCCGACCAACGATGGAATGGTAAGTTCAAGGGTTCAATAGGAAGGGGCTAGGAGTGGGAGGGAAGCGGCCGTGGCATTAATTAGGGTACAGCCCCAACATTTGCCTGGTGTGAAAATGGGAAACCACGGAAAACCATCCTCAGGGCTGCCGACAGTGGAGTTCGAACCCACTATCTCCCGAATACTGGATACTGGCCTTACTTAAGCGACTGCAGCTATCGAGCTCGGTGCTTCCCAGGTTAACATCAGTTAGGTTATTTATTTGAAGGCAAGCTATACATCAATTTGGGAGATACGTTTACATTATTGTACTTTAATCTTAGAAAGTAAACTTCTATGTCCTCACTCATAATGAAACTCCCTCACCATTTAGAGGCTAGCTATTGTCATGGGATACCTGATAAGTTTTAAATATTACACTCATATTCATAAAAAAGAGAACACATCAAAGGACTAGAGATAGGAAGTTCATATTCACAGGACATGTTCATTAATGCGTTCTGCAGAAACAATTAGCATTTCAGTCACTTACGTTCAGCATGTGCCCTGTTGCCTAGTAGGGACTGGGTCCTCCATCGGCACTGATAACTTGTTCCACACGTGATGGTATAAGTAGCGAAGAATAGCGTCCTGGGGTATAGCTATCCATGCTGCATTCACCTGGTTCCAAAGTGGACCATTTCTTCAAAACAAACTAGTGCATATGTCCTGTGAATATGAACTTCCTACATCTAGTCTTTCAAGGTATTCGGTTTCTATGAATATGAGTGTATTTTCAGAAATTCAGTGAACAAGAAAGTCATTCATCACTACAACACTGCACAAAATCAAGCAGTAAACTTGTTGAATTATATAAATATATTAATTTTTGCTACATGAATAACAGTTGTATTTTTTAAATGGAAATACAGTCATTTCTATCCAAGGAATTGTAGATCGTAGCTTGCACGCTTAAGGCTTGCCCCTTTTTAAATTGTAATACAAAAATTATAACATATTATAAATTATAGCTGCCCGCATTTACATCAGGTTAGCCCGGCAGCACTGGGCTAGCCTCAACAGGCTGCCAGCTGAGACCTCTGGTGTAGAGGCACCATTTCAAAAATGTTCGACGTAAGCCCAGATTTCGATCTAAAGAAACAGATAAGCCAGAAGGTGGTCTTATTGGCTTTAGAAGGCTCCCTTCACATTCTGCGAAATAATTAATTTATATTGTTGGTGGATCAATTCTGATATGATTGTAAATGTATTTTAAATAGCTAAATTTATGTGTAGTACTAGGGACTCAAAGACTTTAATGATATGCTTTATCATAACGGGAACCCATAAATTGGGAAACAATTACATAATATAATAATGCTACTGGTTTTACATCCCACTAACTACATTTAAATTTTCTGGAGACGTTCGGGTATCGGAATTTTGTCCCTTAGGAATTCTGTTATGTGCCGACAAATCCACCGACACGAGACTGTAGTATTCGAGCACCTTCAAGTACCACCTGACTGAGCCTGGTTGTAACTACCAACTTGCAATCAGAAGGCCAGCGCTCTATCGTATGAGCTACTCCGCCCGGAAATTAAATTATATTACAGATTGCATTTATTGTTACACTTGTCCATTAATTAATTCTTCCCAACTAATTATTTCATTTTGTCTTATGGGTTTTCATACCTCTCTATTCAACACAATATCCACTCTTGTACAGTAGTATTGTAAGGCAGATGCCGTTATCAACTTCAAACGAATGAATATTCCCCGCGAGTTTACAGATGTCCATTGTTAAAGGATATTTTATGCTCACATTTCCAAAAATGTTGACACATTCGCGATAAAGTTCAATATAACATGTCCTCCTTCCTACAATAACTGATTATTTTCTGTTTACCAGAAAACCAGCTTTCTACCGTATGAGCTGTTCAGCCCGGTACAAACAAAGGATAAATAGATATATGGCAGCATTCAAGAAAACCAATACATATACCGACTTATCCAGGTAATTAATAGTCCTGTATTATTATATTATTATTACATCGAAAAATAACAGTTTATATGCAATACGACATACATACCGTCTATAAATGGCTATTCATAATAAAATCGCATCACATATATGGCAAAATCGGTTTTCATTATTTTACGCAAAATATATTCCAAAATTACGTTGTTTGTTAGTATCTTAGTTAATATTGTCTTACAAAGACTTTTACAATATTTCTAGGACTGGTTATAAACCAGAATATATCGTGGAATGATATTCAGTTTACCACAGTCTTATGCAGTCACACTTGTCTTGTATGTGATTGATTTGGTCGTGTAACAATAAATATAGTTCGAAACTATTGCAGACTTTACAAAATAGAGTTATTTGTATTATTTAAGGACTGCATCCATAAACACCAAGTACAGAAATATAAAAAATATATCATTATAATATATTCTTTCAGCATATTCATGTGCAAGGTAATAAATAATAATTTATAATATAAAAGATAGACTAATTATTGTGAAAATGTTAACGAACAGATTCGTAAGTACGATACTCGACAAAGATTTATGCTATATTATTCACAACCCAACTCAACTAAATATGGTACACTAAATATGAATTAGTATTGAAATTTTATAACTGTTTTTATTCGTGTGTTCCTTAATGTTTAGTTTCTGCTCTGTAATATAATAATTGTGAAATATCAACATGTAACGTAATCTGTACTGCTCCTCGATGTAAGCTTCTAGCTTGTTGGGGATTCTGATAAATAAATAAATAAATAAATAAATAAATAATTACAAAAATTTTCAGCTTATCCCAGTTTTTTCTGGGGCCACTGAAGCCACCCACACTCATTTTGATTTTGACCGGGCGTTTAAGAGCGGATGCACTTCCTGAACGACGCGTGATACTCGAGATTAAAATCTCGACCAAGGATCGACTTCTGTTTATTAATTTTTCTGGATAGAAAACCAGCAGCTCTGCCAATTAGCTAATCACGCTAAAATAATAATAATAATAATAATAATAATAATAATAATAATAATAATAATAATAAAATAATATGTAGGTCGAGTCATAAGTGTTTTTCTCGCGAACGGGAAACAACACGGAAAATTCTAAGATATGCATGTGGAAACGTACGGTATGTACTTGCGTATGATGCCACTAGTTGGTGTATGTAAATAACAGTGTGGGTCTAAGCATGCCCCCAAATTCAGTGTGTGAGTGAGAGCGTCACAAAATGGAAGTCAACAAGCTGGATCAATGATCGTATATTAAAATAGCAGTTCTCCGTGGCAAAAATGCACCCCAATGCCATGCAGAGCTGCGGGAAGCATTAGGTGGGCATGCCATGCCCTATAGAACAGTGGCGAGGCTGGGTGAAGACGTTCAAACGCGGTAGAGTATCAACTGCCGATTTGCCTCGCCCAGGCCGTCCAGTGTCCATGGACAAAGATGTACGGATAATGGTGATCGATCAGTGTGTATATGAGGACAGGCGCTGGACTGTAACCAGTGGAGACCTGTCCTTTGTACGTAGTGTCATGTATTTGCTGTCTACACCATAATAAAACAATGTTTACCAATGACCTGTGTTCTGTCACTTTCCTACGGGAATCTCCTGAAGTCAGAATTTGTCTTCAGGCACTATGCATAAGTACATAGCCTATATTTCCAAATGCATATCTTAAATTTTCAGAGTTGTCTCCTGTTCGCGAGAAAAAAATAGTTGTAATGAGTTATGACTCTACCCTCGTAATAATAATATCATCATCATCATCATCATCATCATCATTATCATCGTTGTTGTATACAAGGAACTTGGTATACAGTAACACAACATAAATGTTATTTCTTCAAGAGTTTTATACAGTATTTACAAGAAATATAATGAAACTTGTCTTGAAGCTTGATTGATTGCATGCAGTTAATGTTATTATATGATAGACTGAAAGTCTGTGGCGCAAATATATATTTACAAAGAGAGAGTCCTATGTACACATTCACACCTATCTTGAGGAGATAGTCTATTCCACTGGGAAATGTCCTTAAATAGTCGAAAACTATCTGTTGTGGGATAACAAGTGTAACCTTTAGAGAGAGTCGCGTTAGTATAATGTTAGTATTGGACTTAGACTTGCAAGGAACTTGCATCAATATCTTAATTCACAGAATGCTAAGATAGTCGTCGGAGCACAGGTGAGAATTTGAGAGTGTAGCAGAGTGCTTGACTCGGGGCTCGACGTGGCTACGGGAATCAGGGAAGATGAGGCAATGTCCGAAGGTGAGACCTTACGACCAGCAATCAGTCCACCTGTTCAAGACACATTTTTAAGAGGAATGCCTCTGTGTTTGACTTGCGGTGTGGGCTGGCCGTTGGACACTGGGGTAATCCCCGGTATGGCTAGGAACGTCGCTCCTTATATAGCGCTGGCTGACGTCACAGACGACCATGCCATGCGCAGTGCAGTCCTCTCGTAGGCTCTGGAAACATAGGTGGTGCGGCGGGTTGCGGAGCTTGTAGGCGCGGAGCTAAGCGTGGAACTTGAGCGCGGAGGACATACACAACAATCATCATCATCTGGCCACAAATATTGTGCGGAGGAATTTTCGACGCTATTCAGGCTGCTTGCGCGTTCGTTAACTTCGAAGTTTCATTTTACACTACCAGATGACAGAGTAATTCTGATCTCCTCTGGCCATCTATGACTGAGTAAACGTAGAATGTGTCACCAAGGACCTTTAAAATGCCAACATCATAAGGCTTGGAGTGCAGAATGTACATTTCTCTACCCTTTAAAAATTCGAATACCACTGCCGAGAAGTCACGGTCTTGGTAACAAGAGCCCAACAGTCTACCAGTCTACCTGTAAACACAGAAAATTAAGACTTTTAACAAACGGACTCGTAACGATAAGACTAACAATACCACTCTCTTGTCTGCTCCAACTAACGAAAAAAGTTCCATGTCGAGAACATAATTCTTTGAGGAATAATAAGTGAAAACAGCATTCTGCTACAACACAAAGACTCGGCTAAGTTCCTTACTGGAATTATTACGTCGTAAAATGACAAAGGTATTAGACTGCTCGAGAGAACTGTGCCACAATATGACACAGACCAAGAACGAGCCAAGTTGTTTCACACTTACTTGCTCCCCTATACAGACAGGTCGGCTGCAATGCTCGTCATCAGAATTCTGTAACTGAACTGCCTCCAAGAAAGCAAGAATTACAAGGATGCCAGGTAGTATGTTAAAGATGGAGAATTAATGAATGGTTTAATTAGCTATGAGGTTAATCAATGATTTATTCGATTATTATTGACAGGACTATTTTTCGGGTCGAAATCGGTCAGAATGCGAAGTAATGTAAAAGAACTGTGTCAGCAGATTTAGTGTTACGTTAGGAAATTATTACCCACGGTAATATTCCAGCATTTTGGCATATTTTAAAATAATTACTGTGCGTTAAAGATGTTGAACGCCAATAGTAATAATAATAACAGTAACTACAACAAAAATATATCTTCAAGCAAACAAAACTAAGACGTAACAATACAGTCATTAAATCAGAATATCTTCATGGATCAGAAACGCTCATTTTTAACAAGAAAGCGGATATTGAAAACATAGAGGAAAAGGTTACCGTACGCAAAGTCGTAAGAAAAATTCTAGGCTCAAAACTAGCCGACGGACAATACCGACTCAGAGGCAGACAGGAAATCAAATAATAATACACAAATATACACAGGGACATTAGAAAACGCAGGCTAATATTTTATGGACACATTAAAAGAATGCACCCAGACAGACTTGAAAAACAAATAGTCGAATTCTATGAAAACAGGAGTAAATCCAAATAGACACAATGAAATGGCTGGGCGATATAAAAGCAGATTTGAAACAGGCAGGAATTACACCAGCAGACTTCCAAAATCGGGTAATCTTCAGATCCAAAATTCACAAATGGCAAGTTAACCAAGAGGAAAGACCAAAGAAGAAGACCGGAACAACCTGCTCTGAAGACAGAAAGGAAGCCCACAGTAAAAGAATGAAAGAAACATGGCACAAAGGAAGGCAAACGCACGTCTCTACGTACTCTGCGTAGTCGTAGTGGGCTTAATCGCAAACGACCTTCTCTTCTATATATACAAAAGTGGATGTGTGTATATTTGAGATTAACAGACTCAAACACTACTGGACCAATTTCGCTGAAAACTTCACAATTTATTCTTATTAGCCTACTCCTGACAGGATTTAGGAAGTGGTTGAATGAAATCTCAAGGGGAAGGTAAGCAAACCGCAAGACAATCCTGATCGGCGGGTTGCCTACAAAACAGTATGTGAAGATACAGTAATTGTGTGTTTCTATCGTCGTCTTCTACATTCTATCTATATATATAAAATAACTTGTCCTGACTGACTGACTGACTGACTGATTCATCATCGCCGAGCCAAAACTACTGGACATAAAGAAATGAAATTTTGGGGATATATTCATATTAAGATGTAGGTGCTCGCTAAGAGAGGATTTTTGGATATTCCGTCGCTAAGGGGGTGAAAAGGGGGGTGAAATTTTAAAATGAGTGTATCCATATCTCAAAACTTTAAAAGTTTACAGATGTAAAAAATTGGTATTTAGAATCTTCTTTAAAATTAAAGAAACACGTATTTTTTTGTTTTCAGAAAATCCCAATAGGAGGGGTGAAAAAGGGTGAAGATGGGGGAAAATGGGTTGAATGCCTTTAATCAGGATACCGGTACTTATATCTCAGAAACTGAAGATATTACAGACCTGAAAATTGGTACTTTTGATCTCTTTTAAAAATAAAGAAACACGTATTTTTTTGTTTTTGGAAAATCCAATTAATGGGAGTGTGAAAATGGGGGGATTTTTAAAATGAGTGATTCTATATCTCCAAACTTTTAAAGTTTGCAGATGTAAAAATTGGTATTTAGAATCTTCATTAAAAATAAAGAAACACGTATTTTTTTGTTTTCGGAAAATCGCAATAGGAGGAGTGAAAAGGGGTGAAAAAGGGGTTGAATGCCTTTAATGAGGCTACTTATATCTCAGAAACTGAAGATATTACAGACCTGAAAATCGGTGTTTGGGATCTCCTTTAAAAATAAAGAAACACGTATTTTTTGTTTCTGGAAACCCAATTAAGGGGGGTGAAAAGGGGGTAATATTTTAAAATGAGTGTATCTACATCTCAAAACTTTTAAAGGTTATAGATGTAAAAATTGGTATTTAGAATTTCCTTTAAAAATAAAGAAACACGTATGTTTTGTTTTCGGAAAATCCTAATAGGAAGGGTGGAAAAGGTTGAAAAAGGGGTCGAATGCATTTCATGAGTCTACTTATATTTCAGAACCTGAAGATATTATAGACCTGAAAATTGGTGTTTGGGATCTCCTTTAAAAATAAAGAAACACCTATTTTTGTTTGTGGAAAATCCAATTAATGTGGGGGGGGGTGAAGAGGGGGTGATTTTTTTAAAATGGGTGTATCTATATCTCAAATATTTTAAAGTTTATAGATGTAAAAATTGGTATTTAGAACTTTAAAAATAAAGAAAGACGTATTCTTTTGTTTTCGGAAAATCCCAATAGGAAGGGTCTAAAAGGGTTAATAATGGGTTGAATGCCTTTAATGAGGCTACTTATATTTCAGAACCTGAAGATATTACAGACCTGAAAACTGGTATTTTGGATCTTCTTTAAAAGTAAAGAAACACGTATTTTTTTCGTTTTTGGAAAATCCAAATATTGGAGGGTGAAAAGGGGGGTGAATTTTTTTAAAATGAGTGTGTCTACAACTTAAAACTTTAAAATTTACAGATGTAAAAATTGGTAGTTCGAATCTCCTCTAAAAATAAAGGAACATGTATTTTTTGTTTCCTGTAAATCCTAATAGGAGGGGTGTAAAAGGGTGAAAAATGGGTTGAATGCCTTTAATGAGGATACATATATCTCAGAAACGAAAGATATTACAGACCTGAAAATTGGTGTTTGGCATCTCCTTTAAAAATAAAGAAACACGTATTTTTTGGTTTTGGGAAAATCCAATTAATGGCGGTTAAACAGGAGTGACAAATTGGGGTGAATTTTTTGAAAGACTATATCTACAGAATATCTCCGAAACGTAAAATGTTACAGACGTAAAATGTGGGTGTTTGGAATCTCCTGTAAATGTAAGGAAACATAGGTGATTTGTTTTTGGAAACTCCACTTAAGGGGAACTCAAAAGGGGTGAAATTTTTAAATGAGAATTTTTACAGTATATCTAAAAAAAACTTAACATGTTACAGAAGTGAAAAATGGTATTTTTTATCTCTATTAAACATAAAGAAACGTGTATTTTTAGTTTTCGGAAATACCACTCGGGTGGAAGGGGGGGGAGGTAAAAGTGACTGAAAATGGTGTTGAATTCTTTTAATTAGGCTACTGATATCTCAAAAATGAAGATGTTACAGACGTGAAATTTGATATTTGCAATCTGCTTTAAAAGTAAAGAAACACGTATTCTCGGAAAATACCTTGAAGGCGTGGGGGGGGGGGGGGGTGAAAGAATTGAAAAATTAATTGACTCAATTCTATGAGAATACATACATCTAATAAATATAAAGTTGTTACAGACGTGAAAATTCGTATTTGGATCTCCTTTAAAAACCATCTTGGAGGGCGGGAGTGTAAAGGAGTTGAATTCCTTTCATGAGGACACATAAATCAAAAACTCTGAAGAAGTTAGAGTCGTGATAATTGGTATTTAGAAGATCCTTTACTATTAAAGAAACAAGTATTTTTTGAGGGGAAAATACACTTCGGGGGGGGGGTGGTATTGTGAAATGAAGTGAAAAAAGTAAATTATTTTTATGGGGATACTTATATCTCAAAACTGAAGGCAATAGACGTGAACATTGGGGTTTGGAATCTCCCTTAAACATAATGAAACAAGCATTATTTTAATTTTTTGGGGGGGGGGGGTGGCGGTAAATAAACTTAACGGCGGTGGGGTGTAGAAGGAGGTGTATCCAATTGATTTTACTGTTATTAATGTACTTATAAGTATCCTCCGTTGCTCAGGCGGCAGCGCGCCGGCCTCTCACAGGTGGGTCCCGTGGTTCAAATCCCGGTCACTCCATGTGACATTCGTGCTGGACAAAACGGAGGCGGGACAGGTTTTTCTCCGGATACTCCGGTTTTCCCTGTCATCAGCCATTCCAGCAACACATAATAATAATAATAATAATAATAATAATAATAATAATAATAATAATAATAATAATAATAATAATAATAATATTCCGGACCGTCGTCAAATGTGCGGACCGCGCTGGTAACGGCTCCTGGACAAATGACTAAGAATGCAGTCCGGCCGCGGGTTCAGTGCCGCCAAGGCACCCAATATGACACCACGACGGATCTCCTGAAGGATTTTATCCATATTAAAAATGATTATAGGAAAGGATGGCAAAGATTTACGGACCCAACTGACCGGGAGGAATATCTGAGCCTAGCCCGGGAAGTACGAAATCGATTGCATGAAAGGAAGATTGAAAAATGGGAGGAAACGTGCCGTGAAATAATAGAAAACCATCAGATCGGGAATTTTGGTGGATTCTCGCAGAAAACGAGTCAGTTCGCGAATTTCGGCGGATTATGTATCTAAAACAATAAGCATTCAATTATAAATTTCAGTATAATACCGTAGCGAAGCACGGGTATCTTGCTAGTATAATATAAAAATGAAACGTCCAAGTTCAGTCCTCATAGTATAGGGGGTGAGAAGAGGTGAAAAAAGAAACTGTCGAAAATGATAGAAATACAGGTGAATGTGTGTATGTTCTAAGCTCTCAACCAAATTTGACACACATATTATTATAATTTACTATCTGGAAAAATTACTGTAGTGGCAAGAAAACTCTACGCCCCTAAATGAAGGGGGTGAAATGTAAATATCCGAAAAGGACCAATATTACTGTCTGTGACACTGTCTGTGCCGTCGAAGTTCATTCCCAATCGAATGGGGGTTAGAAGGGGTGAAACACAATCTCCAAAATGACCGACATTGTAGATGTACGTGTGCATGTTCCAGCACAGCTCTCAGCCAAACATGATGCACATATGGGAAATAAAATACAGGACACTCAATCGTCAAAAGTTACCAGTGTTTCGTCCAGAGTGCGTCATGGGCTCATCAGTTGGATACCGCACCTTTTCCTGAATTTTATTTCTAGCTATCTCAATCGGAAGCCATATTTTGGTCATGATACACATATGACTATCTGCGAAAGAAACCTCTATGCTAAGACACCCCTAAGGGTGGGGTTGGAAGGGGGATGATGAAATTCAGATTCGAAGAAACAAATTTGCCCCCAGGTCATACAGTGAATCTACAGTAACTATAAAAGTAAGAAAATACCAAAATATATAAGAAAATAATTTTGGAATATTTTCCTGCTGCAGACATCACGACCGAGGAACTGACTGTCCCCCTCGTCCAGATAATTCCCTTTCCCCCCTCACCTCTCGAGTTTCTAGTGATGTTTATGAGAGTGGAAATACAATTCTGTTAACTCGTTTGAAAGATTCGAAAATCACAGAAGTGGAAACTAGGCCCTTTAAGTAACAGGTGTGTGTGATTATTTTTCCCAGCGAACGGCCAGTAGCAGAAGCAAATGGTGCGATTGTAAAGGTTAAAGCGCTTCCTTTAGTTATTTTTTGTCCTTCACTTTTCTTCTGTATACAGATCTCTCTTCGCGTCTTGAGCAATTCCTTTCCAGGTTAGCAGTCTGCGGTCACCAGATTGCGCTGCACTGAGGTAGAGGTAATGGGGATTTAACACACTAATGCTTTTAGCAGCTCGACGGCCCCAAGACGCTGCGTTGAAATCAATGAGGAGGGAGAATTGATACTCTCATGGTAAGATGAAAGTCCCCGGTAGCACTAGTATACCCTGAAGCTAATGTCTAAATAATATTGTATCCATAAACAACAGCAAAAGCATGTGGGGCGATAATCTCCCACTGAAAACGTAGGATGTTCTTCTATTATACAGGCTAAGAGTTTGCCTTGTATCTTGAAGAAACTTATAGAGGGTGAAGTACATCTCCAGCTTAGTATAAAACAAGCTGTTCCCAATCTGTAAATATTAAATTTTGAAATTTTGTACTTTAATCGCAGGGAAGAAAACAGTTCGATGTTCTTATCTTAAAATAATATGAAGACCTGTCTGATTATGTACGTAAAGCCCACGTTAATGTTTCCGCTCTCATTAAGGAACGGCAGGATACTATGTACTGACTCCGAGCGAGAAGAAGGTTACATTGTTACATTGTGCCTGCTCCAGTCGTAGTATTACTCGAGTGCAAATATTCGGACTTCGTGGTTTGCACTATTAGCCAATGAAATTTTCCCCAGTATATCATACATTTTTTCTATTGCCTTTACGTAACATCGACGCAGATAGGTCTTATGGTGACGATGGGATGGGAAAAGCCTAGGAATTGGAAGGAAGCGGCCGTGGCCTTAATTAAGTTACAGCCTCAGCATTTGCCTGGAGTGAAAATGGGAAACCACGGAAAATCATCTTCAGAACTGCCGACAGTGGGATTCGAACCCACTATCTCCCGGATGCAAGCTGGCAGCCGCACGCCTCTAACCACACGGCCAACTTACCCGGTATATCAAACTTGTACATCACGAATATACTGTATATAGGTCTGTGTCTACCCCTTAGTCCTGTTTCCTAATACGGGGTCAGGGATGAGGTGAAATGATATTTTATGGCATGATTTTGCGGCCGGATGCCCTTCCAGCTTTTTATTTATAATTTTAGGACCCAGCACAGTGTAGTTGACAGTATACTGAGTTTATCCTGCGAAGAAAGTAGTAGGAAGGCTGATCATTTACTTCTGAGGAAGAGGAGCAAGGGCTATGGTAAACATTTCAGTTTATCGGCCATTTGTACTGTTCCACAAAAATACAAAAAACACAGCCCTGATGAGTCTTGGCTTACCAAGCGACCACTCCTCACTCGGAAGGTTTGCAGATTACGAGGAGGCGCACGATCAGTGCCAAGAGTCCTCTGAGCTGTTATTGTTTGCTTTCCAGACCGAGACCGCCATCTCACCATCAGGTTGCTCCTGAAACTGTTATCACGTAGGCTGAGTGGACCTTGAAGCAACCGTCAGATTCAGGTAAAACTCCCTGTCTTGGCTGGGAATCGAACGCAGGGATTCGCGGTAAGAGGCAGGTTCTCTACCCGGAGACCTTGTGGCATAAACCTAAACAACTACCGTGCTTATTAAACGATGTAGGGTACACAACAACTGCCATCAAATCATAAAGGGGATCACGACAGGTAAAACAAGGATGTGAGCCAGCCATCAAACTTGCAGTGGGTCGAGTAACGTAATGCCGTTTTAGATGAGGTCGGAGTCCAAATGCTATGAAACTAGCCCCCCCCCCCCTCAACCTCTATCATCTAGAGAACGGTTCCAGTGTATGGGTCCCATACCAGGACTACTTGATACGAGAACGTGAAAAGATCCGAAGGTAAGCAGCACGATGTGTTCTGGGTTATTTCCAACAAAGGAGTAATTACAGGAATGTTGCAAACGTTGAGCTGGGAAGACTTGGGAGTAAAGAGACAAGATGTTCGATTATGTGGTATGTTTCGAGCTGTCAGTGGAGGAATATCTTGAGCAGAGCTTTTAAAAGTGGGAAAGATCATAATATGAAGATCAAGTTGGACAAATTGTGCAAAATATTAATTTATAGGACGAGGAGTAAGGGGTTGGAGAAAAATTGTCAAGAGAAATGTTCAACAAAACCTAGGTAAACATTTTATATGGATTGATAAGAAATCTGCCACGAGGGCGACAGCTCTAAATGCAGATCATTGATGATTGGTTGATCTTAAATCACAATTATGTAGCAAAACTCAGTTTATTAGTCATGTCAAGTCAAAGGCCTATGAAAATCGGGCACTGTCGTTCGAAAGTTCGAAAATCGAACTGAGACCAAGAATAGCGAACGCGGAGACTCCCACCTACTGAACGGTTTTAAAACTAAGTTATAATAGGCCTACTTCGCCTTCATTCAGTCGACAGTGAATGACAATTGCAAGTTAGAGAGTTGGTTCCAATAACAATATTCATTGTCCTAATCCTTTTTATCACCGTCGCTGATTATTGGATGGCATTTTCCCCATACTCAGTAAGTTGGTTTGTTACATATTGTCCTCAGAAGATTCGCATTTCAGAAAGGACTTGAAATAAACGAAACAACATATAAACGAAGAACATACATGCATCAATTCGGCGTTAACATGTTTAGTGGTTAAGAGCGCAAATAATTCCTTTACAGCGTTCCTTACAAAAATAAAAATCATTAGAATAGTAAATGTCACGCATTCCAAGCGTTTCCAGAGGTACGCTTACAATAGTACTTTTTAACAAACTAGTACATTTTAAATCTAGTCCTTTTTGATAGATGTTTAACTTTTCACACTAACTCCTCAAGGCGTTCAGCGACGTTGGGAAAGAAGGGCTCTGGACGGAAAGCTAGCCGTTGTTGCCTTAATTAAATTATAGCCTGGTGTGCAAATTTAAACCATGGAAAAAAATTCCAGACTGTTGACAGTGACGTTCAAACCTACCATCTCCCACCTGTAAACTTACAGTTACACGACTTACTATGTACCAATCGCCCGATCTGTCAAAAACTGGAATCAGATGTAATTCCATTAATCTCGCAATTAAATCCGCTAATGTAGGCTATATTAAAAAATAAAAATAGGAAACGGTGCTGTTTGGTCAGAACAATGTCAAGTACGGAGTGTAACAATACTACATTTCAGGAAGGGGCGTGGTCACTCAAGGATCCCAATAAACATATACGCATTCCTTCTAAAATTACAAATGGTGCAGTGAAGAATACCAGGACAATGCAGACTGAAAACTGTAAATAAATGTTCCAAATATCCAATTAATACATGTGTGATTATTCTTAACAGGTGCCGCTTCTTAAATACGTAATAAAATAACAAAATACCGGGCGAGTTGGCCGTGCGCGTAGAGGCGCGCGGCTGTGAGCTTGCATCCGGGGGATAGTAGGTTCGAATCCCACTATCGGCAGCCCTGAAGATGGTTTTCCGTAGTTTCCCACTTTCACACCAGGAAAATGCTGAGGCTGTACCTTAATTAAGGCTACGGCCGCTTCCTTCCAACTCCTAGGCCTTTCCTATCCCATCGTCGCCATAAGACCTATCTGTGTCGGTGCGACGTAAAGCCCCTAGCAAAAAAAATAATAACAAAGACAAAAATCATTGAATTGTCACCTCACAGAAAGTTGGTGATAGGTTTCTTCCCCCCACACTGTGTTTCCAGTAGTAGAGTTGCCGTATTGTGGGCATCCAGCTGCTGTCTGAGGTCCCTCGTCCGGGATAATCTTCTCCGCTCACATCCACGACTCCCTTCTACCTTGCCCCCTATGATCAGTTCCATCAGCATATATTTGTCACTTCACAAAATGTGACCAAAATAAGTTTCTTTCCTGCGTCTTGCAAGATTTAAGACTTCACACACTGTCTCGCCTCCTTGTTGACGACACGGTTTAGCCATGGCAACTTGAACTTTCCGCAATACATCCACATTTCTGTTGATCTCGACTCCTTTAGCAAATTTATTATGGGTAGAGTACATGTTAAATGGGATTGAAGAGAGGATACAACTGCGGAATACCTTCAATGACCATGTACAATGATTTTTAAAACAACTTTTTTTCTGAGCTCATGAACTACAACCACCAAAGCTCGGAGCTGAATATGCGCAGGTTTTTAAAGCAAAAATCAACACCTCCAATACAACCCCCTAATATACACTTAAAAGTACCAAGTTCCCCAGAGTATTTGCAAGAATATCTTTAAATTCACCACATCGAGCATGATTTGTGAGCAAATTGTTTCTGATTACTGGTACGACGATGAATATACATCACAAACTTCCATCGCTCGAGATGAGCGTACTTTCAACTTCCATCGAGACGGAAGTGAAGAGCTCCTTAATGAATTTAACAGAAATGAGAACGTTAATTTTCTTGATGTATTTAGTTCAGAACTCAGGTTTTATAAGAGAATTTTCCAGAAAATGTAATTTAATCGAGGGCACAAAAGAAAGAGAGACGAGAAGAGGAAGATCCAAATGATAGTGGCGTACGAACTGAGAGCGTGGATAATGAGAACGAGGAGAGGAAAGAACGAACCAACTCACTGAACAAGATTATGATTAAGTTATGTCGCGACTGAAAAGGAGAAGTGAAAGGTAAAGGACACACAATTTCATCTAAGTCTCTACTGAGAAGAGTTCAGTTATTATTAGAGCCCGGATTTTTATGCATTAATAGGTTAGAATGCAAACTTACTGAAGGGAGTTGCAAGTATAGTCTACCTTTACAACCATTGTGCTATGGGGATTGCATAGACATCAGGGGTGAGATCCATCAAAACCCCACTAATTTATGTTACTCTTACTACGCTATGGAAGAGCGGGTGGCCGACACTTCCTACTAACCAAATTAGTTTGCAATCTAACCTATTACTGCATAAAATCCGGGCTTTAGTTATTATGATGTTGACTTACTAATGTCCATCCCGATGTTATTTATTGACACATACAGTATTTTCGAGTCTCTTGGAACAGGGCAAAGTCAATTGGAACTAAGTTACTACAGAAGTATCAATTTATTATTATTATTATTATTATTATTATTATTATTATTATTATTATTATTATTATTATTATTATTATTATTATTTTCAGATTATCCCGGTTGTTTCTGCGGTCGCTGGGGCTACCCAGACTCATTTTAGATATTAGTTAGGGGTTTAACGGCGGACGCCCTTCTCGTGATACTACGTAAATTCTCAGCGGTGAAGTCTATTCTATGAGGCGCCGGTGTTCGAATCTCGGCCTTATGAGAGGAAAGATATCGTGCTCAAACTGGCAGGTTCGAACCCAGTTCAATCCGGTGGTATCTGAAGGTGCTCAAATATGCCAACCTCGTGTCGGTGGATTTGGTTTTGCAATTTGCTTAACGTCGCACCGACATAGATAGGTCTTTATGGCGACGTTGGGTCAGGAAAGGTCTAGGAGTGGGAATGAAGCGACCGTCCTTATTTAAGGTACAGCCCCAACATTTACCTGCAGCGAAAATTGGAAACCACGAGAAAACATCTTCAGGGCTGCCGACAGTGGGGTTAGAATCCACTATCTCCCAGATGCGAGCTCACAGTTGCGCGTCCCTAACGCACGGCCAACTCGCCCGGTCGGTAGATTTACAAGCATATAAAATAACTCCTGTGAGACAAACTTTCGGCAAGCCTCTCCTAAAGTAGTTAAAGATTAATAATAATAATAATAATAATAATAATAATAATAATAATAATAATAATCGTATGGTCTCAGCTACCGTGTGCAGACATTTCGATTTGACGCCATCTGGCTGTCTGCTCGTCAATTTCGACGTTCCGTTTTACTCTAGGTCCGCTAGATAGCAGACAGAGTAAACCGGATCTCTCTTGAGCGTCTATGGCTGAGATTTAGTTAATTTGGTCGGGTAAATACCAAATGTATCACCAGAGATCTTTTACATGCCGACATCGTACGACATGGAGTGTCGAATGGACTTTTTTCCGCCCTTCAAAAATCCGACTACCTCTGCCGGGTTTGAACCCGCTATCTTGGGATTCGGAGGCCGACACTCTACCACGGATCTACAGAAGCAGCTAGTTAAAGTTGAAGGTTTCGTATGAAGGAAAGGACAGGACACGAAAAGAAAAAAGGAACTGAAGTATATGTAGGTGGGGCTGAACATAACTGTCAAGAGAACAAGTGCTAGTAAAGAGCGGCCACACAAGAAAGAGGAACCAATGCCAGACTCAGTTACACCCCTTTGGGAGAGTGCAAATTTAATGAAACTCAATCTGATAGCGATAAATTTATTTGCATCAAAACAATTGTTTTCGAAAGACATCTGTATCGAATTTGGAGTTGGCAAGCGTACGATTCAGTGAATAGAAAAGGAAAAACTGACTCAGGGCCTATGAAACGATGGAAGTATTCAGTTCTCTAGAGTACGGTGAGATACTCTATGTCTCCAGTCATGGCCATCCATAAATATTTCACATCACAATCTGCATGGTTGTTAGGTAGCATCGTATCACACATTTTGTATCTCTCATTTCGTGACGCAATATTTCAGATGACACCCATTCATCAGACATGTTTATGTCAAAATCATGGACAGCCACTCTCAGGATGGTTATAAAATTAATTTCTTCAGCATATCCTAGTCGTATGCCTTTGCTGGCAAGACCTAGTGTTTACAGTGCAATATGTCTTGTGGTGTGGGATAGAACAAATTTGTTACTTTCATTTACCTGTCTCAGTCTCATCCTTGCTTTGTCAACATGAAAGTGACCGAGGTATGAGTGATAATACCATTCCTTATGCAACCAGTCCTTGTTATATCAATGGTGTGAAAATGTTGCTCACAGGATCGGTTGATGCGAGCATTTCAGTGGGATTGGCAGACTGAGACGTAATAGCAACTTCTGGCTCAGTGAGGAAATCAACGGGGAACTACCCCACTCCTCATTTCCCTAGTACGCATCTTCAATGACGCCTATGACTGAACTGTTGAGGTCCAAACCAGTCTCCGGGCTAAACACTCAACATAAAAATCCCAGTCATATCTGTGGTCACTGCGACCACCCAGACTCATTTCAGATTTCGTTCGAGGCTTTAAGCGTGGGTGCCCTTCTCGTGACAGCACGTAAATTCTCCGGGATTAAATGTCATTCTGTGATCCGCTGGTATTCAAATCTCCGTGAAGAAAGCTAGTAACTAAGACCCTGAACTAATCATCCCAGCCCTAACCTCCTTCTACAATGACTACAACGGGAAAGTTGGCCGTGCGGTTAGAGGCGCGCAGCTGTGAGTTTGCATCCGGGAGATAGTGGGTTCGAAACCCACTGTCGGCAGCCCTGAAGATGGTCTTCCGTGGTTTCCCATGTTCACACCAGGCAAATGCTGGGGCTGTACCTTAGTGAAGGCCATGGCCGCTTCCTTCCCATTCCTAGGCCTTTCCTATCCCTCGTCGCCATAAGACCTCTCTGTGTCGGTGCGACGTAAAGCAAATAGAAAAAAAGAATGACTACACCACCAAGTAAAAAAGAAAGTCTCAATACGATTAAATTATATTATACTACCACTAACTATGTGAATGTTCCAACTTCACGCCGCCAATCCCCATCTGAGTATTCTGTTGCTATGCTCGAAAGAGAGTTACATTTCACGAAGTTGAAAGCTTCATTGTAGTCTATTATTTATACAGTGTTAAAACTTAGTTGAATGCCTAAAATAAAGGGGGGAAATATGAATATTTATGTTTACTGGACAAGCAGCTGTGCGGTTGGGGGCGCACAGCTGAAAACTTGCATCCAGGAGATAATGGGTTCGAACCCTACTTTCGGCAGGCCTGAATATGGTTTTCCATGGTTTCCCATTTTCATATAAGGCACGTGCTGAGGCTGTACCTAAATTAAGGCCATGGCTGCTTCCATTCCACTCATAGTCCTCTTCTATCCCATCGTCGCCATGAGACATATCCGTTTGGGTACGACGTAGAACAAATTCTTTTAAAAAAAATCTATTTCTGTTGAGGAAATAATTGACACAAATATAAGCAATCACAGAAAATATTTCTTCCACGTACAACATTAGTGATTGATATGTAGGGTATTTCAGTAAAAGTAAGCAAATATTAAACAGAAAATATGGGGTGCTCTACTGAACTTAAGAAGATAGGGAGTCTCAAAATGTCCAGTACAGCATCCTCCTGTTTAATTCTTGCAACTTTTATAAAAAAGACGATGCAGATAAAGAGCTCAGGTGGCACTTACCGTGGAACTCTATATGCCTGAAATTCTGTAACAAACATCATCTCCTCTTACCTGAAATGAAAGAAAACGAAATGTAATTTTATATTTCGAGAGCATGAAAATCCAAGTACACTTACTGACACAAAAAATCATCGACTGAGAACGTTTAAAGCTTGAGTACAAGCACATTCTGATTACTACATGGAGGTTTATCTACACTTTGCCAATACAAGAATACACATGAATGTTTTTAGAAAAAACATAACATATACAAATTGCCCTAAACACTGTTTGTCAATTTTCTAACATAATGGAACTATGCAAATGTATTAGTAAAATGTGTACTTAACAATGACAAACTGAAGAGTAAGACAAGAAATATTTTCAAAATTTGCGTTTTCAATTGTGAAATTACCAGAGTTTCACCCCTGTGTGGCAGCAGGCTCATCAGTTGTAGGAACACATCTTCCTTGATGCATTGTCACTGTATTTTCCCCACAAAAAACGCTTTGAGAGGCGACCGACTCAACGGCACTAGCCACCAGCTTCTTGGAATAATGTGACAATCGAACTGACGAGCCCACTGCCACACTGGATAAAATTCCGGTAATTTCACGATTGATAATGCCTTAGGAGCTTGAATACTTCAAGAAATAAGGTGTACAAAGTTTGATGCCTACTTTTCGCTAGGAAAGTACCCTCAAATTTCTGTCGTAGGAAGTGTAACAAAGACATTTTAATAACCGCAAATAGTTCACAGGTATGTTTCCACTCAAGCTTACACAATACATGTAAAGCATGTTTATGCCAAATTAATTCGTGAAACGGGTTTACTAAAGCAAATACAGTCAATCAGTATGAATTAACGAATTTCTTCATGACAAACACTTGGTACCAATAATTCTAAAACAAATTTGGACGTTCAAGTGCCCATGAAGAAATAATACCATACTCAAGATAGAGATTTTTAAAATTCTACAAGGTGTTATATAAGATGAAACATACCACGTTGCTTATGGCAATTTATTATCTCTTAAACAGACAGTTTATTGTCACTGAAAACTTAGCTAGTACCGACTTCATCCTCTGTCTTCACCATCAGTCGCAGTATTTACAAACAAAACAATGTTGACTATCATTCATACTATACCGTACATCTCCCCCAAAAGTAGCAATATTACATTTGGCTCACACTAAATCGCATTTCAAAATAAGTTACACTATAAAAGTCGCCTAAGACCATTTCTATCTAAGCTATATCAAATTAAAACCGACCCTATCAGTATCCTCAAATGAGAGAACTCCTGGACATACCAAAAGTCAACTACGAAATCGCGTTGTAGATTTAATCTATAATCGATTATGAAGCCACGGATCCTTACGCAGAATTTCATTACAATAGAACCTCGGTAATCCGAACCACATATATCCTAAATTTTGGATAACCCAAACAGAATCCGTGAGATATAAGAATTTAAAACCCACTCGAAATGTAAAGAAAAAATGTTATCACGTACTGTACTTAATGACCATTTAAGCTCGAATTTATCTGAGTGGAATCAAATGGAGTACAGTACCGTATTGTACACTTATAATACTGAAATTACAATATAACGCAAGCTATAAAACAGAAATGTCATGTTCTTGAAGCAACTTGTATTGTGTTCAGTACCTTACTTACGAAACACAATAAACATCCTTACTGTAGTTTGTAATTATTTTCCTTTCAATTTAATTAACACTTACATATGTATGAAAACACACCACTTATGATTTATCTAAAAAATTGGTAATCGTATTTTTTCACGTTAGGAAATGAAACTGCCTTGTGGTTGCTAACACAGTAGCTGTAATTATGCTGTAGCATACGCACTACTGCTTACATTATTACATGTTTTTTCCATATAATCCAAACACACACAGCCTCAATTTGTTCGGATTACTGGGATTATTATTATTATTATTATTATTATTATTATTATTATTATTATTATTATTATGTCCCCAGTTGGGTCCAGAACTTCCGGCAAGCAATGTTAATTCCCTAGGGCAATACAGGCAGAAGCTGAATGCAGCGAACAATGCAAACTGGATCCACAGTGATCAAGTGAGCTGATGTAATACGACGCATGCTAGTTACTCCACACCTGTGTAACATCCATAATTGGCTATAATCCTAGAACTAGCCAACTACGCGCTTCGTCCTAAATTAGTGCAGTACACGAGTCAAAATTTCAGTATATGTTACTACAAACATTAAACAACCATTTACATAGCATATTAACATAGCATTTTTTTTTTTAAGTTATCCAACGCAAACTGTTCAATTTTTTCCTTCAGTCTGAGTAGAATATTCCTAGCCCTTCTATAGATTATACTTTGTGAAATCATCTCTCAGAATATTAAGAAGTTTTTTAGTCGGTCGATCATAACTTACTTTAAAAATGTGAGGGTTTTCTTTTTTTTTGCTATGTGCTTTACGTCGCACTGACACAGATATGTCTTATGGCGACGATGGGATAGGAAAGGCCTAGGGAGTGGAAGAAAGCGGCCGTGGCATTAATTAAGGTACAGCGCCAGCATTTGCCAGGTGTGAAAATGGGAAACCACGGAAAACCATCTTCAGGGCTGCCGATAGGGGGCTCGAACCCACTATCTCCCGATTACTGGATACTGGCCGCACTGAAGCGACTGCAGCTATCGAGCTCGGTGTGAGTTATTTTAATACACAAGAGTTCGTTTCATTCAGTACTTCCTTCATTCTCAGATTGTCTTGTAACACAACGCTTTTCTGTTTATTACTTTCATGGACATTTTTACCAAATAAATGGGATCGGTAATGAGGAGGATAAATCCGAATTTTACGTCCGGATGTCCTTCTTGACGCCAACCCTATCTGGAGGGGTGTACTCACTGTTGCGTGTTTCTGTTGTGGTTAGTAGTGTGATGTGTTGTGTGTAAATGAAGAACCTTGAATGAAGAATATGTATTAACATGACCACAAACAACTAACTATCCCCAGAGGTAGAAAACTAACGAATGCGGCTAAGAACCCTGATCCGTCCAAGAATCGAACCTGAGGCCCTATGAACCGAAGGCCACTACGCTGACTATTCAACCAATGAGCCGGACTTGTCAGACAAAAGTTAACAAATTGATGCGGGAAGGTACCTAAATTGGTTAACAAGACGAAAGTTGAGATAGGAACACAGTGCAACATTTATACTACATTCCAGGAAATGTACAGGTGGTTTCACAGGGGGGCGTTAGATCCTCTAAGAGCAGCCTTCGAAATGTTGTTTATCATGATATTAGAGGATTTTGTTAGAGTACCGATCATCAATTTCCAGCCGGGCAATCTGATCCAAAAATATAGGCTTTAATCGACGGACATGTTTCGTCCAATGAAAAGAACATCTTCAGTTTTTCACAAATCACATAAAAAATACAATACTAAGTTGGAGAAAGTATAAATTTAGTATATAGAGAATTGTACACTATATACTGCGCTAGAAAATAAAACAAATATGGGTCAGGCATAAATATAATTACTTTCTCTGTAGTACTTATGATTCTTTTATTTCTTATGTGATATAAGAATTTGAAGATGCATGCATGCTTGCTTTCTTGGAAGTAACAAGGCACTTTATGCTCCATAACGACTTTTTAAAATTATTGCAACTCTTCACGTCTTATTTCTTCGTTTATAGTAGTTTTATCGACAAGTAAAGAACTCCTGAGGGACAAAATTTCGGTGCACGGGCTCCGGAAACCACGAAGAGAACAAAACAATTGCATCAAGTGAAGTCTGCTTCCATTGAAATTGTAATTACTGCCTGTCTTGTCATGACTATCATCCCCTTTCATGTGGAGATTCTACTGTTATATGTAAGGGATTTGAGATATCATGTTCAAGAGTCATGCGTGCTTAGTGTATTGTTACATGCCAGCCCCGTGGTAATCCCTTTCGGTACTTCCAGGAAGGAGCTAGTGACTCAGACGACCGGGGATCTCCCAGCCGGCTTGTGGGGTGGTGCCGGTCTTTCCATGTATTGTTCTCGTCGGCTGGCCCACCTATGAGTTCCTTAGACACTCAACGGAAATATTCCACAAATAGCCACCTCGCGAATCTTCTGGTTCCCATTATCCAAGCTATAAAAAGGGAGGCTAGCAGCGGACAGTCGGTCAGTGTTGGGTTCTGTGGTGGAGTCAGCTTTGGTGCTGGACTCGGAGTGAGTGTTGGACTCCGTGGTGGGGTCAGTGTGAGTTTCAGTGTGTAGGGATTCGGTGGCTGGGCTGAGGGCGACAGAGGTGTTGGCTATCGCTACTGTCCCACCGAGATCTGAACGAGGAACTGTGGTTGTAGTGTCGGAGAGACCCGTGAGTAGAGGGGCTGGAGATGACGGAACGGAAAATTGTACTGTATGTTTGTGTATATCTGTGGACTGAGGCTCGGCGTGAGTCAGCGAGGAAAGCCGCTATCGTGAGTGTAAGGATAAACGGGCTTGTGTTAACGTTCGCTGTTGTGAGTATCGTCCTGCTGTTGAATACTGTTGGAGCTGTTTAGTTGTTCGCTGCATGTGACTGTGTGAATTACTGGACTGTCGGTGGAGTTGAGCCAAGGAATAGCTATCGTGTATTGTGTAGCCCAGCGGTTTACACACAGCTGCTGTATGAGGTGTCTGGACGTGGGGAAGCGAAAGTAAGGATCAGCGTCCTAGGTATAGCAATGGGGTGTACTGCCTACTGTGTCATAAGGAAGGGAGAGACTTGTAAACATACAACAATTAGTGAGTGTGGCTATTCATTGTTATTTAGAATTATATATATATATATTGTACCGGGAACGCCGCTACGAGAGAAGTCCGAAGTATGTTTGTTGAACTTCGCGCGAGGAGGAAGGTAGGCAGCCCGCCGAACGCAGTGACGTACCCAGCGAGTGACGTGCCGCCGTAAGCCAGCTATTCGTGCCATATATGGTAATGTTCCAGCTCACCATCAAAAGTATATTTTGAGCTACTTTATCGCTATTTTGACACTGTCATCTTAAAAACCTTTACAGTGGACGTCATCTGTCAAGATTTCAAGAATATCCACCGAGTATTATAGAAGTTTTATGGGTAGATAGTACCCGAGTTCTAGACACTTACATGCGAACGTGTATAAAAGGAGGACCGCCCGACCTACGAATTCAGTGTCTGTCACTCCGCCATCTCTGTGACACGGGTGACAGGAGAAGTATTGTGTGTGTCGAACTTCTGGTTGACAGTCTGCGAAATCCAAGTATTGGGACTTCGGTATTTTCTCTAAGTGTTGTATCGGGACTTTATCATATTCTTGAAGTGCCTGAATGGGACTTCGTTATTTTCTGCGAGCATCGTATTGGAACTTTGTCATATTGACACATTGGAACTTTGTTATTTTTCGTGTGTCGTGATTGGACTTTGATATTTTCTGAAAGTGCCATATAGGAACTTCGTAATTTTTGCGGGAGCGTTTCATTGGAACTTTGTTATTTTCGCCAAGTGTCGCGATAAGACTTTATTATTTTCTTAAGGTGACATATTGGAACATTGTCATCGGAACTTTATTTTTCTTCGAGTGTCGTGTTGGGACTTTAATATTTTGACATATCGGAACTTTGTTATTTCTACACATTGGAACTTTGTTATTTTTTTGATGTGCCACATAGGGACTTAATTCGACGACGATTGAAAGAACTTTGAATTTTCACAAGTGTTGTGTACCGCACTGAACTTACGTTTCGAACTTATTCGAACTTGTATTTTTTGAATCAATTTCTGAAACATTGAAATTCTCCGAGTGTGTAGGATGAACTTGTGCCCTACCAACATAAACTTTCGTGTGAACGATATGACTTGTTTTCTCGAGTGCCTCATTGAATTTACGCCTTGTAAAGACTATGGAACTTATGGGACGTTCAACATTACGTCTAATTGTGAAATATGCAATACTTTCCAAGTGCTGCACAGGGACTTATGTTTTGATTCTTAAAGACTGTGACAATTCAGAATACGCATATCGCGTTCCCAGAAAGCCTAGAACTTTCCAGTATTTTGAGTGATCCATAATTTATGAAGTCAGACTTTTTCTTTCAAATATTATTTTCTTTAATGGCTATTGACGGAACAGGACAGTTTCCGAGTGATACTTTTTCAGTTTATTGCCAATATGTTTTAAATCTTCAGAACTATGCATTTAGGACTGCAGTGACAGTAATCCTCTAGAACATTCTGACCTACAGTGAGCTTGCATTATGAACTTGCATTTCTACCAGTACTTGTTCTTCGAGTGATTATTCCAGAACATTTTGATTTAATATCTAGAGTGCAGTAACCATAATTAAAAGGTCATATCTGTTCAGACAGTGCCATGAATGTGTGGAGTGCCGTGCAGGAAATTCAAGTGTGAATTACGTCTCGAATCGAACCCAGGAACGTGTGCCAATCGAGACATTCCAGAACGTCGGGACATTTCCAGAACCTCGAGACATTCCAGAACTCCTCATCCGAGCAGGCGTGGTCCCTGCCCAGTCGATGTCCAGCACCATCCCAGGACTTGGAGGTACCAACCAGCCACGACACTTCCACGCTGCTGTACGAAGGTGATATGAACTTGCTTTTGATGATCAATAAAATCAATTTATCAAAATAATCTCTAAAATTGATAACTATACCTCTCTCTGTACCAGCTCCAATGACAAAGCCACTCCCTAGGTTAAGAATCATGCTCGTTAATTTAATATCAAGCGCCTTAAAGATATGAAGACATTTTTACGGGTACAATATATATATATATATACATATATATATATATGTGCGTGTGTGTGTGTGTGTGTGTGTGTGTGTGTGTGTGTGTGTGTGTGTGTGTGTGTGTGTGTGTGTGTGTGTGTGTGTGTGTGTGCATTTATTAGGTCATCCTGAAATAAATTAGAGTAGTGAAACAGACGGAGTTTTATTCGTAACAGTATGTAAAGTCTGGAGGAGGTAGTGATTGCTGTTTCAGTTCCACATACGTAACATTAATACCTCGTAGTGCAGCAGAGGAAAGAGGAAGAGGCGCCTGCACCTGATCTTCCCCGTTTGACCTATAATTTGATCTACTCTAGTCCTCTTTCGTCTCTGACGAATTAGGTCTTTCTCTTTATTTTTGAAGTATCTTGACGTTTTATGCGACTGATGATAGGCACGGAAGCTCAAGTTTTAAATGGAATTTTTGCTATAGTGGCGTGATATTTATTTCAAAATACCTAGGTTTATTGGCTTGAATACTTGCGAGGTTTTTTTAACAACATACAACTTAGATCCCATACGCCTTTATCCTAAACTGAAATATCTCGATTCATTTTCTCATGATGCTGTATCAAAGAAAGAAATAGAATTTGAATTGAATCCGACATACGTTATTACTTGTACTGTCCGGTATAAAACCCAAGGATTAGCTCGATATTCAAAATACACAGGCAGAAAGAAGAATACATACATATATAGGTAGATAACCTACAACAGATGTAAGAAAAACAAATGACAGTGCGCGAGCAGTAGCCTACCTCGTATCCCATAATGCCCTTCCGATCTGTTATCCTCCGTAAGACTAGTCACGCCTCACAGCCACACATTGATATGCAGTTCATCAGAACAACGTTCGTTGTGTTCATTTTCCTGTGCTAACGTGTAAAAGAAAATGAACCGTATATGCATTACACTGTAGAAGTGCGTGAATACTTCATGAGAATAAACATTCCTGCAGTACGTACAATAAGGTTAATTTTCCTTTACATATATTCATAGGATAATGAATGCAACAATGAATGTTCTGGTATACGAGGTTTTACTCGTATACCGTCCATTTATGATTTACGATACTGAGAGCGTTAATATGAGGACGAATGTGAAAGACGTCTCAATTTCCTGACTTATCCCTTCAGTGCTGCTCGGGCAGCGGAATGCATGACATATTTGTGGATATGAGTCTGTTGCAGAAGTTGTCACAGAAAGACACAATAGTGTTCCTGGCTCCGACCATAAGTCTCACAACTTCTAAGGTTCTTGAGCTGATTACAAAGACAGTGGAGGATGCACTGGTTGTATCTATTGTCTCCCTCTCTCTCATCGTCGACTACCAGCTGTGTCGCATTAGTCTCAAATCCGACTGGTGCATATATAGTAGCTCGATTAAAATTTAGAATACTGTACAACTCTTTAGCGAATGATGTAGTATGTGCAGTATGGTTATGGCATAACACTAGACATCATAACCTGCTCCCTGCCCCTTAGATGTCATGATCACCATCAGCAATAATAATAATAATAATAATAATAATAATAATAATAATAATAATATCCCCTCTGGCGGGTAACGTGACATACTAAGACACCAAGGTCGATTCAAGGCTTTCTTCTTCTGCTTCTTCTTGGCCCTTTTCTCAATTTACTGGGGCCGAGAGTGGATGGAGATTTGGGTCAGTTTTACGACCAGATTCCCTTCCCATTTTGAGATATGCATTCACTATAGCGTGTCCGGCTCCATGGCTAAATGGTTAGCGTACTGGACTTTGGCCACAGGGGTACCGGCAGGGTCGGGAATTTTAACCATGATGGTTAATCTTTCGCAGGCAGGGGTGTAGCATGTATGTGTCACCATTATCATTTCATCCTCATCACGACGCGCAGGTCGCCTAAGGGGGGCAATTCAAAAGATCTGGACCTGGCGAGCTGAACGTGTCCTCGGACACTCCCGGCACTAAACACCATACGCCATTTCATTACTACAGCGTGTCTCTGTGGTAATTGGTAGTGCGGTGTTGTATGTTTCATTAATAATATTCAAAATTAACCATACTCAATTAAAATCCTCGTCTCGGCCGAGAATAGAAACTGGGATCCTCTGAACCGAAAGTCAATATACCGACCACTCGGCTAAGAAGTCGGATTACAAAGCTTGTTTATACATGTCAATATTTGTTTGCTGCATTACAAGAGACGGAAGCAGAAAAAGAATAAACCTCAATACACACAATATGCATTAAAGAATTCAGTGAACTCACTTCCTAATACAGAGATCTACAGTGTTGCAAGGAAGGCAAAGAGGAAGAGAAGGATTAAATTGAAGAGAAAAATTATGAGGCGCAGCAGTTGAGATGGGTTCCAGTAGGGACTGAAAGATAAGACGCAAGAACAAGGAATAAAACAAAGCAGCTTACCAAGGATTAACGACCACAGAGAAAAAATAGGGAAAAAGAAAAAAAAGAAATGAGCGAGTATGGAATTTGTCAAACTTTATATGGAGGTAGCTTTGCTCAGTTTAAGAAGGGCAGCGCACATTGGGTTGCTGAGACATTACTCATTCGCGTATTTGACGATCCAAAATGTGGTACTCATATATCATTTACTACATGGATGGTTTGATCATTACAATCCAGACACAGATAATGTACATCCGTTAAGAAGTTAATGCAATTTGTTTTAAGTCATTCCCGTTGCTGTTTTTTTTTTTTTTTTTTTTTTTTGCTTTATGTCGCACCGACACAGATAGGTCTTACGGCGACGACGGGATAGGGAAGGGCTAGGAGTGGGAAGGAAGCGGCCGATATCCTTCATTAAGGTACAGCCGCAGCATTTGCCTGGTGTGAAAATGGGAAACCACGGAAAACCATCTTCAAGGTTGCCGACAGTGGAGTTCGAACCTACTGTCTCCCGAATACTGGACACTGGCCGCACTTAAGCGACTGCAGCTATCGAACTCGATCCAGTTGCTGTAGATTTTAATTAAGAGACGCTGAATGTTGTCCCGTAGGAGATTTTTAACGTGCCAGAAGCCATCTACAAGGTGGTATACAATTTAAACATCCTCAGATAATATAACCAGACCCGATCGGAACGGAACACGCTATCTTCGAAAAAGATGGCAGTGCTAAACAGACTGCGCCAGCTAAGTCGAAGAATACTATCAAATACGCTCTGACGGGCCGCTTACCGCTAAGACAACTTACCGTATCAGGGATGAAATCAATCCATCATTCTTTCAAAATGTTGTACCTGTTGAAGTTGTTTCTTTTAAGGGCTAGGACACCGTTGTCAACAGCCCTATGAACTTCTCACCGTTAGTGCGTCTGGTATCCTTTATAAGTTATGTGCATTTTAAATTGAAAGAGAACTGTCTGTCTGTATCTATATATTAAAAATGTACTAAAAGCAGCGCCGGTCCCGTGGTGTAGGGGTAGCGTGCCTGCCTCTCACTCTGAGGACCCGGGTTCGATTCCCGGCCAGGTCAGGGATTTCTACCTAGAGCTGAGGGCTGGTTCAAGGTCCACTCAGCCTACGTGATTATAATTGAGGAGCTATCTGACGATGAAATAGCGGCCCCGGTCTAGAAAGCCAAGAATAACGACCGAGAGGATTCGTCGTGCTGACCACACGACACCTCGTAATCTGCAAGCCTTCGGGCTGAGCAGCGGTCGCTTGGTAGGCCAAGGCCCTTCAAGGGCTGTAGTGCCATGGGGTTTGGTTTGGTTTGGTTTGGTTTGGTTTGAAAGCAGCTTTCTCCACTCCGTTCGATCTACTGGATCGATTTGTTCCATTTTTGTTGTATTTACTCCGGAATTATCTGCCGGTGTATCATCAGGCATTGACAGGTCTCTCAAGTTCAGTAATCCTGAACTCAAATGACCACTCCAACAACTGCAGGCGCATGCTTACCCTAGCCCACAATACATTCTGTAAATAGCGGGTTGTACAAAGTTAAGGAGTAAAATATATCGGCGAAGCTACACGATTGAAACTGACAGCCACTATAGGTGAACCTGTCCGGCCCCGCGGTGCAGGGGCCAACGCGTCCGCCTGTCACCCGCGGCCCCGGGTTCGATTCCCGGCAGGGTCGGGGGTTTCTAATTATAATGAGTAATATTCCTGGCCTGGGGACTGAGTGTTTGTGACGTCCTTAATGTGCCTTCCCTCACGCACAACATTCCACACTACCGCCATTCCAATAACACGCAGATTCATACAATGTGATGCCAGTAGGGACAAACGATCCACATGGGTCGACGCCCCGAACAAATAACATGTAATTTTTTTACAAGTTGTTTTACGTCCCACTGCACTGACACAGATAGGTATTCTGGCGACGATGAGACATTTGCCTGGTCTGAAAATGAGAAACCACAGAAAACCATCTTCAAGGCTGTCGACAGTGGGGTTAGAACCTACTATCTCCCGAACGCTAGATACTGGCCGCACTTAAGTGACAGCAGCTATCGAGCTCGGTCATTTAAGGAAAAGAAAGAGAAGAATAGGTGAACCTGCAATTTCAACAAAAATTGGTACACATATGGCTTACTATATGGAGAAAAATACTGTGTGCGGAAGGTACCGTTAGCACCCCTCCGGTTGGTGGTTTAGAATGGAGTGACATACAAAAATAATCGAACGACCAATATTACTGTTCAGTCTATAGTTGTTGGGGTAGCTGAGGTGACACCTCGGATGATATTTAATTCCAACGACAACCACAATCTGCATGGAGTGGTGAGAAGGGGTGGAAAAGATATATGTGTATGTTCCAGCATAGCTCTCAACCAAACTTGGTACATATATGGCCTACTACTGGAGAAAATACAGTGGTTGAGGGTCGAGAGGGACTGACATGTAAGTCATCGGAATCGACCAATATTAATGTCGAAATCATACTTTTCGGGGTCATTGACGCGAATTGCGACAATCTTCATTCCGTTTAACAAGTTCATCACCCATCGGCATGGGGGAGGTGTGAAAAAGAAAAATGTTCGAAAATAATCGAGATTAGTGTTGAATACACAGTTTTCGGGTTTGCTAGGCTAATTTGTGACAGTTTCAATGGCAGTTGTAACCGTGTACGTCATATCTATAGGGCGAAGTGTAAATACATACAGTTATTTGAAGGGATCAAATACTTCCCAGATATTAAGGGCTGCAACAGAGACAAAGTTCCACACGAAACAGAATCATATCAAACTAAAACTTTTAATTAAGCACACAACAATCACTCTAAAACTACAAAATAGTTCCTAAAATATCAATCAACATCACAATAAAGAAGTCTACAAAAAATTCATTTGACGCGCAAGTAAGAGGTAGTACAAGTCCTAAAAGTAGACATTCAAAAAGTAACCTATCCGGGCAGCGCATAGAGCCAATTTCGTATCAAGATGCAGTGTTCTCCCTAGGGCCTGTCATTTTTACAGACCTCTCGGCTAACATAACCTAGATATGTGTTAGCTACGTAATCATCATCATCCGTTTACCCTCCAGGTTCGGCTTCTCCCTCGGACTCAGCGAGGGATCCCACCTCTACCGCCTCAAGGGCAGTGTCCTGGAGTTTTTTCAGACACTTGGTCGTGGATACAACTGGGGAGAATGGCCAGTACCTCGCCCAGGCGGCCTCACCTGCTATGCTGAACAGGGGCCTTGTGGAGGGATGGGATGACTGGAAGGGATAAGCAAGGAAGAGGCAAGGAAGCGGCCGTGGCCTTAAGTTAGGTACCATCCCGGCATCCGCCTGGAGGAGAAGTGGGAAACCACGGAAAACCACTTCCAGGATGACTGAGGTGGGAATCGAACCCACCTCTACTCAGTTGACCCCGTTCCAGCCCTCATACCACTTTTCAAATTTCGTGGCAGAGCCGGGAATCGAACCCGGGCCTCCGGGGGTGGCAGCTAATCACACTAACCACTACACCACAGAGGCGGACTAGCTACGTAATATTAATCTATATTTGAGTCACTGGATGCTCCAAATTTAAACTGAAATAATAAAAACTATATATTTAAAGGATAACTCTTCATTATTGTCAGCATAATTGCGTCAATTACATCGGAGTTTAAATGTTTAGCTTCACTACCACTTAGTGTCGTCTGCGAGCGATGTATGAAATAGCGTGGAATCGCATTCGAGCACTCGATTCCGCACGACGTGACAAACCCGTATGGCAGGCACTCTACAGCAACCGAGTGATAAGCCCCGATGTTACATGGTTATGAACGAGCAGTAGAAAACTAGTTCTAAATACTCTGTAATGGTGTTGTTCGTGATAATGACACTAAAATAGCTGAATTATAAAATTAATATTTACCTGCCTGATATTACTGTTAATGCTCAGAGGGCAATAAATTGAAATTTTATCATATTCATTTTTATGTAGTTTACCCCGCCCGGCTACTCATTCCTGCCACCTGAGAGACGAAAATTTCTTTGGAGAACACTGAAGATGCGTTGTATGTATGTTTAGTCCTCAGCCCGAAGGCTGGTTGGATCCTCAACAGTTCCGCCATCAGCTGTCATAGTTGGCCTAGGCATCACTGAAGAGGCGTTCTAGGGAAATGAGGAGTGAGGTAGTTTCCCGTTGCTTTCCTCACCGAGCCAGAAGTTGCTATTACACATCAGTCTGCCAAGCTCACTGAAATGCATGCACCAACTGACCCTATGAGCAATATTTTCACACCATTCATAGCAGGGACTGGCTGCAGAAGGAATGGCATTACTAGCATTACTCATACCTCAGTCACTTTCATTTTGTCAAAGCTAAGGATAAAGCTGAGACAGATCAATGAAAGTAACAAAATTGCTCTAGCCCATACCAGAAGACATAGTGCACTGTAAACACTAGGTCCTGCCAGCAAAGGCACGAAGATGCGTTATCTGACCTATTCATAATGAATGCTGCGGAGAAGCACGGCTTCTCTAGTTTATTTATTTATTTATTTATTTATTTATTTATTTATTTATTTATTTATTTATTTATTGCTAGTTACTTTACGGCGCACCGCCACAGACAGGTCTTATGGCGACGATGGGATAGGAAAGGCCTAGGAGTTCAAAGGAAGCGGCCGTGGCCTTCATTTTTTTTTCTAGGGGCTTTACGTCGCATCGACACAGATAGGTCTTATGGTGACGATGGGATAGGAAAGGCCTAGGAGTTGGAAGGAAGCGGCCCTGGCCTTAATTAAGGTACAGCCCCAGCATTTGCCTGGTGTGAAAATGGGAAACCATGGAAAACCATTCTCAGGGCTGCCGATAGTGGGATTCGAACCTACTATCTCCCGGATGCAAGCTCACAACCGCGCGCCTCTACGCGCACGGCCAACTCGCCCGGTGTGGCCTTAATTAAGGTACAGCCCGAGCATTTGCCTGGTGTGAAAATTGGAAACCACGGAAACCCACCTTCAGGGCTGCCGACAGTGGGATTCGACCCCACTATCTCCCGGATGCAAGCTTACAGCCGCGCGCCTCTATCCGCTCGGCCAACTCGCCCGGTATTTATTTATTTATTTATTTATTTATTTATTTATTTATTTATTTATTTATTTATTTATTTATTTATTTATTTATTTACTTACTATAGTTTTCCCGTTTAGCATAAGGACCTCATGTAAGCAAAGTACAAAAGTGTAGCCGTCCGCCTCCTCGCTTTGATTAGCGGAGTGTCGGCGCTACTCCTCAAACCACGTGACACCGTGTAGTATGAAAGCTCGCATTCGATCTCGCAAACCATTTTTGCGCGACAGATATAGTTTTAGAAATAGTCTACTGTTTAGATTAGAAGTATGAATGACATTACGAAAATAAAACGTTAATAATTTTCTCACTACTCGTTAAAACTTCCCACATCCGATGTTTAACATACTATACGTGTTCACCCATGGTACTTCCAGCTTCCTGTTTCCGGGACTGAAAAGACAAGGTGACATGCGCGCATGCGCTTCCGCAAAAGAAATGTTTCAAATTTAAAACAGACTTTATACAAGCGTCTATTCAAGTAACATTTCGGAATTAAAATTATTCAGTAAAAACGTGTAGAAAATGTATCCAGTGACTTACGTTACGTATGTTTATCCTGATACATTTATAAAGTTACACTTCAATGTAAATTTTTTCCCAGGTTCTGTATTACCACACTAAATACAATCAAATCAAATGGATCTGCAATAATAAAAAAGCCAGCAGCAAGTAAACGAGCTATTAGGTGGCAAATGACTTTTCTATTGAGCTCGCAATTCATCGAACACCTCGTGCAATGAAGAGACGTAACGCCGAGATGGAAACCACGGGGCCAATGTTGAAGTTAATGACACGGAAATGAAGGAAGCTACGGCTGAGCGAGTTACGGCTTAGTGACAGAGGAGACTGAATAACCTTGTGCTTTGTACAAACAGAGTTATAATCAGAGCCGGAGGAAGTTGCCAGGAAACCCTAGATGTGCTTTCAACTGTAAAATCTCAGTAGATGAATAATTATTATTATTCCCAATAGTCTCCAAAACCAAACTCCACTTCACGAAGTACAGACAAACAACGCTGTAAAAATTGTTATAGATAAGAATTCCCCTACTGTTCTATTTAGTAAAAAGAACAATAAATTTCTCGGATGGGCTCAAGTCTTTCTCAATAAAAAACAATCAGCATATAATAAAATGAAATATAGACTGGGATGCTGAACCTACTCAAGCAATTCCGTAACATGACAGCAATAAAACCTAATAGGGGAAGGTCCAGTGACACAGAGGATAAGCAATACTATATTTGTGACTAAGATGGGAAAAGAAAATTAACGACCCTAAAACAAAAAGGAAAACTGTATATTTGAAAATTTTAGTCACAAAAGGCAAGGTGAACAAGGGAAGCGAGGGTCCCCACTCGTGAAACCTATTCACCCAACTAATATGTCAAAATTATAATTTCATCCGGTGTAGCTCTTGCAAGGTGGATCCTCCAATGAAGGTTGGCAGGAAGTAAACATCTTGCATTATAATAAAGGGCCGCTGTTTTTTCTTTAGAGGTATACCGGTTGTTATGGGCACAAGGGTAGTGGAGGAGAAGAAGTGGCAGAGCCTACGTAACGGGACAAAATGACCCCACGAAAATACTTTAAATTTTGAATATATTTCCAATCCTTTCTTTGTTTTTCTGTTTCTATTCTTCTTTCAAACAACAACAACTACTACTAATAACAACAGAGAAAAGAGGCTATAACAACAATATGAATGATGTAAGTTTAGAACTTTATAAATAACAGGGAGGAGGAGCTCTCATTTCGCAATACTTACTAGTCTTTACACATCCTGGTATAAGAAGCGTGAGCTTCCAATGTAAATAATATACTTGAAAGGGATTTCGAATTCCCAACCTATCAATGGCCGAATGGGCCTAAACTTCACATCAAGGTACATTTTAGTACACAAAAAAACTTTTCAGCTTTTACATCTATCTGACACTCGCACCCCTTAATTCAGAGGGAAGCAACATAACGTACGGATCAGAGGGATCCAAACGAAACAGAAGCAGTAGCTCATATTACACGGTCAAGGAATGACATAAAGAGAAGGTTAATAGAAAAGGCCGAAAACAAATATAGACTGGGATGCTGAACCCACTCAAGCAATTCCGTAACATGACAGCAATAAAACCTAATAGGGGAAGGTCCAGTGACACAGAGGATATGCCGTCTATATTTGTGACTAAGATGGGAAAACAAAATTAACGACTGTGAAGCAAGAAGGAAAACTGTAAATTTGGAAAATTTTAGTCACAAAAGGCAAGGTTAACAAAGGAAACGAGGGTCCCCACTCGTACATCCTATTCACCCACTCAGGTGGTTACACTCGTGGTAAGAAAGTCTAGAAACCTGCATTTTACATATTTACTTAAATTAAAGAAAACCTACATTAAAATTAACATAAACGAGGCACGACACTAACCGTTATATGCTGGAGGGGAACATACAGTTACTCCCATAAATATTCGGTCAGTCTGTTTTTTCACACACTGTTATTGGGTAGTTATTCTTACACTATAGTGATAACGTTTAATACAACGAAACATGTAGGAAAACGTAGTAACACGTTCTACAAACATTGTGATGTAATTCAAAATCTTCTGACAGTCATCAATACGCCCTCTGTCGTACATTAAATAAAAGCTATAATTCCAGTGCCACCTCAAAAATATTCGGCCACTATACAAAAAGCAACATAAACCCGCATAACTCACAACAACGTTACACATTCAGTACTTTTTAGGTCCACCTTGATGTTTTAGGACCTATTCCAGTCGATTCGGCGCACTGGCGATAACTTAATGCCGTCCATTCTTGTAGCAGTCTCCTCTTCAAGTCTCTGAAGGAACTTGGCCGCCGCAATTGCAGAGCTGCCTTCATTCGACTCCATACCTTCTCAATGGGGTTCAGGTCGGGTGATTGTAGTGGAGTTTCAAGACCTTCGGGCAGTTGTACAACAGCCACTCCCTGACAAGTTATGACTTTGTGCTTGAGGTCGATATCTTGGTAGAATTTGAAAGTACACTGTATACCAAGTTGTTCCGCAAATTGTCGTAAATTGTTTTTGAGGATAGCCAAATACCCCCTTTTTTGTCAAAGTATCTTCAATGAAACTCAGTGCACCAACCCCGTTCGATGCTACACATCCCTACACGATTGCTCTTCCTCCACAATGTTTTTAGCGTTGCTTGTAAATTGCTTGTTCTCAGTTCATCGTGACGTTTCCGCCACAGAAATTGCTTTCCGTCGGACCCGAAGACGTTGAACTTTGACTCATCAACAAATAACACATCCTCCCACCAAGCACTGGGTTTGCGTACGAAGGCTTTGCGAACTCTAACCGCTTGTTTTTATTTACTGCACTAATGTATGGTTTCCTCCTAGTTCTTCTCCGAAGGAACTCATTCCTTCGCAGTGCTCTTCGCACGGTATCAGTACCCACTTTCTTTCCACACTCCTCTAAAACAGCTGCTCCCAGTTTCGTAGCACTAATTTTCGGATTTCGTTTTCCATTCTGAAGCACAACCGCTCCTCTCGTGTCAGCCTTCTTGGTCTGCCTGTCTGGGGAATTGAATCAATTCTGTCTTCATTTCTTCATCGTCTTATTATATCTCCAATTGTTGTTCTGGTTATGTTAAGCATCTGCGATATCTTTCTATGCGATTTACCTCGAGCACGATGGAATATCACGAGCTGGCGTTCTTCAAAAGTGGCATTGTGTTGTCTTTTGCACCCCGTTTGATACCGTTCCGCAACACTTCAGCAAATGATTTCGGCACGACGTGTCTCGCGGCACCGAACTCGTGAAATGAACGTTTTGCAACGCTATCTGCCCTCTCTCTGTCAATCAACACAACGGCAATTCCGGCCTTTACGGGTGACCGAATATATTTGAGGCGTGTCATTTCACCCATGTGCACTATGTCCTTTCTTTTACAGCATATTGTACATCAATGCTCCGTGATTCCTCTTCGGCATAAGCAACCAAAAGTAGTTTCATAACTTCGACACATTTGGTTTCACATTCAGCTAATGGGTGCGTTATTGTCATCACTTTTTCGCGGATTTTATCAGTGGCCGAATATTTATGGGAGTGACTGTAGTTCCGTGACCACACACACAAGTTAGTTCACATAAGAGTAAATTCCTTAGTCGTGTGCCCAGCTCACCTGCAGCATTGTGTGAGGAGAAATTCAACGTCCGTTAGAAGAAAGATACATAAGGTCCAAGACTGATTCTATTTATAGGGGCGGGCTGGGCGATGATTGGTTGATGTAATTTGAAATCACAATAGTGGCAACTTTGAAACAGAAGATATGCGCTAACTTGTGCCAAACCCTAGTAGCTAAAATGCTCCATACCATGTCCCTGCGTGGTACTCAAAACCAAAGTAGTGACGTCTGTAAATAAAACTATGTGGCTTTCATTAAGTTGTGTCTCCGCGAGACTTCACCTCATTCACGCGTTTAAGGTGTTGACTACCTCTCTAGCGAGAGGCCTTACTGATGGTACTCCGATATTAAAGGTAGGACATATACCTAGCTCCGGAGATTCAGGAATTAAACATTAAAATCCCATTAACCGGCTACGAATCGCACCTGGACCCCCTCCCCACCAGTTCCGAAAACCAAAATATGGACACTTCAACCACAAATTGAGACTAATTTCTAGTGTGTGTATGCTCTAATTCTGAATTTGATGTTGTCAAGACGCCAGAACTCAGCTCGTAACTAGGCCCACGAGAGTATGACTGGCCTACACTCTGCGACAAAAGATGAAGTTACACTTAACATCCTGTCACTTTAAAAAACATTATTGCTCATAATTATTTATAATTTCAAATATATTTTTCTCGTATACCTATTTAGTGTATCACTTATGCACAGAGTAACGTAGCAAAAGTATCTACGGCTGTGGAAAGATGCTGCAAACTGATGCAACTGATGCGAATATTTTCCCCAATTTGTCCTCTTGAATTCCAACTTTATCTTCATATTGTGATCTTTCCTAGTTTTAAAGACACCACTCAAACTTATTCGTCTACAGATGTCCTCCCACGCCATCTCTCCACTGACAGCTCGGAACATACCACTTAGTCGAGCAACTCGTCTCCTTTCTCCCATGTCTTCCCAGCCCATACTTTGCAACATTTTTGTAACGCTACTCTTTTGTTGGAAATCGCCCAGAACAAATCGAGCTGCTTTTCTTTGGATATTTTCCAGTTCCTGGATCAAGTAATCCTGGTGAAGGTCCCATACACAGGAACAATACTCTAGTTGGGGTCTCACCAGAGACAAATATGCTCTCTCCTTTACATCCTTACTACAACCCCTAAATACCCTCATAACCATATGCAGAGATCTGTAGCCTTTATTTGCAATCATATTTATGCGATTACCCCAATGAAGATCTTTCCTTATATTAATACCTACGTACTTGCAATGATCCCCAAAGGGAACTTTCACCCCATCAACGCAGTAATTAAAACTGAGAGGACCTTTCCTATTTGTGAAACTCACAACCTGACTTATCCCCGTTCATCATCCTACCATTGCCTACTGTCCATCTCACAAATCTCTAGTTACCACTGAGCACTAAAGTGTTGTAATTACATCTAAAAGTAACGCCGGCAGTTACCACAATTCATAGCTCTCTAATATCATAATGCATGTTAGAGCAAGTGTTAGTTATACCATTATATAGTGGACAGCCCGTAAACACTCCCCATCTCCAAGAACGGTAGTTGAATTAATTGCGGTTGAAGTTAATTGGGTGTACTGACAATGACGTGTCGTTTGTCACGTTTGCAATCACCGGTATAGCATGTAATTTTGTGCGTTAGTCGTAAACAAGTTCCGCTAGTAGCTTACTGATCAGAGCCAGCATGTGGCACTTAATTATTGGTGCCGTGATTTCCAATTCAGTACGTGATCATTCTATCTGACCTTATAATAAGAGAGCTGTTTCAGAAGTTTGTTCTGCAGAGCATCAGACATCAACTTTATACAAATTAGAATACTGTGTTAATTTCAGTCTTATTCTTTCTCTTTTGGCATGGAAGAATACTCGACGGAAGAACGTTCAACCGGCTGTCCACTAGATTTGACAAAATACTACCTTGTAGCCAAAAACTTTTCGTCTGCTCTTAAGAAGTTAACTATTTTTACAGTTTTTACTACGAATACACATATAGCCCACTAAAAGTAACGCCGGCAGTTACCATAATTCATAGCTCTCTAATATTATAATGCATGTTGGACCAAGTGTTAGTTATACCATTATAGAGATGTTGGCCATTTTTGTTCCGTACTTAAAATCTCTTCAATAACATGACCTAACAGGTTGAAAGTCGTCTTCGATTACAATGCGGTCGTGAAAATTCAATATCCACCACGTATACGTTATTATCAGGTTAATGTTCAAATATGTCGTTACAGATGTGCAAAGCCTGTGAAACGTTGCCGAGATGATCTCCATAGCAACGCAATAGCAGAGTTAGTTTTTATAGAACTATCACTAGCACGTTCATCATAACATTTCTGTCGACCCCGCATGTTCCTGCTGAGATTCTGAGGCAGGTACATGTACAGTCTCGCACACAGCCATTGCCAATGCAGTATAGCTCTTAAGTAGCTTACGCAGTGGCCTCAATTGTATGACTCTTCCCACCAAGCTTATCCGTACTTCTAAATACTTGTTAAATACATTTCCAAAAGAGCATTGTACTTTTAAGTACGTTCTAAGAGCATTGTCAGGTAGCACTTCTCAGTGCTAACTCCCTTCCAGGGTCATAAGTCTGTTATAACAGGGAAGGATGTGAGCCCTCCCAATGTGTTCACGTTCCGGGAATACTACGTAGACCAGCAAATGCCGGGTGTCCTTGTGTACTACAGGACGGAACTCCCGAGCGAGCTAGAGAGAAACCTAGTCATCGATACCCTACGCTACCGGCGGAAAGCTGGAGTAGGACACACCGATTACTTGCATCGAGAGCTTCCTGGCCAGGAGGCCTGATTATTACACACAATGAAGCCGAGCGAGTCCTGTCTCTCCAGATCGTTTCAGATTGCGCGACTTCCTGGCACCGGGCAGAAGCCACGGCCTATACCAGCGAAGACCACCACCAAGAGGGACAAGGGGTTGAGGAACAAGTCGGTTGCCTACCAGCTCCAGTGGAGGCCAAGGACGCCTGCACAGATGTGGACAAGGATGCACCCTGGCGTCGCGACTGTGCAACCAAGGCCGAACGGCCCGGCTCCACCGAGTGGACGCTGAAATAGGTCCTGCGGCCCAACACCAAATGGATGCAGACTATGGCCAGCGCACAGGAGGATCCGAAGCCAATAAGGCCTCACCACCCGGACGCAATCGCGGAAAGCATCCAGATGCATAAATCGATGCGTGCTACGCAGGACTGATGCCAGTAACGACTGACGCCGCCAAAAGCCAAGACGGAGCAGCCGGCAAGGCAGCGAGGTCACCAGCTTCACCACGGTTACCAGGCCGGGAGGAGGGCCACCAGGACGATGCCTCATCCCCTGCCGAAAAGAGACAGCAACCGCCAGGAAGCAGACGCCGCCCCAAAACCAGGAGAAAGAAGACGCCGGCCCACCAAGAGAGAGCCACCCAGCTGCAGCCCAAGACTGCTCCCAGGAAAGCAGTCGAGCGACGAGCCAATCAGAAGAGGACCTCAACGGGAAAAGGCAGTCAGGTAAGATCGAGCAGTTTTTTCCCAGCTGTATGAGGTGAGGCAACCGTCATGTTAGCTGGGGACTCCAAGTGAGGTGCAACCCCTGCGGTGGAGATCATCACCGCACGACCAGCACGGCACTTAGGGAGGCGCCGGTGTGCGCCAACTTCACGGGGGGCCACCCGACCTCTCATTGCAGTTGCCCCGTGTACAGAGCCAGAGCCCGGGCGGAGAGGAAGGAGGCCCGACGTCATGTCCCACAACGATCCAACAGAACCCCGTCTCGGCGGGCGTGGCCTCATTTTTTGGAATTGGAGACTGGTTACAAGGGACCCCAAGGGGGTCGGAGGGTGCGAAAGGCCCCAGAGCTTATTGCCGCATGGCTCGGCAATAGGCAAGGCCCGAGCTAGTCACAGCAGCGCGCAGAAAGACTGATGCCCTGAATAATTAAACTGGCGAGGAATAGGCTAATGACCTGTTCTCTACCAACACAATTACCTGGACCTCTACAGAGCCACATACTTGCATCTGCTATTTACAATATGTTACGTTTTACATGTAGGCATGTTTATATTTCTGCCTATGCGGTTTTGTACTGATCCTCATTACACCGCTATTGATAACCTATCACCACATCTGGCCTGGTAGCATCTGAACATGGGGCAGACAGATACTTCCCTAGTATACACTTTTTCTTTTTAGAACTAACAGCATGTCGGAAGCAATATAAATTAGAGTCGATCGTTCACCCCCTTCCTGAAATAAAATAAAAACTCCATTATATACACTAACCAGGCGTGTTAGTGTGCTAGTTACCAATTGACGAGCCGAAATTGGCACAATGGGGCAAAACGCTGGCAACCAAAGCTGCAAAATTCATAATGTCCAATAAGGGATCGTTTATATTGGAATTATAAGTCAATATGGAGTTTTATTCTCTAGGCCCCCTCTGAAGACTCCCTCCACCTCCAGGTGAGTGTTTTGGAACAACTTCTTGCTAAAATCATACTCGCCTTTATTCTAAACTTAAATACAAAGTTTCATAAAAATCCCTCAATCCATTTTCTTGTAATGCAATAACAGAAAATGCACAAGGGAACAAGGAACACACACACACACAAATTAAACTGAATCCGACATAGGTTATTACTTATATTTCCCGGTATGAAAACTAGGTATCAGGGTAATATCAAAAGGTACAGACAGAAAAACTATCAGAAAGAGAGAGATTACATGTTCTGCATGCACGGAAATAAGGGAAATAAGGGCTACGAAGAAAGATTCAAGATAAAATATAGAACCAGCATCACGGAAAGAAAGAAAGAAAGAAAGAAAGAAAGAAAGAAAGAAAGAAAGAAAGAAAGAAAGGACTAAATTGCTCCTTTCGAAGTACTTCAGAGTTATGATAAGAGGATAGAACTACATGAATACTATGCCATACGACGCCCAGGACTGACACTCTGTGATGGTTACTGCACGAATTTCAAGACCTACATATGTTAAAATAATCTAAATTATATGCTGGAGAAGAGAAGACTGGCATAACCCCTTGGGGGCCTTCCTGAAACAAAATGCAATTATCAAGCAAAGTAGTATATTCAAGAATTGAAATTCAAAGAATATAATATCCAATTGAGCGCACACAGCTCCACATCAAAGTCTCTTTCCGTATGCGGCCAATTTCATCGGCAGACTTGGTATTAGCTCCCAATGTTTGTTCGCTAATGAAAAGTCGTTAGACTTCAGGAACGCACACCGCTATCGCTCCACCAAACGGTTCAAAGAGAAAACCCAAACGCATCACAGTTCGTTAATATGTGGTTTGATCAAGGCTTATAAATCAGTTCTGTTAGTAAATAGGGAATCAACCAAACTCTAAATTCTCTTGGATCCTTTGTATTAACTTCATTTCTGATCAACTACGCTGGGGGGATTGAATGAATTCTGTTCGTTTCCCGTGGCATGATCTGGTCTACATCACTAGGGTCCGGATTTTTATGCAATATCAAAGTGCAAAATATGTACTTAAATTGTAGTAAATATAAGTTAAATATGTAATTTTCATAAAATATGTAAGCAAATATGTAATATTAATCGAATATGTAATAGTATGAATGTACTAAAAGTACAAAACTGTTCGTATATTCCTTTTATTATCACTTATGGTTATGATTATGAAATGAGATTTTTTTTTAAACTGTTTTGAATTACTTCCATACCTTATGACAAAATCATCGTTCTTTAGATAACTTATATAGTGTACTGTTTTCTAAATTTAACAGTATTAAATTATAAAATTACCAGTAAAGGCATAATCCAAAAATGTAAAAAATAATGTTATGCACTGTAAATCGCGGAGTATATTACATAACGTATTGTTGTAGCTAAATTCCTATTGCCCTCATGTCCTGAAAATGTTAGAAATAACTGTTACTATATAAAGTTAATATCACAAACAGTACTGTAACATTTCTTATTGTAATGCGCAGTGTGTGTCACCAAATAACGTAGAGGGCCTATGTATCGTCCCCTTAGCAGATATTGATTTGTATAAATTCAGGAATATTACACACAATTCTAGACATTGGTATATATATATTACTGAATATATTCTCCACATACGGGCAAGTTACAATTAAACTCTAATAACGTAAGGTAGTCAATATTTGAACATCAACTTGAAACACAAAAAAAGCTAAACTACCAAAAATGTGTTCGTAATTTCGCGCCCACCTAATTTATGAAAACTACAATTAATTTTAATATATACGTCTTTTTCCTTTCTAATCTTACCAAACATTTCCCGTATAATGAATTACTTGGAGGCCATTTGTGAAAAATGCTTTTTTTGTATTCTTTTTAATATAGTCTTTCAGCGTTGCTCGTGAGATGTTAAACACTCTACTTGCACGTTTGTAATCCATTATCTACCTCGCTGCTTTAATAGCGTTTTTCATGGCCTCCTTATCGCATTTTTTACAATTTAGAGATTGAAAATAATAATAAACTTTATAAATAAGAAATAGAATAAAGGGGGACGAAATTACGAAGATTGTCTGATTTATTAATATAGGGGCTGCCTGGCCGTGGCGGTAAAGGCATACTCGGTTCGCCCAGAAGGACGTGAGTTCGAATCACCGTCAGGAAGTCGTAAAATTTAAGAAATGAGATTTCCACTTCCGGAAGTGCTTATGGTCCTGATGTTCACTCAGTCTACATCAAAAATAATAACCAGGTTAATTCCTGGGGGCAAAGGCGACCGGGCGTAGAGCTAACCACTCTGCCTCATTAGGTGCCGAGGTTACAAATAGGGGAAGCCTTTACCTTCCACCACTCCCAGGGCCTTCATGACCTGTACGGAGATGACTTTGCTTTACTTTTGGTCTGATTTATTACAATGGCCGCTACAGTAATCAAGCCAACGTCCTCACTGTAGCGATTACACACCAGGAACTATATCACACCACTGATATGCAGTCCAGTATACCATAGACCTATCAGTGCTCACTCTAGGAATAACAAGCTCTTAATTTGAATGCTGCACTAACTCAGCTCAACATAGAAAACGAATCCTCCTTGTACAGGGAAACTAAACATGGTGCACATTAGTGATGGTATATTTGATTCATTTTACTGAATCGATTCATTTGATTCCGTTCACGTTACCGAATCGATACAGTGATCCGATTCACGATACATTAGAGTCACCGTTCCTATTACATCTGTGTAGTGTCTACTGATAAAACAGCAGCAACAACATTCAAAGCTTGCTGCTGCCATCTGGTCTTCATTTCTTGAACTGATTTCCTACGCGTCATCTAGCGTTCAAGGTTTCTTCTGGCAGCCACCACTTTGCATCAAATTTTGATGTCACAAAGCCTTTCAACCACAGTGACAACTCCATTAAATAAGTAGGCTATACAGAATTAGATGAAATAATATCTGTACGCACAATTATGAGTGATCTCCATTTAGAGCTGTCGCCCAGGTGGGAGATACCCTATCAATTGTTTGTTTAGTCTTTTCTTAAACGATTTCTAAGAACATGGAAATGTCATTGTATTCAAGGTAAGTACACAATACAAAACAAATAAGTTAAAAATGAAATGCAGGAAATAATAGGCACTTGTGCAGTATTATACATGCTCGTTCTATTACAGTACAAAAATGCGCAGTTAATAATAATAATAATAATAATAATAATAATAATAATAATAATAATAATAATAAAAATAAGATCTTCAGGAAATCAAAATCAACCAGAAAATTGTGAAGAACCGATCTGCTTTCAGAACACAGATTAATAAACATTGTTTCGCGGATCCTAAAGCTAGAACTAATAAAACCTGGACAGAAGAACGTAGGAAGATTTTCAGTGAGAGTATGAAGAGATTTTGTGAAGAAAGCAAAATAATCAGCTAAATAATTTCAAGCGTGCTCCTCAGTTTGGGCATAACGATGTGAAAAAAAGAAGAACTGACATAACTAAAATTTTATACACTAACTTTTGGTTTTCCCTCAGTTCTTTGAATGTCGCAACTCTATTATATACACAGAATTAGATGTAAAATTACCTGTGTTCACAATAAGTAGCCTACATATTAAATATAAATCAAATAAGTTGCTTTACTTCGCACCGACACAGACAGGCCTTATGGCGACGATGGGCTTGGAGTGTACAGGAAGCGGCCGTAGCCTTAAGGTACAACACCAGCATTTGCCTGGTGTGAAAATAGGATAACACGGAAAACCGTTTTAACGGCTGCCGAAGGTAGGATTCGAACCCACCATTCCCCGAATGCAAGCTCATAGCTACGCGAACCTAACTGCATGGCCAACTCGCACAGTAGAAGTTTTTTTTAAATCGTCATATTTTGTATAGGCTACCCGAGATGCAGAGTAGCCCTGTGGTTTACTGATTCAAGATCTTTTTATTTAAGATATTGCGTCAGTCGGTTCACTTGCTCACCGTCACCGTACACCGGTGATCTCGTGATTCGATTATTAAAGCCTTGTGAAATAATGTGACATACGAACTGAGAAAATACTGAGCGGTTCTTCCCAATATTAAACAGACAATTTCGAGTGGTCATGAGCATGACATAGTCATAAGCATAAGGTTGGCTAAAGAGTTGAGTTGAATTAATTATCGATAGTCAACTAAGTTATAATACTGATTCATTAATTAATAGAATAAACTAATAGCATACCTACTTACTAGCTAGTTACTTTGGAATTATTTTTTGACTACCTTTTCAACACTGCAAAGAAATCCATGTATTATTTAAACATCCCTGTAAGAAGAGAACAGCGAATGCAAATGGGTATTATTATCAAATGAGCTGAGGGAGAGAGCCCGTCATGGCGTACGATTCTTTCAGTGTGCGATGGCTCTGTATTATCTCGCTGCACAGGAAGTTCGGCTCCCCGCCAATGTCCACTGTGCCGATATGTACCGTGTGTGTGTTGTGCCTCATTGAGCCGTGATTGCGTATGATTCTTTCAGTGTGCCATGGCTCTGTATTATCTCGCTGCACAGGAAGTTCGGCTCCCCGCCACTGTCCACTGTGCCGATATGTACCGTGTGTGTGTTGTGTCTCATTGAGCTGTGATTGCGTACGATTCTTTCAGTGTGCCGTGGCTCTGTATTATTTCGCTGCACAGGAAGTTCGGCTCCCCGCCAATGTCCACTGTGCCGATATGTACCGTGTGTGTGTTGTGCCTCATTGAGCTATGATTGCGTACGATTCTTTCAGTGTGCAATGGCTCCTTATGTCTTGCGCGCACCTGCACGACACAATACATGCATGTTTACATGCCTGCATTCCAGTCAGGCGAATACACCGGTTATTAGTGGACCAGCATGGCACATTTGCGATGGTTTTTCTAGCGCGGATATTAACCTGCAGTATTCTACCCTTAATCAATTAAATATGTTACCTCAACAAATATATTGCCTAAATTTCCGTATTCTACATTCCTTATTTCATGGTGTTTGGATTGTTTTCGCAAGTGTAATTACAGTATATTTAACGTGCGTGTTCGATAGACTGAAGAGCTTTAAAGTCGCATTTAACTAGATCGACACTGGAGAGTATGGCTTCCTTCTTAACAAACATTTCATGTGGTATGCTGCTACGTTCTGTTCCTGTGCATTTCCCGTCATTAATGCACTATGTAGTCTTGTAGAAAATGAGTCCGAACAGAAAATAAAGCGTTTCCGGACCCATAACCATAAAACATATTTTCTTCCTATTTGTGTGAAGAATGTGTCCTGAATGTTTGGTCGTACATTCTTGTTACATTCTGTATTGCTCATGCGAACTTAATTTTTTTTTTTTAATTTACAATCTGCTTTTCGTCGCACCGACTCAGATAGGTCTTTGGGTACGGTGGGGCAGGAAAGAGCTTCGAGTGGGAAGAAACCGACCATGGCCTTCATTAAGGTACAGCCCCAATATTTGCCTGGTGTGAAAACGGGAAACCATGGAAGAGCATCTTCAGGAATACAAACAGTGAGGCTTGAACCCAATATCTCCTGAATGCAAGATGACAGCTATGTGACTCAAGACGCATAGCCACGTGTTCGGTAAACTGAACCTTATGTGGCGCTATCGACGACATAAACAACTTTTCATCTCGAAGAGGAATGGGTTCTTTGAGGGAAAGTAATTCAAACACAAAAAACAATTCCAAATAGAAGGCGTTTAGTTCTAGATTGCAGAGACACATTTCTATCGAGTAAGAAAGATAAGTTTACTTGTAATCGAAGATCAATAGATTTCGCCGGTTTTGCAGATCCCAAAACATGAAATTTCATACGTCAAATTTAAGAAACTTGTACAATATTAGTTTACTCCTGAACTCTTGCCTAGTTCTCCTTTATATTTTTCGAAGAAGATTGTTTTCACGATAATTTCCATTACGGTAGAGAAAACAGACTTCACAGCGTACGATAAGTAGAGGACGTGCGGCGTCACTGCTGCTGCGAGTGGCAGAGTGAGTAATTAAAAGGGAACAATTGCCTCGGGGAGCTGAGAACATCTGACAGAGTGCGGTGATACGCAACAAGGCGGATCAAAGCGAGGATTATTCCACGTACAAAAACACAAAAGCTCTTTCCATCTATCCACACTATTAATGGTATTATTACCATCAATAACACGTGAAGCTGACAATTCTAGCTCACAGCAGGCTGACAGGCCCATTATTCTTAAAAGGCACTTCCTCTCTCTTGCTTTCCGAGCGCACTGTGACGTAGCGACATAATCCGACAGACACTCAGTGACCATAGCACTTCGTTTCTCAGTGTTCGTCATGGCGGACCTACTGCTGCTGCTGATTATGATGTATGCTGATTGCTCAGTCCAGAGGCTGGTTTGATCCCCAACACCTCCGCCATCAGCTGTCACAGGTGGCCTAGGTCTCACTGAAGAGACATACGAGGAGTGAGGTAGTTTCCCGTTGCTTTCCTCACCGAGCCTGAAGTTGTTGTTGTTGTTGTTGTTCTTGTTGTTGTTGTAGTACATATCCGTCCTGTTTCGTTATGCTTATTCATAGAGCGCGTTGGAAATTGTTCACTGTCTTGATAATTTTCGCCTTCGTGTTCTTCCAAAATCTCTTCAAGAACTCACTGTGTTGCCTCTTCTGTTCTGAACACTTTGTATCAGTCCTGTTGCTAGTTTTCACCACAAATGTGTGTTTAATACAGAGGTCCTAAAGACTTGGCGATTTTTCATGATTCCTTTCCGGTTGTTCAATTCATGCAGGTCTCCTTTGGCTTCTTCCAGCCAATTTGTTCTCCTCTTTAGAGAATTTATTACATTGAATAACCTTCTTGTGAGTCTATTATTATCCATTCTGTCCGGCTCCATGGCTAAGTGGTTAGCGTGCTGGTCTTTGGCCACAGGAGTCCCGGGTTCGATTCCCGACAGGGTCGGGAATTTTAACTGCATTGGTTAATTTCGCTGGCACGGGGGCTGGGTGTATGTGCCGTCATCATCATCATTTCATCCTCATCACGACGCGCAGGTCACCTACGGGTGTCAAATCGAAAGACCTGCATCTGGCGAGCCGAACATGTCCTCGGACACTCCCGGCACTAAAAGCCATACGCCATTTCATTTCATTTCATTTTATTATCCATTCTAAAAATGTGTCCAAAAAATTCCAATCGTCTCCTCCGTACAGTATTGATGAAACTATCTGTGTGAGTATAGAGCTCTGCACTTTTCAAATTTCGTGGCAGAGCCGGGAATCGAACCCGGGCCTCCGGGGGTGGCAGCTAATCACACTAACCACTACACCACAGAGGCGGGCTAGGAAAGTTCTCAATTTTGATAAGTTCAATGCAAGTATACCTATGAAGGACATAGGACTTCAATGAAATGTACCAGGTAATCCTTGCTTTGAAAATTTCAAGACAATACCTAGCACCCTAAGCTACAGTTTCCCTGCCCGTGCCTCGTAGGTCTTTCTTTCTTGTAATATCTCGCTTTCGCGAGTGTTCGAACCATACACATTATTTATCTTTTTCCGCATACGCTCAAATTCCATAGATTTAAAATGCCATAATTTACAGATCGGAGATAACTTTGACCAAAATACTCATAACTCTCCCCCAAACCACCATTTCATGAATATTTATTTGGTACCTACCTTCCCAGAAATGAATTTGGCAATCTTCCAAGAACCCAAGGTGTATATAAAGAGTGATACCGATTTGAAGAATTCTTATATTTCGCAGTAGGGATGTCATTCCAGATTTCCATGCTGGCCACAGAAATTCTTGTCAAGTTCTTCCTCCACACTTAGCATTTCTCTGAAGAATGATTGCAATAAAACATGCATACCGCATTTAATCACCGTGAGAATCTAATTTGAAGAGAATTTCACGAATTCCCAGATCAACCAAAAAAGTAGGAAGACCACAATCATCCAAGTTTGTTGCTGTAGCTGGGACGACGCAGTCGACATAACTTTGTTTTTTCTGTGTGTGTGATATCCGTTTGCTTTTGTGTTATTGCGCTGTCTGTACTACTGTATTTGTATTGCAATTGTATACACCTAGAGCTTGATGGAAGTTGAAATCCCTCAATATCCCGACAAAAGTCAGGAAACGGAAGTCAGAATACACAGAGAAAACAGGATGAGTGTGAGTGTAGTTCGAACTTGTTTTTCTCAGTAGTCTGATCCAATTTTTCTATCAGACGGAGATGGGTGGTTGCTAACCCAAGTATGTCCACAAAAAGGTAGTCACTGGGTAAGTTGGCCACGCGGTTAGGGACGTGCGGCTGTGAGCTTGCATCCGGGCGATAGTGGGTTCGAACCCCACTGTCGGCAGCCCTGAAGATGGTTTTCCGTGGTTTCCCATTTTCACACCGGGCTGTATCTTAATTGAGGCCTTTCGTATCCCTTAGTCGCCATAAAGCCTATCTGTGTCAGTGCGACGTACAGCCAATTGTAAAAACAGGAAAAAACAAACAGGTAATCAGTTTCCACAGATATGTCAAACTGAATGGAAATCCCTTATCGACATGGTCGGTAAGTAAGTTTACTTCTTAAGGTGACATCTAGTTCTACACCTGTCTTTCGCACAGAGAACGGTTAGAATTTCAATTACCCTTCTCTAATTACTTCAATCCTAGAGTTTTTTACTATTACTCTAGGATTGGAGTAGGATGTCTGTTCTACAGCAGTTAATTTCGTTTTACAAGTGATCAGTCATTATTTTACTGATTTAAGTTGACCTCTGTATAACTTAAGTTCGGCCTGAACATTATAAAATTATAATTTTCTTACACCACGTAGAGACCTCAGAGATCACCGTTCCGTTTATTTTTAATTTGCTTGTTTGCTTTTTTTAAACATATGGAAACGGCAGGAGACACTTTTATGAATCGAAATATATTTTATGATTGTGTCAATGTAGACGGTATTTATTTATTTATTTATTTATTTATTTATTCAAACGAGAAGGGGGTCGAGAGAGGAATCTGAAATGGTTTCTTCGTCATATTCTGAAAAATGATGGCTGAATTTAGAAAAGTTTCAAAATTAAGTTCCTTTAAATTGAATTTAAAACATTTCATGTCAATACAACATATTTCACAGAATCAACTCTGACTGAGATCTGGAACTAGAAAGAAGAAAATTTGCGACTTTCTACAAAGACTATCCGTAACTATGGTAAAGAGGGGCTAGAAATTAACTTGAAATATATTATATATTTCTATTAATTTGGTGGCATGACTGTTCGGCAACTCTGCTGCGTTCATGCTTTATCGACAGAACGGAATGAACACTTCCTCTGCGGATGTTCACCGCTAGTTTCTATTTCATACATTAGGACGTTTGTTAAAACGTAGGACCGAACGTAAAATATATTTACTCATAAGTTACCTTTTAATACGATTTTTTTTCATATTTGTCCCACAGTTTTCTTATCGACCAGTTTCCCTAATCGGTAGGGAAGAAGGGAGAATTTGAGGTCGGACATGTGTTCTGGACCAAAGGACCATCCCGTGCGAGTGAGTCGATATGAGTAGCCTGAGGCTCTCTCAAAACCGCCACGCAGATTAAATCGATAGACCAATACGGAGCGGCGCGCGTTTTTGTAGGTCAAACCACTGGCATCGGGGCTTCAAAAAACGTTTTCCACACACTATGTTTCAGCCGCTTAGCTGACGTTGAATTATAATCAAATATCCTTTTATTTCTTTCGATGGGTGATATGAAAGAAAATCTATAGCAAAAAGAACTAACCCCTCTCGCTCTACAAGATCACGTTAAACGTAAGATCATTCTGAGGTAATCTTCGTCAGGAATTTATTGCCTTCGTTCTTCACTCAAGTGTTTCACTACTTATTCGAACACTTTAGGCAAGGCTGAGACCCATGTAAAAGTACCATGAAGTAATGCGCCTAAAATTACTGAAGACCGAGAACTTTTTATACTTATAACGAGAGAGGATTACATTTAACAGACGAGTCCTAAATTAGAAAGTAGTTTTTTAAAAAAAAAAGGAGAACCAAAGTACTTCCAACTTTTAATTCTATTATGAAATAATGACTGTAAAATGACAGTGAAGTATTTCAGGAATACCTCTTATAGTGTCGTTGTCGTCTGGGTCATCAGTCCATAAACTGGTTCGGTGCAGCGCTCTATGTCACCCTATCCTGTGCTAAGCTTTTCATTTCTACGTAACTACTGCAGCCTACATCTACACTCATATGTTCTTCATATTTCTCTGAGCCCGGTGAATAAGCTGATAAGTCACATTAGCAAGAAAAAAAAATTCTACAACAATAAACATTTAAAGACCGACCCTTCTTCTTGTCGCATATAGAGAATGTGTATAAGCTCATATCTGCATTTTGAGACATATGATTATATATTTAACCAGACACGTTCATTTTATGACTTATCAGCTTATTCACAGGGGGGTAGATATTTATGACTTGGTATACCCTTATGTTTCTTACCGCCTACACTTCTCTCAAAAACCAACTGAAACTGATAAGTCCTGGATGTCTTACGATGTGTGTTATCATGCTATCTCTTCTTCTGGGCAAATCTCGCCAAACCATTCTCCCCTCACCCATTCGATTCAGTATCTCTTCATTCGTGCTTTGATCTACCCATCTCACCTTCAGCATTCTTCTGTAACAACACAGTTCAAATGATTCTATTATCTTTCTTTCTGAGCTTGCCACCGTCCATGTTTCACTTCCATACAATATTACGCTCAACACGAAAGAAAACCATATTTCCAATTCCTATACCACTGTTCCTTTTTTTCTTTTTTTTTTAGAATGCCCTTCCTTGTTTGTGCTAGTCTGCATTTTATGTCCTCTTTACTTCTTCCATCGGCAGTTATTCTACTACCCAATTAAAAATATTCATTTACTTCACTTTGCATTTCCTAATCTAATAATTCATCACCTGACTTCGTTCGACTGCATTCCATTACTTGTGTTTCGTTCTTTTTCATCTTGTATTCCTTCTCCAAGATTGTGTCCATACCATTCAGTAGTTTATACATATCTTCTTAAAACTCAGACAAAATAACAAATATCATCGGCAAATCTCAGAGTTTTGATTTCCTCTGGTTGGATTGTGATTCCTTTTCAAAATTCCTTGTGGACACTATTCATATGTAATTTTTGTTCCAGTAGTATTAACTTTAACTGGTACATTGGGATGTTTTAGGTAACCATATTTTAAAAATATTTTGCTTATCAAAAATGTTTAATAATTTAGTTTGAGGCAATCTTACCATTTAGAAGATTATCTTTTCTATTGTATAACATAATTAGAGGGGTAGTTGTTTATGGTGGATTAGTGAGAGTTGTATTATTAATAGGTTATTTTTATTATTATTGTTTTTTTTGCTAGTGGCTTTACGTCACATCGGCACCGATAGGTCTTATGGCGACGATGGAATAGGAAAGGCCTAGGAGTTGGAAGGAAGCAGCCGTGGCCTTAATTAAAGTACAGCCCCAGCATTTGCCTGGTGTGAAACATGCAGTGAAATCTGCAGGCTCTGACTGAATAAGTTCGGTAAGGTCGTAAATGTGATCATTTTTCCCATTATGCGCTGATGAATGTTAAATACCAGTTTTATGAGCTACGCTCAAAGCGGCTGACTTGCATTCTAGCCTGTGTATCTTCCAACCTCTTCTGTGTGAGAGCTATTCTCCTTCGATGTTTGTTTCTTATTAGTTGAAGGAACCCACTTGTGAACGAGTTGTTGCACGTAACGTTTTGATCGTACTGTAGAACCGGAAAAATGTCTACAGAATTTTCAAAGGCAAGTTTTAACTGGTTTCTTCTTCATACGCAAATAACACTCGACCAAAATTATTATCTGCGCTGTAGTATAGTTAACCATCGCTATCATAACCTCACACCTTAAAACTCCAATAGTTACTAGCGAAGTGCTGTCAGTTCTCAAAATTTCTCATCACGCTAAGCTTGACACAAGGCATATGACGCTCGCTTGGAGATTCCCGCGGCCCGTGAGCAAACGTGTAGTCTTAAATTATACTACCTGATACATTAGGTATCTTGCTATATAGTGCCAAACATTATTACTTCTCAGTACTTTCAACAAGAAAATTCGGCTCACTTTACGTTTTACATAAACTATAAAGTCGATATGGACCACAGAACTTATATTTTAATATCACTGTCTTGCAGGAACTAAGTTAAATTGGTGTAAATACGGTGATCGTAGAAAGAAAATATTGTAACACAGATACACAGCAAGCCTCAGTTGAGTAGCCGGTTATTTCCTGTGCCGTGTCTACGTGAGTAGATGATGCGATAAGCTTCCATACAGCGTACAACGTGTCTGCGTCTTGTGTATGAGTAATTGATCGGTTTAGTACGTTACGTGGCTTCTGAATTAAGTGTTGAACAGCGTATTTTCAAGTACTGTAGATGTTTAAATGAAATTCGCAGCAAAGTTTGAAGCTTGATGAGGCTGAATTGCGGAGAGTGAACCGGAATATCATCACACGGTACAACGCTTGTCTACCGCTAAAGGGGAGTATTTTCAACACTTACTGTAATAGAGTAAGTTTCATTGTTTTTTCTGTTTGTTTTTCAATCAGATTATCCACTCGTCGAAGTTCATGGGTTTCCTGCGGGCGCATGGGGACGGTGGGCCGGCGGCCGCTCCTTTGTTTACCGACAAACGGCATGCAAGATGGACGGCAACACATGCGGGACTCCCCTTGTACATCTGGTGGTACCGGTAGTGGCTTTCTTACGTAATCGTGATAACTGCTTTGCGAACTCCATGATACTTCATACATTTTAAGATCAAATAATTTAATGGGAGTATCAAAGGCCTATTCTGGCAATGTTAAATTTAACGGATTTGCATCCCGGTTTCTGTCCACGGTAATAAAACAAAATTTTGATAGGATATTGACTCACATCTGATACATTTACTGATCTACTTTCTTGTTTCCATCTCCTTCGTCTTCTTCTTTGTCTATAGCTTTTCCTACACCTTTGAGGTCGCGGATGCGAACTGTGCCGCACATGTAGATATGGCTCTGTTTTACGGCCGGATGTCCTTTTTGACACCAACCCTATATGGAGGGATGTAGGCAAATCACTATTGCGTGTTCCTGTGGTGGTTGGTAGTGTAGTGTATTGTGTGAATATGAAGAGGAATGTGTCGGGACGAATACAAACACCCTGTCCGCGGGCCAGAAGAATTAATCCGAGGCGATTAAAATCCCCGATCCGGCCTGGAATCGAACCCGAGACCCTCTGAACCTAAGGCCTCAACGCTGAGCATTCAGCCAATGAGTCGGACTACTTTCTTGGTTCCATCTTTATTAGAAATAGAGAGTAATCAATTTTTAAGTTTTTTAAAAATATGTATGATCAAACTGTGTGTGGTACATCTTATCTAGAATTGAAGATCCATATAAAAACTTTCATGCTGTTAATGAAAGGTAAAATTTGCAGAGCTCCAAACTTGAGTAGTTTCTGAGAAAATTGGAAACATCCACACAAAAAATTGTGGATTTTCAGAAATCAAACTTGAAACTGTAATGCCACTTATCAAACATGGATGCTGCCATGTTTCTTACAACACATACATCAGATAGGAAGTGATATCATAGCAACCAGTGTAGCCAACTTACGTAGCAGGATGTTTACCATAAATCAACAAAATTTACTGACTTCTAAAGCAAATAGTTCCCGAGATACCTTGTCTTAACTGACCGAATGTTCACGAAATCTGGAGAAATGGTTTGTGCAGCATAATATTTTTTGAAATGTATAGATACTTTCAGTCATCCAAAATCAATCGAACATATGTCAAATTAAAGAGGAAACTGCAAATAATTTTCCATAAAAAACTAAAAATCAACATTTTTTACCATCACCCACTTTTATACTCCCCGTAAGTATGGAGAGCCGTATTCGTAAATTGAGAGTCCGATTCGGAGGAAATGACTGGGATAAAGTCCGTGCCGAAATCTCATCCGTATTATACTCGTAATATGTCCTCTGCTAAACGTAAACCGGTAAGTTAGTGATGGTACAACTCGACTTCATTTATAATCCCCTTCTTCGTTGCGATTAATTTTTATTTTGTAGGCTAGGGACATTATGATCATCAGCGCGATATTTCTATTCTTTCCTCCATGGGTTCTGAGACTTCAGATAAATACCACCAACTCCCTACTGAGTAACTAACTCACTTGTCCAAGCAGTTAGGTAACCAAAACGCGCATCTTTATCTAGTCAGTCGAAAGGAACTGGACCTGGAGACCACAATCCTCATTAGCAAGTACAGCCCTGAACAAACAGGCACACCAGGTAAATGGACTGTCACTGGAGCATCAGGACTGATGCAGTAGCCTGGGGAAATGAGGCGTGTCCGGTGACCGCAATGAGTGACGTGGCGAACGCTGATTGGCGGACACCCACCTCTTCCTTCCGGCTAATGTAGTGGAGCCAGTGGACCAGGATCCAAATATTGTTCCAGCTGACAGCCTCCGTTACCTGCACACCTGTTGTGTCAGCTGCCGCCAGCAGCGGCAATTAGCGCCATGCGACTGTTTTACCTTCCCACTCCAGCTTCTCCTCATTGTATGAATAAATATGTTGCGATGAAAATCACTGGCAAATATTTAGCAACATACAGAAAATGATTCTTTTTAAGAATACAAATTAAACGTAGCAGCAACAAATTGCCGCTATGACCTAAGCTGGGGGCTGCCCAGCCGAGGTGGCAAAGGTGAGATCGTTTCACCCAAAAGAACGCGAGTCTATTGTCAGTCAGGAACTCGGAAAAACTAGAAACGATACTTCCATCTCTGAGCCTCCGTGGCTCAGACGGCAGCACGTCGGCCTCTCACTGCTGGATACCGTGGTTCAAATCCCGGTCACTCCATGTGAGATCTGTGCTGGACAAAGCTGAGGCGGGACAGGTTTTACTCCGGTTTTCCCTGTCATCTTTCATTACAGCAACACTCTCTATTATTATTTCATACCATTTATCAGTAATTAATAAATCACCTTGGGAGTGGCGATCCCATTGTAATAAGAGCCTATATGTTTTATTCGTTACATCCCTGACCCGGTCAAAGACTGGAAAAAACGTTGTAGGTTTTCATTTTCACTTCCATCTCTAGAGAGTCGCATGGTCTTGAGGTTCACTCAGCCTACAACAAAAGTGAGTTGCTGGGCAAATGGCTAACAACTCTATCCCACTTCGCGCCGAGGTTACAAACAGTAAAATCATTCACCTTCATGATCTGTACGGATATAGATTTGCAGTTTCCTTCTTCTTCTTCCTCTTAATCGGTTTACTCTCCAGGGTCGGAGTTTTCCTCGGACTCAGCGTGGGATCCCACCTCTACCGCCTCAAGGGCAGTGTCCAGGAGCTTCAGACTCTTAATCAGGAGATACAACTGGGGAGAATGACCAGTAACTCCCCGAGGCGGCCTCACCTGCTAATCTGAACAGGGGCGTTGGCGGGGGATGGGAAGATTGGAAGGGATAGACAAGGAAGAGGGAAGGAAGCGGCCGTAGCCTTAAGTTAGGTATCATTACGGCATTTGCCTTAAGGAGAAGTGGGAAACCACGGAAAAACACTTCCAGGATGGCTGAGGTGGGAATCGAACCCACCTCTACTCATTTGACCTTCCGAGGCTGAGTGGATCCCGTTCCAGCCCTCGTACTACTTATCAAATTTCGTGGAAGAGCCGGGAATCGAACCCGGGCCTCCGGGGGTGGCAGCTGATCACACTAACCACTACAACACAGAGGCGGACTTGCAGTTTTCTTTTTTTTTTTTTTTTTTTAATAATTGGCTTTACGTCGCACCGACAGAGATAGGTCTTAATGCGACGATAGGCTAGGAATGGAAATGAAACGGCCTTAATTAAGATACAACCCCAGCATTTGCCTGGTGTGAAAAAGAGCGCAATCCATAAACGTCAATTTCACACCCGATACCCCGAGGTAGAAACTCTTTAAAAGGACACTATATATACAAGGTGGTCGGATACACCAGCGTTAGAGGGTTGATAAGGTAAGCTTGCATTAAGCCCGAAGGCAGGTCCGAACCTCCACAGAGGTGTGCCTGACCCGGAGTTTACATGTGGCCAGTTCCTTTCCGCTCCTCCATTCCCGTACCCCCCACCAACAGCGCGTGGCAACCCATCCAAATGTTGATCACACCCAATGGTGCTTAACACGGGAGATCTCACGGGAACCAGTGTTTCAACACGGCTACGGCCGTTGGCAGAGTGTTGATCATACCGATAAATAATTTGAAATAAATAATTCGATATCTCTTACCTTTGTCATTTTATAAGCTGCTTAAGTTAGCCAATGTGATCGCTTCGCGGGCGAATTCAAATGGGCTTTGCGAGGCGGTGTTGCTAAATCTGCACGTGGCGGCCTGAGAACCACGTCGAGAGATCAGATTTAAACAAGAACACATCGTTGATTTCAGCCAGTGTCTCCGTAGAGCACTTGTTTGGTGCGGTCCTCTCAGCTCGGAAGTCAGTATTCAAACCTCTCCCCTAGCGAAATTTTATTTTTTATTCGACTGGTGCTCTCATACCGGTCATAAGCCACGTACGGATTTAGAAACAGCACCACACATTTTAATTCACCCGTGAAGTGATCTGATTGGCTAACTTCAGCAGCTGGTAAAATGACACCTGTGTGAAACATCAAATTATTTATTTAATTTTTCTTATCAGTGTGATCAACCCTCTAACGCTGGTATACCCGGTTCATGTTGTTTTCGACCACCCTGTATATTAATAAACTATACTGTCACAGTAACGTAATATGAACATTTTATTCAACTCTGTGGATTATATTAAACCCTCGATGAATAGAAACAGAAGATAGTTCTAAATAATTAATATTACAGTATTTTCATTGAATAGAATCCGGCCGGCCATTTGCCTGCTTTGCCCTTCAGCGTTGTCTCCAAAGTTCCGTAAATTAAATCCCACAAATCTCTGATGCAAAACTCTATTGAAATCACTCGAAACTTAATCAAGCCATCATGTCAGCCTCCATGCTAGAGTCAGTTACTTTCGTAGGTAACCTATCCTCCTCCATTTGCTTAATACGTTTTCTCCAAAGAAGGTGGATTATACCCATCGTGTCCATCGAAATAATTTATAATGTTGTCCTTAGCTCTTCACTGCAAGTGACCTCCTATCCTATTATTGTTCTCACATATTCTTATCAGCAATAATTTTTCCTACTTCAGGATATAAAAAGTATGTTGTTTGAGTACTGCTCACCTTCGTTCAACAGATAACAGCTCACGCAAACCTAATATCGTAAGGAGAAGATCGCATACTGACGAAGTTAGGTTTGCAAGGAGATGAAAATAAAAAGCAAGCTTGTAAATTCGCGTCGCTTATAGTGTTAACCTCTCACATGAAAGACAAGTCGGCAAAAGAGCCACTCTAATGACAAAAAACCCCTGGATGTCCGTAATCAGGTATGTGACCAATCAATAGTGTTTTGCATGCAGAGCGGAGGTAGTCTCCCTGTATCACGAGGAACCAGGGGAAATATTCAAAAAGATAAATAACCCACGGGTACCTTAAATAAGCAACGTGAGAACATTGACTTTAGAAAGGATGTTTACGTATTATTGATATTATAAACGTAGCAGGTAGTTACTGCTTCTAACGTCCAGGATATAGTAGTTTTATGTAATTACTGATATAGTGAACATGCCCAAAGACCTCAGATTAATATGTACAGGAGGTTAATTTTAAAAACATCCGGCATGCGTTGGCCGGATTTCGAACCGCAACCACCCTGCTGGGCTGACGGTGACCCACCCATGCGTAGGCCTATCCCTGATAACTTTGTTTAATTGGTCTGTACTGATAATACTCCACAACATTCTTTGGTTTGCGAGAGAACGATGAAAATATGATGTGCTCTATTCATATGCTCATAAATACAGAAGGAGAGTCTGGTATAAATAAATGCAAGCTGCAACCGCCTCAGGTTGGTGTACCAGACTAACAAGTAAAGAGCCGCTGGAAAGAATGGTGGGTGGGCATTAATCTTCTTCTTCTTCGTCGTCTTCTTCTTCTTCTTAAGACGCCGTTTTCGAAAGAAGGTTGGCGATCCATGTAGTTAGCTCTGATCTTGACAATGAAGCATGAAAAGCTTCTTTTGATGTACATCTGTGCCATGAATTTCTCCCTCTCCCAACGGACATTTTCCCGAGTATCTTTCCTTCAATAATTAGCTGTAATAATCGATAATTGATACCGTTTACACCGCATAACATGCCCTAGGTAATGCGTTTTCGTTTATGTTACAATCAGTATCAGTTCCTCCTGCTTTTTCATCCTATGAAGGTCTTTGACATTTAAAATTTTCAATATCCAAGGTATACGCAAGAGACGGCGATACAGATACATTTCAAAGCATCGACACATTTTTAATGCTTGGATCTAGGGTCCAGCTTTCATATTCATATAAGAGAGTAGAGAATATATAGCAACGAATCATGCGGATTCGAGGCTGCAGACTGAGATCTGACCCTACAAAGAATTTCTTCACGGTAATGAATTCTTTTCTGGCCTGCTCAGTTCTAGATTTTATCTCTCGTCTGAAATCACACTGGTCGTTCAAAAAAGTGCCCAAGCATTTGAAGGAGGACCGCTTGCTCAACAATATTACCTTTCACTGTGAAATTGTGGGCATGAATACAGCACTAGAAAAAGAACGTAGAGAGCTAATAACAAAATTATATACGAAAATGTATCCACAGGGTTATAATTAAACCGTTCCCAGACTCCATTTCGATAGCAAATGTACCATAAAGGAACAAGCACGCGTATGCCTTTTAACTGGGTTTAATCGGCCTGTGCTGATAATACTCCACATTATTTGGTTTGCGAGAGAGCGAGGAAGATATGATATGTTCTATTTATTCTATTCATTTGCTCACCAGCCGCGCTCTGAATTTATATATAGCCCATGTTCGCTACGGCAGCAATATATCGCTAATTCTATTGTACTAGAATTTTAATCCGGGAATGGCAAGCTGTGGGGTGCTTACCATTTTTTTAAAAAGAGCAATGAACTTTAAAGAAAGGTAAATATTGGGTTTGCGGGGGGCGGGGGGATTAAGAAAACAAAATTGGCTGCTAAAACGAAAAGAGGTTTCTGCACAATCTAAAACGTGAAATTACTACGGTAGTCGGGTAAAATCTATCCTTCGCCAAAACGACAAAGTTCGCTGTAATGTTTTACAAAAGCCTAACAACAGGGTTATCAAAAAGACGATACGGGATAAACTGAAAAGAGGATATTGTAGCTGAAAACCTTTGTGGCGATACTGGTATGTGCATTTATAATAATAATAATAATAATAATAATAATAATAATTTCACAAATGTGGACTTGGCCTTGTTTTACAGCTGAATGCCCTGCCTGACGTCAGCCCTATGTGGAGGGAGGTATTCAATATCATGTGTTTCTATGGTGAATGGTAGTGTAGTGTGTTGTGTGTGTATGAAGAGATGTACATTGAGACAATCTGGAAGCGGCAAAAATTCACGACTCAGCCACGAATCGAGCATAGAACCCTCTTAAACGAAGACCTCGTCACGAAGGAGCTGGGCATACAGAATGGATTTATAATTATGCGATGCCAATGACGTGAAAAAAAGATTAACTGGTATGACACAACCAGAAAAGCAAGAAAAAGAGAGACAGATCAAGAATGAGATGGAGAGACGTCATTGTAAACGTAAAAGAGCTGAATCTGAAATAGGCGACGATAAAGTGGAGGAGATGAATTCACATCAGTGACAAGGCAGGACTAATAAAGATGAAGAAAAATTAATCGGGACTCATGTAGTGAATGGGAGTAGCCCAAGTCTGCGCGATAGGTACCTTCTCTACACTAGTCAGTAAATCATCAAATAGCTGCTTTAAGGATGGCCGAACATGGGAATTTTATTTTTTCCGGGCTGCGCCAGCTGAGTTTGTGCTCACTCTGCTTCAGTCCCCAAATCAGTCTTAAATGCCAGGCTGACTGGCACAAACGGTATAGGCGCTGAGCCTTCTGAGCCCCAGGGGGCGGGTTTAATCTCGGCTCAGTCCCTTATATTTCAAGGTGCACTAATACGTCAGCCGTGTACACAGATATACTAACATAAAAGAACTCCTGCGGGACAAAATTCCAGCAAGTCTGCGTCTCTGAAATTATGGAAGTAGTTTTAAGAACCTGAAACCAATATTATTATATGTGATATATTTATCGGTTTATATCGATCTAGAATACGGGTCGATATATCGATTCCACGGACTGCAATATGTTGGTAGACATTCGTCAGATGTCATGCTTTGTTATACAGAAATAATGAAAAACCACGATATAGTTTGTAATGCTTTGCTATTTGTAACTATTTCATTCCTAGCTCAGTGATCCTTGGTAATACCGTGATATTTTCGGTAAGATCCACTAATAAAGCCAAGAATGACAAAATGTATGAGTGCGCACTGTAAGAAAGGGCTGCCTGACCGAGGCGGTAAAGGCGTGCTCGGTTCGCCCGGAAGGACTTGGGTTCGAAACCCCGTCAGGAAGTCATAAAATTTAAGAAACGAGATTTCCACTTCCGGAGGTGCATATGGCCCTGAGATTCACTCAGTCTACACCAAAAATGAGTACCAGGTTAAATCCTGGGGGCAAAGGCGGTCGGGCGTAGAGCTAACCACTCTACCCCATTCACGTGCCGCGGTTAGCAATGGTGGAAGCCCTTGCCTTCCACTCCTCCAAGGGCCTTCATGGCCTGTATGGAGGTGACTTTGTCTTTGTCTTTGCGCACTGTAAGAATGTTCCTATAATAATTTTTAACACTTCTTTCAGATTGCTGTCTCTAGCCTTTTCTGGAAGAACAGTCTAGCAGACCGACTGAATATTTGCTAGAAATGCATTGGCCTATTAAAATTAAGTTACGTTCAGCCATTCACGTCTCCTTCTTCTACGAGCCCTGAACATCAGAAGTCCATCATTAACATGAACTCAGATTATCTTACATTAAGTCGCAGCATATCACTGCATGTACCGCCCTTGGAAGTCTCAGGAAAGAACCCTGCCCAAGGATCTCATGATAATAACGCGGCACTGCAGCTATACTGAAACTACGAGAAGGGTAAAATATGTATTAATTCTCTACCTTCCCGAGTGGAAACTACTGGCGCAAACCACTGCCTCCATTTAACTTACACCAGAACAGTAATTTCCTTCTTCTCTACTAACATTTATTCCGCTCAAAATAACCCCCACCCCAACATGACGCTACGGGCCTCACGAGCTTTGGCCTACCAAGCGACCACTGCTCAGCCCGAACGCATGCATATCACGTAGGCTGAGATGTCCTCGAACCAACCCTCAGATCTAGTTAAAAAATCCTGACCCGGCCGGAAGTCCAACCCGGAGCCTCCGGGAGAAAAGCAGGCACGCCACACCCAGACCGCGGAGCCGGCGCTTAAACTACGACTTTCCCAAGAAGGCTTCTCTCATTCTTTTCACAATAAAATATTTATCTCTCTATTAACTCCCAGTATTATGCTACCTTTTATTCTTAAGCTTAACATCTAAATTCTTTCACCTCCTGCAAGGCAATGTTTTCTGATATTTGTCAACTCATATTATTATTTTCATTATTCTGCACACTTTGCCATGCTTTGATATTTTCCAGCTGAATTAACTGCAGTTATTTTAAAGTGCATATCCTTTCGGCTATCAGGAAATGTTTTGGATTTAGAATATTTAATTTGAAATTGATTTTGTATTTTTAAAAGTGATTGAAGACTTTTTTCCTTTGCAAATGAATAAATGCTTTCTATGCAAAAATAAGTCTAATGAATATTTCTTAGCTGTAGACTCGTGGTCTACTGGAACTCTTTCACCTTTCGGTCGATTCGTGTATAGGTACAGAAGACATGTTCAGTGACGTAGCTACTTGTATCAGACTAAGGGAGTTTCGACAAAAGCACGTACGTAATAGAAGTTGACTTCCGTATTGAAACAGCTGAAAGGAGAAAGAGTTTCTGCAGATCACGGCTCTACAGCCCACAAAAATATCCATTCCAGAACCGACGGACGTTAAAGCTAACACTGTTTCAAAATAGATCTAATAAAGGCCTAATTAGCCGGCAAGTTATCACTAAATATATTTTTTCTTTAAAGTTTCGTGTATGTGAATTTTACCATGTTAATATTACTCGTAGAATGAGCGACTTTAATTCTACAAATGAATGAGCATGTTACTATAATTCTTTGTGAAATAAATCACTATAGTCTGTAAAATCAAATCAGAACACGCAATTTTACACCAGTGTTACAAAACCTTCATCTGGATGTTTACCTCGTTTACAATTCATCGATTACCTCAGTGATACCCAAAATTAGTAATATTTACAGGGGGTATTCAAGAATATAAATAAATAAATAAATAAATAAATAAATAAATAAATAAATAAATAAATAAATAAATAAATAAATAAATAAATAAATAAATAAATAAATAAATAAATAAATAAATAAATAAATAAATAAACGTATTTATTAATGACGGAAAGAAGAGCATATTTATTAAGATATAAATGTAAGATTCAAATTCTATATCTTTTGCCAATGGCTGTAGGGGTAACCTAGATTTTATGAATTCACCAAGTCATGATTTTTATGAAGATTTAATGCATATGGGAAGTAATTTTCAGTGATGAAGAAAGTTTGTTATGGATCATTCATGGATTATATGCATGGTAATGGTTATTAATCTCACGATTTTAATTAAAAGTGGAATTTATTTAAGTAAGCACATCCCTGCTCTTGTCACTATCCATCTTAGTTACAAAAATTAAAAACTTTCAACGCAAGAAATCGATCTCCCTTTCTCCCTTTAAAGATGAGTGTTCGTGCGAAAGATTTTCAAAGCGACTTCACGTTCTCACAGCTATTCCTTTCCGAACACTATTATTCCATTATCTGGTATGAATTTAGGAATATTTTCTGGTCGTTTCGTTGTGTACAGACAATTCCCAAGAATACACACAAGGAAAACAATCGGAAACACATTTCATCATCTCTTCGTGTTCAAAGTTTATACGGGAATGCACCTTTATTCCTGTTCTGTCCTTATTATTGAAACTTCTGGAATACAGATTCTTGACTATGAATTTTATAGAGCATAAATGCTCCTCTCGAACACGCAAAGAAAAGCAGGAAGAGTTTGATAAATTTCACATGTAACTGATTTTTTTAAAATGCCCATTAATTATCTTCTGTTTCTACTATATTATAGAAATATGTTAAAGGCACTCAGAGATGACGACCACCTACTCATAATTTAGAAGTGTAAAGACTCGCTTATATATTGAACGTCCCACTGATTAGAGAAAATTTCAGGAACGCGAGGTTCAGGACCTCATGGAAGCAAATGAAAAGGCCAAGAGCAAACTCCTTGTAACACAAAGTAATGGTCATGTTAGCTAGGCAAGACAGATTTTCTTTTTTTCTTTTACAACTGGCTATACGTCGCACCGACACAGATAGGCCTTATTGCGATGATGAGATAGGAAAGTGCTAGGAGAAGGTTTTTTTACTATTTGCTTTACGTCGCACCCATAGGTCTTATGGTGACGATGGGACAGGGAAGGCCTAGGAATGGGAAACGTCCGTATCATTAAATAAGGTATAGCCCGAGCATTTCCCTGGTGGGAAAATGGGAAACCACAGAAAACTATCCTCAGCGCTAACGACAATGGGGCTCGAACCCACTATATCCCAAAAAGTGGATACTGGCTGCACTTAAGCGGCTGCAGCTACCGAGCTCGGTGGGCATTATTTTAACATCATATGCACTCAGGAGAAAACCCGGAGAAAAATATTTGTACTTATTTCCCAATCACAGTGTATACCATCTTCAATGTAAGAGTCGACTAAGAAGTCTGAAATTCTGGCATTTTCGATGTCCAGAAAAGTAAGTAATGTGTTGCTTTTTTGATCCATCGATATATTCGTAGTTTAAAATCGAGTAGCCTGTGATCCAGGAACTAACCTTGGCTAGACGGGAGGATTTTGTAATGCTAGTGCATTTACATATATAATTCAAGAGTGGAATTTCATGATAATCTCTACATGCTCAAAAACACAGCAGTGTTGACTCTCAGCCGTACGAGAGCAAACCAGTTTGTGTAATGTAAAATACGGAAGGGAGAAATTATCTTGCTTCGCTCTAGTTAATAATGTAAACGTAGACTAACACTGTTTAATCGCGAAACTCTAATTTTGCAGCAATTATCTCACTAAATCAACTCGCCCGCTCTTTGTGTTTCCATTAAAAGCACTACAGGTTTTACGTATTTAAGGCTGCAAATAGTATCTAACAGGAGAGAAATATGAAGCACCAAACATAGTATGGCGAATTAGTTACAGAAAAACAGACATAACGGACTCAGCCCTGGTGTGTGTTCAGTTCCTGGTGAGTAAATCTTGTGTGTCCTAGTCAACGTGAACAAACATCGGAGTCACTAATCCTTCCAGGAATTTGCTCAATCGTAGATCTCACTGAATTGTTTTATATTTCAAAAATACAAAACATTTATTAGGAAGATTCATAGCACTGTTACAATATTTCACAACTTGCAGGGCCCATCACTTCTTTGCACAATTTCAGGTTCAAATTCCGAACTCCACCCCAATCGCTCGGCATATAAAAATCTCCAAATTAGACCAATACAAGTTATTGTATTTACTTGGACATACTTTAAACATATAATAATAATAATAATAATAATAATAATAATAATAATAATAATAATAATAATAATAATAATAATGTCGATCTCAGTGATGCAGTCGGTCATTACCTCATGTTCGAACTCGACTAACGTCAGTGGCATTTGAGAATGTTTAAACACGACAATTCCATGTTATTGGCTTTCAGCTCGTTAAAAAACTTCTTTGCCGTCTTTTAAAATCCACACACAATTATTATTATTATTATTATTATTATTATTATTATTATTATTATTATTATTATTTATTATTATTATTCCTGGCGGTTTAACGTCGTACAAACTCACTTTTCAGCGACGATGGGATAGGAAAGGGCTAGGGCTGGCCTTAATTAAGGTACAGCCTCAGTATTCGTCCAGTGTGAAACTGGTAAATCACGGAGAATTCAAGGCTCTGGGATGTGTTTAGAACCCAGCAACTCCGGAATACAAGCTCACAGCTACATGGGGCGTACCACGCAGCCAACACTTTAGCTAGTCACCATTAAACAGAAAACGTAAATGTTATTTGACACTTCATGGTAAGGACTAGGATCGTGTAGGGTATTTTATTTATACAAATCATCATGATGATGACGACAGGAATTCGCTCACGGGCGATTATAGAAATTGTCTTCTCAGAGCATCAGTGTATCAGATTATGGGTGTATAGAAGACTAAAGAAATCAATGAATTCTAGAACCGCAACCTCTGCAGCAATGCTGGCACATCTAATCTACCGAAGTTCCTTTTTGTAGAACCTGGTGGTCAGTCCTCCACTGATTTTGTCGTATTCTACAAGTTCTTTTATCGGTCTCTAACACTGGTCGTTTCAAAGTGTTGCGCCCATCACCCGTAAACAACGTTAACACGTCGACCGATCGTTTAAAGGACGTTTCAAAATCTATTATGATTTACTGGCACGTAAAAGAACTCCTGCGGGACTAAATTCCGGCACCTCGGCTTCTCCGAAGACCATAAAAAGTAGTTAGTGGGACGTAAAGCAAATAACATTATTATTATATTAAAATCTATTATGAAAAAAGTAGCAGAGCCTCCGTGGCTCATGCGGTAGCACGCGGGCATCCGGGTTCCGTGATTCAAATCCCGGTTACTACGTGTGAGATTTTTGCTGGACAGAGCGGAGGTGGAACAGGTTTTTCTACGTATACTCCGCTTTTCCCTGTCATTTTACATTCTAGCAATACTCTCCAACATAATTTCATCTGTCATTAATTACTGCCAAAAGGAATGAGAGAGACTTCGGCAGCCGGCATAGTTCCTATCTTCGCCGCTGGGTGGGGCTTCATTCATTTCACTCCTGACCGTAGAATGACTGGAAACAGGCTGACGATTTTCATTTTCATGAAAAAGTGTCAATTTCAGCAGCTGGGAAGAGATATGTATGTACCTGTCAACACGAATGTAATGACTGACTTCTAAAAACTATCAGTGAATGTTGACGTCAGTCGCACTACTGTACCTTGTATGGAATCGAACTGTTGACCGTTAACTTTACAGCATATTAAAGTCACTGTGCCTTCATTCCTCCGAAGTAAGGATAATCATTCTCGTCCCACTCTGAAGGAAAGTCTCACTTCCTCTAGCATGGGCCATAAAACTCTGTTGCTCTCACCAGGGTAGTTGACAGAATCAAGATAATTAATTAGTAGGACAAGACGCACTGGTGCCTGAAAGTGCATTAACATGATGAGAGGACAGGCCAGCAGTCACAATAATTGTATTACTCGAGTACACACACAAGCACCTGGCAGGGACAAGATTACCTGATTTAACATCTTCAACTGAGAGGACAGTCTACAGCGTACAGCAGGCCAAGCAGGTTGTCGTGTTTATCGGGCTCTCTCCAAGTGTGAACTCAGTGCTGTGAAACGTGTTTACTCACTCCGTAGCTTATAACAGTTAAGTGAACAGAATGTAGTGTAAGTAAGAATATGAATGATCCTCCCGATATCGCGCAGGTAGTGCATTCTACCCATCAGGCGTTTTATGGTGAAGCCCAACCTGAATATATGTCTCTACTGGAAGTGCAACAACATCCTCTGAATGAACAAGCAGTCGGCCCAATGGAACTGTCAAATGAAATTCATCAACCACAAGGAAATAATACTGTATAACAACCAACACATATAATACCAGACCTATACAACAACCATTAATACCAGGAAATGTGCTTTCTCCATTCGATGTATGTGATCCAATGTGCCATCAACCTAAACGTTTTCGTATCAAGAAATCATTAGTAGATGCAGCGATAGTCCCAGATGGAACACTTGAAATGCGTAGTTTGGAACATGCCAATACGGACCGAATGGAATGTGGGAATAATATTCAGTCAGGTGAGGTTCCCCATGTGATTAATCAGTTGAAACCCCGTCGTAGTCAATATAACTGCTATTCTAACAATTATAATGGCCCTTTCTTTGTAATTATAGAAGAAACAAAAAAACTGTGGGTAATTTGCATCCAGTGGCAATTGGTAGACTAATATTCTAAGAAAGTATTTGTTCCAAAGAAAACATTATAAACATTTCGAAAACAGGATGCAACAGATTACGTGTGCAAACTGTATCAGCTTCAATAGCTAATCGCCTAGGAAAATCTCCTATTTTTACATATATATCTTGATGTATATATCCCTCACAGTGTTATTCATAGGTTGGAATTATTAACAATGTAGGTATTTCACTCCATGAAAAAGACCTTTTACAGGAAGCTTAATGCGAAGTCCCTATCATGAACATTAAACGCTTTACAAAGTAAGCATCGACTGGGGAATCCCGCCCAATACCGGTCTGCTTAATCACGTTCCGAGCACACTGCCTGCCACCATTCTACATTATATACTAGTAATAATGAAAGTTGTTGTCTGACATTTCTTAGAGGGAGGTCCGTTTACTGCCTGCCGGGACGGGTTAAAGGGAGTGGCGGTATGGTTGCCATTGAAACGAGGGTGAGGCGACTGCGGTTGCCATGGAGATAAAACTTCTGGGCAGCTCGTCTTGCTGGGATTTGCCAAACCTCTCACTTCATTTGTGAGTTAGATATTGTCGCAAGAAGTTCAGTGTGAGTGGCATTCTATTTCTGTTTTGTGGCCGTTAGTAAGTTTCTAATTGTATTTTAAATACTATTTACGCACGTACGTATAATCATTGTATTTTAATTTATATTTCGAGTACGATGAAACGCGCCAGGTACTCTACCGCTGGGTGGTGTGGAAGAGAATACACATGGTTTATGACTCCCCGTCCTCCACGCGCACACTTTTCCCCTTGAACTCACTTTTTCTTATTTGTTCTACCTCCTGTAATTATGAAAATAAGGTGTATAGAGACAAAGTATAGGACAAAGGGCATGTTGAAGGATTTGTCAGGCTATAGGTACTACCCCTGTTAAAGAATAATAATGTTATTGATTTTACGTTCTGTAGCACTTTCAAATACCACCGGACTGAGCCAGGATCGAACCTTCTAAGTTGGGATCAGAAGGCCAGTGCTCGACTGTCTGAGCTTATCAGGCCGGTTCCTGTTAAAAATAACGCAATATGAGACCAAGTCAGTCACAGTCACAGCAAAATCTGTCCATTTGCGATCACTCCCATTACAGTGGAAGACAAGAATGTGAAGAAAGACCAGTTCATGTCACAGCGGTCTGAATGAAGGAGGGAACAAGTAAGCCTGAAGCGAGGGGTAAGAGAAAGTAGAAAGGACTGCTGGAGTGTGGCAGCATCGTGAAATGGCAAGTGCAATGCTCCACCCTCCAACCTTACCTGTCAAACGCCAACTTTAGTTAAGTCTAGTATAGGCATACGCTGTGCCATACAACCTTACGTTCTCTCAGTATTACAATGTTTACGGTTCAACCATTCTACGTAACAATGTCGTAGTAATCAACGTTGCAGTCGCTGTCGTGGCCCTCACGATATAAGATCATATCCTGAAACTATAGCCCCCGCCTGTGTTCACTGTCAAGGACCTCATCTGTCTACCGACCGGGAATGTCCAGAATATAAAAAGTGGGCCGAAATCAATCATCATCTAATGGCTCACAGTAACATTTCACAAGAAAGTGCACTAAGTTTATATAAAAAGCGACGATATACGACGGCTGTAAATAAGCCCACATCTAACTGGCAATGCCACGAAGAATTCCCTCCTTTCTCAGCACAACGCGTAATAACCCCACTACTACCATCAGCTCTTGTACGATCAGATGTGACATCCATTGGAACAGTTACCCCGTCAACGCCTCCAGTGAGCAACATTCCACATTTTCAACTACGCAAAGAGGATGTTTCTCATGAACATTCCCAGCACTTCAGATACAACAAATACAGCAGCAGCCGCCGCAACAGCAACGACGATAATAACAAAAACAACAACCACATCAACTTATTCAGCCACAGAACTCAAGTATTAGATACCCATCAGCCCAGTTTGTCAATCAGTACAAGTCACCAAGACCTACTCCACATCAGCTTCATCAACCTCAATTTCCTCCGATCTCAGAACAATTATTTATTCCTCAACATATATCGTACAATCCTGTGTCTCATAATCCATATCCTCCTCAACCACATCACAGGATGCCAAATGTAACGCTTAGAAACAATACAATCATAGATACGATTTTTAACCTTATCATGCTCTTGATCACCCAGGTTCATTCCTCACCAGCAGCCTTCATTCCGACTGTTATTCATGATATGATTGCGAGTCTCTTCACGTCTAATGATGGAGTGTAATTTTTTTCAATGGAGCACTCGGTCTGCTAGTGCGAATAAAGAATCCTTACAACGGGTATTACAAACTGAAAATATCTTAATCGCAGCTACCTCAGAGACATGGTTTCGACAACGAACAGTTACATTTCCAGACTACCATGTACTTTGCCATAACCGCGAAGACTTATATGGTGGATCAGAATTATTAATTACGAGTACAATTACCTTTACAGAGGCTGTTATAGATACTACACAAATAGACAGTCTTCAAGCAGTGGCAGCTCGGTTCGCATACATAACCAAAACATCACAATCGTCTCTATATATTGCCCTCCAAGGACAGTCATCACTTTACGATAGTGGTTTTATCTTACTCGCAATCTACAGCCTGGGTATTCCTTCTGCGAAGACTTCAACACTCACAATACTATGTGGGGACGTACAATAAATGACATTTATGGAGATACTATTTTGCAAATTCTAGATAAATACAACCTATATATTGAATGACGGTTCCCTACACTTCTACCTATACCTAGACACAGACCATCAGCCGCCGACTTATCCTTTTGCTCAGCAGCAACAATATCTACTGACTTTTTCTGAAAGACGTTATCTTATCCTTTAGGTTCAAATCACTACGGGATCTTAATTTCCTGCAATGATCCCCATCTCTCTACCCCACATAAGCCGGCATTGAAATGGAATGTTACAAAAGTTGACTGGTTGAAATATACACTAGTGTCCGAAAGTTAAGCATACTTTAGAGTAAGCAAGTAAAAGAAAATACAGTAGGCCGCAAATCGCACGACAAATGCATCTACCAATCTTACGCGTTCGCTCTGTATAGGAAATTAGTGTTCCCTGCTCTTTGAATAACGATGTAACCACAAGGTAAATACAGCCAGTGCCTGCGCCCCATATTCCTTCAGTCGTGCTTGCCGTGTTATAGTGTGCGGAGTGTAGCCTCGTGGTGAACGTGACAACATAATGGCACAATGACGCCATTTGGACCCAGTTTTGCAGGGTAGAATACGCGGCCGCCTGGAAGCAGGCCAGACACCTATCGAAGTCGCCGTATCCTTGAATGTGCCACGAAGTGTCATTTCCTGGCTTTGGAGACGATTTCGAAACAGAGGAGATATTATTCGTAGGCCAGTACCCGGTCTACCAATGGTAACCACCGCACAGCAGGACCGATATCTGGCCTTAAACGCCCGACGAAATAGGAGTGCATCTGACAGACAATTGTCGGCGGAGCTTGCAGCCGTCTCTGGGTTTGCCTTTTCCCAGCAAACTGTGTACCACATCCTCAGAACAGCAAGGCTGTTTACCCGACGTCCAGCGGTGTGCGTCCCGTTCACTCCAGCAGAGACGGGCCCGTTTACTCTGGAGCCGTCAACATCGAAACTGGACCATGAATGAATGGAGGCATGTGCTCTTCAAAGATTAATTCCGCTCCAGTTTGCAAAACGACTCCCGTCGCACATTAATCTGGAGAGAACTGGGTAGCCGATACAACCACACGAACATCGTGGAACGGGACCAGTATGGTGCTGGCGACATCATGGTTTGGGCCAGAATCATGTTGAATGGCCGTACGGACCTTCACATCTTCATGGGTGGACCGAGGAATACTGTTAACGCTCGGAGATACAGGGATGAGGTACTGCGACCACATGTTCGACTCTTCAGAGGTGCGGTTGTTTCAGACTTCCTTGTAATGGACAATACTGCCCGGCCGCACCGCGCTGATCTGGTGGATGAATTTCTGGCTGGGGAAGACATTCATCGCATGGACTGGCCAGTGAGGTCTGCGGATCTGAATCCTACAGAACATGCCTGGTATGCATTGGGGAGGTGAATTGCATCTCGTTAGACTCCACCAAGGACCCTCCAAGACCTTCGCATTGCCCGTTCGGAGGAATGGGATCGACTGCCACAAGAGCTCTTGTATCATCAGATAGAGGGCATGCCACGTCGCTGCGAAGGATGTGTGGCCATTAGTGGTAACCATACACCCTATTAACAGCATATTTTGTTGTGGAAGACATTACCAAGTTTTGTTGGCTGTTGTCAAAGGTGTACCTTAACTATCAGAACCTTTCCGACACTGTTTTTTTGGACAAGTTGTGTGAGTCAGTTTCCGCTTGTTCAGCAATCCGTCTGATATTCCTATCAGGCGGTATGGCCTCTTTTAGTGATTATGATTAACTTTTGGACGCTAGTGCAGTAGAAGAATAGAATAATTCATTCCTACAGTACCCAAACACGAAATAGTTCTTATCAGATACCATATTTTTCTAAACATTCTAAACGAAGCAGCATCAGTAGCGATACCACAGAGAAAACCTAGAGATCCTACGAAGGACCAGTCTAATCCATGGTGGAATCAGGAATACTCCCGTATGATTGCTAAGAGGAAACAAGCCTTCACCCGACTGAAACGTGAAATAACATGGAACAAATATCTCATTTACAAGAACACAGACGCCCAAGTTAAATGTTTCCTAAAGCATAGGAAGAATTCGGCGTGGAAAACCTACTGTGAAAAACTGTCAACTGATACCCCTTATCGCAGGTTTAGCCAAAAGTTAATAAAATGAGGAAGAAGTCTCCACAGGTATTAGCTCTCCGCGACTGGATTGAAGACATTTCGAATTTGATCGCTCCACCGACCACATCGTTCGAAAGATTACATTCGTCACCTTCTAATCAGCGGACATCCTATATGTGCCTTATTACATCACCATTCACATTCCGTGAATTAGAATTGGTCTTGAAGGCATCCACTACTTGAAGATGTCTAACCTCGGTCGCCCATGGTAATCAAATCAAAAGACCTGCAGCTGGCGAGACGAACATGTCCTCGGACACTCCCGGCACTAAATCCCTACGCCATTTCATTTTTTTACCTCCCTCGGTGTGTCAAAGAGATCCTTCTCCATCTCTTCAACGACATATGGAAGGAAAGTGACTTTCCAACAGATTGGACTACTCAAATAATAGTTTCAATTCTGAAACCAGGGATAGATCCCAACGATCCATCATCCTATCGTCCTAAAGTACTATCATCCTGCATCGCTAAGACTTTTGAAAGGATCTTGAAACTTCAGCTTGAATGGTGGATGGAACACCACGCAGCCCTTTCAACGACGCAGGTCTGCAGGGAATGGTCTGAGTACTGGAAAATGTCACAGTTTGCAGGAGGAAAGCGCTATGATGAAATTCAGACCAGCATACCAACGCAAATATGGTTCAAGAAATTGAAACTAACACGCAGACACCTTTCATCTTTAATTGGAATGCGCCTGGGGCATGTATGCTATCCAAGTCATCACAGGATCAAAGGCTTTGACAGCCCTCACTACCCAGAAGACCCTGGAGAAATAGCGACTTGAAACACATCATACTGTCCTGTAAGAAGTACTCCCAACAACAGAACCATCTGTACTCTTCTTCTTTGGTGAATTTAAATACCCCACTGCCAATTTCAGTTGCCATCCTATTATCAAACCTTACTCCACAATTATGCGCTGTAATTTGTTAATATTTATCAGACTGTAATATTAATTTATAAGATATGATTTTTTCTTTTCAACCACGAAATATAGTACTATAAATGTATGCTTACTCTGTAAATGCTGGCCGCATGGTCTTCCAAGTCCTAATGCCAATATTAAAAAAAACAGAGAGGACGTCTGTTCCTCTCATAACTGACACCCGAACAGATTATTTCTATGCGTGGTTATCGTGTGAGTAGCAAAGAAGCGACCGTGTAGTTTTACGTGACTTTTGAAATCGCGATCATAGCCACGGGACCATAAGTTTTAGGTGGAATCCGAACTACAGGGAGTATTGTTTACAGCAGTATTTTTGAGGTGCGTATACAGACAAATATGGAGTAGTGGAAAAGCCTTGGTCATCGCCCTGCGGAGTTGTGCTGTTAGGGCACGGAGTGACAAGTCGTCAAGGTTCCTCCAAGACTCAACAATATGCATACAAATGAGAGCTTTGTCATGCACAGATATGCAAAGAGAAGGGAAGTAAGAGTAAACATCTGTCTGTTCCTCTCAAAGTGACATACTTATGTTCAAGTTCATGAAGGTTTACCGACGTTGTTTCAATGTTCAACTAATGTACGGTGCTAGTGTTCAGGATTCCCAAATTAGTGAGCATTACTAGAAAAATAAATCACTTAATAATGTGCCCATTTTTTGCGTATACCTGCGAAGACAGTCAGACAGTGATGGCCCGTCCTAATGAAAATGTGTAGGATTCCATTTCAGCTTTTCATATTAAAATCAGTATTAAAAGTAGTCACACCTTGCTCGATAGCTGCAGTCGCTTAATTGCGGCCAGTGTCCAGTATTCGCGAGATAGTGGGTTCGAACCCCACTGTCGGCAGCCTTGAAGATGGTTTTGCGTGGTTTCCCAATTTCACACCAGGCAAATGCTGCGGCTGTACCTTAATTAAGGCCACAGCCGCTTCCTTCCCATTCCTAGCTCCTTCCTGTCTCATCGTCGCCATAAGATCTGCCTGTGTCGGTGCGACGTAAAGCAACTTGCAGACAAAGTAGTCATCTTTAAAAAAACATTTCTCAATTTTAAGATTAAATTAGCACCCTTTAGCGCGACAGCCTTGGACTACCGAGCGACCGCTGCTCACTCCAAAGACTTGCAATTAGGAGGTGACGCGTGGTCGGCGCAACGAATCTTCTAGGCCGTTATTCTTGGCTTTCTAGACCGGGGCAGCTAACTCACCGTCAGATAGCTCATCAATTGTTTTCATGTAGGCTGAGTGGACCTCGAAGCAGCCCACAGTTCTAGGTACAAATACACGACCTGGCCAGGAATCAACCAGGGGCATCCAGGTAAGAGGCAGGCGAGGCCGTCAGATATTCAATGAAGTTTCATAAAGCTGACCATGCTTATTAGCACTTTTTAAAATCTGCTTTACGTCGCAGCGACATAGACAGATCTTATGGCGACGATGGTATGGAAAGCGACCGTAGCCTTAATTAAGGTAGATCCCCAGCATTTGCCTGGTGTGAAAATGGAAAACCACGAAAAACAAGCTTCAGGGCTGTCGACATGGGGGTTCGAACATTGCACAGTTTGAGTAGTCAAAGGTTTTGCACACAGAATGACAAACATTATAGCAACAACAATACAACTTCAGAATTACAGTTAGGACTATCTGAATACTGGTGAAAATGAAGGTGTGTATATAACGCAATAGGTATGGATTTTTGGCGGAATGCTCAGAGTCGCGACCTTCAATTCAGGGGTTCTGTGCTCATTTCTCAGCCGGGTCCGGGATTTTAGTGACATCTGGTTAATTCGTCCAACTTGATGAGAGAGTGTTTGTATTTTTTTCAATATATAAATCTTCATGTACACGAAATATACCACACTACCAACATTCACAGAAGCACGCAGTCTTGAATATATTCATCCACAAAGGGTTGATGTAAGGTAGGATATTCGACCGCAAACAAGGGCCAAGTACAGAAATGTGCACATATACAACCCAACGAGAAAGAGGGAAAAGCCGAGAAAGAAGACGAAATAAAGCAATAATTGCGAGTGATTTAAAAATGAATGCTATGTTTGTTTACTTAATTATATTTGCAAATGAAGCTTACATTTTTCATTATGTGCCACCTGATGTGATTGAAGTAAAGGAAACTCTAGTTTGTCAATTTTTAAACACAACATATGCCTGTGTTGGACGGAATAATATATTTAGGCTACTATGTAGAACTTGATTTGAATAAAATGCTCAAAGCGGTATTAAGGGAAATTTTGTTGAGGCAATAACGATCTTGTAATTGAAATAGGATAGACCTAGGGTTTATTGAAGACGCATCTCAAAGAGAGAGAGTTCTAATTGGGCCGAACCACCTGACTTAGGAATCCTCCAAGACACAGCAATAAGCATACAAATGGAGGCTTTGTTATGCACAGATATGCAAAAGAGGACGGCAGCAAGTACAAACACCTTTCTATTGCTCTCGACATCCGTAATGGGGAGGAGAGCATAGACGCAATGAAATAGAACCTTTACAGTACAAGAGGAAATACGAAACGAGCTAATTTTCGATCTCGGTAAACTACAGTTTGAAAACCAGGAGACTTTAATTTACTATACTTTTTATGGACTCTTTTGTGAAAACGCATACATAAAGTTCTTGTAGTAGTAAAAATCAAAACGAAATAAAGAAAACGATCAAAAACAACGGGAACTCGTAAATGTTAGATGTTTTGGAAAATACACGTATTATTATCATTGTTATTATTATTATTATTTAATGACTTTCCACAATTACTTGGAGTCCGCATTATATGGAGATTGTCTAACTTTACGACCGGATGCCCTCCTTAATATCAACCATATAAGGAGAAACCCATTCAAAACTGTGCGTCTCTGTGGTGGGTTTTAGTGTGACGAGTCGATGTGTGCCAATTAAGAGGATCGCATTAAGATTAACACAAACACTCAGTCTCCGAACCAGAAGAGTAAGTCCTTGCCGGGTTGGGAATGGAAATTGAGGCCCTCTGAACCGAAGGCCGCTATGTTGATCATTTAAGCAAGTAGCCCGCGTTTAAGAAAATACTGGGTGACCCAAAATTTTGACGACGCAATACTTCACGGAATATTGGAGGTAGAGAGGTAATAATTGACGCACATGATTGGTATGGCATGGGGTTTTATTGATAACAAAATAATGTACACAAAATGACAAATCGTATAGTGAAAATTGAAAACCACGGAAAACCATATCACGGGCTACCGACACAGTGGGGTTCATGCAGATTCATTATTTGCCTAGTGTGAAAATGGGAAATCGAGGAAAAGCACCGCGTAGCCACCTGACACGGTTAAGGTATTTTCACTACCAACTTGTTTTGATGTTTGTACTTTAGTTCCTAGTTTCATTATCCAGTATTTGCCTTTGCAGTTTATTCTCTTCAGTGTATTTCATGTTCATTAACTTGTTTCTGGCGATGTATTAACACGAGGATGCACTGATTCAGTTTTATTTTCCAGCCGGAGTAACTAAACTGTTCCGTGAAACATAGAAAGCACTTTCTATTCAAAATGAGGCGAGGCTTTGCCTCTGCTACTATACCACATAATGAAATGAGTCAAAGGCAGACAGTATATCGAGCAGAACTGAGACACACTCTTTGATGACCAATGTATACATTTTCTCTTTAAATTCATTAAGTTATGCTTGAAAGTGGTCAGCAATACACATCTATTCAATTATACTTGAAATTTTCCAATGAACTGATAAGTAGATTATGAAATCAATTTACAGATATTAAAATAGCATGCAAATAAAACAGATATAGACTGTTTTGGCTGAAAGCAACGGTCAAAGAATCAGAGCGTTATTACTGTCAGTCTCTTTCAATTCTTCGTAGAGCGTATAATGAGCAGCAGATAACTAAATAAATTACCAATTCATCAGAAAAGTTCCAGAGATGAATTAAATCATAAGCTATTAGCAATAAATAGTATTTTTAATACGTAAATGCATGCGCTGAATTGACTGCCATCGTTTAACTTTGGGAATCCTTACACTGAAAACAGTCCTAATATTAAATATCACAGTATTTTGACAGCTTCGGCTGGAACATTCCAGCACTTTCCGACGATAAATTATTATTATTATTATTATTATTATTATTATTATTATTATTATTATTATTATTATTATCATCATCATCATGAGTTGGCTACGTGGTATCGGTCTTATTGCTGTAAGCTTGCACGTAGGAGATTGTGTGTTCCAATGCGATCATCGGCAGCCTTGAAGACTGTGTTTCATGGTTCCCAATTTTCGTATGAGGCAAATGCTGGGTTATACCTAGGTTCAGGCCACGACCGTTACTTTTCCAGTCCTACACTTCCATTCACGAGAGTCACCGAAAACCTACGTGTGTCAGATGGAGGTTAAAGTAGTATGACGACGAAGATAATAATAATAATAATAATAATAATAATAATAATAATAATAATAATAATAATAATAATAATAATAATAATTTACAAAATGATGCACCGTAATTTCAATGCAATATTTGAAGACATATCGATGTACCATAATTTTCGTTATTTAATTTTATGTAGGAGCATAACTCAAAGATTTGAATGTTTTACGGATAACGGTAATAATTATCTGCAACTGAAGAATCGAATTCGATAATTGAACATGTTCTCTAAGACGGAGTTTACGTGAAGTAGAGCGCACAGCTTGATTTATAATCCTCAACAAGTATGGATTTCAAGAACAGCACGTGGGTATCTGTGCTTTCTCCACTGAACTATAATAAGGAATAACAATGATATCCTGTATCTACGCTATCGGAATGACCTTAAATATCAAACAGTTCCCAGTCTTGCAAGGAGACACTTCATTTGGACCGGCCATCACCGTCTGTTATGCTTCAGCATTGCCGACAGCAAAGGAACTGATACCTACTGGGTTGCCTAAAATGCTGCAACCACCAAGACAGGAGTGTAGTGCATAACAATATTATATATTCTTGCACTTGCCGGGGAGATATTTTACGAAATACATTTTGCCCTTATCTTCAATAACACAACGTCAAGCCATGACTAACATATTATATGAAACATATTAAAGAACATGGGGCATCGGGGTTGTTCTTCCGTCATTCTATCTCGGTTCTTTGACGGTGTATTTGGAAAACGTATGACAGCCTATATATCGCAATGATTAACCAACAGGATAGCCACTGTTTCCATGAACTAAACACGTTCTCCTGAATCCTTACGTCTACAATGATACAAGGTTATCCACGTAGGATTATGGGTATGTTACATAGAATAACTTTCCTAACATAACGGAATTAATAAAGTCAATTGGTAAAGTATGTACTGAACAAATGTATATTTAAGAGTAAAGAAATATTTTGTCACAAAAGACCATACACAGGACGAGAAGTACAAAGTTTCATGCTGATTTTTCCGTGCAAGATATCACTCAGTTTTTGCGTCAGTTAGTGTGCCGTACACATTTATTCAAACTTAAAAATGCAACTTAATTTGGAACATAATTTGGCTTTACGTTGTATTAATATAACATGGTGACAAGATTTTGTCCGTGTGATAATCTTTTATAGGTAACCAAGCCACTTCCAAGCATCTGGGGAGACACGGGATCTTTGGGATCAGCTGAACCTGCAACAGAAATCAATGCCCTGAAGATGGTTTTCCGTGGTTTCCCATTTTCACACCAGGCAAATGCTGCGGCTGTACCTTAATTATGGCCACGGCCGCTTCCTTCCACTTCCTAGGCCTTTCCTATCCCATCGTCGCCATAAGACATATCTGTGTCGGTGCGACGTAAAGCAAATAGCAAAAAAAAAGTTCTTAAGGGGCATAGAGTTAACAACTCGTGATCAGTACCCACGTTAGGGACTGTCAAATTCTTCTTGGTATGTACGAATATGGCTTTGATTTTACTATTAGTAACGGTATTACACAATTAGTGTTACACTACTACTTGTATTATCATACATGTACCACCTTCAATACGCTTGTGAGTGAAATAATTCTTTGCTCCACAAGTGAAGTACAAGCGTAAGCGAGTTTTCTAATCATACGAGAGTATAACTCCTTTACCAGTGAGCCGCACACATAAATTTATACTACTTTCATTTAAATCTAATACAAATGCGCAATATGAAGACATTACAACACACGGTGATCAAATCATGAGGTTATAGGTCAGCTGTCAACAGTTGCTAGGTTGATAATCCTCACGAGAAGACCTACTCACTTTCACTTCCAAAGATGACGCAAGAGTGTTGATATAAAGAGACAGTATAATATAACTGAATTTCTCAGCAACGAGACTGTAACAAATCATTCATTAATGAAAACTTAAGATGGCCTTAGAGCATTCATAGGCCTAATAAACATTGCGCATATGGATTGGCCCTGTTTTACGGCAGGATGCCCTTCCTGACGCCAACCCTATGTGAAGGGTTGTAATCGCTATTACGTGTTTCTGTGGTAGTTGGTAGTGCGGTGTGTTGTTTGTAGATGAAGAGTAAAGTGTTGGGACAAACTCAAACACCCAATCCCCGAGGCGGAAGAATTAATCACACGTGATTAAAATCTCAGAACCGGCCGGGAATCGAACTTTGGACTCTCTCAACCGATGGCCACAATGCTGACTATTCACCCAAGGAGCCGGACTCATCAATAACAACGAATAAATATAAGATATTGTTGTGTGTGGTGTAAGATAAATTAGGATATGTAGTAGAATAAATATGACTATGAGAACTACGCCGACAGAAGCCTTGACACTTTACTAGACCTCTCATTACTAAGCAATTTCATAAAAGGACAGGATAGAATGAGTTCATACAGATTGGCACAATCAGAGTGCTGAAATGCACAAAGACCCAATCTAGGACACAGTAAAATTAACAGAGTAATAGCAGAGGAAGTTCTACGCATGGCTTCTGATCATATGATAGCAGAGTACAACTTCGAAAAAAAAATGAAGACTGGGATATCAACAAATGGAATACTGCAAAGAGAAGATATAGTGTGGTGGACTGATGGCTCAAAGACTGGGGATGGCTCAGGAGGAGGAATCAACGGGGAAGACCTGAGATATAAATCCAGATGAGCCTGGGCAAACACACTAGTCTTTCAAGTGGAAGTGATACCTATCAAAACATGTCGAAGAAAATACGAAAATGAACTATAGGAATAAGAACATTTTCATTTTTACGGACAGTCAAGCGGCCATTAAGGTACTACTGTAGAGGCAGTCCGGATAATATCCAGAATTGTCTGGCATTCACTTCTCCTGAAGCTCTCAAAGTACAACATTGTCAAAATAATATGGGTACCAGGGCATGCAGGTATAGAAGGAAATGAAAAGGCAGATAAACTGGCCAGGAAAGGGGCAGAAACACATTTTGTTGGCCCAGAACCTGTATGTGGGATTTACTATGGACAGCCCCGACACTACATAGGAAAATGGGTACAAAAGAAAAAATGGAGAACTGGAAAAATACCCCAGGATGCAGGCTTGCAAAGGAACTGATAAAAGGACCAAACAAGAAGCATGCAAAAAGAACTCTTGAAACTCATCAGGGAAAATATAAGATGGACAGTAGGACTGTTGACAGGACACTGCTATCTGAAAAAACATATACACAGAATTGGAGTAATAAGAGACAATATATGTAGGCAATGCAATGAAGCAGAGGAATCAGCCGAACACATACTTTTCGAATGTGAGGCGCTGGGTAGCATCAGACTCTCCACTCTAGGACTACCAGCAAGAAGACCCAATAAGAACGACCTGCAGCTTTGTGAAGGGAGCATGTATATCCAGGTGGGAAAATGAAAATGAATGAAAAACATGGTAGCAAAAGATCTTAGAGGTCGACGCTAATTAGGAACTAATATTTGGAGGCCCCATGAAGAAAAGAAGAAAAAGAATAAATGTGATATAATAGGACTCCTTCGCTGAATGGTCAACGTCGGGGGCTTCGGTTCGATGTTACGGGTAGTGCAAGGTGCGATGTTTCATTGTGGACGGGACTTTAATGAGAAGTTTCGAACGATGTCACTAGATTATCGTGTGTTAGCTCTATCGATATTTGGTGGTAGGATTAAGAGTTCGCCGGGCGAGTTAGCCGTGCGTAAGAGGCGCTTAGCTGTGAGCTTGCATCCGGGAGATAGTGTGTTCGAACCCCACTGTCGGCAGCCCTGAAGATGGTTTTCCATGGTTTCGCATTTTCACACCAGGAAAGTGCTGGGGCTGTACTTTACTTAAGACCACGGCATCACAGTATGTAACTCTCATAACATATTCTGTGACATGACGTATGGTGTGATTGACCATATAGTGTCGCTGGATGGAATGAAGCTCAATTAATTGCGGTGGGGGGCAGTGTAACGTGGAGGAGCGACGGGTCGCAGCGGATAGCAGCACGTAGCGTAATAAGAGCGGCCCGCCACATTTCAAATTCCATTAAGCACGACCTCCATCAAGCGGACGAGGTTACGTGATGCGTGTACTCTACCTGCTAGCACGACTCACTGAAAACTTAGCCACGAACGTCTTGGATTCGAAGTACGGGATAGAGCGGCCCTTGTAAGGTAGCCGTTTCCTAATTTGGATCGGCCAGCGTGTTCTCTCATACTCCACATCCCTGAATGTACTGTATAGATTGCATTCTGTTAATATATATATATTGCTAATTGCTTTACGTCTCACCGACACAGATAGGTCTTATGGCGACAATGGGACAGGGAAGGCCTAGGAGTGGAAAGGAAGCGGCCGTGGCCTTAATTAAGGTACAGCCCCAGCATTCGCCTGGTGTGAAAATGGGAAACCACGGAAAACCATCTTCAGGGCTGCCGACAGTGGGGTTCGAACCTACTATCTCCCGAATACTGGATACTGGCCGCACTTAAGCGACTGCAGCTATCAAGCTCGGTAATTTATTATTATTATTATTATTATTATTATTATTATTATTATTATTATTATTATTATTATTATTATTATTAATCCCTGTTTCGATTCTCGGCTGGGTCGGGTATTTTTATTGCGTATGGTTAATTCTTCTAACTCAGGGACTGGGTATTTGTGTTCGTCTCAATACACATCTCTTCATGTAGGGCCTAAAGTCAACACACCACAATTACCAACCACCAGAGAAACTTGGAATTATAATATCCCCCGCATATGGATGGCGTCAGGAAGGGCATCCGGCACAAAATTTGGCCCAAATGCACGCTAAGTGCTGGAACACAAGACGACTGAGAATACAGCGAGATGGAGAAGGAGAAGATTATAAATACCAATAATGGCGGTTGCTGAATACTCTCAGCGTGACCAGTACATTTTTGTGAAGTAGAGTGCTAGCCTTACACGCAGTTACAGTTAAAGCAATATAACGCCTTCCTATTCAGAACAACACCGTTCTGTACTAGGCATTTGTCGCTGGGTAAAACAGACTAAACTCTCTTCTTTTACTTGTCCGGCTACATTCTTCAAACACAAATCATTTGGTAGAGTAATTATTTCGAGTTCAGCTGAACGACTTTATTCGTTAAAATTTTCTTCAAATATTATGCACAATTCTTGAAGTTTACTGCACGTTATATAAACACGAAATGAACTGATCCACAGATTCTAGATCTATTTGAAGCCGAAGAACCGGATTTCGAACTCTTCTTAATATTTCTCAACATTGCTATTTCTCGGCTATCTGCCTGAAATGACCTGGCGATTGACACGTTGCCGACCCCTGACATAGGGGAACCATGTTTACTAATCCGTACTTGCAATTGCAGAGCCCTCTTTTCTCCGTGACCTCAGAGGAGAAAATCGTCCGACCTCGAATACGACTTTTTTCATGACGACGGTTTCAAATCGTTTCACTAATCGTAAAGCATTCCCAGAGTTCAATTCCCTAATACGAAACAACCGCAATAGTATCATTACTCGTGATAAGAGATCCTTGCCAGCCGAGCTGCGTAGCTTAGATAGTAAAGCTGGAGTTGGCGAGATCGATCCCCGTTCAGTCCGATGGCACTTGAAGGTGCTCATATATTGAACATGCTGTTGGTAGATTCACCGCCGTAAACGAAATCCCCCGGGACAACATTCCGGCACTTTGGCGCCTCCGAAAACCGAAAATAGTATTGGTACGTAAAGCTATTATTATTATTATTATTATTATTATTATTATTATTATTATTATTATTATTAGCTTTCTTAAGAAAAGAACAAACATTGATATCGGAATCAGAAATATGTTTTTGAAGACTTTCGTGTGGAGCGTGGCATTGTATGGAAGTGAAACATGGACGATAACTAGCTCAGAAAGAAAGAGAACAGCTTTTGAAATGTGGTGTTACAGAAGAATGATGAAGGTGAGATGGATAGATCGAATCACGAATGAAGAGACACTGAATCGAATTGGTGAGAGGAGATCGATTTGGCTAAATTTGACGAGAAGAACAGATAGAATGGTAGGACACATCTTAAGACACCCAGGGCTTGTTCAGTTGGTTTTTGAAGGAAGTGTAGGTGGTAAGAACGGTAGGGGTAGACCAAGGTATGAATATGATAAGCAGATTAGAGCAGATGTAGGATGCAATAGTTACGTAGAATGAAAAGATTAGCACAGGTGGTATGGAGTGCTGCATCAAACCAGTCTATGGACTGATGACTCAAACACAACACACATTATTATTATTATTGTTATTATTATTATTATTATTATTATTATTATTATTATTATTATTATTATTATTATTATTATTATTATTATATGATTGCTAGGAGTTTACAACTCTTTCATGTGAAGGTTGTTATTTATGAAATAGTTGTCAATGTCTGCAAATCCTAAAAAAATACCCTGTGTATGGCGGTCGCACTTCTGTTTTGCTGTATACACACTTCTCCTTTCCTTTACATCCAACTACGCATGCTACACATGCTTTAACACGTGGTAGAAGCAACGCGGGGCTCGCGTCCAATTTCAGTGCACTAACTTAAAGACGTGTGTGTCAAACAAGGCAAACCTCTTGCCGGGGTTGCGGAGATTACCCTCGATACACTAATGATTTATCCTCCCCCTCACCAACCCTCTCTGCTATGGAATTCACTTGTAAGCATGTACATCATATTAACACATATGTTCTCTCATAATTTGGAAGCGAAGAATTTTGTACATATTGCTCATTATTATTATTATTATTATTATTATTATTATTATTACTGAACTCGGAATGGCAATAAACAAATCGAACGAGCTGGCTATGTGGTGTTCTGTAAGTCACGTAGCTGTGACCTTGCATTCGGAAGATAGCGGGTTCGAATTCCATCGTCGGCAGCCCTGAAGTGGTTTTTTGGTGGTATCCCATTTCCACACCAAGAAAGCTGAGAACGTGCCTTAATTAAAGCCACGCTCGCTTTTTTCTCACTGCACACCCTTTCATACTGCATTGTCACGATAAGAGCTATCTGTGCCGGTGCGAGAAAAACATTTATCTAGTTGCTTTACGTCGCACCGACACAGTTAGGTCTTATGGCGAGGATGGGGCAGGAAAGGGCTACAAGTGGGAAGGAAGCCGCCGTGGCCTTAATTAATGTACAGCCCCAGCATTTGCCTGGTGTGAAAATGGGAAACCACTTAAGAGGATCTTCAGGGCTGCCGCCAGTGGGGGTCTAACCCACTATCTCCCGGATGCAAGCTCAAAGCTGCGCGCCCCTAACCGCACGTCCAGCTTGCCCGGTACACATTCAGTACTACCACTGACATCATCTGTTACTACTACTACTACTACTACTACTACTACTACTACTACTACTACTACGTTTGAGAGAAATGTACGACTTTTCTGAATCCGGACTGACTAGCCTTTTGCATCGGAAAGCTATCCTTTTCATATCCCATCGTCGTCGCCATAAGAGGCCTCGTTGTCACCGAAATGCCTTACGAACAAATACAGGTTTAGCCAATGGACACAAGATTTAAAATTGAAAAAATATTCCCGTCGTATGGACCACACAAATGAACCTCACACCCAACGTTTAATAATCACAAAACTCAGCACTCATCCTTGAAAATGGCAAGCTCACAGTGGCAGTGCTGTAGTAGGTGGTGGTGTATTCATTACAACATATCGATCAGCAGAATTTTTCCCATTCGACATGTAGAGAGGCGGGACTCGTGGTTTATATGTGGTAGAATTCCAATTGCGGCGTGATCGTGAATTATCACACACAGCGAAAGTACTGCCGGGCTTCAAAAATCTACGATCATTTCCCTGCGGAAGTCTGTGTACCAAAGTACCTGTCAGCAGTGTGTAAAACTCAATGGTGTGAAAATTCTCGTAAAGAAGTTTATGGCTACTTCTGTATTCTACATTGGAATACACTATGGAATTTATTAAACGT